>NC_136594.1:10740789-11940789 GCF_910589615.1 Taurulus bubalis
TATGATGACATCATGACTCGGTGAGTAGGCGGTAAAGAGCTAAACAACGATCATTCATTCCCATCAACTTCTGGCACTCTTATGTAAACCCTCATTGATCTTCCTTCCCACTTTCTGACAGCCACACTGGAATAAAATAAAAAATAAAAACAGGCAATACACACATGCCTAGATACGGGTGAAATATCACGGCGTAATGTCTTGTCCCCAAACTTACCCAGATCAAGAAAAGAGCATACAGATGTCAAGCACAAACAATAAGCTTAGTGACATTCTTGGGGATATTTTCAACTGCATGTACTGCATGTACTCTATGTGCAAAGACATTGTTGGGTCTGTGTGTGCACTTGCATAGATAAGACAAAAATCTAAACAGCCTCTGCTGTCTGGCTTTTTTTTACTCTGGAGGCCTTAAACCAATTTACACACCAACCCCTTCCACGCATGCAGCCCCATGATGTTTAAATTAAAGCGGGAGTGAGGCGGGGTGGTGGTGGAGGGGGGAGCAGAGTAAAGGAGAGAAAGGAAAAAAAGTTTCCTGAACATAGTAGAAAATTATTTTCTCTGGACAGTTTTAAGAGTCGACATCCTGTGCTGGAGTTCTCTAATCATCACCAGCGCAATTTACAATCAGAACACACAGCAAGCCAGTTCAGACCAGCTCATCTGTTGACTTTGGCCCCAGCTGAGCTCCACGTCCTGCTCAGTGTGTGTGTGTGTGTGTGTGTGCTGTTGCCATTTGAGACTTGGGTGACTCGGCACTGGGCCCTGACAAGGGTGGGGTGATCGTCTGTGGGGCTGAGGTGACCGCACGCATGCACATGTTCCCTCTCTCTTTCACATACACACATTTGCATGCTGTGCATTTTTGCACAAAGGCGCACACACACCATAAAACATCCACTGAACAAACATAGAAATGCACTTGAGCACACATGTGTGCATATGTAATATTTGGGCATAATTGTGCACTTGATAAACACAGATATGCAAGCCACCCGGAGACTATTGCAACACACACACAGCCTCAAAAACAATCTAGACATATGTATTACCACAAAAACTCCCACACACATATATAGTTCAACACATACATGCATACAGAAAAAAACGGCTCCCCTCCAAAAACAATCATTCAGTGTGGCCGCGGTTCATAATACACGTGTGTGTGTGTGTGTGTGTGTGTGTGTGTGTGCGTGCGTGCGGCCGTGCGTGTGTGTGTGTGTGTGTGTGTGTGTGTGTGCATGACTGTGTCACACTCAGGATGCTCTCCCACCCACAGTTCCCTTGGCTGGCCTCCACCTAGCCCAAGCCCAGTACGTTGCTGCTGCCTTGCCGCAGGGCTGAACACAGCTCACTGTGTGTCGGCCCCCTCACAGCCCCAGACTGTCCCGACCAATGTGCTTCTGATTAGGTGGCTTAATTACAGCTGTAAAAACAATGTTGATATAAGCCTCAAAATTGCAGTGTGTCAGATACTATTAGCCAACCTTGGACTCCAGCCATTGTTATCCAACTCTTCCAGTGACCCTCCCTCCCTCTCCCTCCCACCCTTTGGCCCCTCCCATGCTTTTCCTCTCCCCTCCACATTTTCTTCACTCTTTCATGTCACAGGCTGCAACAGAGGCCAAATGGCCCGCATATAAACAGCAGTGGCGTGCCCATTGACCTTGACACAGCCAGGAAAGCCAGCGAAACCTCTCTGGAAAACCGACATGTTGGAAACACATGACAATAAAATCGACAAAAAAAGAGAGACGACATCCACTTTAGCTGATCAGGTGTGAATTACACTTCATTTGTTTAATTGGATCTCTGACCTGGGGTGCTTGAACTTTTTTTAAGTGGTCTGTGGTTGTTTAAAATAAGGGCTCTGGCTCTGCAGCAGAGTAAGAGGATATTCTATTAGCAAACATTGCGAGGCAGCTAAGGCTTCCAGAGAGGGGAGGTCAGACAGTCTGGGACAGGACACAGGCCTGTGTGTGGGGCTCTTTGTGATTCAGTGACAGTGACTAAGGAGCGGGAGTGCAACGTATGCCAGAAGTCTGGTCCAGGGAAAACTTTGCAACACCGTGGAGTGCAGGGAAGTAAGAAAAGCAAAGTAAAAACCTCAAGTATGCAAATCCTGGGTGGTCCCATCTTTGGATTGGTCTAAGAGAAAGTCCCCTTCTTTCGTCTGTCTCCGTCCTTGAGGCAACTTCAACATCCACTCTCCTGAGAACCAGGTGTTGTGGATGAACGGCAGACATTCATCAGGCTCACTTACAGCTAATCAGCTGAGTTAAGACAACAGGCAGTGGAGTGAAGGGAGGTACATGCCAAGGGCGTGTTTCCAAACCCTGCAGGCCTCCATGGTGGCCTGCCTTAGTCCTGTGGCCTTCTCAGCCGCTGGCACTTCAAGGTTTCCCAAATGTGTAATGCCAAGGCCCCAAAATCACATTGGTATGAAGAGTGAGACACTAAAATAAAAACAGGAAGCAAACTACCCAGGCCTGTATTGATTCTTGTGGACCAGGCAGGGTGTGTCTCTGCACTTCCCAGCCTTGAAAGGCCGTCTTGTCACTAAAGGTGGAGGCATACAGTATGCCATCGTTTGAATAATTGATGACTGATTCCTAAGTAATCAGTGTCCTCACAAGACAATGCATTCCCTCTCTCCCTGGTGGAGAGAAAGAGCTCGGCCTGTTTTTGTCCCGATGCCTTTAGAAGCAAAAGGTAAAAGCTTTAATGCACTGAAGCCACTGGAAGTGCTCCCTCTGAAGGACTCCCTCTGGAATCAGCTGGGATGGTGTGTCTCTCCTTATGAGGGGGCCTATCAGAGTGGCCTTCCAGTAAAGGGAGGGAGAGAGAGAGGAAGAGGGAAAGGGAGAGAGAGAGAAATTACAAATTAGGAGAGGAAGATAGAGTCATTGAGTGAGCGAGTGTGTCGGAACAGGAAGGCACGTGCATGCATTTAGATGTGTGAGTGCACGCTCATGTGTATGTGCTGTAAAATGTATACTAAGTATAAAGTTTGTTTTGGTGGTGCACATTAAAGTATTTGTGAATCAAGAATCTCTTTATAAGTGCCAGTGTGTGTGTTTGTGTGTGTGTGTGTGTGTGTGTGTGTGTGTGTGTGTGTCCTGGAATGTGCAGCCCCTTCCTCTAAACAGGAAAGGAGTACAGTTAATAGCGTCACCACCCCTTTCCCCTCATACAGAACGGTGCCTGGTGCCCCCTCAAATTTGCTGTTTACAAAGCACTATGCTGGAGACATGAAAAATCCCTATATCCCAATATCTCTGCAAAATGATATTGCCTGCCATATTTTCAAGATGTGAACTCGGCATCAGAAGACAGAAGAAGCAGACAGTTGTGGGAAGGACGAGCCAATAACTCTACCACTGTTCATCTCGACAACGGCAGGTAATTAGTGATTTGTTGTTTCTCCAGAAGAGCCAAGAGGTCTCTCTCACTGGGCCTGCGAGCATTCACCATGTGGCCTGCTTGTGATACAAAGACACTTTTATCCACACACACACAAACACACACACACACACACTGTCCTGTTATCACCTAGCTACACTGTGAGTCCTGGGAAGCACACAAAATGACATGTACAATGTAACCACTGTATTTGTCTTGTTTAAGTGTACCAAAGAAATATTATTGAATTCATGGTTTTACAAACTTCTGCATGAATCCACTTTAGTAAATCCCCCAGACGGCGTTTTTCCTCTGTATACCATGATTCATTTGCAAGGTTGGTTATCGAAACTATTATCAAAAACTGTCAAGCACCGGAAGCTGGAATCAAATGTTTGTTGAGATTCTTACTCATCTTTATAAGCCCTTTGATCACATTGTTTTCAGGTTGATTGTTTAAGTACCGTGGCTGTCACCTCACAGCAAGAGGGGTCTGGATTTGAACCCCGATCCCGGGCGGTCCTTCTGTGCGTTCTGTTCTCCCTGTGGCAGCGTGGGTTCCCTACAGGGTTCTCCAGCTTCCTCCCAGATTCTCAAGGACATGCAGCTCAGGTTAATTGGGGGCTCTAAAATTGCCTGTAGGTGTGAATGTGAGCGTGAATGGTTGTCTGTCTCTATTTGTGCCCTGCGATAAACGGGTGACCTGTCCAGGGTGAACCCTGGCTTCGCCCAATGTCAGCTGGGATCGGCTCCAGCGCCACTGTCACCCTAAAAGAAGAATGGAATGTTTTAGGACCAAAATGCCAATAATTTGATCATTACAGCTTTACAAACGTGGTAATGTTCAGCTCTTTCATGTTTTACATTATAGTAATTGTTGGAAAAATTAGACATTTGAAGGTATCGCCTTTGGCTTTAGGAATTTGAAATTTGAGGCACAATTGTCTGATGTTTAAAAAATATAACTGTTAATCAAGAAAGATTTGCCAGATCCATTTGAAATGAAAGCAATCAATTACTGCAGCCTGATATTGTTTTAGTAAAAGTGACTTATTATGTTGTTTATTCCAACTGTTATGTTTTGATCTCATGTGAGTGAACTGGTCTCGTCTTTAATTTGTTTTAACGATTAACAAAACAATTGTATTATTCTGGTTTTAGATGATCTTTAGCTATAATAGTTGTTTATGAACAAAAGTCTGGGCCACAACATGGATCATAACTGTGAGGTATATGTAATTACATTACGGAGAGAAAGTGCAAACACAGTTCCATTTCGTCTGCTAAAATGTTTGTAGGAAAGCAGTGAGATCATTTCAATATCAAAGGCACATGTTTGCTTAATTTGCATTAAACAGGGGAGGGTGGAAGCACAGTTGGAGCTAAAAGGAGGTCCTTATCCCAATCAATCAAGACATGTTACTTGTGCAAAATCACATAATAAAAAATGCAAAAATATCATAACTTCTCAAAAATATCCAATTACGATTTCTTTTTATCCCATAGCACATGCCGTTTTCATTATGTTGTGGCAGTAAAGTAAAACATTATTTAATATGTAGTGATGAAACAGGCAAGAAACTCTCTCCTCTAATTTGTGCTACAGAAATAAAATTGAAGAGACGGTGAGACTCTCAGAGAAATATGCTGAAAGTGTCAATGCTGCTGCTTGAATATGGCAAAATTGCTTATTTTCAGATTCAGCCACATCAAGCAGTTTTTTTTTCCCCGGCTGTTTGTGAAAGAGTTTGCATATTCATGGCCCGCCTGTTTTGAGAACCTGTCACTGAGCCTGTTATATAGCTCTCCCTGCCTTCCTGCTCAGGATGACTTCAGAGGCAAAAACACTCCGTCAGACTGAACACTGACCAGCTGACACAGTCAGACAGTAAAACTGACAGCCAATGGAGTCTGGCCTAGCAAATGAACCGGACATAATAAGCCACTGGCACAGGGGTCACCTTCTGTCACTGGCTATGTATCCACACATTCACATTCACACACACATTGACAAGCGCATATACACATCAAAAGGACAATGCGCCCTACATCCTATTGCTATTAAATACCCATACACTCTCACACGCAGGCACAGCCCATCACTTGCATCCTCCCACTTCTCTCCTTTGGCTGGGTTAAATCCAGCAAAAGCCCAGCCTTGTGTTTGACCTGCCTCCCACCTCAGCTGCAAGAGAGTGAGTGCAGGAAGGAGGAGCTGGTGAGCAGCGGGCTTCCCACTTTTCAGACAAGAGCAACTATGGATTTCTGACTTAAACTTGGCTAGGTAGAAGGTCAATATAATATTGAAATGCATGGGAATAATTCCCCCCCTGCATGGACAGCTACCTTCATAAATCTGAAGGATTAATAAAACAACTGGGGGAGTGTTTTTTGCGGCTCTGAAAGTTCTCACTGACAGCGTATCCCCTCATGGCTCTGTGAAACAGAATAGGTGTTCGATGGGCACGGCTAGCATCCCATCATCCTCTAACAACATTGTATGTGCATACATCATGTGTTTGTGTTGCCGTGCATGTAGGAATATATATATATATATATATTTCCATGTGAAGATAGTATGGTGTAAGTGGTGGTGTGTGTATCAATCCAGCTTCCTCCTCCCACGCTATACGACTGCCGAGTTCCCCCTCCTCCAAAGCCTTCCCTCTGCTGCACAGCCTCTGTACACGGAGAGCTCTGCACAGTCCCCGTGGAATCTCCCGTGTCAGTACATTACCTTATAAGTGGAGGCATTGACTGTGGGGACTCTTTGATACACACTCACATACAGTACAAACACAATTGATCTTCAGCGGAGCATTGGAGGGGGTGATGCTGAAGAAAGATCTACACACGTATAAGAGATCACACAGGCCTTCTTGTGGAATAAGAACTGTGTGTGCAAGAAGGAACAAAACGCTTCTTTGATAAGGATGTGACAAGGAGCAATCTTTCCCCGGAGCCAGCCGCTGAGCACTGAACACTATCAGCAAGCTGGGAAAGGCTCAGAGTGCCACAGTAAAAATGGAATATTATCCAATCCGTGCAGCCTCACATTGGGCATAATGCGACTGGCTGTATTCATTATACTTTTCTTTTTCTTTTTGCATGAGCATATTTTCCCCTCAGGGATGCTAAAATAATGGCTTCATCTTTTGACAACATTTGCGGCTCAATTAAAAAGTGTTTATGTCAATCTTCCCCTTGTGTGGGCGCTACCGGTTCACCATGTACTCTGCAGCAGGGGGATGTTGTCATCTGTAGCCATAAAGTGTCAGTGTTAGGTTGCCATGACAATACACAGGGGTCAAACTTTAGCACTGACTGTCTCTCAAGGCAAAATAAATATTCCATTCAATCTTCGCACTTATTGGTAAAAAGGAATTATTTACTCGTTTTATGTTTTTCCAGTGATAGGAAGAAAACACACAAAAATCAGCGACTGACTAATCAATTCCTCCTCCATTTATATTTAAAATGGTTGAAGAGAGGGGCGTTTGTTAGGTTCAAATAAATACTTTCTCTTAGATGTGGATGCGAGCTCAGACAGCAGTCAATGATATGTTTGAAATAAAAATAAATGAATTGACGTGTTTTTGCTCTCAGTGAGAGGAGAGCCCTAATTAGAGTGATCACAGATGCCAAGTCCAAACACTTCAAACAAAGGCAGCTTGTTCTTTCATACATGAACTAAAAAAACCTTTAAAGATATTCTCTTTAAAGACAAAACAAAACAAAGAGACTGACAGAAAGAAAAAGTGGAATTATGTTATATGGTGAAGAAAGTCCGAACCGAACAATCAAAACCTATTTGTTGTCTTTCTCGGAAATGGTCATAATTGCATAATTTGTAAACGTAAAAGCAGAGGAATTTAGAAAATTATGAACAATAATTAGCTGTAATTGTGGGTCTCCCCTCGCACTACTTACTCTGCAGCCTCACACTATATACTGTCATAGTTGCTTTAGCTGTCCATATTTAGATGAGTTGTGAATATAAACAAGTGAAAAGTCCTTCTTAGTCTATTCAAACCGTCCCCGCAGGCAACCGTATTTACAAGGAAACTGTTATCATTTAGTCTCTGTTGCGGATCAAAATGTCAAGCTCCACAGAGAATCTGAGCAGTGCTGTTAGGGCCAAAAGTGCAGTTTTAGAGCCCCAGGATCTGAAAGAAAAAAATGATTTGCAAATGCCCAAATATGTCTAATTGACCTGAAATATAGCCTGTGTGCAGGAACTGTTTGAAATCAATATGAAGAGCGAAAAGAATATCCTTGAAGGAGCATTTCAGAAGATCACACCGCATGTCTTTCGGAGCGGCATTGTGAAGTATGCAAGAATTATGAAAACAATCAAGAAGTCATGAAAGGTCATGTGAATTAATATTGCGGTGTTCGCAGCAAATTAAGAGAAAGTGAGGAGCGGCGTTTCTTCACCTAGCAGACTGATGTAATAGGAGTACACGGAGCTCTACTGTAGATTATATGAATATTCTGTGGACGTGAAAGCCATTTGTGAGTGAATTTACACATAATGTATTCCCTCTGTATTTGTTTATAGTGTGTGCTTAGTGGGGTAAATCAATAGGCAGTATTCCCAGCCTTGATTGGAGTCGCAATTAGCCTGAGACTCCCTGACAGTGGGTATGTGGGATTCAACACAGCCAACCAACCTGATTGTCTTTCCCTCCCATCCACCGCCACTCCACGCCATCCGCTCCGCTGTCTCGGTGCCTTGTTGGTAACGATGAGGACTGGAGGGAAGTTCGTCCTGTGTGGCGGGCTGGCCGTGACAGCTCCGGGATGCTCTCTGACCTGAGAGGAAGGGAAAACAACATCAATGGTAATTCCCCTTCAAACACATTAACTGGGATGAACTGGGTCCCACTGAGCCCCTGTGAGTGGACTCGCATTGATCGCAGAAATCCATGAATAAATTTAGCACTAATTGATTTTTTTTCCTCCTTAGAAAATAAATCTCTAATTCTGAGCAGAGGCAGTGGATGTAGCAGATTGTGCAACCACCTTCCTTTTTTTTTTTTTTATCTGTAGGAAATACATTTCCAGAACTGACTTAATGAGCTACACAAATATTCAGTGTTCTCTCATACCATCTGATCCAGGACGCCTGTTTTCAGTGCAGCCACGAAGTTGTATCATTTTGTGACAGGAGTTAGTAGAAAAGTCCATCTTGAGCACAGTCGCTAAACAAACAAAGAAAATGCATTGTGGTGAGGATTGCTGGAGCAACAAGCCCAGAAATTAACCCATTAGGTTCTCTGGGTTTCAGCTACCTTTTAATTGCTTTCAGTGGGGATTGAAGTTATAGTTGGACTGGAAATGGTGTCACATATGCATTTATAGGAGCTCCGTGTGCCTTCGCCCTGCCAGTTGGAAGAGGGATACCCTCAATTTCGGAAGAAAGCATTCACAGAATATTTCAGGCATAAGTGTTAATTCTGCACTGGGTTTACAAAGTGGAAGAAGACATTGAAAATGCAGGTGCACTGCCAATAGCTTTATTCAAATCAATAGAATGAAAATGTTTTAAGGTCTATATTACACATGGGGAAGTTAAAGAAAATTCCCTTCCTGTTTTTGACGAAAAACAGAACAAGAGGAATTTGTCTATTTAGATGATTTTTTTATAATTTACTGAGTTAATATACTTTTAGAAAATCCCCCACAATTCGAGACTAAATAAAAAAAAGTATTCTCAGTATCATAAACTATAAGTATCTCATTAAGCTATATTTTAAAAGACAAGCTATTTAGCCCAAGGACAGCTGGGGTTTTTAAGCACAGCACTTATTTTAGTCAGAGAGGAAAACTCTGGAGCAAGCCGTTCAGAGTTTAATCAATGAATCCTAAAGTTCAGGTTGATCTTTTAGTCGGATGCTACAGTTATATTTTATTTTATATCATGTGTTTTTTCCTTTTGCTTTTCAAATTTATTGCTAAAGCTGAACTCACTGCTCAGTAAAATATCATATCTTTGTGGAAGGAAACACGTGGATGCTTGCTTATGCTTGCTTTTATATGCTGTGACAAAATCAGACTTTACATTTAAATATTGTATCTTTAATAGTAGTACATAATCATAATTTACCATGTTGTATATAAAACATTTAGCAGATTGTATTGTTCATTTCAAGTTGCCAATTGAAATAGTCATGGTGCTTATTCTTAGTAATGATTGAGGAGTCTTGATTTGAGAAGTTGTAGATTCAGGTATCATACTGCCACCTACTGGTTGAGCCTTTTTTCAGAGATGTTCAGTCAGTCAAAATGCTCTTAAATGAGTTCCTCGTGATTAATATTATTCAGTGATTTTAGAAAGGACAACTTATACTTCAATGACAT
Organism: Taurulus bubalis; assembly: GCF_910589615.1. Lineage (NCBI taxonomy): Eukaryota > Metazoa > Chordata > Actinopteri > Perciformes > Cottidae > Taurulus > Taurulus bubalis. The sequence continues at coordinate 10,750,558 of NC_136594.1, forward strand.
CTAGTGAAATCAAATATTACATTTAGTTTTACTTCAAATGATGGCTAATATCATCAGACATCTGCATTAACTAGGAGAGGAAATGTCCCATGGGTGCCCTGACTAAACATCGTGCCCTGGGTCTTTCAAAGCACGTGTAGCTGAAGATGTGGTTACGGCCTATCAAGACTCCCTTCACTGACAGACCTCAACTGCGTAGTCGTGCAAAAAAAAATAAAAAATGCCTTCTTGAAAAGTTCCTTCTAGTTTGATGGATGGGTTGTACATATAATGGCTGGGCATTACCTCTGCAAATAAACCAGACTTGACATTGCCCTGTGCAGGAACATCTGGGACGCCCCAGAGACTGGATCAAAGGCCTTGCGCGTCCTTGGACTCTATCTGTGCCAAACATGCAGAGCAAGCTCAAGAGCGGCTATCCAGCGCATTTCAGTCATCATCATCTGCACTGGCTGTGTTTGTTGGTAATCAGCTATTTCTGTTTAATTTGTTACAGTCATATTCCTCAGGGTTTTTGTCATGCGTAACAGCAGGGCTGAGAGCAGCACAGCTAGAAAATACAGTAAATCAATTTATAACCTTATTATTCCACAACAAAATTATATCTTTAGCTAAGTGGAAACATTAACGTGATGTTGAAGATCAAGCGCTAGACTGATTGATCTTTCTAGCACTTTCCAACTGACATGTCAGACTGAACAGCATATCAACGCGGCTCTTGTCTGCACTATACTACGGGGGCTGCCAGCGCTGCTACACAGTCCACATTACTCGGGCCTTGTTTGGAGAGAGCCAGCCAACTGCATAACCTTAATTAGTCAAGCTGTATTCATTCAAGTGATTACAATGGCCTGCACAGTAGTGAAGAGAAGCATCTGTCACTAAAACACAAATGATTTCTCAATCTTTCCCCTCAGTAAAATGTATTTATCGTAGGTGTATCAGTATACAACACATTCTGATAATTATTTTATGCCAAAAATTAAATACATTTTTGTTGAGGCATGTAACCCAAAAAATATTTTCTTTATTGATGATTTATTTTCTTAATTTCTCGATTGTTTTGTCTACACAATGTTTGGAAAAAAACAAGCCTGAAATTGCTTGTTTATGTCTCAATAGTGCAACAATTAAATATCAAATTTATAATCTAATATAGAGAAAAGCAGCAAATCTTCGCATGGCTTGAACAAGCAAATATTTGAATATTCTTCTTCTTTAAAGACTTACTCAATTACAAGATTATTAAAATTGTTGGCGATATATATTTAATGCTGATTGACTAATAAATTAATTGGTCTTTTTTTTTAGCACTCATTTTGTCCACTATAGCTTATGTATATTCACGATGCATAAAGGCATTGCAGTTCTGCCATGGCAAAAAAAAAAAGGGCACAATGAGGTTTATCTGGGATTACTTTTTTTCCCAGGTGCGTGAGTTTCATTGTGTTTGCCATTTCTAAATCTCCCAAGGCTGTGCATCTGCTGCTCTCCAGCCTGCACAACTGGGGGGGAAAGCAGGATGTCACTTTTATGAACTAGCAGCGGTGGAGAGGAGGGAAAATGACGCAATCAACAGAAAAGTGGTTTGGGTGGTGAGGCAGGGGCCTTACAAGGGGCAGGTTGCAGGGATCGCCTGCACCTCGGCAGATGTGCCTTGGTGTCACTCCACATCCGCAGCCGTATGAATCACCCAACAGATGTTTAACGTCAAGGCCGGGCTGTCACGCCAGCCAAACACGCACAAGCACGCACCAGTCATGCAAAGATATGCATCCGCACAGTACAATTTATTACTACATTAGGAAGTGGCTCCACAAGGGGTCAGACCAAGGCGCTGATGTTCACCTTGATGTGACTTTGATAAAAGAAAGATTTCACTAAACCTATGGAAATTAAAAACACACAATGCACTGACTGAAATATAGTTCTCCTCAAACTCACTGAGTCGTATGAAATGTTTCTCCAGAATAATGTATTTTCAGACGCTCTTTTTGATCTGTGAACACAACCTGTCAATATTGAAAGATAGAAGATTTTTTAGATAACTCTACCAGCATCTTCCCACTCAAGTCTTTTTCTTTTGTGGGACCTTTCATGACGGAAAAAAGATATTTTGTCAAAAAAAATTTCCACCAACATACTACAAACAGATGTTTTTTTGTGTGTGTTTTAGGGTTTGTTTCAAGAGTTGTTTTGGGGTGGGGATGACGAATAAACTGATAACGTTATAAAACACCTTTGTTATGTCGCACTGCCATGTTGTAACAAAACACATATCCACATGTGAGATTTTATTGACGAATGGCGGAATTATGGTTAATACACGTAGTACAAGTAACGATACCTTGACAATTATTTTCTTTCTCCGGAACAGGTTCCGTAACCACTGTCATTTAAGGTGAACAATAACTGAAGGATTGGACTGATCTCAGAAAATCTATAATTGTGTGATGTATTTTTTTAAAGTGTGCCTTGGTACCAAGAACACTGAAGATCGCTGTGTTAGAAAAGAGCAATTGAAGGTAAGAAGCTTTTAAGAAAGTGTTGCTGGATCTTTGAGAACATTCTTGAGGCCTTTTTCCCCTCTTTTGGAGAAACCCAGGCAGATAAAAGGAAACACTCGAGTGGATTAAAGTGTTCAGAATGTATCAGCATCAAACCACTAGAGTTTTTGCCCTCTACATTTTTCAAACACAGTCAATAGATCTAAATATTTTACTGTGCCCTGGCCGATTTATTGTTTGATGTTTAAAAACTTGTGTGGAATGAAAGAAAATTCATTAAAGAAGATGGCCCCAGAACGAGGCCCTACGATCAGCTTTGAAAGTCTAGTTTAACTGGTATATTGATCATTCTCTTTCTTCTGTGACAAAGGCCACCAGGGACGCTGGAGGTGTCGGTGGATGAAGGCGCACTGCCAATAACACGTGTATGTGTGTGTGTGTGTGTGTGTGTGTGTGTGTGTGTGTGTGTGTGTGTGTGTGTGTGTGTGTGTGTGTGTGCACTGTAGGTGAAGCTGGGAATAACACTACTGACACCTTAAAATCCAATAACTCAAGAATGACCAAACAACATCACATTTTTGATCTCTTGCTGGTCAAAAGCAGATTCAGTTCGGATTAGACGAAGCAATATGCACTTGAAGGTTTTGATTTTTGAAATGCATGACAGATGAGACTACAGTATGTGTGAACTTAATTACACAGCTTTGAGGGGCCATTGTTGATGTAAATATCAAGTCAAGTGTTTATCTGTTTCATTGAGCATCACTAGATTCATGAAGGACTGCAATCTGTTCATAAGAAATGTCTCAGAAAATGCCTTGTGGCCTGTCATAATTAAGAAGGAGCTGAGCCGTTATTGATTGTTCTTCTTAAGAAATACTATTATAGAAATAATGTCTTGACATCAACCAATAAGTTAAATATTGCCTCTATACTGTCTAATGCAACACAAAACATGTCTGCTGTTCAGGTTAGGCATATGAGAAGTCCCTTGTTTTGCACGGATTTTCCACAGTTTTTTGGCACCGCTGTGACTATACAGCATTGCCAGTCTAAATAAAAATGCACGTCTGCTTTTTCCCACCATCAGTTACTGATTTCCCACCCATCTGTTTTCCTGCTCCGACCGTAGCTCTGATCACAACGTCTGTGTGTCTCAGTGCAGCAACAACTGCTGTAAGACTAAGACTCCCACGATCTACACTGGACTAAACCACTGATGTTCACTTAATGGGAAGATTTCTCCACTTGTGTTTGCTGACCACTGTATTCAGCAGCGTCTATCTCAATCTCGCTCTGTTTTACGCAATCTCTTGTATTTCGCCCATGAATATCTTCCTCTGCCTTATCAACCATGAAGTTATTGAGTGGAATTAACATTCTGCAGCTGAATCAGCACCTCAGAAAATGTGGAGTAAATAAATACATTGACCGGAGGTGAAGCAGGTCCTTCCATTCAAATGCATGCAGACCGAGTCAAGCCCCTTATTCACTGGAGATGCTAGTTTCTTCCATGGCACGTGTAGGAACTGAATAAAGAGCAGAGTTTGAGGAATGTCAGTATCTCTATCATTAGCAACATATTTGTCACAGCAAAAGCAGGTACCCTAAGTACATGAAATGTGGCGCTGACTCTGAACAATATCATGAACTACTGAGCTGTCAACAAATTTAAGAGAAGTACAGGGTAAAAAAACAATGATAAATTCCTCTCTTCTCTCACTCTTGCTACTGGACACAACCAGTAGCAATGGCTACACCATATTCAGAGCATTAATATACTAGCAAACAACGATTTACAATGTAAAGATATAGTTGAGTAATGTCTACCGGGAAGGAAGTGGCTCACCTCCCAGGTAAACACTGTTAGCTTTGTCAGCACTTTTGCTGTAGTTTGCACCGTTAGCACTGTAGCACCGATAGCACTGTAGCACCGTTAGCACTGTAGCACTATTAGCACTGTAGCACCGTTAGCTGCGAGCCACCGGCTCAGCCATTGCCATGTTGAGAGCTTTTGATAGGCAATAGAAATCCTTCTCTAAATTAGCAAACAGCTGTTTCAAGGCATGTCATATTTTCTACATTCTTCCTGCGGACAATATGTTCGAAGATGTTACCCGCACCAGAAAAAGCACTTGATCGAAGTTTGATTGAAATCTGTCAAGAGCGCTTGGGTTGCAAAATTAGGGCCGAGTTTCCAAGGCAACACGTTCACCAGGCGGTATTAGTTCATCAGCAGGAGCAGTGCTTGTGTCTTTTTATTGCCACCATCACACATTTCTCTAATTAGTTGCCAACACTGGCTGATATTAATTTAAACCATCAACTGTTCAACGTGCATGCCTTCCCATACCTGTGTTTTATCAGAGGCATTTACCAGAAATGCTCAAGTTTGGAGAGGGAAAATATTGAAACAAAAACCAAGAACATACTGTACAGTCCCAATTTAAATAATTTACTATGATAGTAAAGTGTTATTCATCCCAGATTTTACACATACTGGTGTTCCCTGATTTATTTATAACTCCAATTATATTAAGTAGTTTTAAAGATATACAAACTGTGGAGCATATTTTCAAATGAAACGAGTCAAAATCATTGTTAGTGAATAATATTTGTATTGCCTCAGTGAAAATGTCTATCAGCACTCTGTCCTTCTGTCCAAGTGTGTAACTCTCCTTTGAAAAGACACACAGGACACAGCAGGAGGGGAGATGTGATGTTCTCTCTTTTTATTGACTGACATGGCTGATGAGGGCCCATCCTGCACTTTGGCAGGAGGGTAGGCAAGCATGCGGCGGTGGCGCCCACCAGGGTGCAAGGAGGGGACGACACGGTCGTCCTTCATAGATATTCCATGCATGGCTTTACCCTCAGCTGCCCTGTCAAGGTCTGTGTATGCCCCTCCAAGGGGGCTGAGAAAGGGTCATGGATGACACCCGCCTCTATGCCAGACGTGACAGCACAGCTGGGCCGCTTAATGACAGAGGGGCCGGGCCCAGCACACACCTGCCCGTCCTGGGCCGGGAAGGCGACCTCACGGGGAGAAAGAAGAGATGCTGCCACGTTCGATGGGCAGATGTTCTGGAAAGGAGACAGCAGAGACAGCTGCACTACAGGGACCCCTCCGTTTCTCTCCTCCCTCCAGTAATTGAAAATCATGTAAAAGGTCAATTGTGTGATACTGGCTGTCCCTCTCTGCAAGTTGTTTCTTTCAGCCAGAACATGACAAAAACAACACTGACTGGATGACAGCTTTTGCCGTAATTACTGCCTCTTTAGCTATGGATGTCCATGTAATGACGATTTCTGTAAACATTCTCAGTGAATAAATCTCCATATACAAAGAGGTGTGGGCCATCTGCTAAAAGCCATGGGTATGGGTCCCAGAGAGAAACTTAATCATTGGGTACATTACACAGACACTGTTATGACATTTGGACTCCAAATGAAGGACTGTAAGGGGGGATGTAAATAAATCTAATTTCAAACACGATCAACATTTGCTGAATAGAAGGCCAGCAGCACCTGTGTAAAGAGTCCACTGTGGTACAGGGGGGTCAGTTCCTGTCTTGAATATCGACAGAAAGTGACCCGTTTTCTGGGTTTCACTCACTGATGAGAAATGTCGAGGGTCTAACCTCCACAGAACTGCTCTCTGTTTGTGGCGGCCTTAAACAGAACCAGCTACAGAACTGTCACACACCATCAGCCTCTTTGGAATTGAGCAGAGATTTCTAGACTGTCATAGACAGATTAACGATCAAAATAGACAATGCCCAATCATCAAACAGTGAAATAAGAGCGGCTTTCGCAATAAATTTGGTAATTGTCCTGAAGTAATAGAACTGTGGCAATATATTTGAGAAGTTATTTTCACTTGACCTAGATAAATGTAAGTTTTATGGGAACTGGTGAAAAAAAAAAGGTTTAGATTCCCAGACTGTGAAGTGCAGTTTTTAAAGTGTGTGTGTCAGTGTTTGACAAAGAATGTGACATCTCATCCCACATTTATTTCAATAATTCAAGTTTGAAAAAGTTGTTACTTTTAATGAGAAACATGTTAGGGCTCACCCACAAACATGTGGTTTTGAGGGAACTCTAACAAAAACAAGTGCTGTGACTTGAGCACCAGCACAAACAGGAAGGAAACAATATATTCCATAAACTCCCCCAAATGAGAATGTTATCAATAACACTTGCGTCAGGGGGAAAAACAGAATGAAGCTCTTCAAGATGCATGTCTCTGGTTTGACTGACCATAGCCTTTTGCCAATAACAATGTTACCCGCAATCACGAACAAAACCACACACCCTTGGCACGTGCCTTCACCAATGATGTTTTTATTCTGACCAAATGCAACAGCTTCCGGTCTAGTGCTGTTTTCTCTTACTGTCCATTTTATTATCTTGAACCACATGCCAACTAAGGGAAGCTGTTTTCACTGCAGATAGGATATATAACACATCTGAATTGTTAGATGCTGCAGATCCTCATCAAGGAAACAATAACTATGACCTCAGAACCAATGTTCCCAATATTTAACTCTACTGCTGACCCGCTAGAGTTTACATGTTCTCCACGTGTCAGCCAGGGTTGAATCCAACTCACGAGCCCCCGGCTGAGCGCCGCTGTGTTGGAATTTTCCCCGGAGAACCAGAGGGTCGCCTCCCTGCGCCTGCGGGTTGCGGGGAGTAAGACTCTGAGTGTTGTTTGTGCTTACCAAACAGCAGTTTGGAGTATCCGGCCTGCTTGGGAGAGGTCCTGGAAAGGATGTCGCCTGCCGACTCTATAGTTCTCCTGGGAGACTTCAACGTGGGCAATAACAGAGAGGCCTGGCGGCCCGATCTGAACCCGATACAGTCTCGTTATTGGACTCCTGTGCTAGCCACGGTTTGTCCGTAACGAACACCATGTTCGAGCATAAGGTGGTTCATTCGTGTATCTGGTACCAGGACACCTTAGGCCGGAGATCAATGATCGACTTTGTAGTCGTATCTTTTGATCTGCGGCCGTATGTTTTGGACACTCAGGTGAAGAGAGGAGCCGAGCTGTCACCTGATCATCACCTGGCCGTGGCGCGGCGGCTATTTTACGTGAATTTCCATTAATCAAGCTCATGTAACTCCACTGGACTTGCTCGAATCTGCCCCAAACTTGCCATGCTAAAAAAAAATCATGGTAAGAGTCATAGCGCCACCTACTGGCAACAGGAAGTCAGTATTATGTGACATACAGCATCCGATTTACATGACATTTACACTTGTTATAGAGCAGTATAAAGCATGTTGATGCATGTTGTCTAGTGCCAAAGGATACAAGAAGTGGTGGACTGTTTGCAAAGCATAATTTCCAGCGTCACTTCATGCAGGAAAAAAAAAAGTCTAACTCGTGGACGCTTTATCCAACGGTCTCAGACATTCTCGGCCGCGTGAGCCGGTGTTCAGCCAGTACCCCTGACGCAGCTTTAATGTATATTAAATTCCATTTCTGCCAATAGATACCTCTAAATTCTACATTGTGATTGTGTTTGTGTGTATCCCATTTGTATGAGAGTCTAATTGTGCAACTGCATGTGTGTAGCACACCAGAATGCACATTTCAAAGGCAAGACAGCTCCTGGGCTCGCTGAACTTTTGCTTGTTATCAGGAGCTGAGAGTGAAATGGAGAGAATTGATCTTTTGTCTACTGGAGGTGCACTCCCTTGGGCTGGGCCGCTCGCTTGCTCACTCGCTTGGCTGCCATGCAGAGGGCTCTCTTTCTCATCCTCCCCCCAACCACCAGCATCCCCTCACCCCTCTCGTTCACTCACTCTGTCTCTCTCTCGCTCTCGCTCTCTCTGCATGGCGGCTGCCTCTCCTCCAGCTGACACTTGTCCTGCCGTTACTGGGAGAGATGTGCGCTGAGCTGCTGACACCAGGATTGATCTTCCTCCTTTTCCCCATAAGCTCCTTATCAAGCTCCTGGAGACTCCGGAGGAGACAAAAAAGGGGCGGAGGGACGGTGAGGAAGGGAGAGGAGGGAGAATATTGTCAACTCACATCACCTCTTCAAACTAACAATGTTTGGTGTAGCGAAGGAATAGAGAACACAAAGTTGACAGTTTTATTAGTGATGGTAGAAGGAAGTTCACTCTTTCTGCTAAATTGTTGCTAAAAGTGACACCACACCGCCAACCACTACATTTGCTAGTGCTCCTAACAGCAGTTATTTTTAGTAGTAGTATTAAAATTAAAGCAGTTAAAGCAGTATAACACTTGCCAGGACTACCACACCACATTCTTAAAACTGAAATCCTCAGCAGTGTGTGCTCCCAGATGTCTGTTTGAGTCAAAAGGGTAGATTACTGTGCACACAAGAACTATTTGGATGTCACACTTGACATAGGGCTGGGTGTAATTTTGAAGCATGGAGAGTAACTGTATACTTCACAGTATATTCGTTTTCCCTAAAATGTCAATAAAAATGCTTCTGAAGGGGGAGAGCACAAGTATGGCAACTCTATGGCATAATTTCAACCATCTCAAAATCAATGTAAACTGTAAAAAATCCTAAATGTTAGCATTTCATTTTCAGAACACACACAATTCAAATGAATAGGAATCAAATTAATGTATTTTTTTTGTGAAAATGCTTATCGGTCACAGGTCTCCCTAACACAGAGCTAACAGCTAACAGTTAACGAATATATATATATATATATATATATATATATATATATATATATATATATATATATATATATGTATATTTAGTTTTATGTATACATTATACTTATTTTTTGGACCCTTAGGTCTTAGGTTTTTGATCTAAATAAACTTCAAAGCATCAAAATCAATCATCAGAAAACTCATCTTGACAACAATCAGATACACTTGCCATATGTCTCCAAAATATAGTTAAATAGCAAAGATGCTAGAATACTCCCATCTTTTGGCAAAATTCCTGGTTCAGCAACTGCATCCGGATTTCCACCAAAAACAAATCACTTCTTCCCTGGATCATGGCCTAACCTTCATCCACATTTCATTGATATCTGTTGATATCTAACTAACAAAACACAACACCCTTGGCATATGTACAAATTTCCCCATCGTCATTTGAATGGTTTAAAATTAATCCAGACTCATAGTGAGACTGTAAATACAAACTGTGTAGTTATAAGTAACACGATCAAACATGAAACACGTTGATCAAACATTGTGGGCAGCCATACAGTAACGGCTGTATTCTCAGTGGCTCTTGTGGACTTCTGTTGTGATTGTAAGTGTAGGCATCTGAGTGGATTTGACTGGGGATCTTTACAGTTATTACTGTGTGTTATTGGCATCGCAAGGAGAGGAGACCTGGGAGGAAGGGTTCAGGTTGGAGGGGGCAGATGGGGGAAGTCTAGCAGCAAACATGATAATTTGCGGGTTAGCCAATTTCAGGAGGCTGGATGGCCCGATACCCTTGGTAAGCATCCGAGAGCAGTGGAGACCAGAGTGGAGCAGGGCAGAGCCGAGCAGAAGCAAGATGAATCAAGTTTAATAACAAAGGGTTCTAATTGCCCCCCACTACCCCGCACCCCCACCTCGGAGCTGAACTCTAATTACGGTGAGAACACAGTGCACTGTCACCCAATATTAAGTTGTTGAAGAGCGGGACGAGATAATCGATAAACACTTTAGTTGTGGAGGGGGTGGTGGGCAGGAGGGGGGGACAGAGAGAAGAGAGAGAATGAAAAAAGTGAGATGCCCCGTCCATTCAGTGGGAACCAGCAGCACCCAAAGCCCTTCTGGCTCATGAGAACACCTTTGGGATGGTCCAAGAATGATTGCAGAGCAATAATCCTGAGCGCGCACCCCCCACCCCCAACCTCAACACCCCCAGACCAACACACATACCCTAAAACTCACACAGACACCCACACGCACGCCGATGTGAACGTACAGCACGATGTAGAGCCCCACCTTCCCCATGGGCTGCCTGAGCACCCGTGCGTCTGAGAGGAAAGGTGAACACGGTCACCCTAATTACAGGGGTCCCAGCTCTCTCACACACTAACACACACTCACCAGGCATAGCTAAAGACAGGCCAATTAGGGCGAGAGGGAGATAAGGGAAGTTTTATTTGTATACTAATTAAGCCCCTGATGAAATTCAAAAGGGAGGTGGTGAAGGGGATTGGGGGATGGAGCGGACGGGTAATTGTGTGTTTGAGAAAAGGTTGCTTTAGGTGCGGTTATCTGAGAAGCACAGCCTTGAGATAGTTGCCCCCTAATCCCATGCTGAGCCTCGGCACTGCACTGCAAGGTCTCTCATAATTTGATCTGTTACATATGAAATGGCAGGCTCTGACAGCGAGATCATCAGCAGCGTTTATTGTCTATTTGCTCCTTGTTTCAGCTTAACATGAAATAAGTTGTCATGCCAAAGAAACTGTTTTAAGGCCTTTTTCCTTTTTATGTTCTACTTTGAGCTTAGGGGAAATCTCTAGATAGTGTGGATGAACTGCCAGTTTATGTGTTTAAATATATTCCGCATTTTTAGCGACGTGCTTGCACATACGCTAAGTATTTGAGTTTATAACCGCTGAACATCGAAGAATTAATTAAAAGGGGCTATAACGTTAATTATCCTTAACAGACCCTTTTCTGTAGATATTGACTTGTCACAGCAGGTAAAGCACATGTTACTAATAAAATTAACATAGCTCTCTTCTTTTCAAATGTCCCAGTAAACAGAGAACCAGCATGAAAAATACCAGGACCCTGAAACAATCTCACTGACATGGAATTCCGCCGTTGTTAAAGATATTGCGTGTGGGTTTCCTGCTATGAATAGCAAAATTAAATAATCACACAAACTATATTTTGGTCAGCAGGTAGTCGGCTCACTAATGAACACCAATAATAAAATGTTTCAATATCAGCGGGTTACTTAAGTCTTGATGTTGTAGATCAGTGACCTTTTAACCTAGTGAACCTGTAACTGTAAAGGCTATAAAGATATACACTAAATGGCTAGTTTGTTTGGTACACTGGTAACTAACACAATAGCCCTACAATAAAGTCTAACTTCACAAAGTTTAAACTACTTTACAGAGCACTTTCAAGGACGTAACTTAGTCTGTGGTGCTGTTGACCTATACTTCATGAAACAGGTGCTCCTGTTTTCTAGCCTATCCTCATTGATGTAATTGCTGTGGACAAAATAATAGCAACAACTGTCAATTTAACGCAAAATAATTCAACAGTACCACAAACCACCATAATTATCATATGGATTAAGCAGCAACTCTCTAAAACAGTGTTAACAAATATTTAACATGATTATCTTCACAAAATGGAGGAGTTATTGCAGGACTGTATTAGTTTCATCTATAGGTGTCACATTACCCAATAAACTTGCGACTGTGTCCGTAAATCTGTGTTTAATTAAACAATTAAAAACTGAGTACATATGGATAAAAGTAGGTGGTGCAACACTGGGATACAATCCAAAGTTAACTCTACGTTAAACTTATGTGAAAATAGTGTGAACTTACTGTTCTTTAGTAAAGGCTTTGGCAAGCTCACATTTTATGAACAATATTATCTAGTTTACTAGCTCACAGGTTGCTTACCTATTGCTTGTCCAGAAAACAACTCTGCGTAAGTTTGTCCAAAGTTGCCTCCGTCTTTCAAATGTCACACCAAATTTCCCTCGTGTTTTAGAGAAATAAAACCAGATTTATGTCAGGTCAAAGGTTTGGTGTTTCTTGCCGCTAATCACAAGGAAATCCCCAAAGATGGCCGTCAACGTCAGCTCCAGTTTGTGTGACGCAAGAGCAGTGATGCTGTCCTTCATAGCCCAAAAATAATATATATATATATATATATATATATATATATATATATATATATATATATATATATATATATATATATATATATATATATAATCTTATGCTTTTATTGTCTGTTAGCATGTATGTTTAATGCTGCACGGTGGAGGGGTTGCTCACCCAGAAGCTGGCTCCAACAGTATTATCAAATAAATGAACATTTGTTTGGAAAGACATAATGTATTGCTCATAGTCCTGGATTAGAGACCCAACATGTTAAATGTCAAATAATTTTATTCCAGCATTTTTTATTTATTTTTTATATTCTTCCAAAGTTAGTTTTTATTTGAAAACCACTCTTTTCCAGTCTCTTTTTTTTCATTCTGCCTTTTTTATAATAAAATCGTTGTCAATCAAAACAACACGAAGGAGCCAATAATATATTTGTTAGATACTTTGTCGGAAATGATAAGCCACAATTGCGTTACAAAAAAAGGGGTGTAGACTGTTTACTTGGTCTAAAGAGATGGGCAGCCAATCACCACTTTTTTGAAATATTTATTAAATCTAGAATTTGTTTTAGAATTATGGCTTGTATTGTTACTATAAATGTAACACCAAAAATATGTTATATTTGGTTTCTCATAGAGAATAAAAAAACATACATTTTATAATATGGAAAACATCTCAGTGAAAGGCAGCCGGTCCATGAGTAGAGGTCCATGATTAACACTTCTTCTCCAACCATCTTTAGACATCATCATTAACAGTCACTATTGAAGCAGTTGTGTAAAGATCAACCTGGCATTCAGCCGCTTCATCAGAAGCAACGTTTCATCCCTTATTAGCGATAAGCTTCACAGAGACCCCCTGTAATGTGTTGTCACAGTAAGCTACGTTGGGGTGGGTATCAAAGTGGGTGCCCCACAGAGCTTTAGCAGAGATCCTCTTTATTTGCCTCAAGAAGAAGTCCACATGTGGTAAGATCTTCAAAAAGTCAAGCAATCTGGATGATTTGACAGTTCACAGCAGGCAGCTGTGTTTCTCATTTCTGAGACCAATTCTTCACTGTTGTTTTCTGCTTTAAATTGTATTCACCAACCAGCACATGAATATAGTATTAATGTAAAAATTCAAGCCGAAATTCTGCATAAAGTATGTTATACATGTACCGTATGATGTTGAGTGATAAAGGGAATAAGATATGACCCTAATCAGTGAATTAAAGACACATTCATTCACATAAATGCCTCTTACACGTGTGTTTGGGTAAACCACAATACACAAGAAAGTGTCAAGTTATTGTCTCAACGGAGATTACAATTCAAACAGTGAATGTGTTTTAAGACAGACTTTGATGATGAGTGAAATATATTCTCACTGTCACACCATCACGTGAAGTACACTTTTAATTTCAAGGCATCATTTAGACTTAATATCACAGTCCAACAAGAAAAAATGTTTGCAACTCTTTGCATTTCTATTAACTCTCAATAGTCCAATTAGTTATAGAGAATTTGGATCAACTTTCAGAAGACAGATTGCACTGAAAAACTGACTAATAAAGATTTAGAAGAGTGATAACATTTAGCTATAACCATGTGTACATTGTGGATTCACTTGCCAGGGAGAGGCATTGGGGGATGATTTGAATAATTCATCCAAGTTAAACCCATTAAGAATATCCATGTGGACATTTTTTTGATGTTAAAGATCGTGTATGATCTTAAGCTGCTTTCAAACTATATCTGGCTTTACTTATGGTGTCTGTTTTCCCCTGAAGCGACAAAGATGAACTGGCTCTTGGGTTATTCTGTTGGAGTTTACAGTACAGAGGTCTTCGCTGCAGAGTTGGCAGGCTAGCTCCCCTATCAGCGTCTGTTGCTCTGCACGCAACCTGAATAAGGTCTCTCAAAAATTAGAAAAGGGCAAATTACTCAGTACATTTTTGGTACAAGGTATGAAGGAGCTCTTGCTGTCAAATGACTCAAAACTTTGATTAATATCTTACTCCTACCTCAAAAGTTTATCAGCTTGATGAGCGCATGACTTGAAAAAAAAGCCACGTGAGAATTGCTACTTTTTACTTTCCTATTAATTCATATGAAATTAATGTTGTTTACTGATTTTCTGCAAACACATCAGTCCAATCTTCATCCATCTGATAGGATCCCCCTCTTGAATTTCACACAAATATTTGGAGGTGATGCAAACCCCAGCAACAACCAGAGGGTTAAAAGAGGGTTGTGAGATCTCTGGGAAACATAAATCATCAAAAATCTACAGTACTCCACTGTGAGCGCCAGACAAAGAGCGTGTATGTGAGCATTTGAATGAAAGGTAATTCAACACGGTGCTTGTCATGGATCGCAAAGAAAACAACATCTAGCAATCGCCTCCTACAGCATAGGAGCTGTCAGAGCCTTTTTTGTTTTTGCCCAGTGGTCACTTCACTTTTCAAGGCAGAGGGCTCGAGTAATCCCCCCCCACAGTGAGGGTGAGAATCTGAGAGTAGGAGGTTTGGTGTGTGAAGCAGGTGAGGCAGAGGCTCACCTTTGGGCCCTGACTGTTTCTGCTCAACCTCAACATTGTGCTTTGCTCTCGGGCAGGAACTCTGCAGGCCTAAGGCATATCTAGAGTGTACATTTTGGATGTATATCTTGCAGTTTGAGCCTCCACAAACTTACTCCAATAATTGACTGCTTGTCAAGCATGAGAGGTAGAATCTGTCCTTGTACGTTGACTTATTCCTGGCTGTGCGATGGATCCAACAGGGATTAAAACACGACCGAACCAAGGCTTGTGATTCCTTCAGTGGTTATTAGCCAGGGGCCAGTAAGGAGAGCTCTGGAGTGCTTCCCACACAAGAGCCAGCGACAGGCCCTGCATAGAAAAACTGCCAGCCAAGCACAATAAAGATAATTAGCAATGAGACCACTTGCCGCCCGTAGCCCCACCACCACCATCACTAGCCCTGTATCCCCTTGATATCTCACCCCCTTCATCCTCAAACTGTGCTTAACTCATCCCCTCCATCTCCTCTCCTCCATTTAACCATGTTCAGTATCTGTCAGTCCAATACACATCTGAGTGGTAATGTCTCCAGCTAGTGGAGTATTGGAGTGGTTTACAGATTACTGTTAATAGTTGGACATTTTGGAAAGACATCTAATTTGTTAAATTGCTCAGAGTTAGATGAAATGATGGCTACCACGGTCATATCTGTTTACTTTTTAATTTAAACCCTCTTATTTCTTGTATCTCTGATCCATGTGTATGTTTTCATTTGTGGTTCTTTATGTTTGCTTACTTCTTGCCACTTAGCTTGTATCTTTGTCTTTGTAACATGAATTTCCTGCTGGGATCAATATAATTGTATCTCTTGTCTTAATTGCTGGAGTTAGCAGCTGGTTAGCTTAGCACAAAGACCGGAAAATACAACTTGTTTTGACTTAAACAAACACGCCTAAATGTGTTAATTGCTGAGCTTTAGAGGTGCTGGTAGCTGCACTTTCTTATCTTTGGACAGTCAGGCTAGCTGTTTCCTCCTGTCTTTATGCTAAGCTAAGCTAACCGCCTCCTGGCTGTTATACTTCATATTTACAGGTCAAACACAAGAGCAGTATCAATCTTATCATCTCGCTCTCTTCAACAAAGCAAATAAGTACATTTCCCAAAATTGTCCAACAATAAAACAGTGTGCAATATTATACATTAAGCATTAGCTCTTGAGTTCCAGGCCTCAACACTGAACACTCAGTCTGAGCTTTGTTCGAAGCACAGAGTAAAATCTGTATTAAAAAAAAAAACGCAAGGTCGTCTGGTGTTTATCAACCCATTACTGGACCCACGGCACTTCACCATTATCCCAGCCCTTCAGCCATGTTACTTCTGTCTGAAAACAAGGTAGTGTAATTTAGAATGCATTTCAGGGCAATTAAAATTTCTCAGGCACAATTACTTATTCCCCCAGTGGGGCTGCCTCAATCAGTCTATGTGTGTAATGGGTTTACGGCCTTGACGCGGCAAACATGTCCTGCCTATCTGCCTCGTGCTCTTCTCAAGGCTGTGGTTATTAATTGTGGCTAAAGTTGATAAATAAAATCACCAGTGCTCTTAATGCTAATTAGTGTTTGAGATAATATTTATGATTTCATAAGCACATATTTCTCCAAAGGCTCAGGCATTGTGCCCCCTATCCATCGGTCATAGGCTGTCTTGGATGTAATCTATCTTTGGGGAAAGGAGAGGCCGAAAGAGGGGCCAGAGGAAACACAGGCAGTAAATACTAATAGTACTTAGTGGGTACTTTGGGAGCAGGAGTATTTCAGGCTACTTATTGAGCTGGGCTACTAAAGCAAAGATACAGGTTTTATAGAGAGAAATATATGATGAATTAATTACAACACAGGGTAAACAAATATTTAAAGCAGCATGTCATCAATGTTTTAATATTACATCATTTATACTATATCACAGGACGACTTGTATGCTCAAGAGTGACAACCCAAAAAAGTGAGTTCTGACTGCAGTTTCCCTGAGGTTTGTCTTTAAGATCATTATTCTGGTTTTACAGACCACAACCTTTACTTATTTTGTTAAATCTGCTGTCTGCAGATGCAAAGGCAGCTTTTCTTTGCGAAAACGCTATAGTTACTGTGGCTGGGAGAGACTTACCAGCTAAAGAGCCAGACGCAGCCCTCAAGAGTTAGAGACCAAAACAGATCTTAAAGGAGACCAGCTTCCTCTGGTGGCCAGAAACACAACTTATACAGTGAAACCAGAACTTCCTACTTCTGTTCGGTTCAGCAAGAAGCTGCAGAAAGTTCAGACATCCGTTAAAACAGCAAGACAGAGTTGAATTAAGGCTGAAGACAGCAGAGATTACAGCTAGTCTCATTTCACTAGACTTAATGGATGGTATGGATATGAATGAAACCAAGTTAAGATGCAGTACCATCGTTGTTGCTGAGTCTAGTATATGTTTTACATTTATATGCAGAATCTGCAGGTTTCAAGATTATTTATACATCATGTAGATTCTAACTTTAAACAAGTGAGGACTAAGATCTTCTTCTAAAAATGTACAGATGAGACTTTCAGTTATTTTGATCTGTTTTCTTTTTTTTCATTCACAGAGCAGCTTTGTATGGCTTGATCCATTGTGGCTTTCCAGTACTTTGTAGCCTGCAGTGTGCTGCTGAGATGATCTTGACAGGAACCGCTTCCTCTCACTTGCGCGGCACACAGGCATTGAGAAGCACTTCAGCTACTTTTTAACATCACAACATGCTGGTGCCAGTGGCTCACTGGTCTGACTATTGATCCAAGCACCACATCAAGGTGAGCATCAGTGCTGCGGAGTCCATTGTGGGACCTCATCCTGAAAGAGCCGAGCTGTCCGCAGCTCTAGGCGATGCCCGAAAGAGTGACAAGTGCTGAAACCACTTCAAGGGGGCTAACAGTGCCCTCAGCCCTTTCTAGTCCCCGCTTCAAAGCCGAGAGCAG
This sequence comes from Taurulus bubalis, assembly GCF_910589615.1. Taxonomy (NCBI): domain Eukaryota; kingdom Metazoa; phylum Chordata; class Actinopteri; order Perciformes; family Cottidae; genus Taurulus; species Taurulus bubalis. The sequence continues at coordinate 10,768,383 of NC_136594.1, forward strand.
CCTCTGGCAGTTCACCCCCTCCTCTTCCTCCCTCCCTCTCCACGGTCCTCTGGGGTAGCTGGTCCTCTTCTCCTCTCCCAGGGCCGTCAATGTCAAAGCATGAGTGAGTCCAGTCAAAGCTAGTCGCCCCCCTTCAACACGCACACACTTGTTTTGTTTTTTTTCCCCTCTCTCCCTTTAAGTTTTCTCTTTCCCTCTGATGCACAGGTCCCATCCCCTCTGCATGACTGGCCCTCACTGACAAGTGGAAATCACAGATATCCTACTGGCAAAAGATGGAGAGTGAAAAAGACTTCAGAGATGTGTACCCTACAGCTATCAGTGTCCTGAACTCCAGAATGAAGACACCAAGCACATCTTCTCTGCTGTATACTATAAAAACTATCGTGAGATCATGCTCACAACATTTTTTTAAAGGGGGGTTAGAGAAAAGGGTTCGCTGCATGGTGATTTTTTTTTTTTTGGACTTTCTAAGATAAATAAGTGATAGAAAAGACGGAAGAGAGGGAGCTTTACTTTGCCAAAAGGGACCTTGGGTTTTGCCCTGTGGGCATGGCAGCTTTCATTTTCCTCTTTCCTCCGTTCATATTCCCAGTCGGTTTCCGGAGTTATGATTGAGTTTCATATATTGGAGTTATATCTGGCAGACAGACTTGTTTATCTGCTGGGGCTGATAACTGCACTGGCCTGAGTAAGAAGCAGAAAGCAAGGGGAGGGAGTAAGAGAGTGGGAGGGAGATACAGACAGACAGACCACTCATATATTCTCATCTCCTCTAGTCTTGTCTCATTGATTTAGCATGTCTTCATCAACAGTCTGACCCAGGTATGGCTTTTTTTTGTTATCTCACCCTCCAGCTTAGACCTCTGGTATGGGCTTGACGTGAGCTCCCGCCTAGCGTGCGTCAGTCAAAACAGCTGAAAGTGGACTAATCAGGACCCTGGACATCATGTATTGGGACATATAGACGCCATATTCAAATGTTATCATAGATTTGTTATAAAAAAAACAGTATTTCAGATGTCTTTTGTTTCTGAGATTGAAAAGTTAGACTTAATAATATGCTGTCTATCTCTAAAATCAATGTATTATTAATAGGAGTCGCAGGTTCAGTACGGGGCCAGCTGGATGAAATCAGAAGTGAGACCATGCTTTTACCGCATGGGAACTATCTGGAAAACAGAAGTTATGGATGACAGAGGGCAACACACAATTTGGCTCAGTTATAAGCTCACTAAAATTCAGTGTCACAACATCTTCAAGACGGAGCTTGTCAAGGACTGACTGTTGATTCCACTGGAAGGGAAAGTGAGACAAAGAGATTTCGGGAGAGGTTGAGAGAGGGGGAGAGAGAGAGCAAAAAGGACTGAGGAAAAGCGAAAGAGAGAGAGCAAGCAGTGCTTGCTGGACCCTGACTGCGTGCGAGGCCTCAATTATTCATGCGGCAGTGCACATGTCAAGAGCCCACAGACAAGCACAACAGCAAGGCCGAGCGCAAATCAAACAGCGCATCCGTGGGCAATGCCCACAATGCACCTGGAGGAACACACCTCGGCGCATTTCTCTGTTGTTCTTGGATAAACAGAGAACAAGGCTACCTGAGCACCGCCTGATTCTTCTCAAGAGCCAAGAGCTGCTGGAATAGTCTTTGTTTTTTTATATTTACTCACTTCTTTTTTTTGGCAGAGCTGTTGGTGCCAGTGGGTTCCATCTTTTCATGGCTCATTAGCCCACTGGTTCGTTCACTTTATTTCTCTGAACTAGCTATTATGCCCTCAGTGTTGTTTGAGTCCACTGCCTCTCTTTGCTGGTCCCCAACATGTCTACATTAACTACGGCTGAGGTTTGTCTCCTCAATTGCTGGAGGTTAACGGACGGCTCCAGACTTTCATTCTCATCTTGTCTTAGTTTATCGACCACTGCCTCGCTGACTATTCTATTTTTCTCTCTCTGTATACTCCCAGGCCTGCTCCTGACAATTCTGCAGACATTTTTCAATATTATTGTTTTGTTTAAGGCAACACAAAAAAAGACATTCAATAAATAGTCCACACCTTACTGTCTTGGCTTCATTGAAGTGCAGTACGCTGCATGTTTAATGACGATGTATCGACGATGTGATTGTCATACTGTCTTAAAATAGCCTGATCGGCAAACTAAATTATTAATTTTTTGTTGTTATTTCTGTAAGTTGATTTACAACAACCTGTATTGCTGCATTGACCTCAGCCAAGGTGGTGCAAGTTGTTGCTGCTTTTATTGCTCATACACACAGACATTCCCATAATTCTTCCTACAAAAGGGTGATAGGCTCATTTTTCCATAATAGAAATAATTGTAATTACTGAAAAAAATAATTGACAGTTAAGGTGCCATTTTGGTCCTTTTGAGAATGAAATAATTTCCATGATTTTACTGACAATTTAATAATCACATTTGAATGTAATTTACATTTTGTGGCATACTTTATATTATCTATCTTCTGTTGTTTGTAACTCATTGTTATTGCTGCCTATCTCAGACTGACATTTGGTAAAATAATCTGCATGTGGGCAGTAATTCAGAGATCTGGAACAAAAAAAAACAGAAATGCAATATTTTGTTTTTTATAACTCTTTTAAAATGTATATGCACTCTTGCCTGTGAGGGGCCTCAGTAAACTCAAAGCTCTGATCTCCCGCTACTTTTACCCGAGGGTCATCCTTTAAGTGCCCTTTTTGATTGGCTCCCTGCTGTCGTTGACAGGGAGCATTCATGGGTCACCTCAGGTCTTCTAGGGCACACGCGAGTCTGGGACAGTTGCCCACATCCTCGGGACGACTGTGAAGCACCACAGCACGCAGTTTTGTTTAACTGCCACATACGCCTGTGTGTGCAGAGAGGTGTAGTTTTATTTATAGGCTTGTTTTCTCAAAACCTTTCTTTTTATTTGTTGCCATACAGAGATATATTATAATTTTAAAAAATATGTAAAGAAAAATATTGCATATACTTCTGTTAAAATAGTAAAAATAGTCTTATTGTTTCTTACATTGTATTACTCCAATATTTTAGTTGCTGAGTTCATAGTTAGTGGTGTTGTACTGGATTGCATTATATTGAAATATGTTTCTAATATTCAACCACCATCATATATAATATGAAATGATGATTTTAAATACAAATATTATGCAGTCCAGTACAACACCACCTTTATCTATTTCCGTCAGTCTCATATAATAGCCGAGCAGCTGTATTGGATTGCATTAAATTGTACAGATTTACCTAATACATTTTTCTTTTTTTTTTTTCTTTTTACAAAATGTCCTCAATTGCTTTACTTTTGCAGGCCTTGTACATCCTTTAATGTATTTGTATTGTATTGTACACTTGTGTGAGACAAAGGGCGACAACTCCTCTGTTGTCAACTGCTGACGGACAGATTTCCACAATGCTTACTAATAATTGGTCCAATCCCCCTGCGTTTGTATCCTGAACCAAATGTTCATTGGCCTGACAGACATGAAATGCGCAGGGCATAGATTTAAAGAGCGCAGGAGAAGAATCACTTTCTCGAGACATCATTTTACTGGTCAGTGAATCCCATTTCTTCCTTCATATGGGGCTCTAACCTGCAGTAAATGCAATAATCTAACATGTTTCCTCTGGACCTGCACTGCTCAACATCAATTTAGAAGTATTTTCAAGGGAGGATACACAAGCCCTTTGGGCCTTTCTGATTTTACTGTGAATTTCCCCTCCCCTTCCCTTCTTTGTTTGCTTGGTCATGCAACATTGATATATTTTTATGGGTGGAATAGCCTTTTGTTTTAGAGGGTCAAGTAGAAGCGGCACCAAAAGGACACTTGAGAAAAGTACTGTGAGGAGGCAAACACTTGTGCAAACATACCACAAGGGATCTTTTCTTTTTTATTACATGTTTAACTATAAAACAGGTGTCACAGGAAATCCCTTGCAATATTGTGGCTCCAGTGTTTGCAATAAAGCCACAAAGGAACACTGTCACCATGTTTCCAGTGCGGATTGCTGTGTTTGTGTAATGAAACCGCAAACATCTGGGACTGCTGGGGGAAGGCTGAAGGCCTTGCTTTGTTCACTGTCCAAGAGGACAAGCTTCTGCCTGACAGGTGAGTGTCTCTGTGTATACACATACAGATATTTACTGTTCCTGAAAGCCAAAGAACATAACTCACACTTTCCCTTCACCTGCATTGCTCTCCATCAGAGGAAAGTGAGGACAATACAGGGGCCAAATAAAAAAGAAGTAATACTTTTCTGGATTGTATGCCATACTGCAGCCTGAGTAAACCCCAAGCAGTTTCACACTTTTAACAATGGGTTGAAAAATGTGAATCTATCTTTTCATTTTACAGATCATACTGTAAATAAAGTGCATGAGGCTGTTCTGGGTAAGATATCACGTGATTGTACAGAAGGTGAAAGACCTACCTAATTGTCAGCGGCCTTTGGTTGCTCTTGGGGTTTTTAAAGTTGTAATATTCATTATTAAAATAGATTTTTTTATACATTGTTTATTTGTAGCTTTGTTTCTGTTTTAGAACTGTGCAGTTGCAATCTATTTTAGTTTTTTGGCCTTTGAGGATGATATTTGACTTGCTGTTCTCTTTAACTTAAACAGCATGTGATTGTTTAAACGTGCTATACAAATTAAACTGACTTGACTCAGTAGTTTGCAGTCTACCTTAAAAGTTTGTGTAAAAGAGATGAGTTGTTTTATCCCAGGTGGAAGGTTATGTGCCAGACTATTTCTTGGCTGTGGGCAGTGACTTCTTGGAGTCTTGTTGTCAACGTGAGGCGGTCAGGAAGTCACTGCACAGAAATAGTATACACAATATATAACTGGCAGACATAAAAATGCTGTCGATCTTCTCATGTACCTGCAAAATAAAGCAACCAAAATGTCAAACTTCTCCGTACCAAGCACATCAATATAATATAAATCACAAGAAATATCTACTTTCCCTACAGCTCACAAAACATAAATAGATAAATCAATGAAAGAAGGAAGATGGAAAGATGGTGGGTCTGCAGTGATATTATTAAAATGTGTGAAGCAGTAATTAGTACAGCCTCCATGAACTGCCAGACGAGAGATAATCACACCCTCACTGAGGTGGCATTGGCCAGAGATGAACACACACACACACACACACACACACACACACACACACACACACACACACACACACACACACACCTCTTTCCCACATATCTGCTAGCAAGCAAAACAGACTCCCTCTACCAAGTAAACACAGTCGGCCACGTCGGTCTACTGTGTGGACAGCGAAAGCCAGCGCAGCGGCATGCTGCCCTGTGATGGCACCAGTGACTGCTTTATCAGCATCCCATCATTTATGTTGTGTTAATTAGGTCCCTGTGGCTAGCTGGTAGCAGTGGCTGAGTCCATGAAGGGAGAAAAGGATGGAGGCGAGAAAAAAAAAGGAAGGGGCTGTCCTCACAGACATAGTCGCATTAACATGCCCTCAGCAAAGGCACCAAACTGAGATACAGGCATGTCATAATTAATGTTCGTGAATTATTCATGCGGCTCTACTCGATATGTTTGTGTGTGCAAGCTCTTGTGATTCTGCATGTTTACCCGCTGCCTCCCGTGATTATGAGAGTGAAACATTCACACGGAGCCGCCTCCTTCACAGTCTTTAAGCCACGGGGACAAATGTCATCATCTGGAACCCCAAGGCAAAGCTCAGCTGCTGTAAAGCCCCCCCACCCCCAGCTCAGCCGTCCTACCTGCTCATTAGCCCAGGACGAGGTCAGCGGGTCAGGCAGAAGAGAGCTGCAGCCCGCCGGCGGCACGGTGCACAGGGGCCGACACACAGGTGGTCCTGCAGGCCCTGCTGCCGCGTTGTTAGCTCACAGTCGTGCTGCAGAGGGCCGGTGCAGGTCGCACACTATGCTCCACCACAGCTCCTGTGAGGATCCGACACGCACACAAGTACACACGCGCTAAGCTGTGAACAGTAGAATACAAAATGTAGTACACAGAGAGTGCTTCCCAGAAAATGATGACAATTTGCACACACACATACACATAAAATGGAAAGGCTGAGTGGTATTAAGATCCATATTGACAGAGTAGAATCCCATAAGCACCCCAGTTCTCTCCATATGTCAAATATTCCTCTAGGTGTGGATCATTCAGTTTTATTACCTTGCTTTAAAATTCAATTGCACAAGAGATTTAAGTCTTTCAGTGGAATAAACACACACACACATACACACACACACACACACACACACACACACACACACACACACACACACACACACACACACACACACACACACACACACAGTACACACTAACATGCATTCTCTGGAGGTTTTACTGACGAAGTGAAACACAGATTAAGGAGCAATCCTTAGTTTTTATGACCATATCAATTTGAGTTTATTCCTCTCATATATCTGATATAGATATTTGATCTACAGATAGTACAATATAATGTATTTGAGTATTTTCATTTCATCCTACCTACTTCTACTCTTCTACTTTTTACAGAGGAATATTGTACTTTTTCCTCGACAAAATATCTTGAACCGCCAGCTAATTTGCAAATAAAGATTTTTTAATACAAAACATGTAGTGGGGTTATAAAATATGATGCATTATTATAGATCCATGCATCAGTAATGTTCATCCAGTAATACAATATATATTAAGTTAACACTTATGGGCACCAATTTCTGTCAAAGGCTTTCCATTTCGATACTTAAAGTTAATTTAGTTAATAATAGATTTTGAATGCAGGACTGTTATCTGTTATGTATATTGTTACTCCTATTCCACTGAAGTGTGCAAACTAGTGATTGAAACAGTCCTTTAACAGCATAAGAAAACAGTAACAGAGATTTAGCTACAATGTCCACTCAAAGACCATTTAGAATCTGTTCTGAAACTTTCGATCAATGAGTTTTCTCATTCGTAATAAAGTTGTAGATTTAAAAATGTCAATTTTTTTCTAAACCCTTTAAAGAAATCTCACTCGTGCTGGCTTGAATTTGAGGTTCAAAGTTCATTATTCATTTTGTTGGTCAGTGGAAGGAAATACAAGTTATATTAAAATGGTTTATGTTCAAAGGTTTTTTTTATTTGAACTGTACAATCTGAACAGAGGAGCCATGGTCACCATTGTTGAGATCCCACTTGTGTAATTTTATTTGATCTCGCATAGAGTGTTGCAGTACTTGTGAAGTATTCCAGAAAATAAAACAGTTTCACACCCAGTCAACAACATAATTTATGCATCTGAAGCAATGAGGGAATATGCCTTTTGAACACACATTACAGAGGCATGGCCTGACAAGTAGTTTTATTTTCCCTTTTACATTCCCTATATAGAACGTGATAACCCCCCCTCAGAGTTTTAAATTGCTAATCTCCACATATCTTTAATATCATACGGACAAATAAATAATTTAGACAAATGTCCAGTCGGCCTAATTCATTAACTCTTGCTCAAATCCCTCTTTGTTTCCAATCTGTTCAACCTTGAAACACTTTAATCCGCCGTTTTTAAATGAGTTGAGAATGAAATCATAATTATGGCAGCAGTGGCTGTTCTTTTAAACCAGATCAAGGACAAGAAGGACTGCAGGGATGGAGGGATGTTGCATGGATAGCCATATAGGAGGAGGAGAGAGCTGTAAATGGGCCAAATCCTCCCAGACCCTTGGCTCATTGTGGAGGGTTTATTTTACACCCATACACCATGCATGTCTTCATGTACTAACAATTAACTATTTAATAGCCAGACAGGGAAATGATAACGGTAAATCTGGGATAGCAGTGACCCATTCAGGATAGTTGAAACAGATACAGACCATTCACACTGTCAGGCTAAGAGGCTTTCTGTGTTACTGTAACACCAACATTCATACAATTTGTCTGATCGTACCGCTGCAGCCGAACGCAACCCAACGCAACACTGTTTACCATTTGTTCATTGGTGTTTGGCACTGTCCAAGCATTGGAGCGGTTTTCGTCACGATTGCATCAGTGAGCTTTTGAATAAAGAAATAAAGTTTGTCTTCTCTCCTGCCTGTGTCTTGAGCTATACGTGTAAGAAATAAGTCAAGTGTTCAGATAGAAAAACAGTGTGCCTTGGAGTATCTATGTCTGTGTGGTCAGGAGTGAAGGAGCCACTGATGGAGAGGAAACTGTTATTTGATAGTGTGGGTCCACATGACTTTGGCTGGGTGTGGACGCCATGAAGAAGTGTGCTGGTGTGTGTGTGTGTGTGTGTGTGTGTGTGTGTGTGTGTGTGTGTGTGTGTGTGTGTGTGTGTGTGTGGTGGTGGATGGTGGCCAGAATAACTGCCGTCTGTGTTTGTGCAGCAGCCGGCCAAGAGGAGCGCGTCTGCGTTGTAGCCACAACCTTCAGCGCCCTGCCCTGCGCAAAGCCACCTGAGCCCGGCTACAGAAGTACAGGAAAACCACTGCAGGAATAACAAGTCCAAGATGTTGGATAACATAAAGTCTCTATCCACAAAAGTCACGAATCAACATGAAGAATGTCAATGTTTGCACAGTGAGCGAGAGAGAGAGAGCGAGAGAGAGAAAGGCCATCGTAAAATATACATTTATTCAGAGCCTGTGCGAGATCAAACAGTAAAATTGATCTGCACTTCCTTCCACCCTTGCTCTGCACACTCCCCTCTAACCCCTCGTCTCACCAAGTATCGACTTTCCATACGGGCCATCGCCATGACGACTCCAGCCTGGCCTGCTGTCACCTCTCCTCGGGGCAGAAGCATGACTATCATGGGATACGGTTCATTTGACCGCCTTGGGCAAAGATGTGCTTGGAGGAGAGCACAGAGCCCCATTCACACATACACACAATCATAAACTTCTCAACTGGGCCCTCTTGTCTCACAGCAGCGTGCCGCCAGGGCCCCGGGGCCCCTCGAGGCCACAAACGACAGTCTAATCAACACGATGACCGTGAGCCAAACTGATGCTATATGATTCTCCAGGATCCTCTTGCATTGATTCATCAGTAAATCGTATCACTGTGACCTATCACATTTAAGTCACTTCATTTAAATTGCTTCTTTACTGACTCTTTTTACAGTAAACGAAATATCAGGAAATGCTGACGGGTTTTTAAAGGTAGATATTGACCCAAATTTAACCAATAGAAAACTAACCTATTTGTAGGCCCTTTCATCAAAAATTGCATACCCAAACTAAAAAGGGTGTATCTCTGCAACCACTAGGGCTATTTGAATCATTTGAGTGTTATAATAATAGGTACAAATGTGAGATTTTGTTCAGATGTGTGCATATCTGTCTATATGTTACTGTAAATGAAGATGACACACGGCAAAAATGAAAAGGTTTCAGGTCCTCCTAGAAAAAAAGCACTTTCAGGATGATTATTTCTTTGAAATGATGCAGCTGTAAGGTCTAACCCAAATCATAACACAATATGTGAACATTCTCTCTGCAAAGTTGACTTTGATAAAGTGAAGCAGAAGAAAGTTAGAGAGGGTTTAGTACAAATACAATTCAGGCGAGGTCTCCAAAATTTGCATTGTGACATTTTAATTCTGTGACATTTTAATGTTTTCATGAACCAAACCATATATTTCACTTGTATATTACTTATGGTGTTCAATACATCCAAATACAGCAGTTTGGGGCTTTTTTTCATAAAACAAGCTATGATTTACAGTTTTATATAATAATCGCGGATAACATGGATAACATTGAAGTTCATTTTATTCAGCAACTGAGAAGAGTTTAGAGACTACAGTCCAAAGTCCCAAATACAAAATACAATTCATTTGATACCATAAGTGAAGGAGTGCTGTTGTGGCTGGACTGAAGCTGGGTGTGGTCCAGTGGTGCAGATATGGATGCAACAGCTCCTGTGGAGGCAGATCTCAAATTGGTCAGAGAGGAGGATCAATACCAGAAACGGATAGAGGGAATGATGGGCATCCCAGGCTTCTCACTGAAGTAAATTACATTAGAACCTGAGACACTGATTCATGATGGAAAAAGGTAGAGGAAGGAAGAAAAAACAGCCAGAGGGAGTTCTTTCAGGATAAGTTAGTTCCAGAAATATCAGGTTATCGTTTGTAGACTGAAGTCAATTTTTCAGTTTAGGATCAGCTGTTTATTTGGGGGGGAGTAGAGCATTTTTAAAGTATTTTTGGCAGTCATTACTTTGTTTGAAATGGTGATTAATTTGAGAATTGTTTTTAAAAAGAGTTTCATCGTTCATCCTAAACAACCACCTTCAATGGGATAATATATTTTAAAAGAATATTTACAGGAAAAAATAAGAAGGATTTTCTTTTATCCTTTGTTTAAGTGTGCAAGTATTATTAGCTAAATATATTTCAAGTATCAAAAGTAAAAACACTCAAAATGCAGAAAATTGCCCCTGTAAATGTCATATTATTGTATTATCAATTCTGATAAGATAAGATAAGATAATGCTTTATTAGTCTCGCAGTGGGGAAATTGCAGGATTCATTCATGTATAAGCACCATAAGCTCAGCATATGTTCTGTATGTAACTAGAAACTAAAGCTTGAAGTGTTAAAGTGGCACAAAATGGAAACACTCAAGTAAAGTTCAAGCGCCTCCAATTTGTACTTAAGCATAATACTTCACAGGAAGTCAAAGTGGTTTGTGGAATATGGGCCACAAATGTAATAAAAAATGTCCGGAGAGTGTCTGTGCTCCAATTCTTTGACCGAAAGCTCCTCATCTGGTCAGAGCTAAAAAAAACCCACTGGATTTCTTTTTTAAAAGCCGTCTGCTGGTGATCATGATCTCTGCTTCTCTGTACTCTGTCATGTTGGCTATCCACCCCCAGCCTCTCGTATGATGTGACAGTGTAGAAGTAGGTGACCAGTGGGTGGCCGCCGTGAGAGCCAGCCCAGAGGTCAGCCGGTTACTGTCCCTACGAGGCAGCCCTGCAGCGGGTCACCTGCTGCCCGCTTTCCCCTCGTTATTTATCTCTCCCTGACAGTTCATTCCTCTTCCTGTCAAAGCCCCTCCTCTTCCATCTCCCCATTTTCTTCCCTCCTCTGCTGAGTTTGGCACCGATCCTCCGATCCTTTCGCCAATACCGGCTACCCGGGCCAAGGCGTGCTGGGACGACCCCTTCGCATCACCCCCACCCGGGTCATATGACATCCAGCTTCAGGGGCATCCCTAACGATGGGGGCCACATACGGGAAAGTCCACAGAGTGTGAGCTGCTCTGGCCGGCTGCAGGGGCTCCTCTCAGCGGTCCACCAGAGGGGTAATTACCTCCCCAAGTTGGACTTGGAACTGGACTTATTGCCCCCTGAAGTCTCCATGGACTGACCGGGACGCAACACCCCCTTTCATTAGCAGAGCAGCTTACGGTGGGAGTGTCTCCAACACGGACAAAGTGAAGGCCCTCCTTTGGCCAGTGATGAATTGGTTCGCCTCGCAGATGGAGGGGCAGGGGGGGAATGACACTCAGAGGACATGAAGGGGATGAGGAAGTCACAAATACTGTGCAGGAGGGATTTTACAGATAAAAATATCTTAAACTGAAGGTACAGAAGAGATGAGACGCACGAGCTGTGCAGTTTGGCCTCCATTCTGGGTGTATTAGCTGGGGAGAGAACATCAAGGACAGAGCCCAAAGTATGAGCAAGTGGTGGGCATTAACATCAATGTAGCACATGGTAATCAGAGAAAAATAATTGCTATCATCTTTGCTCAGTCACTTAGCCGTGATTAGCTCAAAGCCAGTTACAGGTTTCTGTACCTTCCACTGCCTCCCAGTGATCATAGTGTAAAGTGACACGGTCGGGAAAAGAAGGAGCGAAGTGAACATGTAATTAGCAAGCGGTTTCATGTAAGTGCTCTTTGATTTATAATTCAGCATAGAGAGAACCCCTGCTACCCAAGGCTAGTGCTCCTCTGAATTAGCCCTGCGACTGGGAGAGGCTTCAGCGAGAAGGGGGGATGAACCTGAGTAATTTGTGCTCTGTTTGAGGTGGTTTTAAAGGGGAGGAGACGTGAGGTCCATACCTGGACCTGCTACACGTCAGATCATAGAAGATGTTTGAGGATGAACTGTTATGTAGGCATCTCTCTCTCTCTCTCTCTCTCTCTCTCTCTCTCTCTCTCTCTCTCTCTCTCTCTCTCTCTCTCTGATGAGATGAAATGCTTGTCAGAGTTGTAAATGACTTTGCAACTGAACTTTAGAGAGAAAAGTTTGTAATGATGAAAGCTGCTCATTCGTAATGTGACTCAACTGTAAAGTACACGCTGGCATTTGATTTATTTGCAAATGACAACGTGGAGATAGTTTGAGAGTGTTCAAGCCAAACCTGTGTATGAAGTTATTTTCTATGGGAATTGAGCAACATTATTCCCACTCTCACTGCTCACAGGAAAGCATCAAGAGAGGCTTTCCTGTGAGCAGTGGCCTCATTTTTCCTCCGCTCAGCTTGGTACATACTGGATTCTCTCTGGTCCCCCACGGGTCCAATGATCCCCTGATCATCCTATATTCTGACGCCCTTATAAAGCTAATGTGCTGATTTTACGTTTTCAACCTGCCATGATCCCCCACAATCCCCTCTGTTCCCTCCGGTTCCGCTTTCGCACTCAAGTGAGGATCCGCTGCCGCTTTGATCACAGTCCCCGGTTAAAGGTTTAAAACGTCTCAATTTCTGACGATTGTTGGGGCCTCTGTGGTTTACGCTAAGCATTTCCCCATGCCCCCTGCCCAAATTCAACACTCCTAAATGAGGTACCAACTCTCCCAGCTTCCCATCCCAGCGCTGCTTTCAAGTTCCCCCGATTGGGTGCCGCAGCTGTAAGCCCTAGATTTTGTCTCCTCCATCTTTGTCAAGCCCATTTGCCAAATACAAAAAAGACCCAATAAGCTAGGTCTTCATTGCTGCTCTCCAAAGTAATCCCTAGATCTCCCACTCTCTCGAAAATCAATGCAAAGGTTGAGATGAGGTGAAACTCCCTTCTTAAGTCATCGGGCTGGGAAGTGATAAAGTCTGAAGATCTTTTTTTTTTGTAATCACTGCGTCTCCGTGATGAAACTAATTGTCCTATTTCGAGGCAGACTCGCTGCTTTTCTGAATGTCTTTTGTCAATATACTTAGAAAACAGTAGAAGAAGGTGCTGGTGCTGTGCTATAGTCGTAAAATGTATTATTGTTTCCAAGGCTTAGTTAAGACAGGAAAACAAAGTTGTTGTTAATTGATGTGACAGCAAACTGTTACCTAACTTGTGACTGAGCCACACTAACACCCCCTATAGCCCTCTTTCTCACCACCTGTAGAATATCATCCCAATATTCACTCACTTTTTAGCTCCTGAGAAAAATATCTGGGTCACACTGGCTTTTGGATGTTTGACTTTCTTCACCAGACACTCATTTATTTTGTCTCTCTGCTATTTCATGCAGGGCAGGTATCATACAGTTGGCTTGTGTGAGCTTGTTTGCTGAAACAGGTTCCCACAATTCATATGGACGGTTTGGTGGAAGCCAGTAAAATTGGATTTCACAGCAAAGCAAAAACGATCAAAAGTGATTCAAATGTTGTTGTCTTATCTGAATCACTTAAGTAATTGTTTGCATTTTGGGGGCAATGTAACAAGCATATAAACCCAATATCGACACATTATCTCCTTAGAAAGTTGTTCTGGTGATCAAGTTAGACACGGAGCAAGATTTAGATTCTGTAAAATGTCTGGCCATCTGGTAAATATTCGTCCAATATTTACCCTCCTTTTAGCTCTGTTTTTTTGGTCTCTATCAATCCTGAGGGGAACATGCAGCTAAATGCTCCGCACCAGCCAGAGTCCCGGCATTTGCATTTGGTGTTTGGCAGGTATCATACCGTGGGTTTAGCAGAGTGTTTTTTCTTTTGCTGAAAACAGCTGATGAGAGCGGTGAGAGTAAAGTGGTGATATAATCAACTTTAAGAGCAGTAAAAGATGATACTTCTCTGTCAGCTAGTGACTCCGAGGCGCCAACCTCCGGGTCTGTTAAACTAAAGCCAATGCAGAAGTGCCTTAAACTTGTATTGCTTGTTTCAAGTCTTCTTCAATACAGCATGACGTATTTAGTAACGAGTAAAATATACCATTAAGTAGTGTATCCTTTAGGATGGGGCTACATTGTGATTGACAGGTCACTGCCACGGTGTTGGCCGGTCTTGGGGTCGCACTATTACAACTTTCTGCACTAATATCCAAAATGCATTGTCCATTGACGTTGTTCTTATGTTCATATATATTATTCAATATATATTTATATCGTACGTACTAGTTAAATGTTAATGTTGATGCTTAGTTTCTGTGTTCTACTCTGTTGTCTTTAATGTCTTTTTTATATTTATCTTTCTTATTTGTATATAATATGTACATGTGTATGACGAGAGCAATGTGTAACCGGAGTCAAATTCCATGTATGTGTACACACACATGGCCAATAAAGCTGATTCTGATTCTGATTCTGATTCTGAGCTGTGCGTGTTTTCATCCTACAACTCATTCACAGTGTGTTTTACAGTCCATGGAAGTTAATCGTAACCTTTTTGGTCATCAAAAAATGCCTCATTCAGTGTGCTGTTGTACTTGGCTCCACCCTCTTGTGTCATTTCTGGTTGCAAAAAAAACTAAATAACGATAATGAAAATGCTGAACTTGAGGCTTCAAAGTGGTACTCAAAACAGCATGTGACTTCACAGTGACTACTTCTTATACATAGTCAACCCCATTCCCAGTCTAGTCATTTGATTCCTTGTTGAATTGAACATGTTGATAAGAGCAGCTGTAATGAAGCTTTAAATACTAACATTTGATTTTCAAAGCAAATAAACTGTTGCTTTTGGATATCACCTCAAACACAACAGCCAGTTGAGATTGAAGCGACCCAAACTGCTGCCTGTGCATCGGTGAGGTCTGGTTGAAAAGGAGGGCGAGTGCTGGGACAGCAGTAAAGCTGCCAGCCAGTCTTGGCTAGTGCCAGCCTGATTGAGGCTCCGAACCAGTGGGGTGGGATGTTCCGCTACAACCCTCTGCCCTATGGTCTACCTTCATAATTAATATGTTGTTGTATCAAAGTTGAAGCATTTGCCTCCGAAATGTCCCGCGCCCAGCCCCCTTATTAAAGACCTGACCTCCAAGCAGCTGAAGGTTGCTCTGCAAACTTGGCACACCCCCGAGTGAAAACATCTGCTTGCCTCACAGGCAGGACCGCCACGGACCCCACGTCTCAGCTGGTTCCCACAGCTCAGAGAGAGAGCCCTTCCCCTGTCCTCGCGCGCTGACCCCCACATTTATAACCCCCACCCCCGCTGAGACCTCCTCAAGCCTTGGGCCCAGGCCTGGACCTCTCCATCACCTCACCCTCTCCCACATCCACATGTAGCACCGTGCCAGTGTGGTCACTTTACTGCTGAGAGGACTGCTCCTGTCTTGTTATCCCCACATCACAGCCTGTCGAGAGGAAGGAAGGGAGGGAGGGATGAGAGGGAGGAAGGGAGGAGGCATCTGTGCTGCTCCCACAAAGCGGCGACTGTTGGAACGCTGACAGAAGCATCTGTCATCCCCTGCCTTCACACACTCACCTGCTGTCCGAGGGCCTGACTCTTTCTATCTTCCTCCTTCTCTCTCTCTCTCTCTCTCTCTCTCTCTCTCTCTCTCTCTCTCTCTCTCTCTCTCTCCTCGCAACTGCCTCTCTCCTCTTTCTCAGTGAATGTGTAAAGGCTCTTGGACGCCTCCTTTAGAAATCCACCAAACTGTATCGTCTCCCATGCTCATTCTTTAATGAACCAGAGCCCTCAGAGCCGGTCTACACAAGCAAACGTGCTTGTTTTACAGTTGTTTTGCCTAAATAATGCAAGTTATAATAACGCAAAAAGAAAAACCCTACAACGTGTTATATGAGAGGAAGGCCTCTGTACGACAACTATGCAGACGTATGAGATTCTATTCTGCCAAGTCCTTGCCAAATGAAGCAGTATTTATCAACAAGCATTGGTGTGGTGTTAATGAATGTTCTGACCCGTCCTGCGACTACTTTATCATTCTCCAGTGGCACCCCCGTCCATTCCCCTAACATGCTGAAGGGTTGCCAGCAGTAAGGGGAAAGATGCCAATCCATGTGTATGACACGCACATAAAAAAAAAAACACACAAGCTCAAGGACACCATCGCTCATTCGAGTCCAGGGTAGGTGCCCTTCAGATGATGCCACATGGGAAAGTGTAAAAAACCCAAATCAATGATTTTGCGCAAAGTTCGAAGCAGAGATACCTTTTTAAATTTCCATCAGTATTGATAAGATTTTTCTTGTTAAAAAAAAAGGGTTTAAAGTTAGATTACGTTGTAATTTGTACAGATTGGGAAGCCCTTTAAGGCAAATTTAACTTTGGGAAAAATAATTAAAATGTAACTGGCCCTATAGGTTATTTCCTAGCAACATATCTATTGTCATTACAATCAATATTTCAAATAACAAGTGTTGTTGCTTAGGTTTACTTTTAACGTTGTGTGTATGTGTAACTTGTATCAGAAAAATGTACTTAAACATTTTTAGAAAAAGTATTCATAATGCAGAAAAAGTACCACTTTGTGTGTTATACGTGTACATGTTATATAATATGATTAGTATTACCAATGCACTAATGCAGCTAAAAAAAATTCCATGAATGATTTAATCTAATAATTTAAATTAATAATTGTTCATGATTACTTCACTAATTTGTCTGAAAAATTGAAAATGGCTGCTGTAATGTCCCACTCATCAAGGTGACGTCTTCAAATGTCTTGTTTTATGCAACCAACAGTCTAAAACCCAAAAGTACTCAGATTACTATCATGTATGACAAAGAACAGTTGAGAAGGGGAAACCAGTCAATGAGCTCACCTGAGAGCCTGCCGCTCACCTGTGTGTCTCAATCAGCTGCTATACAGCATCTATCTGTGCAGTAGATGCTCGGTGATGTAGAACGTGAAAGGCAAATTACTGTCTTTCATGAAACTGGAACCCATTTCTGGATTGTCTCGTGGCCGGAATGTGCCAGAGGGCGGCCGTAAAGTACGGGGAGGTGATTTTGAATGGCACTGGTCATGCATAAAGTAGCTCCTCTCAGCATGTGACCGAGGGCGCCGCAAAGAAGAGAGGCAGGTTAACAAATGAGTGAGGAAGGATAGCAGGACTTTGTGGCCCTCGGAGACAGAGTGGGTTGGGATGTTCTGCCAACACCTCGTCTGCCAGGGTGAAGGATACACACTCGCATTTATGTCCACACACACACACACACACACACACACACACACACACACACACACACACACACACACACACACTGTCATCTCTCTATAGCTCCATCCATGGCCTGTGTTACAGCCGTGTGTCTGAGCAGGAACCCCACTAAGCTGGCTGGGGTCCAACACCAAGGTCTCTCACCTCGCAGGCTGGGCAGGGGGCCCGGTAGCTCCTGTGAGTTATTCCTGGGCATGGACCCGGGTTCCACCTCTCTCTTCTCCTTTTGTCTCATCCGCTCGCCTCTGGCCCATCCTGGCCTCCTCTTCTCCCTTATCCCCCTCTCTGGGTCCCTGTGGCTGATGAGCCTGTCCTTCAACTATCAACATCTTCTATTGTCTTTAACACACACACACACACACACACACACACACACACACACACACACACACACACACACACACACACACACACACACACACACAATAGATTTGGATTTATGTAAGCCTGCTTGTGTATCTGTATCAGGTCCCAAATGTCGAGGTCACCTTCATATACTTTCACCATCTGCAGTGTTTTGTTAATATAAAGCTTGTTGGAGCCCAGGGGCTGTCTTAATGTATAGATTCTTTTTTTTTCTTAAACCCTTGATAATCCCTGAAATAAAAAGTTTTTCCAGCCTCATAAAAAGAAAACATAGGACCTTGGAATAAAAAAATGATTCATATAATTCAAATTTAGTTTTCTTTTTCAAACAAATATTGTCAAGTTTCAGCTCTTCATATGTAAGAGTTTGCAGCTTTTTTGGTGCAATTTAAATATTGTTGGATTTTTGGACTGCTGATCGACAAAAAAAAAGACATTTGAAGATCCAGGAAAATAAATTTAAAAATTAATATTTAAAAAAGTTCTTCCCATTTGGTGGTTTGTAAGATGCACTGTAAATCACCGTTAAATACAATACAATTAGTTTGTATTAAGCATTCACACCAAACTTCATATTAAATTAAATAAAAATCTGGAAAAGCAGAATGTGAACTTGCTGTTCTAATTCTTACGCTCTTGACTCTATGGAGCAAATACCAAAACATGGACAGCTATTTATTTGCTCCACTTCATATGTTATTCATGCATCTCACCACTAGAGGTCACTGAATACCATCCAGATGGATTCCAAATGTTATTCTATATTTTGTCTATAATTTTGTCCGTTAATCTTCTTGTACAATGTATGGCAATCATTAACTGAGTCATACATAGATTCAACAATTAATTGATTAAGAATTTGAGATCAAAGTGTAACAAAAGTGAACAGTGAAAATATATATATATACCAGAGATATGAGCCATGTTCTACATGTCACTGTAAGGCTGGACCATCGACTATAAGACCCCCGAACCTCAGCATCAGTACCAAGCCTCAGAGAGGAGCAGCTGCAGATCTCCCGCCACTCTGATGCTTTTTTTAGATACCAAGAACGTCCGAGATTTACATCAAAACGCAAATACACATACAACTAAACGTAGATTGTATGAGTCGTATATTTTTAGAAGGAATGTCACGGTAGGTGTGCCCCAACTAGTTTCTATGGCAACGACGTTTAGCGTGGCTGTATCATATGATATTTGTAAATTATGGGTTGAGAGCGCATGCGTGGAAGTTGACGCCCACTTTTCAAACACGTACGTCAACCAAAAGGCTTGAGTTGACGAGCGTTGTAGTCCCAAGATGATCAGCGCGGTTATTTTTTTACAAATACTCGCGCACACAAAATCCAAATTGGCATAATTATGACTCACTATAACTTCCCAGCATTTATAATTTTCCTAAAGTGCCATACATAGTTGGGTTCTGCTTCGTAAGAAAGAAACAACACAAGTAACGAAGTGTAATTCAAATAGCCTCCCCCCCTGTCCTGCCATGTAATGGTACAGTCTGTCGACGTCCTGCGCGGGAGCGGAAAACGTGCATCCGACTGTGGCGGAGAGGAGCGTTGTGTTTTCCTGGTAAGTATTTGTGCTGCAAAAACACTTTACTGGACTATTATAATATAATATTCACTCGTATAGACGCCTGCACGGCCTTCGGTGAAGGGGGTTGTTGCACTGAATGGCTGTGTACCCGTGTTACATGCCTGAGTACACCTCAGTATTGATTAAGTGAATTGCACCGCTAACATCTGATGGTGTGTATTAACTTCATCTTTCTTATTTTTCCAGCTTGCTAATACGTTCAACATGACTCGAGACTGGAAACCTGGCGATCTGATCTTTGCCAAGATGAAGGGCTATCCACACTGGCCTGCCAGAGTAAGTATGGATCTTCATCAAATGCAAATGTATTGAACATTTTATGACAATTAAACCTCACAATAAAAACTCATTTGCAAACTCCCATCTTCCAGAAGACAGCAGATTCTCCCCCCATAGACAGAAGACAGAGAAACTAGAAACGTTGGCTTTTCTGTGTGGATTTATGTCGTTCATGGCTGTAAGTAACTTTAAACTGTGTCCCTCTTGCCTCACCAGATTGATGAAGTCCCAGACGGAGCTGTGAAGCCATCCAATATCAAGTTACCCATCTTCTTCTTTGGCACCCATGAAACGTTTGTAACCGGCAACAGCTAACAACTTTTGTTATTTATTCTTTTGTTGGATGGGCAAGTATAAAGTATTGCAGGAAATGAAGGCACACTTAAATCCACTGTTTATATGTATTGTATGCTGTATTGCCATTATTAAAAAAAGGTGTAAAAACACTATTATAATATACATAATATAGTGTGCCCTCCAATACATGTGAACATTTCATCGTTGTTCTAAATCCTCAGGGGATTGGCAGGAAGTGGACTAATGAATGGTTAATGAAGTAATTTGTTTTGTGTAATTCTTTTGTATTTTTTTTTAGCTTTTTTGTTATCGTATGCACGCTCATACAGTGAGTTCATAGCAGTAGAATTATTTAAAATAGTAAATGAGTTGTCATTGTGCGCTGTTGAAGGTGTTTCTTTAAATCCATAAATGTTTGAGTGGTTGAATAGAGTTACCTTTCTCTTTTGTCTGTGTGCTGCTGCTCCATCTCACAGTAAACACACACTACATGTTTAATAGATCAGAAAGAACAGACATTCTGGATTATCTTCTTTCAAACAGAGCGTTTCTTGGCCCAAAAGATATCTTTCCGTACCAGCTAAACAAAGAGAAGTACGCCAAGCCCAACAAGAGGAAAGGCTTCAATGAAGGATTGTGGGAAGTTGAGAACAACCCAAAAGTTGAGCTCACTGCACCCAAGGTAAGTCTCCTCCAAAGACAGCTTTCAGCACCGGTTATTTATCCTCCAAATATTGCCGTTAGCTGCACCTCAGATCCCGATGTAGCTGAGTTTGAACATTTTATTGTGAGCCTTTACTTTTATCCTCATATTGTAGCCCAGGGGTTTTCTCTGTCTATCTAATCCTACAGTATGTGGGCCACCAACATGTTTTTATATTTTCATTAGTTTTAGCTACCTGAGGGAAGGGCTGAGTAAAAAAACAAAATCTAGTTTGGGTCTTACAGTAATTGTTTGTTTTTGTTTTGAAGCCGGTCGCCCATGAATGTTTCACTGAAAAAGATTCGGACAGCAGCCCAGAGGGAGAAGAGGAATCAGACGACAAGATGAAACCCATAGTAAGTTTTTGCTTTTCTAACCTGCCATTCACAACTAAACATACACAGTGGCTTCACTGCATTGACGTGCTACTGGTTTGTTTCTGTGCTGTCAGCTTCTTTTGCTGTTTCACCTCTGTGTGTCTGCATCATTCTGAATTACATATTAGTGCAAGCAATAGATTACTAGCGTGATTTTGTATTAATACATCAAAAGGCTTGTGCGCTAAGGTTAGTATGTGGAAGAGAAGGACACTCGCTAACTTTTCTTCTTTTCACGACTCCGTTCACACCACCACACTGCGTCCTATGCTGTGTCTTGGGTGCATTCAGGTTCCAGGAAGTGAGGCTGAGCAGGAGAATGAGAATGAGGAAGAGGAGGAGGAGGAGGAAGGGTCTCTGATCTTTGAGCAGGGTCCTCAGAACCAGGATGTACGTACTTTGCATGTTGGGATCCCATAAAGCGGCGCAGGTCGCCTCCCCCTGTGGGAAAGCATGCAACACTTTGGTGGTTTTTCAATTGGTGGTTTGTTTCTGTTTGAGTTCTCGTCGGCAGCCACAAACTTTAATTGGTGCTTGATGTTTTGATTGGAGGGCCCGGTCTGGGTTTTCTGTGTTCACGTCACTGAGGTGATTATTTCTTGTCAGTCCCTGTGTTGCTTCTAGAAAATGATTTGCAAATGACATCCGGTAAGCACAGCTGTCTCTTAATTCAATTTATTTAGGTTTGGGGCATTAACTCTTTGTGTGACGATGGCAAAAGATATTTGGGACGTGTATCTTCTTCTTCTTCTCTGTTTTATCTCTCGGTGACCACCCTGACAACTTGTGTTATTGCTTTACATTTTCTAGCCTGTCCACACATTCACAAAGCTACCGTTTGCAATTGGTTGATGTTGTTTTATTTTTGCATGGCTTTCTGTGTACTTTGGAGAAAGGTAAGTTGTGAATCGGTATGTATTTTTCTCCAAATGAGATGGACTCTCTTTTTACATTTCCCCTTTTTATCTCTGTTATATTTAATAAGTCATAAGCAGTGTCCCAATTCCTAACATGATACACAAAGTATACCCAAAACTTAAGTATGTATTCTAAAAAGTGTGCTATTAGTTAATGCTGTTTCCGCAATGTAATGTGTAAACCAAATGGAACTGCAAACAATTTAAATAAATTCAGAATTAGGATGAAACCGCTCCACAAAGACCTCGGAAACACACACAAAGATATATAGTTAAATGATTTTTTATATATAGACGGTTAAGTATACATATTTTGTTGTTTTTGTACACTAACTTCACATGCTGTATACTTTAAATATTAGTATACTATGTTTGTGTGTTTGGAATTTGGACACAGCCATTGTTAATGAAACACTGGTACATTTAATACTTTAGAGTGTAATATCACAGCTCTACACTAGATGGTACTTTTGATCCAGAAATGTATATTGAGCTTGTTACGCAGAAGGTAGGAATGCACCGATCAGATCGTCTGAGAAGCACTGAATGTTTGCAAAGCGGAGCACTTTACATGTAAAACTGGCCTTCATTTAAACAGATGTACAGATGTACCAAATAGAGCCGTAGAGACCATTAGAAGTCATGGTTATAGTGTGATAACGTTAACTAAAGTTGTCTCATTGTAGGGCTCAGCACAGACAGAATCTACAGATGTTCCTAAACCCAAGAGAGGGAGAAAGAAAAAGGTTGGTAGTATGTGTTTACTTTCAGTGAGTATACACTGTATGAAAATGGTTTGTTGGAAGCATTTTATAAGATGGTATGTTATCTTTTTTATTTCTTCAGAGTGATGCTGAGCAGGAGACTGAAAAACACGATGCTCCTGCTAGTCCTGTTAGTGCCTCAGGTAGGCCGTATTCCCAGTGATGTTGGTACTCGTAAAGATGTTTGTGACTTTGCACTGGAGATGGATATACACATATCCAACAAATATGAAGGAACACTTAATCACAGTGGCATATATATCTATTGCACTTTGGAGTAAGGACATGTTCACTGTATCTGATTTTAGTTTCTACTGTAAGTAGAATTGTATCATTCAGCTCTGCATTTGCATGAACTGGATTTAGGATGTGTGTGTTTGTGACCCGGTGCAGAAGGTCCGAAACGAAGAGGCAGGAAACCCAAAAGTGAGAAGTTACTTTTGCTCCAGCAGCAGCAGGACCAGCAAGGCTCAGGAAGTGAAATGTAAGTACAAATGCTCAAAGTGTGTGTTTCTCTTTACACCTGGGTTGTGTGCCTTTTTTTATTATTATCTGATCCTACAGGGAAGAATGAATGCTTATGTTCTTTAGTTTTAATCACAAGTTGGTCAAATTGGCACTATAGAGAGCTGACCCTTAACCCACAGCCTCTTATCACACCGTTTCTCTCGCATTTAGGGACGCTGCTGAGTCCGACAGAAAGAGAAAGAGGGCTTTGGAGGACAAGTCCAAGAGTGGAGACGAGGAGAAGAGAAAGAAAGAAGACGGCAAAGGAAAGGAAGCAGACGTGAAGGAGCCTGAAGCCAAGAAGAAGAAGAAGGAAGACAGCTCCTCGGGCTCTGACGATGAAGAGGCAAGCGTCCAGCATGATTCCTCCTTTTCAGAAATTTGTGTGAACAGTCGAGTCGGTATGATGCTGTCACGCGCCTGATTTTGATTTCTTTTCATCTCAGAAAAACAAAGGCAGAAAGAAACACCAAAACTCCGAAATGGACAAAGATGTGCGGCGACGGAAAGCAGATGAATTGAGAGAGTACGTATTCATACAAAACCCGATAGAGAAATAACATTAATATTAAATGGAATAACAAAGTGCATTCATCAGCTTCTCATGTTGACTCTATGACACTATTTAAGATGTAAACAAAGTCATTAGCAGAGACATATATCAGATATATATTTATATATATTTATTTATTTATTTATTTATTTCTGACGTGGTTTGATTATTCTGTCTTGCAGGCCAAACAAAGATGATGGGAAGAAAAATGAAGAGAGGACAGGAATCAAGAAGAAGGGTGAGTACTGAAGTTTAAATATCAAAATGCAATCTTGAAATCTCCCCATTGAAAGTAAATTACATAACATATATTGTTGTTTGATTACATTCATCTGCAGCTGAAAAAAAGGGAAAAGAGCTTTATTGTCAATAAAGAATACATGTAAAAAGTGTAAAAAGCTGCTGCTGCATATTACAAAACATGTTTTTCAAACAGAAACCATTCTTTAATTCACCCTTGATTTTAAGTTGGGTTAAAAACAATGAGTTCATCACAATGTTTTCTTTTCCACAGAAATGTCCACTGACCTGAAGCTCCAGAGACTGCACACTGACATCAAGATTTCACTGAAAATAGACAACCCTGTAAGTTCTACAAACTGGAGTCGCATCATAAACATATTGCATTCCAACTTTCTCTCCTGTCAACTTTGCAAATCAATGTTTGTTCATATTCCCCTTCATGCACTAAACGAACAAAACCTTCTTTGCCTTTTGCTTCGGATTGTTTCATCTCCCTTGTCCATTTATCTAAATGTTATTCACAGTGAACAATGGGGCCTTCTCCTCAGTGGTTCCATTGCAATAGTTAATGTGGTATCAGAACATGCATGGATATCAATGTGTGACCTGAAAACAAAGGCTGGACAGTTAAAAAATGACAAAAAAAAACTAATATTATCCACATGCATCACATGTGGTCTAAAGCAGAAAGAGGTGTCTGATATTCTGATATTTAATCTTTTTATTGATTTTACAAATACTTTAGACCAGACTTGGGCATCTTACGGCCCGCGGGCTCTCCCAGTCCAGCCCGCGTTAGGTCAATCAAAAATTAAAAATAAATAAGATGCACGCCATAAATGCAATACAAACGGCACTGCATTTACTTTAAAGGCGATTTATTTATGTGTGCGTGCACGCTGACGCAGTGTTGCCAACTTGACGACTGCAGTGAAAGCGTATTGTTATGCAGTTTCTGTTGTCAGCGAGCAGCAGGTGCTGCCGAGAAGCACTCCGAGAAGGGTGACCGTGCTTTTGCCATCAGGTCGCCTCGACTTTGGAATGACTTACCGCAGGAGATAAGGCTTGCAGAATCAATAACTTCTTTTAAATCGCTTCTTAAAACCCATTTTTATAGAATTGCTTTTAAGTGATGTCGTCCTTTTATGTCCGTTTTATGATTTTATTTATTTTTTGCAGTTATTTTATTCTCCTGTTTGTTTGTTTGTTTGTTTATTTTATTTATTTATTTATTTGTTTGTTTTCGATTCCATTTGCTCTTTTTTTATTTGTTTGAATTTGATGTATTCATTGCCTTTTATGGTATGGTCCTTCTTTTGTTTACTGGTATTTAAGTTATGTATAACTATACTTTGCTTTTCTGTAGAGCACTTTGTAAAACTTTGTTTTTAAAAGGTGCTATATAAATAAAGTTGTTATTATTATTATTATTATTATTATTATAGTTTTGTCCTGAATTAGGACACAGTTTCTAACGTTGTTCCACATCCGTCCAAAATCATATGTGGAAAAGCATTTTCTTCTTCTTCGATATGCTTTTTATCTCAATATTGCCGCTCGCCAGTTGCATCCTTTATTGTCCACCTTCTTTAAAGTGGTACTTCCAGCCAGATACAAGGAGAACGACAGACGTCAGTTGTCTTTAATGAAGGACAGATATGTAGAGAACTGTTGTCGATACTGTTGAATTAGATAAGGATGTGCATTTTATTTTTTTTCTCCACGTCTTTCATTCTTTCTTGCTTCTATGTCACTTTTTTTACCTGCTCCCACCTCACTAGGACGTGAAGAAGTGCTTGGACGCATTAGATGACATTGGTGCCCTTCAAGTATCAACCCAGCACCTGCAGAAACACAGCGAACTCATTGCCACCCTCAAGAAGGTACGCGATCCAGAATCCAGTTAAACTACGACTGTTTCAAGTTGTCAACTATCAAACCTACACTCGCTCCCCCCCCCCTCCTCCCCCGCCATCTTCTAGATCCGCAGATTCAAGGCCAGCCAGGACATCATGGACAAGGCCACCATGTTGTATAACAAGTTCAAGAGTATGTTTCTGGTTGGAGAAGGCGAGTGTGTGCTCAGCCAGGTGCTCAACAAGTCTTTAGCTGAACAACGGCAGCACGAGGAGGCCAAGAAAGGAGCGCTGAAGAGAGTGGAACAAGCCAAGGAAAACAACCCAGGTACTTTTTACTGTCGTACAGGAAGTACCTTTGATGTACAAATGTGTTTAGAAACAAAGTAATATCTTGTATACAGACTAGTATTTAATAGTTTTAATAGAATAGTTTTCTCTATTAAGAAATGACTGTTAGCACACACAATAAACTTAAGACCTCTTATCACCTAAAACAATGACACACTGACATTGATAATTATCGGATTTGGTTTTTCTGCCAATGCACCAAGCTATTAATAATTCTGCTTAAATTCTTGGTCCTTTCTTGGCTCTTCTCTATTTCATTGGAGTTGCTTGTTTTAACATTTGGTTACACAAGTGAATGGTTCCAGGAAAAAAAGGGTTTTACTGCCCCAAGGGACGATCATGACTCTCAGGTGAACGAGCGAAGTGCTTGATCTCGAGTCGACTGAAGTCTTTAGTGACTCCTTGAGACTTTGGCTCCTCCCTCTGTTTGTGTCGTTCAACGGCTTACCTTTGCTAATTTTTTTTTCTCCATACGATTGGGATAACTGCATTGTGTACGATGAGCCACCGTGATTGGATTCTGAGTCCACAAGGGCTGGAACCTTACTATTTAAAACTTTTGGCCATTAAAAAAAAGTCTCACGCTACGGACTTGAGCTGGTTAATTTTATTTATGACGATAATGATGATTATAATTGTTGTATACAAATGTTCATATGTATAGAAAGTATTTTTTTGCTGGAAGTACTTCAGCACATGGCAGTTGGTACAGTTGACCAGGTCAGATGATTAAAGTTATGTCATAATGCGTGTCTGCTGGTTATTGGTGAATCAAGTATCACCAGCTGAGTTAAATAAGAAAACCAACTAGACAACGAAGACATTGACGCTTTTAGTTTCCTCTGTCCCTCTCAGGAGGACATCATAGGGTCTCTGTGGTTGACGTTCTCAGTAGAAACATATCCAAGCTCTATTGACTCACTTTATCTGTGTATGTGCTGTGCCACCACTAAAAAGTGTCTCTGTGAAAGGTCTCTTTCTACAGTAAGGCATGTCAAATGGATGGAAAATCATGTTTCTCCCATTAAGATCTGGCGCTCAGCATGTGGAGCATGTGTCATCACATGCTCCTGTGAGTTCTCCTCTCTGCGGTGTTTTAGGTTTTGGGTGATGTTCTGTCTGACTGAGCCTGTGTGTCTCTCTGTGCACCGCCTAAAGACAAGATGACAAATGGTGATATGAGCCCTGAAGAGAAGAGGCAGGACACGGAGAGAGAGAGGCTTCTTGAGGACGCCTCCGTGACCGAAAATCACAGGTAGTTAACCCAACACATACACACTGCAACATCGGCACAAATCTATTTAGTGTATTCTTTCTTTTTATGCCTCTGCGCCGGTGACTGCCTCAGCCAGAGGCATTATGTTTTACTGGTAATCCGTCCCATTCTAGTGAATGCGATATAGAAGAAGAAAAACATTGCATCTGGCACAAACAGAGGTGTCAAAAGTATTCACATTCATTACTCAAGTAGAAGTATAGATACTAGGGTTTAAAAATACTTCTGTAAAAGTTGAAGTATCAACTCAAGCTTTTTACTTAAGTAAAAGTACTGGTTTAAAAACTACTTAAAAGTATAAAAGTAAAAGTAATGTAAGGGGAATGTTTTTTTTCCATTAAGGACAAAGCCGCGTCTCAGGGGCCTATAGCGCTCTACCCCACCTCCTCCAAAACAATCATTTTTATAAAGGCCATAATGACTATGTTTTAAAATGTTATGTTTAAAAATGTGGGATGCACTAGGCTACCCGTTTCAGCTGCATATATGCCCATTTAAAATGATCACATTTTATTACAATGCAAATACATTAAAGTACCATATGTGTACTACTGAGCATTAACATGCGTTTCATGGAGCGGAAGACATGATAACTAGTTGCCTATAAGTATTGTAATAGTGCAAAATAGGCGGCGACTCCAACATAAACACTTAAAGCTGTGGTTCTCAAACTTTTTCTGTAAATAACATAATTGTGTGACTCATCTGTGCTTTTATAAATAACAGAATAAAGAAAATTGCAATCACTTTCAAGTAAATCAGATTGCCCCATCAGACAATGTTTTGTGTAAGTTCTATCTGTGCAAAAAATTACTCATATTTAGTTACTACTAAATAGCTCATTGTGGAAAACAATAAACGTTAAAAAAAATTGCCAAACAAAACAGAATGAGTGCAGATATGTGAACCATCACGTTGTATCAGTATTAGTGGCTGCAGTGACAGTTCAGAGAGCTGCTCCGGGTTCAGAGAGCTGCTCCGGGTTCAGAGAGCTGCTCCGGGTTCAGAGAGCTGCTCCGGGTTCAGAGAGCTGCTCCGGGTTCAGAGAGCTGCTCCGGGTTTAGAGAGCTGCTCCGGTGCGAGGAAAACTCCGGTGTTCCTCACAGGAGAGCTGCTGTTGCATCTTCACCCTGGGAGCGTTTAAAACGCAGATATAGCGGTCTACTTTTCACGCGACATATTTTTCGACGCTCTCTGTCCGCTGGTGTGTGTGCTCAGCACTCACCTGTGTGCGCGCACGTATCTGTGGGCAACGGGGCGGAGAGGTTTTTTGTGTGTGTGTTTTTGAACGATGACAAGCCGGAGTGAAAACAAACCAAAATGAAATAGTTACGAGGCTATTTTTAAAATGTAGGGAGTAGAAAGTACAGATATTTGCGTGAAAATGTAAGGAGTAGAAGTAAAAAGTCGCCTGAAAAATAAATACTCCGGTAAAGTATAGATACCCAAAATTTCTACTTAAGTAAGGTAACGAAGTATTTGTACTTCGTTACTTGACACCTCTGGGCACAAACATCCACTTTGACTCATTGAACTGATTGCAAGTTGGAAGTTAACATGTTTTTCTTTCATTCGCTAATTATGACAATTTCATACAATTGTCGAAAAGGATAAAATGACATTTTGGGCCGGCACGGATATAAACTACACCTTGATTGATTTGCAGAGACAATAGGTCCAAATCACACTCAGCCCCAGACCTACTGGTTCCTACCAAAAACATATATCTTTTTTGCTGGCACTGCCTTAACTTTTTTTTTTTCATTTCCTTTGACTGTAGTGCCCCCAAAGTTCAGGAAGAGTCCACTTGAATGTCCTACATGCCGGCAGAAAAGAGAAGACATTTGATGCTTTGTCCAAACTAGGCTGACCAACTGCTGTTGGCTGACTCCTGTCCATGAGATAGTGATCACTGGTTTCCAGTTTAGTGACTGTTTCTGTCAGTGTTGCTGCTTAGAGCTTTCTGCACATCAAACCCCTCCACCCCCAAGATACTGACTGCATATTTTATTTTTTTATTTTGTGTAATCTTTCCCTATTAAGACACATTCTGTCACACCTGTTGAATTTGAGTAATGACTGTGTAAAGACTTGTAGATCTGCAGCACCTTGACCTTTAGATCTTGATGAGCATGCTCAGTTAGTACCAACTGGTCCTCTTTTTCAATTGTGGAGTCGATGGCTTTCCATGGACTCAAACATTGCATATGCATGACATTAACAGAATCAAGTTTGATCTTAACTTGGAGTGTATTGAAGTACAGATGTTTAGTTGTAGTTAGTAAGTACCATTACCATGTTTAGTAATATTGGCTACATTAACATTTTAAAGATTCTCAAATAAGATTCTAGAGTTTGCCAAAGTTTATTTTACCATGTTCAAGTGTCTTGTTTAAAAAGTTTAGTTTTTAACGTAGATGTAAATAAGAGTATTTTTGTGCCTGTCTGATGACCTGTTTCAGCATCCAATAATAAAGTACATATAGTATTCCTTTGTCTTTTTAATCATATTCTCAATGATTGCACAGGGCTCGTGTGGCAATCAAGCATTGCTGTTGTGGTTGTACAGAGCAACTCACAAATATCTGAACTTTTGACTAGACTGTTTTACCACCGAGGTTACTGCTGTGTTGCTAATCATAATTTAAATGTGTTCTTCAGGCTACTATAAATGGATTTCCTGAATATGCTTCATGGAATGATTGGTTTTAGTTTTCACAAAACCTCTGTATATTTGTGCCACTCACAGGTTTTAAGTGAGTGGTAATGAATTGGAAAAGGGCAATGTCCGACAAATGTTAATCAGTCGATCCACATATTTGAATCAAGCTGATGAAAGTTGCTTTTGATTATTTTTTTAATCAAATGATCACACCTAAACAATCTTGAAGCAGATGATAAATTCTGTCATTTAAAAGTTGTATGTAATGCCATTTTATGGACTCTGGGTCATGACCTGAATATTCGACAGTTAAACTTACTAGATAGCAAAAGTTGTTCCAAACTTTAACTTGGATATTTGAGGGTTTGTTTAAGAATATTTACGAATTATGGTTAAATTCTGTTTTCAGACAGTCAGTAAAATGTAAGCATTACTGTACAAAAAACATTTATTTTTAGATGATATACATTTCCCAAATGTCAAAACATTTTTCTGAGATATAAAACATTGCAGTGTATTACACAGCATAAATGAGTGAACTGATCCAAAGAAATTAATTAGTTGAATGCGCCACGGTCCACGTAGGGATAGGCCAAGAAAGCTCCAATCTTCCTGCCTTGAGCGTCGTAGTGCAGCATCCGGAAGCACTTGTCACAGAAGAGACACGGGTCACTCGGAGCAAACGGGTCATTGGTTGTAAGCCATCTGGAAAGAGTCGGGGATGGTAAACTCCTTTTCACAGTTTGAGAATACCAAAGCCGTTTGTGCGTCACCGCTTTTTACCCACCTTCCGATGTAGACGTGGCAGACAGCACACTTCTGGGTGGTGAGCCTGTTCTTGCTAGTGAGAAGTGGATACAGCTTCTTGTCCAGGCAGTCATCCGCATGGATCAGTCTGTAACATGTACAAAGAGAGGGCCCATTTCTTTAGAGCCTGAGATATAAGAACAGATTTGTCCCACATGATATTAAGAGTGGCTTTCATGCAAACAGTAAATCGCCTCAGACGTTCACGTATCTCTCAGAGCTATAGAGTCTTGTGAGAGCAGCCGAATCCTGTCTGACAACGAAGTGCTTCATTTCAAAAGGTTGCAGTAATAGTGCAGAGATTCAGAGCGCATCAAGTTGCAGACTGTGTGTCGATATACCAAACCACCATATATAATTGTTGTGGTGGTCTAGTTTAGTTAGGTACAGGGCATGCTCAAAAGGTTGATCATGCCATTTTCCAAACCAGCATGTGCTTCTAACGCAAAACAAGCACCTTATTTATGAAGTGAAAAAGAAAAAAGACCTTGGACCGCAGTCAGTGAAAAGCTTCATGAGGTTTATGAACCGGACAACAAATACTTGTACAAGTGTCTAGGTGTATCTCATCTTGTCAGTACGGCAGTAAAAGACAATTTCGACATTGTCGTGATGAATTAATCTAGGTGCACAGAAGTATGCAATAGGTTTGACTAATTAACATGTTATTTAAGTCGATATTCTCATGTGATCGATGAGATCATGTATTGAAGCAGTCACATGACGTAGGCTGTATAACAAGATTGCAATAAGTCTTCAGCCATGCTAGCGGTTGTAGACTAGACAAATGTCAACCTGCAGGTGGCGCTCAAGTAAAACTTTGTCAAAGTTGTTAGGTTTCATGACTATGCCCAGAACGGACAAACCAAACAGTGTCTCTAAAAGGGCTATTCACGTTTTTTTGTTTGCCAATCTTAGTTCTCCGAAACGTTTGGCACAAGGGAGAACTTTCCGGTGAATGCAATTTGAAATCTCACTGCTAGATGCCGCCAGATCCTACACACTAGACTTTTAAGACCAACTTCATAATAAAAATTGCAGAAAGAAAAAAAAAAAGAATCCAGAGTTTCTGGGAATCCAGAAAAATAAGTCAAAACACACAGCACTGACCTGACGTCTGTGATGATGACGAGATGTTCGCAGTCTCCCTGATGGCAGTAGAGGTACGGGAAGCCCACTTTCACTTTCAAATCCACAAATCTTGTGTCTTGCATCATGGCTTGACTGTAGGGTGGGAAGTTGCGGGCCTTTGCCCATTCAATCACAGTCCTGTAGCATAAACACGCAGAAGGTACATCACAAGATTATCAAAGAAATGTCTGCTTATTTTAAAGTTGCATGTGGCGTGAAACCTCCAGTATCTGGTCAATTCCACGTTCATCTTTTGAGCTGTAATTTAGAGAATATTTGTGGTTGTTTTATGGAAACAAATCACATCGTTTCTCCAACAATGCTTTCCCCAGTGTGGATGGAAGGGCAATGTTCTGCCCCAAATATTTCTCACCACTTTCTCTTATCTACTTTTGAGCAGGATTCATAATTTTAGTAAATGTGGCTGTGGCTTGCTTTTAGGTTGTAGAAAGTCCCCTTCACAAATATGATATTTTGTCTGAAAGGGTTTGTAAAAAAAGTTGCGTTTTGTACATGGAGAACAAAACATACTCCATCTGGTTAGACCAGTTGAAAAGGCAGATGACAATCAATAAGTTGATCTACAGGCAAATAAATATTTGAAGAATGCCTCACAGCCTTTCATTATATTCAATTGTATTTTGAATTGTCAGCTGGCGCCTGAATTTTGTGTTTACATTTCGACCAAAAATTGGAACAAACAAAACTCACTAGAAACAGGACAATAACAATGCTCAAAAAATAGATCACCCTGTATCCTACAAACTTTCATTGATCAGGCAAAGAGGAATTTCTGTCAAACATAGAGTATATCTTCACCGCTGATTCATTACAGGGAGAAGAGATTATTTTATCCAATCATTCAATTTGTCGGGAGTTTAAACTTACATGCTGATGTCCTGACACTCGGGGTATCGCATGTCGTTATAGAAAACTCCTTCAAAGAAAAAGTAAGCCGACTTGAAATGATCCTGAAAGATAAAACATGAAGAGTTGGTCTTGTGCGCAAATATTAACAAAATCAATACCAAACAATAAATACGCTTCATGTAAAATTTGTAAACAGAGGGGTACATAATGATTAGGTTCAGATCTTGCATGTAATTTCAGATGAACTGTACATGTGCTCACTTTGCTGATGAACTCTGGCGCCATGTCCGGCGTGCTGCTGAACTCTCCGCACACTTGCAAGTCACTGACGCAGCAGATGGCATCCCTGAACTCTGCCAAGCTGTGGGATCCCGTCATCAGCAGAGTTATGTGGGGTCTGGCGTAGCAAAACTGAGGGGAAATGTCAGTACCATGGAGAATAACATGGAGGGTTCTTGTTACCACGAGAGAGGGGAAAGCTCACGTTTTCATAAGTAGCCGGGTAGTACACGTTGATGGTCAGAATGACTTCTCCTTCAGGCACCACGTCAACCACAGTCTCTGGTTTCCTACCGGCGGTTATACGCTCCTGGGAATCATATGAAGAATTCATTATATCAAGATACAATAAAAGGTTACACATGTCAGTGCAGTACAATATCTCTTTTACGCCAATGGACCCACCAGTTCATCAGCGTAGAGGTCGTGTCTATTCTTGTTGTTGGATTTGAGAGAAGCTCTGTGATCTTGTCTCTTTTTTCTTTGGCTGTTAAAAACAAAACACAGAGCATTACATTCATTTGTTTTTTTACCTGCCGTTGGTTTATTCGAGGCACAATATAAATAATGACAGTAGAGGGAGAATCATACACTAGTGTTCTCAGCGTTGGGTCAGGAGGAACAACATCTGTATCAGGCAGCTGGTCTTCAGGATGGCAACGAAGTGAATCAACACTTGAAATGAAAAGATGAAATACAGTCATGTAATGAAATACTGCCAAGGGACGCCTTGAAAGGCTTTAGTAATAACAATTAAATGATATAGTCACTGTACAACCACACAATAGAGTGGTGCTACATCATGACCAAAAGATAAACAGCACTGTTCTCACGCCTAAGTAAAAGCAAGTACAAGTACCACAGTATTGGCATTCAAATATACTAAAAGTATCACAAATGAAAGCACTCGCTATGCACAATGCCCCTTTCATAGTAATTAGTTCATTTGATATGGACATCACAGACAGTAGCATTAGGACGGTCTGCTACTGGTCCTCGTGCGTTTGTGCACGAGGACCAGTTGCATTACGTTTACGGTATGTCACGAAACGCTAATTAGCGACACCTGCCCACGGGAAACTTGATTCTCGTATTCGTATTTCAACATTGTGGTATTGCTACTTTTAAGTTAAGTTGCGTACTTCTTCCAACACCGATACGTATTCAATCAAATCCTTGTAGCCGATTGCTACAAACAAAACTGTCGCTAAATGTTCGGTGCCGAGGTTAAGCGTAGACTGTACGTTGTGTGTGACGAGCTCACCTGCAGATGGACTTAAGGTCAGTCAGGGTCTCCGCACTGATCCCCGTCTCTTTAGCAAAGTTAGCATCAAACGTGTCCTCATCTTCCCGCTGATACGAGTAGTTACTCGGCTTCAGTCTGTTTAGCCACTCTCTTCTGAAAGAACCGATATGAAATTTGTTGCTGTTAACGTCAACGTATTCATATTCTGGGATGTTTTTGTCCGGGTCTGTCGAGGATTCTGACGCCGCCATTTTTCTTCTGAATGACTAGATATCCGCGTGGAGGATCATGGGTAATGTAGTTTTTACGACAAGCAGCGTCAGGGCATGTGGAGGCTTCATCAATATAAACTGCAATAATAAAAAAAGAATTTCAATACATTTTCTTTGACCTTTGTACTAATTTCACAAAATACACTTATGTGCTCACTCAAAAAAGAGCAGCAAGCAATTACAATGAAATGTCACGATAACCACATCATTCACATCTTATTCATTGTTGGGATATAATAATATCAAATATCCTCAATTTTCTGGTGTAAAACTTTGAATAACTAAATCTAATTAAGACCATTTCTATGACGTGCAACAAAAGTAAAGGAGCGTAAGAAGCTTCTAGAGAAGCTGCGGAAACAAACTAAACCACCAGCAATAAATAGTTAGACAGGGACATCACATGCACACAGATTACCAGAAATGTTAACCAAACTACGTAAAACACCCCTTGTGCCGTCAGAGGGAGTTAAACCGATATGCATTGGATATGGAGCAGTTTGAGGAATTTATCCCTGAAGGCATCTGGTCATTTGCGATGGTAACGCCTTTCCTCTGCCTTCGCCCTCGCTTATTTCTCACATGTAAACTATTTATACTGAAGTACATTTATTTATCTTAAGTACCGTTTCGACAAACTTACTTGACTATGTCTTACTGTATTATTCACTTCGCTTCAGACGGAAATGTTGTACTACCTTACTCCAGTACATTTAACTGAGAACTGAAATAACTAGTAACTCTTCAGATTAAGATCTTATAGACAAAAACATATAACGAGCTAATACAATGCAATTTGATCGGGTGGTTTAAACCCCCTTTGGCTTGTCACCCCCTACAAAATACTGTCAGCTCCTTGTTAAATGTGTTATAACAAAGTGAGATTTCCTCGAAATTTTTCAAATTTATTTTGTTATTTCACACTAAAAGAAAAAAATTCTGCGAAATGAATTCAGATTTGTACAGTAGAAATATTCCTCCTCTCATTAATCATTTCCTTTATTGTGTGACTATTTGTAGTAGTTTGGGAATCAGCAGACTAAACTAATCATATTTATATCAAACCGAATCTCAACCAGCTACAGAAACAAAATGCTAATTGGTGTTGCATCAATATTAACAATCTCATATGTTGTGTTTAGTAGCCCACTTTTACATTTTTTATTATTATTTAAGTATATGTTGCTGATTTTTACTTGAGTGCTACTTATTGTAGTATTTTCACATTGTATTGGTAATAAATGAGTACTGAAGCTCATTCATTGGTTTCGTGTGCACAATTTTTTTTTCGTTTTTATCAATGAATTAGTGTATAAAAAATCTGAATAAAAATAGTGTTCTTGTTAAGATCATATAACGTGCAGGACCATCAACTGTGGGCTGGCCTTGCAAATTGAGGCCACTCCTGACCATATAAATCTCGCGGGAGTCAAAATTATCGATTTATCTTGCAACGAAGAGGGCTTTCGTCGACGAGGAAAGAAAGACACCCGACGTTGAAACTAACTTCTTCTCATCTGACTTACATTCCAGCATCAAATGGAGACGATAAAGAACAATTCCCTACAACAGGTATTGTTTGAATGCAACGTATCTACGTGTGTTTGATGACCAGAGTGTGTTTACTTTTATGTATTTATCTAAAGGTGTTTTTGTCACTTCGTTTTGTTGAGTTGTTAAAAGTTTTTATTCCCTTAATGCATCATGTTCAAATGTATGAAGGGAGCATGTTGACTGACATATCACATTTTACTCTACTTGTAATAAATATAATAAACGCAACATAAATGACTTGTTAGGGTTTAGATTAAACGTCTCTCACATAACATTTCACTTAAAAAAGGGACTTAAAATATATACTGTATATATATTTTTTTTTCAGGTGGACCTAAGCAAAGTCATTGAGGATTCAATGTAAGTGAAATTATGCTTTTATTTGATATGTTTTAACGGAATTTGTGCATGTTTTTCAAAGATTGCCACGTAGTGAAAATAATGATCCTGTAGGTAATATCGTTTATCCTTGCAAATGGGATGTCATTTCATGAAATCTATTGTTGTGCTGCACAACACACAACCACTAGAGGTCACTATATATCTTAGTGATACTTTATAATGTATTCATTCTTCAAACTGTGCATACATATACTTTAAATCCTTTTGTTCCACACACTGAAATGCCAACATGCTACACATTTTGCATCTCATCTTGCTTGACTCGAGGGAAGCCTGAAGTTTAGTGCCACTTGTCTGGGATCCTTGGCTTTGAAACTCATAAGTTCCCAGATACTTATGCATGACTTGTTGTCAGATGCATTTCTGTTGGGATGTAGAAGCCTAAATTAATTTGTCATTCTTTCATTTAGATCACCTGAAATGGATTTAGAGGCCGCACTGAAGGAATGCTGCACTGCCCTCAACCTTTTTCTGAACAACAGGTTTTCTGATTCTTTGGCGCTCTTAAAACCCCGGTTAGTACACTGACACTTAAAACAAAATCTCATTTTTTTTGGCTGTACCTTAAAATCTAGTTATATTGTTTTAATTTCACACTTATAATATGCAGTTTGTTTATTGAACATGTTTTGCATTTGTCCCCTTCAGGAA
Organism: Taurulus bubalis; assembly: GCF_910589615.1. Lineage (NCBI taxonomy): Eukaryota > Metazoa > Chordata > Actinopteri > Perciformes > Cottidae > Taurulus > Taurulus bubalis. Next base: position 10,805,694 of record NC_136594.1, read on the forward strand.
GAGTCAGAGCATGTACCACGCAATGGGCTACAGCAGCATCTTGGTGATGCAGGCTGGCATGACTTTTGAACCAAAGGACATGGATGCTGCCATGGCGTCACTCGCTGAATCCCTGCAGACGTGCCAAAAGTACGGCTGAACACTTTCATAAAAGTTTAGGATTTAAGTTCCCATTTCAACAATGTGTAATAAATGTGGTGCATTTCTTAGTTAGAAAATTAAAGTCATATAGGGAGGAAGTCATTGATAATTTTGCTTTAAAAGCGCTGAGACACCGTCCTGATGAAATTGTCTTTATTCATTTGTCACCATACTGTGTATTCCTTAACTTAGATTTCGTAAGAAAACTGGAATAGTGGAGACTTTAACCAGCCTGTGGACGAGGCAACCAGCTGACAACCTGACAGAAGGTAAGCTTGCAGACTCTATGGATCTATGATAAGGAGGTGACATGAGCCTTAAGTACCATTTTAGTGTTATTAGAAATTTTAAAAATGTAATTGTATGGAATACAAAACGGAACAAGCTTAGAGACAATGAGAATATATACAATCGATACAATTAATCAATCAACATCTGGATAAATGCTATTGATCAAATATGAGTTGCAGCACAAAAAGCAAGTGTTGTTTCAGTTAGACAGTTACAGACACATTTTCAATTATTTTGTTCTTGTACAAATGATTTATACAATTGTAATTAATTACCCTAGAACACTGGTTACAGTTTATACAAATTGTCAATGTCTATTGTGCTACATTTTTGCAAGTCTGAAAAGTAGTTTTCACCAATCATTTGACATTTGATTCTTGTTAACAGAGGAGATGCATGCAGAGCTGTGCTATGCTGAAGTTCTGCTGCAGAAAGCAGCTCTCACATTCCTGGATGAGACTATAATCGGCTTCATCAAAGGAGGGATGAGAATCCGTAACAGTTATCAGATTTTCAAGTAAGAAGCTTGAATGGGGGAGTTTGTTGGGGGCATAATGACATATTATATTGTGAAAAGGAAAATAGTATGCGTCATCATATTTGAGCATATTTCTAAATTATATTTTGTCTCCCAAATCAGGGATTGCCAGGTCTTGGCCAGTGTCACAAAAGACATTGAAAAACAGAAGAGCACGCACATACATTTTAGGGGCGGTGTCAACATGGGCATTGGATCATTTAATCTGGTGAGTCATACAATAGAACAAAGGGTTTTCTACCACATCTTTTTAGTTCAGTTATTTTACTAAACGAACAAAGTATTGCTGTTAAATTGAATCAAACATTTAACCTTTTTTTCTTCTTCTTCTTTTTGTTTTGGTAGATGTTGTCTCTGCTCCCATCCAGAGTCCTCAGACTGATGGAGTTTTTGGGCTTCTCAGGAGACCAGGTAGGTGCCCTGAGTCCTTTTTTCTATACCGATAGCTTTTGTATGGTTAGAATTTTTGTTTTATTTTACAATTTTCTTTCAGGAATTGGGTTTGTCGGAGTTGAGGGAGGGAGCAGCCGGCGACAGCCTGCGCTCCATCCTCAGCACCTTGACGCTGCTGATGTTTCATCTCTACATTAGAGTTATTCTGGGTATTTTTAGTCCAGGTTTTAATAGCATTATGTCATTATATTATGATTGTAATCGTCAGAAAAGTCTTACTCTGCTCATGTTCTTTCCCAAGGTACTGGTGAAGGAAACCTTATTGAGGCTGAAGCTCTGCTGGAACCCTACATCAAAAAGTTTCCTAATGTGAGCAGTGATTATCGTTGATTCTAACTCACGGCAGATGTCACTACTTTCAGTCAGAGAAATGGCATTATTTATATTTAATGTGTCTGTGTGGCGTTCACAGGGAGCTCTCATTCTCTTCTACGTTGCAAGAATTGCTTTGCTCAAAGGAAACTTCACTTTTGTGAGTACTTGTAATAACTGTTTTTTTTTTAAATGCAGCTCTTTTTGTTAAGAAAACTGGAAGCCTGTGTGTCTGGTTTTTCCTGCAGGCCCAGGAAAAGTTTCTAGCTTGTATTGCAGCACAGGAAGAGTGGCGTCAGATTCACCACCTGTGTTACTGGGAGCTGATGTGGGCGTACTCATTCGAACAAAAATGGAAGGAGGCGTATCGATACGCTGATCTGCTCTGCAGAGAGAGCAAGTGGTCACAGGTGACGGAATACAACCTTTTCTCTGTATTTACTATGTTGTTTATCTCTTGCTATAAGCTGATTAATCTTCTCCTGCAGGCCACGTATACATTCCAGAAAGCTGCCATCTTGAGCATGCTACCAGAGGAAGAAGTGACTAAACTGGGAGAAAATGTGGAAGAGACATTCAGGTGTGTGATGGAGACAACCATCATTTGTGTATAGGACTCTGTTGTAAGTTCAGTAATAATCGCACAGTTTCGTAACTGTGATACATGGTTTTGGTGGGCTTTTTTTTTTGTAGGCAGGTGGAGGGTCTCAGACTGAGGATTGCTGGGAAGTCCATCCCAACTGAGAAGTTTGCAGCAAGCAAGGCTCAGCGATACTCTTCTTCTAACCCTGTGAAACTAGTCGTGCCTGCTTTGGTGAGGACATATGTGCACTCCTACTTTCAATGACTCAACACTGTACAGTACTGGCTTGACAACACATCTTTTCCCACAGGAAATGATGTACGTGTGGAATGGTTTCACAGTGGTTGGCAAAAGACCAGAGTTGACTAAAAGCATCTTGACCACCTTAGAGGAAGCAGAGGAGCAGCTGAGCGATGATCCAAGTGAGATGAACAGCAGAACTTTAAACCACATTAACTAATAGATTTTAACGTGACACTAATAGCATTTTATCTAATGTTTAGATCCATCAGCGTATCACCTGGATGACCAGTGTGTTGTTCAGCTGCTGAAGGGCCTCTGTCTAAGACAGCTGGGGCATCTGATCCAGGCTGAGCAGTGCTTCAATCATGTCATTTCCAGGTGAGGCCATCTTGATGCCATTGCAACACAACATACAACACATTGAACTGTTTTTTTTTGTTTGGTCTCTTAATGACACTTGCTGATTCTCATTTGCTTCACATTCGGCAGACTAATATGTCACATTTTCTTGTCCATTTTACTATATGAAAAAGGTTGTATGACTCTTCCTTCACTGTCTTCTGGCTACAGTTTGCATCTGAACAGACTCCGTAAAGATGTTTATTTAAATCCTACAATTGTAACGTCTGGTCAAGAATGGATATATTTTAGTCATATGATTAGAATTGCATTCACTGTATTTTGTATTTATCCATATATACCTTGTTTTGGAGAACATGGTGCATACAATATTTAACCTCTCAGTGTGGTGTTAAGACTTTACAACTGAAATGTGGCCTCTGTAATTTATTTGAACACTACTGAGTAGACCCACTGAACTGACTTTGATTGCTATTATTTTTGTACAGTGAACATGATATCAAGCACGACAACTACTTGGTGCCATTTACCATTTATGAGCTTGGCCTGTTGCACAAGCAGAAAGGTGACATCAACACAGCCATCAAAATGATGGAAAATGTCAAGTAAGTGTTTTTAACTCATCCACAATCCTGGGTTACAGTTAGTTCCGCATCTGGATGTGGTTTTCCCTTAAAGTCAAAGTGGCAATTCCCAATATGCCTTGATGAAATATGTCTACCCAATAAAGTGAAATTATATACTGCCATAATATACAAAAAGCTGATAAGTGATCTTATTTGTAGGATGAACTACAAAGACTACAGCATGGAGTCGAGGCTGCACTTCCGCATCCACGCAGCACTCAACACCATGGGCTCCTTTGCAGCCAAACTTCCCCCTTCACGCACGCCAGCTTAAGAGTCCACGGCACGAAGTGCAACAAGAAATAGATGCAAGCAAACCCAACTGAAAGTCTCAACCCTGTGTGCTGCCCTCATCTCTGTGCATTGAACTGCTCTAAATGAGTATCTCACTGTCCACTCCTTGATAATGGTACTGTGTACACCCAAACTTACAGTTACAACCCGGGGCAGTTTTTTTTTATTTCTTTAAATTTAATCTCGAGCTTGAACAGAGAGAGACTCTGCTGGCAGATTGACGATGAGTTGGTCATTTCTAATAAATAGCCCTACAGCTTGTCAGATTCACTGTATGTTCTGGTAAAATCCAGGCACAGCTAATAATCTTCTTGTAAATATGTTTTGTTTTTGTGCAATTTTGAATAAGTCTGCTTTTGATAAAGTTATCTAAATAAAGCTAATTAATTAAATTATGTCCTATATTTAATGCTGGCACAAAATGTAAGGCACATACCAAATGTTGATACATTTGATGACTAAACTCTGAATAAATACATTACCAAATCCTAAATTAATTGCGTGTGTGTGTGCGTTTATAAAAGGAGAAATATGCTGGTAACTATCCTCTTATTTTTACAGAAACTGCATGTTAGGTTAAATGTGGAGAACGGTCTAATATTTGCCATATTATCCTGGAAAACTGTATCTTTCTGATCACCTCCACTGTATTTTGAGTAATGGTGGACATTTTCGGTGATTACAATATGATTTTCATCATTGTATCGGCTTGAGAATATGGAAGTACAAATGCAGTGGTTGGCTGCTATGAAGGTTGTAAGTGTAACTGATAATTTCATAGTACTTTATCTATTGAGATTTTAAGTATATTTAACTTATATTTCTGTGTGTTTACTAAAGAAAGATTTTTAATGAAAAACTTGTAATAGAGGTGTAGTGACACCGTTGCCTTCCAAAAAAAGGCCACGACGAGATGTCCAGTTTCCAACATAAAGACTATTTATTTCTTACAATTGCATCTTTTCCAACATAAACAGAAGACAGCCACGTTCTCTGTCATAATCCATTTTCCTAAATCATAGACAAAAATAAATCATAACATTCATTATCACACTGTCAAAAACTGTTTGCTCCAGCCAATACAGCAACATCGGTAGTTTACGTTTAAGTACTTTTTATATATACTTTTCTATCCTGTCTGTATATTAATATTCTACTGTTTTACTGCTTATTTATATTTATTCATATTACTTGATTTTATTTTATTATTCTTTACTCTTTATTCACGTGTGAGCAGTGCTGCTGTAATCCTGTAATTTCCCCACTGAGGGACTAATAAAGGATTATCTTATTTTATCTTAATATTAGCAGCAATAGTCACAGTATTAGTGAGAGCAATACAGGTGATTGATATTTTTTCAGGAAAGTAATTTGACATTTTCAAATTGTATCAGTTATGTTTTTACTTTTACTACCACTGTTACTACTACATTTACAACTACTACAACTATTACTGTGACACTAACATCGTTTAGCTTCCAGCTTTTGCTGGATTGTAATTCATCTCGGATTTGCCTCAGTTTTGCAACTTCAAAGTTTTTCAGCAGTTCAGTTCAATACCTTTGGTCTTTCCACACTTTTTCCAGCAGGTAGTTTCCCTTTTCTGTAATTTCTGCTATTTTTTCAAATATTTCACCTTTCAGCATTCTTAACGCATTTTCAGCAGGAAATGCATTTTCTAGTTGTAAATATTCTGTTGTTGCACAAGGTGGAGTCATGCAGAGTCAAATGATAGGTAAATATCATCTTCCAGTATTACAGTACTTGTCTCCAAAGATAAATTTGTAATTTCAATCACATTTTAGCAAAAAATCCAACCCTTCAGTTAAAAAAAGAAGTTTAAGGCTGTGAAACTACATAGAACTTTCTTTTTTTTTAAAACTCCTACCATTGATGTAAAGGTTTTAATCCTCACTCATTACATCCTTTAACCAATCGTGATTTTCAAAGATAACTTGGCACGTAACGTTACACCCATTCATCACTGACTGGACTCTGGCTGTCAGTGCTGGGGACCACGTGGTGGTGAGAGAGATGATCAGCTGACTCTCTGTCGGGGTAGAAGGAGGAGGAGGAAGAGGGGATAAAGATGGAAGGGAACAGGGACGAAGCTGAAAAATGTATAAATATAGCGACGAAAGCCCTCACAGCTGGAGATAAAGAGAAAGCGTCCAAGTATCTAATCAAAGCAGAGAAGCTGTACCCAACGGACAGAGCGAAAGGTAGGACCACTGGTCTCTGACCGGTCAATGCTAACCTATAACTAAACAAGGGTTAGCTAACACAGCTGACGTTTGTTAACAGCATTCACACCTCGGGCTCAAAGCAGCTCACCCGTTGTCTAGTTGTCCACTGGGCACGTATTGCATGATTAGTTAACGGTAGTCGAGAATAAACGGTTTATTTAAGACAATAAAGCAACACATATCCGAGTTAGCGTTAGCTAAGTTGTGGGCCTGGCTTCGTGTGAGCTAAACTAGCCTTCGCTCCAGCGGACCGTTAATTTTGATTATTTGTGGCGACGGTAAGTGAATACGTGTTTGCCTGTCACGTTACTTCTAGCAGCTATAGGTGAGGCAATGCAGAGCAAAAACACAAGGAAGCGAATCGTGTGACACCAATCCACCATCACTGATTCAGCAGCTAACGTCCATGCTAGCTGTCATTCATTGTAACATATTGCAGACCAGCTAGGTAGCTGACCGTAGGAGCATTTATGTGAGCTGTCGTTTCACATTCACGTCAAGTAATGGACGTTAACCCCGCGTTATTACTGCTGTTTGCGTAAAGGCCGTGGGGTCGTACGGGCTTCGATGAGGGCAGAACAAGGAAGTGGAGCCCGGAGAGGGATGTAATTACGGCTACTTTATGCTGGCCAGCCGACTGACAATCCTTTAATTGAATGATTGACCCGAGAGTGTAGGCTAATCCACAACTGTCTGTGAGCTGACCGTAAACAGGTGTTAGCTCAGTCAGGATGGGACTGACTAAAGTGTTTTGGATGGTCACGTTAGCTCTAAAAGACTCTTTTATATATAGTATTCTGAGTGACTGTAACGGGGTAGATACACTTTGACATTGATGACCAGGAGCTCCTCAGTTGTTTAAATTGTAACTTGCCAGTTTCAATAGTAACGTTAATGTCTTTGTTTGTGATGTGCCTGCACCCTCAGGTCTAAGGAGTAACAGTTCTCAAGCTCCCACAGGAAGATAATAGATAACTATTTTTTTCCAAAGTGGTCACTTAAAAAAACAAAATGTCTCTTTACAGCACACATGTGGACACCAATTTGCTGTTAAGATAAGCAAGCAAGCTGAAATAAATATGTACCTTTAGGTGCATATTGAAATGAGCAGGGGTGGGCTGTGTAGGTTCCCTAGCTTGTATCACTGGCAAGATTAGAGTTCACAATTCTGATCATTCAGGGTAAGAAGCTTTTTCCGTGTCTATTTGTGTGAGTGACCAGGTAGTGTGTTCCCTAATTCTGCAATCCAGAGCATCCCACATAAAGGGTTGACTGAAGACGACAGGTCAAGACAGCACCTGTACACCAGCGTTGCTCAACCGATGGGTTGTACCTGTGTCACAGTAATGATCATATTTGTCCTACTCTATTTAAGTTATCTACCATCTGTAGGCTGGTTATCAACTGGCTCAGTGAACCCGGCATTTTTCAGTCGGCTGTGAATGTGTTCACATTAAAGAGGGGCCATTGTAACAAGCTGTAAATATAATAACATATCACAATATGGCACCAAGATGAGTGCATTTGGTCAAATGAATAGATTAAACAACAGATAAATATATTAAACTATTGATCGTTGTAAGCAAATAAGGTTGTTGCTGTTGCAAACTCATACGATTTAGCATGACAAAAGCATGCTGAACAGTATGCAAAGAAATACAGTAAATATGACTGTTCGTCAACATGTCAACAAGTAGACTAGAGTGCTATGGGAAAGGGATTATGGTTGTGTGCTTGTTATTTTACACATGACTGTAGGGCTGCAACTAACGATTATTTTAATAATCGATTAATCGGTTGATTATTTTTTTCGATGAATCGGATAAAAAAATGTTTGTATCAAAAAAGCGTTCATTTCCAACCCTTTATTCAAAAACAGAAGTGACAGTGCAAAACATCTTCAGAAAGTGCACAAACAGGTTGCTCCTTGAACATCCCTGAGCTGTTAATTAAAACAACAAAATGGACTAACACTAAAAACATACACATCTATGCTTTACATCTGCCAAATGTGAGCCCTTTTTTACTGTAATTGATCCCTCCAGAGGCTGCATTTAGCATACCCTGCGTTATCAATATGTATGAAATACTGGGACAGAGGTAAGCTGTACTGCTCCATATAGAGAGTCCTCTTCCTTAAACTCTTTCATTCTGGGTCTCTTATGACCACGACGTCACGTTGTTGGCTAAGCCCAACTACGTGATTTGCTTCATTCTACTTTGAGTAAAAAAACAAAAACAAAACCTGCAGCCAGATCCGCCGGTGTGCCGGTTTAACGTTAACGAGTGACAGCGTGAACTGAACCAGACCGGGGGGTGACGGCATGTTTCATCACGTTACGTTTTTTTACAAGCAAGACTGAACTGTAACGGAACATAACGGAACTTTAACGACAATACACAACCAAACACGTTAGCTAACGCGATAGCAAGCTGACTAGTAGCTTCCATTAAAAACAAGTTTGAGGAACATGAAGACGCTGATTGGCCAAGACTCGACTTGTCAAAGATCTTCTATTTTTGAGAACATCACAACCTCAGCTTTTCTCGCGTCTCACTCCAATCTCAGAAACGCTGGCCGGCCAGTTGCTCTGCTGCGCTCTTTTTTTCTTCTTCTCCGCGACTTATTGCCCGGCGTAATAATCGCGCGACACAACGAATCGATAATGAAATTCGTTGCCAACACTTTTGATAATCGATTTTTATCGATTCGTTGTTGCAGCCCTACATGACTGCATAATGATGAATAATGCATTAATGAACAATAAGGAACATTAGAACAGGTAAATGCATTTGAGAGAGATGGATGATTATTACTGTTGCTGTAGTGTCTTTGAGTATGTATTTGTGTATCACTGACCATATTTTCTTCATCGATGGCAAATTTTACCCTTTCGTGCCTTTCACTCAGGACGTGGTTTGCGCTGCGGTCAGCGCTCATGCTTTGCTCAATGCAGCAAAAGCCGCTGTGGAGCTGTGCAAGCCATTGGAAATAATGAATTTCAGATTGCAGTGGTGCCGTTGTTGCATTCTGTGTGAAAGGCCCGACTACTGAAAGGATGCAAATAGTATAAAAGAGTAAATATAAAGGCTTAAAGATAAGAAAAGTTAAATCAAGGTATTTATGAAACACTGTGTAAAATACGGTAGGCACATTTTGAGTTTCCATTCTTTATGAATTGGAAGTCTCATCACTACCTGCCATTAGAGCACAGTCGGCATATTTTGTATTAATACAATCATCTGAGTCTATACAAAGGTTCTTCCTTTGGGTTGAAGTCATTTAGATTATACTTGTTACTGTCAACCGGGTCCTGTCAAAGAATTGTAGTGTAGTAAATATGTAACAGTAATTGTATTGATCATTGACAACTTGGTTTTGGTCAGGTGGAGGTAGTTGTTGGGAACGTATGCTTTTATATCCTTTTGATGTGGGCATCTTTACTTGACTTTGCAGCACTGACTAATGTGGGGATTTAATCTGGTTAGAAATGGGCTACTACCATGACACTGGAATGACAGGTTTCATCCAAAACTGTTTTGCATTGTCCTATATCATGTTGCAACATGCTGATATTGCACAATCGTGTCTCTATAACACATAACATAGTACTGATTAAAAAAAAATGTGTCATGGATACAAATAGAATCACCAGTTTGCAAGATTTTCCTTTGGCTTCAGTTGCTGCAATATGTAAAAGCTGGCCCACTGAAAAGCATCATACCCTTTGTTCACTGCACCCCAATAGGTGCCTGGGACTGTTCCACAATGTTGAGTTTTAGTATGACTCTTCCTCTTGGGTTTGATGTACTTGCAAGTCATATCTTCTCCGTCCGTATACATGCAAGCGTCATCCTTCAGTGATTTGAAGCCAGTGTACTGTGACAAATGTTTCCTTACTGAAGTGAGGCCTTTTCCTTTATTGACTAATCTTGAAAGTAAGAACTATTGAAAGGCCTGATTGGGCATTTTTTTTCCCAACTGGACATTGTTGAGTAAAAGTGCCTTAAACAACATCACATACTGGCATGTGCCTGAGTGCCGTCTATTTATCTACTTGACATTTTTTACTGTAAGTAACTGTAGTTTTTTGTGTCTGAGTAAAGCTGGGCAGTAAATAATATGTGATATCATTTACAGCTTTGTATTGAATCTTGACACCAAATCGGAAATGCTTGGACACTCATAAGATACTAAAGGTAATTATTTGTCATTTATCAATCCTATGCCTCTTCTTCTCTTCTTTAGCTTTGTTGGACGCATTAACAAAAAATGGGAGCTCAGCGGGTAACGGTGCATATCGTAGGAGACCAGCAGAAGGCACCGGTGCACAGCCAGGCGGGGAAGGCCAAGAGTCTGGAGGAGACTCTACGAAAGGCTTCAACAAAGACCAGGTCGAAGGTGTGCAAAGGTGAGAACTTAAGGATTCCCTGGGTCTTCCCTTTCACACTATTTCTTTGTACAGTAATTGGTACTGTAATCCGCCCCACTCCTATTTTTTGTGCTCTCCTACAATTGGTCCAGTGACAGCATTACTGTTTCCATCATATTTGATTAGCCCTTTCATCTGTGGCTGCAGGAGGACTCTGTAGTCTCTGACTGCAGTGTTGTGCAGACAAAGCTTATTGTCATAGGAACTTCGTCAGCTTGTTGTCTTGTACGTGAGGGGATAAAGTGAGAGACGTTTAGCGGTGTGAAATAGATACCAGGTCACCACAAAAGGCTATAATTTTAGACCACGAAATAGGACTACCGAGAAAGATATGCAGTCGGTGCATTTGATCTAGATTTCATCTTTTATTTATAAAAGATTTTATCTTTTATCCTAGAAAGTCGCAAAAAGGAACTTGAGTGCATTTAGAGGATAAACATGCTGCCTGTTGTTATGTAATCCTCCCAGTGTATTGCACTTTAACATATGTAATCATTCTATTCCCTTGTGTTTGAATACTAAATCCTTTGGGAAAGAAGCTCCAGTGGGTTATAAATTACATCATATCTTCTCATAAAAATAGCATTTCTCCCGTCTGACCTCATTAGTAATCTTATTCCAGTGATGACTCAGTGAAAGGTAGAGTGGATGAGAACTTGATATTATCGACTTATGTCCTGATTATTTGATTTTATCATTAACGTTTAATAAAATTCAGTTTTACAGCAAATGCTAATCATGAACTAATAAAATAACTGATGCATAACAGTGGAATAATTAACCATCAGTTTAATTATTCAAAATGTCAATTTTCATACATTTGATTTTTTTTGCAATGCATGCCGATATTTGAAAGATATTTATATTAATTTTGTCACACTGATTTCAACCATAGGCCAGTGTATATGCTGATATATTGTGAAAAATAAAGTATATATGCTTGACATTCACACAGTGAAATGTACCACTTATGTTAAGCTCGAGGACAGAGCATTTTCTTCATCTGCTTTTCTCTTGGAGTGGTCAAAAAGATCCACTGAATGGTTTTCATCTGCTCCACTTTCTGTCCCTTTCTTTCAGAATAAAGCGGTGTAAGGACTACTATGAAGTGCTGGGTGTCAGTAAAGAAGTCAGTGAGGATGAGCTAAAGAAAGCCTACAGGAAACTAGCGCTCAAGTTCCATCCAGACAAAAATCACGCACCTGGAGCGACAGAAGCCTTTAAAAGTAAATAATTGCTATTTACTGATCTATTTAAAATGTAGCTTGCATGTGATATAAAATACTGCTTGTGAACTGTATTGCTGAGCAACCTGGATCTCTGCAAAAAAGAGTGTTTACTGTTTTGTTATTTAAAGGTTTTTGCACCTCCTTTTCACCACAGACAAAATGGGAATTACATACCTTCCTTTACATCTCTGAATACGTTTAGCACCTTTAAAACTCAGAAAAAACAGTTTGAAATAATGTATGTCCATGATTTCCTCCCGTCCTTGATACATGGTCTTCCTCCAGAGATTGGTAATTCATATGCAGTGCTGAGCAACCCAGACAAAAGACGGCAGTATGACCTGACTGGAGGAGAGGAGCCGAGCAGCCCGGGTCACTCGCATGGAGGAGGAGGAGGTGGAGGCTTTGACTTCCACAGGGGCTTTGAGGCCGACATCACTCCTGAAGACCTCTTCAACATGTTCTTTGGAGGTGGCTTCCCTTCCTGTAAGTGAGCCAATAAAGTTCTTCATTTCCCACTTATATTGAGTTAGTGTTTTATCCAAATATATACATTTTATTCATATAGTCTTATGTCAATAATTTTATCTTTTGATTTAGATGGAGTGTTTAAGTGAGAAATATAACCATGTTACTTTGGCTTGTAGGTGAATGGTGACCTTTTCTTTTCTACACCATATATTACTTTAGCTTTTTTTGTGCTTTTCTTATGTAGTGAAATGGGACTGCAACTGCATTGTGTTGTGCAAGCCTGTCATACAATAAATGAAACCTTGAACCTTAGCGTAGAAGAGCATGAACATATGGTTGTAAATACTGAATCTTTGTGAGTAAGTGTAATTGGTGATGTCGTCCATATTCTTTGTATCTGACCTCAGTCACAATATTTGTATCCACAGCAAGTGCACACACCTTCACCAACAGCAGAACAAGCTTTAGCCAGCAGACGGACAACCGACAAGAGAGAACAGAAGAAAGGGGAGATGTATGTACCTTATTTATATATACACCCCTCCCCAAAAAGAGTGTATTCAAAAAAATATTTGCACATTTACATTATAATTTGAAATAACATGCTTTCCCAGTACATTATTGTGTGTTGTGTAAAATGAAGTCCTCATTTAGCAGTGTTTTTCTCCAGGGTGGTTTCTCAATGTTTATCCAGCTGATGCCCATCGTCGTCCTGATTTTAGTCTCGATACTGAGCCAGATGATGGTTTCCCCTCCACCCTACAGCCTCTACTCTAGACCGTACGTACACACACACACGCACACACATTTTCTGTTTTTCATGACTGAGGCCGCTAATAACAACTGTATGTCACATTCACTTCCCATCAGTAGAACATGTAATGCCATAACATTGGAAACTAGAAAGTATCCACCTTTATGCCTTTTTAAGATGTACTATGAAAAGTTGACACAAGCAGTTCATCCTGGTGTCACAGTAAACCTGATACTATAAAACACCTTCAGGGTGCAACGTATGTGGGCACCAAATGCATTTCAGTGTTTTCACAACAACTTGTATTTCCTCCAGGTCCACGGGTCAGACCATAAAGCGGCAGACAGAAAACCTGCATGTCGACTACTACGTCGCTAGAGATTTCAAGTCGGAGTTTAAGGGCTCTGCGCTGAATCAGATTGAGAAAAATGTGGAGGACGATTATGTATCTAATGTCAGAAATAACTGTTGGAAGGAGAGACAGACAAGTGAGTAACCGTGTTTATAATACACCCTCAGAACTAGCTTAGTGAATTCAATGGTAGTTTCTGCTTTGCACTTTTTTTCCCTTGACTACTATTTTCATTTAAATGTTTTGTCACTCACGTTTTATCTGCTTGTCTCATCCAGAAACGGACCTGCTGTATGCTGCTAAGGTATACAGGGATGACAGGATGCGCAAGAAGGCCGAACTTATGACCATGGACAACTGCAGGGAGCTGGACAGACTAAATAACCTATTCAGAGGAGGATGAGTTGGATGCTTTTAGATCGTGTAAATGTAAATTAATAGATGTGTATGTTCATGTTTTTTTTAAGAAAGAGTCTTTACACTAGAAGCAAAATTGTACTGAAGTTATTTAACTCTATTGTTGAAGTTTAAAAATGTCCCTCTCCTCATAACCTCCCCCACCCAGCCACCTTCCTTACTCCAGCCTGACCCCAGGAACCGCCTTGTTAGCAATCTACACACGCTGTAGAAAGCCCCAGACCTGTTTTTTCTTTTATTTTTTTACTGTTTTTCTCGTATTTTTCTGGAAACAAGATGGACAAGGACACTTGATTGTAAAGGCATGTGCTTTGAGTCATGAGAACCCAAACAAATCACTGTTTTAAGATCAACAAACAGCTTTTTGCATCATCTGCTTGACATTAATATAATCTGAGAGACTTTTTAGGTTTGTTTGGAGGTGCTGTCCTCCAGTCAAATTTCATTTTGTGAAGAACACATGAAAAAATAAAAATAATGCAGTGCGATTTCTAGCTTCCCACTGACCCTCGAGTGTGGATGAAGGTCAATGGATCATGATGAGACCTGTGATTTTGCTACTAGAGAGGATTTGGTGTCGTAATCTTCAAAATGGGAAGTTGGTTTGGACTAAACTCGGACGGACATTGAAACTGTTATTCATAAATGGTTGTACATTTTCATTTTTGAATGTTTGAAATTTATGCAGTAATTTAAGAAACTATAGAAGAAACTGATTTTCTTCAATGCTCGCCTAATCATTTAAATAAAGTAAAATTATTACCATTACTGGTTGTGTATGTGTCTCTGATTCAAATGTCAAAGGGGCAATTCCCCCAAAGTAAAAAAATAAAATAGACACTTCTATATAGTATAGCCATGCAGATAGTGCAGTTTTATTTGCCAATGTTTAGTCAGTTCTGAGATTTCTGCTGCTTTAGTGGAGGCGAATGGAATTGTGAAACAAACTTTCTTTTGTACAGTCTTTAGTAATGAGACATCTGTGACATGTCGCACAATGGTGAAACTTAACAAAAGTACATTTGCAAAAGTATTAAGTGTAATTGTGAGCTACTTACCAGTGCTGTGAGTGTGTATACTGTATAGAGAATATGCTGGTGACCTCTTTATGCATGTCTCTTGTAATAATTTGATGAAGCCCAATTCTTACACTTCCATAGTCTTGTGAAAGAAAAACACAAGAAAGATATTAGACATGCACTAGTAATATTTGCACATTACAAACTTATAAAACAATGGAATTTACATAAACTAAATAATAAGCTAGAGGAATCTCTGTAGCTAAAATAAATATCAAAGAGAAATCAGGAGATATGGGCTAATTTGAAAGTGCATTTCAGAGCATACACACACAAACACATAAGAGTTTTTCACACTTGAAAAATTCCCCTCTTTATATATTTTATTACATCAACTCATATTTAAAAAAAACAAAAAAAACTTTACGTCAGGGTGGTGGCGTGAAAAGAACAAAATTGTAAAACTCATTTAACAAGTAGCTCAAAATTGAAGCGCTTGGTATACAATGCACCAATTGTGACTCAAATACATTTTGAAAGTGTTAAATGTCTATAGCTGCAATCCAAGTACTGACAGTTTGTATAGCTTCCTGTAATGTAGTGGTCAGCACAAAGGGACCCTCATGCACTGAGACCATAATGGGCCTATACATATAATCTGATTGTTATTAAACCGATGTATTTATGTATCTGAATGCAGGTGCTGTGGATACCGAGATGGGCTACGTGAAACTGAATACACTACTCGTTTTTCTGTTCTGACTACTAGATTTGTTAAAACCGCTCAAATACATTTAAAATGCAGTTCATACCACTGAAATATAGACATGCGTTTATCTTTTACTGACGTGGCGACTTGTGATATCATCCCCATTGGTTTATCAGTAGTCACGTGATAGCGTCAATCCCGGAAACGACATTCACAGCTGCGGCAGGTGGGCTCTTACCCAGTAGGTGCCTGTAAGAAATTAAAACAACCAGAAGGAAAACTTAAGATGTTATCAAGACAACGTTTTGAGGAATAAACCAGCTTTAATCCGATTTATGTGCCGGGAGACGCTGGTTTCTGGCTCAGGGATGAAGTGGACGATGCACTACCACAGCCACGTTTGTGTTGTTCTGTTGAGTTTGTATTGTGGATGTCTCCCAGGTGGGTCCGCTTTCAAACAAGAACCAGAGACTCCAGACTGGCGGATGACTCTGAAAACAATCCGTAACGGAATACACAAGATTGACACGTACCTGAACGCAGCACTGGACTTGTTTGGTGGCGATGACGGGCTGTGTCATTATAAGTGTAGTGATGGTAAGCCAGCTTTCATCTGTATTCATTATGTCTCAAAGTGAACAATTAATGTCAAACACAAGTGCAACTAAAAACACTAACAGTGGCTGAGTTTCATTTAGGATAACCTGGACTGTAGATTACATGCTGGCAAACTGATCTAAACACCAAGGATATATTATTCAAACCTGAGCTTTTCCTTGCTATGTCAAGTCAAAATGAAAGAACTATGGATACACAATGAATGTTGAGTTTGTGCAACACTCGGAAGCTGGAATATACACATTATCGCCCCTTTGGTTGCACAAACAGACAGCCATTCAATTGTGGTGTACTGGTGTTGTTATCTCTGACAGCAAGATAACTGACAGAACAAGAAACATCTTCACCTTTGCTCCTCTCTCACAGGTTACAAGCCGGCACCTCGACCCGGATACAAGAACCCACCACCCAACGGATGTGGATCCCCCCTGTTTGGATTTCAGGTAGTCTGACAGAGTTGGGGAGGTTTCTTACATGTTTTCTGACAAGCACATGTGGTTACCTGGTAATTCCTGATGTAAACAGCAACCCAAACGGCCTTTTTTTTGTACATTTTAGCTTTATAATTGTCGTTTTTATATCTCAAACTAATCAGACCAATGTCAGAAATAAACAAGAAACTGCAGTAAAAGACATGCCATCTATGAACAACTCTTTAATAACCAGATCAGTCAGGGGTTCTTGTCAAAAATGTCTTTTAGTGTTGTGCGCTAACATTAAAAAATAAAACAAATATCAGCAAATATGTTTTTATTGATTTTGTTATTGTGCTCAAACATCCAGTATCAGTCGGGCTTAAAGATACTAAATGGTAAACAAATAACGTTTCACATATTTGAGCAACGATTGTGTTATGTTTCATTTTGAGTATTAGTTTCAAAGAACTTACTTGGATGAGTGAATTGTGCTTCTTGGCAGTAGTAACTCTAAAATATATATATATTTTTTTTTGCAGTTTGACATTGGAATCCCATCCATGACCAAATGTTGTAACCAACACGACCGCTGCTATGACTCCTGCGGCCGCGAGAAGCACGACTGCGATGAGCAGTTCCAGGACTGTCTTGAGACCATTTGCAGGAATGTGCAAAAAACTCTGGGATTGGCCCAGAGTGTCCAAGGTAAGAGCCTGAGCCAATGGACTCTTATCATTTTGAGATTTTGTGCAAAGTTCACTTGGATTCTTTATTTTTATTTTTTATTTTTTTAAAGTGAGTGTTAACATGTGGCTGTAGGAAAAGCACAGGTGTAAGTAATATAACAATGTTTCTGGTGTTGTGCACTCACACTGTCATGGCTTACGGGACACTTCACCATCGTTAGTGTTATTAGTAACACCTGTGATTGTCCTACTGCCTGCTATGAGAGAAGCCTGCATTTTGTACTCTGTAGATATACTGTAACCCTCCTTGTGCAGTTTGTACTGAGTCAATGTTAGCACTCAGTCAGCAGGACCAGTTTTAAAATGACATCTAGATACTGTATATTTACAATTACTGCTCCAAATAGTATACAATATAATCTGTGTAGGACACCTACTAAAAAGTGGTGGGCTACAGAAAAACCTTTTGCTCAGAATGTTGGGAAGAAGCTATGCTTAGAGTAGTGGTAGACATTAGTGAAATTATCTTATAAATTCAGCAAATTAATTTCTGCTGTGGTTCAAGGATAAAAAGGGAAGTTACAGAGCTGGCGCAAGTTTAGTGAGTAAGTGTACAAATAATTGTAAAACACAATATGTCCAGCAGAGGGTAAGAGAGTTCCTTTTTAAAGCACACTGTGAATTGTGACTCGTAACTACAAAATCACGCTTGTCCTGTCGGTCATACACAAACTGAGTATATTTGTATTGGTCTAAGCTTGACTATGGTTTTGAAAATGTCTCAAATACTATATTTTAGGCTTGAGATTAGTCTAGTCAAACCTGTCTTGCTATTTTCCTCTCTCTGCCGGCGTGAGTGTAAATAGGATATTGCTGGGTCAGTATTTTGCATCAGTAATGTATGCTGTATTTAAATACACACAACATGTGTCTGACTCACCTGCAGTGAGATGTTAGCAGCTACCTGCTACTAAACCAGTTCCCCTGTTGTGTATCAGCTCATGTTTCTCCTCTTGTTTTGTTCTGTCCTTCTTGGCAGCTTGTGAGTCAGCAGTGACTCTGCTGTTTGACGCCGTTATGCACATGGGATGTAAGCCGTACCTGGACAGCCAGAGAGAGGCCTGTGTGTGTCAGTATGAAGTGAAGAAGGAACTGTGACATCGCCACAGGATCAAGACTGTGGAAAGGACTGATTCAACGCACAACACTGACAGAAGGATGCCAGCAATAAAGTTTTATTTCAGATTTGCTCAGGGATAGAGCGTCCTTGGCCTGCACTGACTTGTGTCCATCGCCTCCCTTTATTGGAGTTTAGAAATGTAGTCATCTATTAGACGAAGTGAATGTGAAACTACCTAGTGAACGTTTAATATATATGCCTATGCAGTTAATTATTTATATTTTGTTAGTACAGTGTAACGTGTTTGTCATTTGATGACTGAAAACAGGGTGGTCAGTCTCCCTGGCTTTTAGATGCTTGAGTAGCAACGAACACTTTATTCTATGGGTTAGTAAATCCCCAAAGAAGGTTTGTGGTAAAGAAATAACACTATGTATTTTGGCACTTACTATTGTTAAAACAGAGCAATGTAAATTGAGCTGGTCTTACAAGGAAGTTCCTGTGGAGACCAGCAACAGCTTTTCAACTCCGCACAACAAACTAAACTGACCAAATGAACAGTTTCAGACCTGTTTTCCTTGTAATAATCACCAAATTGATTTAGTCCTAGAAAAACTTGCAATACATAATTGAACGTATAATACTGTTAAATAAAACATTACTGCACAGTCCCCTCTCCAATAAACCAAATCGGAACATGTGATGAATAATAAGTCAATACTGTCTGTCTTTTAGAAAATGTGTAAAATGTTTCTCACATGATGGGAAATGCACTCAACTAATGCCAATGTGATAACACTGTGGATTCAATGTGTGTTTAACTGTCATAAATATAAAGAAACATGCTTCTATTGATAATTCTGTGTGTCAGGTGTCTTCATAGACATTATTGTAGAAACTGTGTTTCTTGTAAGCAGCATCCAGAGTCTTGAGACCACCAAGGATCTGCGACTCAACTCCCAATGATATTTCATCAGTGAAAAGACACATTCATTTATATATATATATATATATACTTTATTCATCGACAGGGGAGAATTTGTTTGTAGCTGCAGCAAGCAAAGTTACATATTTCATTTTAAATGAATAAAGTGAGACAATACTACTGACAATAGTCCGGATTAGAAGTTTAGCCCTCGTAATTCCTTTGGCTCACTAACCCTAATCTCATTTATGATCTGAATCTGACTTCATGACATTATATCCCTGTACTTAAATATTTGATCAGTCGCCGTTGCAATGTGGCAAACACGGAAGTTCTGTCTGTTGAACTTTGACTGACAGGCGTGAGCGCCAATCGCATTCTCCGGTTGTCGCTTTCAGCCAATGGGATTTAAAAGGGGGAGGAGCTAAACCCTGCCTCTTTGGTGTTGCTTTACCGAAGCGATTCACTTTTTCGGTGCCAGTTGGAGTGGAGTCAACCAGTGATCATGTCAAACACGACAGAAGACAGATGTGGCGGTAACGAATTTACACAAATGTTTGTCATTACAAGTAGACATAAATTGTAGACTTGTGCGCGTGACATTTTAAAAGTTAGAACAAATAAGTACAATTACTTTTCTTGTTGGATGTAAAAGGCTCAGTGTCATGATAGAAGCTCGCTTTACTGCTTTCTCTGTTCCATCAGAAGAGTTGTCACGCCTTTACTGCACGTCTTCTTTGACAGTCTGTTAGTACAACTGGTTTTTATTTAATTAAAACGTTCTCAATGTCGGGACTTTATTGATCTTTCTCTCACCTTCCCAGGAGGTGTTGCTAAACACAGCTGGACAGCAACAGACAGGGCGGGTGAGTGTTTTTACACAGTTACATATATTGTGTAAGTTTCTTGTGAGTTGTCTTTGCTCTTTTGCAAGCAAAAGTGAAAGAAACAAGGTTTTATTACCTGTGAGGCCGAAGTGCAGGTCACTTTATTAGGGTGAGATAAATCATTAACTCAAACTGCCTCGATTATTACTGTATTACACGCTGACGGGATATTATTTCCCCATATATCCTGCCATTCTTTTGTCATTTCGAAACTGATCAGCATGAAACTGTTTTTTGTGTGTGTGAGATGAAACTCAACAGGACTGTGTTTGTTTGTGGTTTATTATATTTTGTCCACCCACATTTTTTTGTCAATGAGGTGACACTAAATATTAGAAACATTGCTCTACAGCATCCCAATAGGCCCTTAAGTCAAATCTACACTTCAATAAAAAAAAGAAAAAGAAACTGAGTCTTGTCCCCTTTTATGAAGGGTACAACTGACGAAGTTTCAGCTTGGTGTAACTGATAAACTGCCAGCTCAGTGTATACAAGCAAAGATAGGAGTACATACTGATTTACACCTTTTTTAACAAGAAGATAATACCTTCCAAGAGGTAAAACTGCCCGTAGCTGCTGCCTTTAGCACACAAAGTCTGACCCACATATCTGTAGGGTGGGGTATGGAGTTGTCACTTTTGGCCTCTGTTCTTTTAGCAGCCTTCGCCATCTTTCTTCACCTGTCACCCAGCTATTGAGGGCCACGAGGACCCTAAGCTGATGAAACAATGGCTGCTTGACCCCATAACAGCAGCAGTGGAGCAATTCATACACCTGTAGTTGTGCTGCTTTAACAAAGAAGCCTGAAACGCTTCTCTGTATTTTTTGGTCACTTCAATCACATATTCTGAGTATTTGTGAAATCTAAAACCTCCAAAAAGCTGTAAAGCGCGACTTTGCAGTACAATGTTGTATAGTGATTACAGTATATTCTATGTCGTTGTGTGGGTATTCATGTATGTGTTGTATTTAATAGAACGCACGGAGAACCTAACGGAGACGGATGCCTACACCAGAAGGTAAACTGTTTCTTGCTTGTTTGTTAAGTCATCAGCTGAGAACTCCCACCAGTACGCAGCTAATATTGTCTTTTGTTTCTGGGCTCTTTTTCCTTATGAAGCTCCTTAGATTTGGACCCTGCAGAGGAGTACAAGATGGACAACAAAAAACGAGGCCTCGCACTCATCTTTAACCAGGAGCGCTTCTTCTGGCGCCTTGGGTTAAATGACAGGCATGGAACCAATGCTGACCGCTACAACCTGGAGAGAAGGTATCACTACGCAGCCGGCTGCCAGAGGGGGAATTCTGCAACTGTGTGCTTAAGAACTTGTCCGTACTTGTTCCGCGACTGTAAGACTCTTCTTTACCTCTCTTCTAGACTGAAGGATCTGAACTTTGAAGTGAGAGCTTACGATAACTACAAACAAGTGGAAGTTTTAGATAAAATCAGTGAAGGTAAGCACATGTCTGATCACTTATGGCACTGAAATTACCGAATAAATGTTCATGAGGCAGCACAACATCATCACGGAAGTTTTTAAATTCTTACCTGCTTCCCTGTGGTCCTTTTTATATGCGAACTGTTGCATTTTACCTGTTCAGTAGCAAGTTTAACAAATACCCGATTGTCCCACCAGCCGCAGAAGAAAACCATTCAGACGCAGACTGCTTTTTGCTCGTCTTCCTGAGCCACGGCGAGAACGATCACGTTTACACCTATGACGGCAAGATCAGCATTCAGAGCATCACGTCCCTGTTCAAAGGAGACAAGTGCAAGAGCCTCGTGGGAAAGCCAAAGATCTTTATATTACAGGTACGTGCGTACAAAACCCAGTCAAATCCAGCGAAATATGGCGACACCTGTTTTAGTTTAAAATCCAACGGGTCTGTGTATGTCGCTAGGCATGCCGCGGAGACAAGCATGACGATCCAGTGGTGGCCTGTGATGCTGTGGACAGCGAGCAGAAGACGAATGAAGTGGTGGTGGATGCCAGTGCTGTATACACCCTCCCTGCTGGGGCCGATTTCATCATGTGCTACTCTGTGGCTGAAGGTGAGCCCCTGGGGATGTTTGTAACTCCTAATCTGCTCTTTGGCAGCATGATGGGAAGATTCACACTTAATTTCATATTACGACGGTGTCGATGTTGAACAGTAATCCGATTTAGAGACGAGAGCCCCCGAGAGCTAATGTTGTGTTAGCTGGCTACAGTTACTTTCAACATATTGCAAATTGTTTAATAATATAAACGTTATAAAACAAATCAACATAAGTTGCTTTTTGACGACATTATTACATATTTAAAAGTGTATACAGACCCTTTCCGTAATATACGGAAGTAGTTACGCAATTGTTAACTGATCAACGAATAAAACTATGATTAAGTGGTTTTATTTAATAAGTCATGTCAGCAAAACCTGCCTGGTCGCGTTAGGAGATCTGAAAGTAATTAATGTTTTAGCCAGTAAACAAAATGTGAATCTGTTTCACAATTAGTTTTGAGTATTTAACAAATCAATAAATTCATAAACCACAAACCATGGTAACAACAGGCGTGCCCCAACCACGTGGTGACGACGTTCTCCTAGTATGCTTGTGCTTTGCTTATTTGCATGTATTTTCTTAATGTACTTTGACCACTCAGGGCCACCATATATCACCTGTTTTCTGAGTAATTTACTATCATGTCCTATCACTTGTGTTGTTTTGTTTTGTTCAGGCTACTATTCCCACCGGGAGACCATCAACGGCTCCTGGTATGTCCAGGATCTGGGTGAGCTGCTTCAAAAGTACGGGGACTCCCTTGAATTCACAGAACTACTGACGCTGGTCAACAGGAAGGTGTCCATGAGGAGTGTTGGGAACAGTACTGACCGGAATGCCATTGGGAAGAAGCAAGTACCTTGCTTTGCTTCGATGCTCACCAAGAAACTTTACTTCCGAAAAAAGAATTAACAGTTTCAGACCTCAGTCGTGATATTAATACCTGGGAAACAGTGTCTCCTGGGAGATTTAACCTAATTTTACTGTTTGTCTCCATTTTTGATCATGAACACTTATTATTCACACAATCAGTGAATTGGCAGCTGTAGTATTTACAGTGAAATCAGTTGTTATAAAATAACAGGCACAACTTCTATTCACATGCACTGAAGAAATATGACTATTCCTGGCTTTAGGCTACCACTCCACTTCTACAACCTCATTTCATTCAAAGTTGTGTTCTCATTCATCATGTTAAGTTTTTTCTGAAGAAACCAGATTTCTTGGGTGGGTTAAACCGCGACCTGGTTTATAAAGGGCTATAGGGGAATCCAGAAGCATCTGTATCTGAGGAGAAATCGCATTACAGAATACTAATAATGGTCCCATCTGAACCTGATTTCTCACACTAATCTGCTTTCTAGTTTAAATGTAAACATATCGTAGATGTTATAATGCGATCGAACACAACAGCCCTGAAGTTTATAAAGTTTATAATACTCAGCAGACTATAAAGGGAATTCATGTTTGCGCTGTTCTTTGTTGTAGCAATTTACAATCCTACGTTTAATAATGCGTATTTGCACCCAACATGGCAACAATCACCTGTGTGTAAAGTACCTCAGGGAGGAGAGGCGTTTTTAAAGCTGTATTGTAGACCTGAAATACTCGTCACAGGAAAAACAACGCTACCATTCATTCATCCTGTATTTTGGTGATCTTACTGTTGTGACTTTGTATATTAAAATCTATATGACATTTCAGCTACTGTTTTGCTCCCCATTGAGTGAAAGCATTTTATGAAACTTCTATTTTTATGGCAAAAAGTGTATTCATGTGATATCTTTATTTCTCCTGTGCCCTAAAATCTCCATCCACTAAAGGAACATAGTTATTATTTGTCTTCTAGCAGCGAGTACGACCACAACAAGACAGATCAGGCAGAAAGGTTTTGGGAGACTTTATTTCATTAGTCCTCAGTGTTTTTACTTTTCTTAAAGACATTATTGGCATCATTATCAAGACTGTAAACAAAACACAGAATGATATGGATTTCCGGTAGAAAGGCATCATTATCAAAATAAAGCAAAAAATTAATTTTTACTCTGGAGTGTTTACGTGAAGTGACCATCATTCATGGCATGGCTTTGTTCATGGCTTTGGCTGGATCTGTTCAAGGGGAAGCTGAAATTCAGTCGGATATCTCAGACGTCTCAGGTCCTCCTCCACCTGACACAGAAAACAGAGCCCACATGTCACTAATGACTAATTCAGCTGGCAGCAGCTTATTCTTTTTATAGCTTCTGGAAACAATGCAAGCGTGACAGTACAATTTGAATTTCATTAGAACATCCTGATGTTTCCCACCAGTCTCAGCTGTACTTTGGGTTGAGTGCTAATTAGCAAATGTTACCATGCTACGATGCTAAACTATGGCGACTAACATCAGTAAAATTAGAATAGCTAAACATCTGCATGTTAGTATTGTCATGTGAGCAAGCTAGCATGCAGATGTTAGCATTTAGCTCAAAGCACTAGCCTCAAAGAGCTGCTAGCATGGCCAAATACTTGCTATTTTTCTTTAAAGAACATGAGCTTAAACATAATTATCTAATTTCTGCTCTAACATTTTTCATATTTTAAAACATGTCCAATTAACATCTTCATCCTGTAGATTGTGACTCTAAAGTGTCTGCATCTGCTGGATTGGAAAGAGTGAACAGTCGACCAACCTCAGCCATCTCATCCTTCAGTTCATTGTATTTCTTAACGTTGAATTTGTTCTTGTCGGCCGCCTTATAAAAGTAACGCAGGAACTGTCTGTCTTTAACGTCTGGGTATAAATAATCCTGAGGGAAAGAAAAAAGTGGGATTGTTATTAATGTAGCGATGAAAAACACATCACACATAAGCATGATTTTGTACAACAGAGCTTCAAGTTTGAATAAATACGTTAAAGGAATAGAGTTAGTGAAAATATTGACATCACTGTCATATCTGTCTGTTAAATATGAATATATAACAGTTAGGCATTTCGCTCAGTGTAAAGACTGGAAACCGTTAGCCTGGTTCTGTCCGTAGATATCAACCGTTTGTGGTGTTACGGTTTGCGGTTAGGTGCCTAACCATAGATGTATAAATAAAACTGGAGACAGCGTTAGGGGCGGGGCCCTGCTCATACCTATCAAAGTTTCTAAGTAGCACATGAAGACAAAAATGTTCGACTTCCAGGTAGAAAATTACCCAGAACCTTCACGTCCATGGGCCCATAGAGCAAGTGCAATAGTGTTTCCTTTAACTCTGCTTCCCAGCTGCTTGGTGTCATTTGCATGAATGAAGGGAGGAAAATAACTTTGGATTCAGCCATTAGTGCATTTTACAACTTGTAGGCCCCCATTATGTAAAACAAATTATCCCGGGGATCTTCTTGGAGGCTTGTGCCGAACTACTTCGGGGCCTGGCGCAGTGGGGACGCGTCTTCACTATGAGGCCGCAAGCAGCAGAGACATGAAGTCACTTTGGCCAGCCAATAAATAATCCAGTATTCAACCCCACATTTTCTGGTGCTGGTCTGCATATCTTCAGAGAGAACCAGGCTCGTTGTTTTCAGTCTCTATGCTAAGCTAACTGCTGCTGGCTGTAGTTTCCTAATGGATGGACATAAAAGTCGTATCAATCTTATCTAACTCTCTGGAAAAGAACAAAACAAGAAGTTTTTCTCTTTTTGACCCTTTGAAACTTACCTGTTTGGTAAGGACATAATAGCTAAAGACTCCAATGCTTGTGGCGTAGGTGATGAAGTAAGTGACAGGCTCCATGACGTCCCAGGAATAGACCCACCATGTGAGCCAGGTCAGAGCGCCACCCTGCACAGATAACAAGGCCATGCCGGTCCAGACAACCCTGGAGCTGTGGAAACCTGCTGTGTTGGACAGCTGTGCCTTCATCTGTCATGGTCAGGCAATAATACAAGAAAGGATGGGTTATGAGCCAACTACCCTAACAGGACAGTGCGATATGTTGTCAAAGGGCTGTAACGGGGGAGAACGAGCAGTTCAATGGCATACAGATGTTGAGACGCATCTTTTACCTTCTCCAGAGGTGACAGCTCCTGTTTGAGGTTGTCCAGTCTCTCCAGCAGCTGCCTCTCTTTCAGCAGGTGGTGTTCAGGCAGGTGGAGCGCCGTGTGCAGCAGATGCACAACATGCTTCATGTCCTTCAACTCCATGGCATGCTCACTGGTGCGCACTGAGGAAGAAGGCACAACAAGGTGAACGAGAAAGAGAAAGAGAGATGAGTCACGCCTGAGGGATAACCACTGCTATTTATCAGCAGGGTTAAATTCTAATTGCGAAGAAGACAACATGAAGTCCATTTATGACCGGAGAGAAATATGTTGTACCATTTTCAGGAGCGCTGACATTATAAACTGCATCATTGATGACGAGCTGGAAGTCCTTGTCCAACAGGGCCTCTATCAGCGTGGTGTTTGATACAGGCTCTCCATCTGTCAGAAGAGGACAATTGCTCAGTACTTTTATTGCAATTCTATAAACTTTATATTCTCATTGCTTAGTGAAAAAAGTGTTTGAACAGGCTGCCAATATGAGCTCAATAATAAAACACAGGAAAAAGAGACAACAACACGATTAAAAGCTCAACAGATCACCCATCATAACTCAAATCATAATAATCCCCTTGATAATTTATTAAAAAGTATATTGTACATTTTCATCCTCACTGAAAAGTGCGATGCTATTTAGTTGGCTTCAAGGAAAACAGGCTGGGATCCACTGCGCGACATGAACCTCATAAAAAGAGTCAGTCAATCATTTGCAGCCCACACAAAGTTACTCATCACTGCTAAACCATTAGGTCTTCAAGGAATAGGACAAATGGGGAAAATATGGAGGCTGCCAATGTTGCATAATATAATATATGACACTTTTCAGCAGCTTCTGTACAAAGTGCCTAATTCAGGTAGTGCTGGTTTTTCCAGTCAGAAGAATGTGAGTCACTCAAGTCACCCTTATTTAAAATGCACTGCAGTGGTGTTGCATTATGGGCCAATGATGAGAGCTAAAATACTGTGCTTCCTTGTAACTGCCATTTACAGTTGGTTGTACATCCCTGTATAGTGGATACAATAGGTGAACAAATATTTTTTTTTGTAAAATACTGGCTACTTTTATCTCGAAAAAGGTCTCTAAAAATCCTATAAATGAAACACCCTCAGATGACAAAAACAAAAACAACGCTAACATTAACATTTATTCAGTGGTGAAAATGTGTTCATGGTTTGTGCAAACTCTAACATGGTGTCAAACCACTTTCACTCTCGACAGAGAACCTGTCAAACCACGTTGCAGCAAAAATGGTTAAACCTGATCGACGAAAACCTTAAGATGACACATGTCGAGTCCTACCCTTGGAGAAAATCGAAGTTGTGGTTCCGGGGTCCTCTCTGTGCAGATCTGCGATCAGGTCCCCTACGCTCATCAGCATGGGTCTGAGGAAGAACAGACACTTCTCCTTCCTGGAGGGCAAGGGAACCTCCAGAACCAAACGGCCATATTTGTACTTCAAAGACACGTCTGCAACACAATGAGGAGGAAATAATTGTATACTACATGTCTTGCGCACTACAGATTATCAAGTCAAACTTGGCGCGACAGCAATTTATTCTCATGTGAATGTAGTAACTGTATATTACCACTGGAGGGTGCGAGTGTGCTGCAGAAAAAAGCGTGACAATTTCCAAGTAGAGACGGCCGCTTTTGAACCTGAAAAAGAAAATGACGAAATAAATAAATGGAGACAAAACACAAACAGAGAAAGAAGGAACAAAAAGAGCATTAGTAGCTAGTTCAGGTTGTTCTCTGTTCTCGAACGTTTGAGCACAGAGAAAAATCTGAACAAGCTACCAGGGTAAACTGACATTAAAGAGTAAACAGATCCAGAGTGTCCTGACATGAAGGATCTGAAAAAAGATCCCCTTTGAAACTCTTGGCACTCCCTTTCTAAATGGTGTGCAATCTATCCGACGAGTCTATAGTACAGATTCTGCTGATTAAACCAGCTCCTTTGTGCTGATGCACTCTTCATTAAAGGACGCCGCCTTTAACGCTTTGTTTGTTTCGCAATAGAAAAAGTACTTTTGTATTCTCGAACTGCTCCTGATAATACAGAGAGCCTCAATCGGGTACCGCTCATTATTCTAGTCAGCAGGAGAACCACTCTGTACTATACTTGACATTCCTGGGGTGGTTTACATGCAAACACACATTATTCCACTCAATATTTAACGGCTCTGGGACGTGCAGCAAAGCAACTATTTTAGAACGAAGCCACAAACACAAAGAACTTCACAGTAGAGATCTAGCTGAAAATCTTCATACTATTAAGATCAAACAAACAGATTTGTACAAATGTGATTGCGATAGCGGGATTAATAGCAATGTTATGTTCCAATTCTGGATCATAGTGATACATATTTTATCTTTCACTTTCCTACTAAGAGCTTTGAACACCGGCTTCCTGTTGTTGAAACACTTGGCCGTCTGAACCTCAACAGATTCCTCTACAGCCTTTCCTATTTAGCCGAGAGCCAGAGTTGAGAGTCCAGCTGACAGCTATGGCTGCGGCAGCCACTCTCATCCACCCCTTTGTCCTCCAGCGGGGAATTTGTTCGATCAATATCACATTAAAGAGGAGCAAGGGAGCCGTCCATTCTCATGGACTGAGAAAGCAGCCGGGCCTTGAGGCACAGTGAGTGAGTGGACGCCAGATGTGCAGAAGACCCTCACACTCCACTGGTTAGGAAATGGGACTTTAATAGGAAAACAACTTTCTCCATTCAGAAATGAGTAATTGTGTTCATGACCAGAGGCTTTTGTGTGTGGGAACAACTCATGCTGGACTTTAGTGGCAGAAGCCAGGAGGTGAACCAGAGCGCAATGGAGGCTTGAAACTGTTTTTGTGATCTGGATATACTCATTTGAAGTGTTTGTTAGCGTGCAACATTATTTTATAAATATTCTGTTCAAAAAGAACTAAACAAAATGATCCCAATGGGACGCAATTTAAGCTGTTCAGCTTGTGTGAGATCTCCAGATGTTATTGTACAGCCATCACAGAGCTTTACCACCTACACATCAGCACACCAGCTCCCAATGGACCATGGGAAAACTTATTTTTAGGAGATACATGTATAAATTATTACGTACCAGTGAAACAAGCCTACTGGCATCACAAATTGGAACAGTTAACAAGAACGAAGCATACGGCCACCGACTTCTCCCTTGGTGGGTGTATAGCTGAGGAGCCGAGACTGGGTGAGAGGTTCAGGAGAAACCTATCGGAGGTCAAGCAGTCGGTCGAACGGACACGGCTTTAGCATACTTAAGTCCTAAGAAATCTTTCTCATGTAACAATCCGAGAAGCAAATGTTGCTCTTTGGTTAAACCGCTCACGTCCACACTGGGATTGCAAGTAGAAGCTGTTTTGTTAGAGGGGGTCACAAGCCACACAAGTTGGGAACCACTGGCCCTTAATTAATACAAGCAGAGAAATTAAATGGATAGCTGCCACAAAATAAATGGTATTGATGAATCTCTGCTAGTTGACAAAAAGTCCAGTTATTCTATGACTCTTAACCTCAGACAGCAATGCACATTTTGTTAAAGAGCCTGGGACAGCACCTTATAAGCCTCCCTTGTACTGCTGCAGCTACAGTGCCTCATTAAACTGAGTGACACAGGCGCTGGCTGCCAACACATACAGTGGGTGCACCAGATAATAATGCCTCTTCCTCGTCACTCTTGTTTGCAAACACTTTCACGTCAAGGTAGTTTATTTTGAGCACCAATTGTGCTCACATTGCTGATGTGTAAACAGTGGATCTGGAGCTAAGCATAAAGGGCAAGGCTTGACTGTTTGTCTCTTTACTGTCTCTGTGTCTGTGTGTGTGTGTGTGTGTGAGATCATTGAGAGAGTCAATTCAATGGCTGAGTCCAGGCAGTTTGTATGCTATGTGCATACACACCCATACCCTTCTAAATCAACAGAACCTGGCGACTCTGGCAGATAATGCCACTTGAGAGACATGTGATGAATAGTGGTCCGTTTCCAAAGCCGTGCTGCTGGCCCTGTGTTGTTACCTTGTGTAGCACGCTGCATTACAAATGATTTTAGCCCTACAATGACATTAAAGAACAAATTGATAGAAAAACTAAAGTTAACTCTGGGAGTCATCTGTGCTATAAATACACCTTCCAGACTATTGAGAAGCAGTGACTGTGCCCCTTAGCCTCATTACAGCTAATGACGGAGACATAAGGAGCAAGTGCAATAACGCTTTTATGTTCCTTGTGGGGACAATTTGAATGCTAATGCCCAGAACCCACATGCAGACAACATAGAGAATATCTTTTTATGTTTTATATATATATATATATATATATTTTTTTTTTTTTTAATAACATATTGATGTTTAGTAGATAATGTAAATGCAAAATTAATCATTTTAGCAGGGTTGGCATGCTAACTCTCGCTAATTAGCATTCAACACAATGAGTAGCTAAGCTGAATACAATTCATTTTGCAGGTATTTGGTAATAAACCAAAGCGCAAAACAAATAAAAATCTCTGCTTCTCCTGACGTCGGTCGAGACGGTGTCATCCGCTGAAACCATCGTATGGTGGCAGTGTTAAAGCAGGCGTGGCCAAGATTATGTGACAATAATATTGACACTATTTCACAACTTACGTTCATGTAAATGTAAAGATACATTGAGGTCGTGCACTCTTCGCTGCGATTCTTTATTTTGGTATGCGGATTAGTTTATCTACCTGTTGGGACATGTAGCATGTGTGATTATCGGCACTCAAATGCAAGAAGCGTCAGCTAGTGTGTTGGAGGGCTGCTAATTATTGGAGACTACATTTTAAATGGCCAACCTCTATGGTTTCACTGAGGTTACACCCATGCAAAGAGGCAGACACACCCATATATTATTAAACACATGACAAAGGGCTGTAACAGACCACAGGTTAAAGACTGCACTGCCTGAACACGCCTGTACAAACACAAGTAACAGGCGATCACACCCATGCCATGTCGCAAGACACAAATACGGCCCGCAGAAAGGATTCAGTGATGCGACTCCACGTGACGACCAGCCTCACCACAATTCAACATTTGTTCACTTATCAAAACAAACTTCCCAATTACCCAGCTAATTAATATTCAGAATGCAGGGCAATCGCTGTTTGTCCTTTTGTCCTTCACACATTTCGGGAGTCAATTTGCTGCTGCAGGGAACAAACCTGGCACACATGCTCCTCATCTGAAAACAATTTCCTCCAAACGTTCTTTCTGAATACAATCAGCTCAAGGTATATTTACCCCTTAAGCTGCACGATTCTTATTGATGCCCCGCCGACAGGGAGAGAGGAGTCATGAGAAGACAAACTGTCACCTTCCTCCTCTGCAGTGAAGCAGGCCGGGGCTTCTGCTCAAGCAATGATTATCAGAGTTATCACGGTGACAAGCAGCCTCATTTTCCCTGCACTCCCCCCAGCAGGTCACTCCATTATGAATCCTGTCACAAATGGCATCAAGACCTCCTGAATACATCTCCTCCCAATCTTATTAAAGCTCTGTCACACACACACGCACACATGATATTTTGCAAGCATGACTTGCTGCAGGTGGAAAGAGAAATCTGTGAGGGTGATAAACGGCCTAAAAGGCTGGGGGAGAAGGCTACCAACAAGATAAATTACTCCCAGATGCCATGAGAACAGCAGCACTGTAGCATGAAAATGATTAGCATGGAAGCATTTGTCTTCTGCTATCCAGTGATGCAGACAGGGAAGGGGGACAAAGAGGAAACGCATGAAGAGGACTGCAGTACGACGGCCGGAAGTACTGGAGAGAGCGTTTGTGCAACATGACAAATACAATGTCAAACGATAACACGTACTGTAAAAATATGTAAAATATATATTTTACATATTAGGGCTGCAACGAACGATTATTTTAATAATCGATTAATCGGTTGATTATTTTTTCGATTAATCGAAGAATCGGATAAAAAAAAAAGAAGAAAAAAAAGCATTCATTTCCAACCCTTTATTCAAAAACAGAACTCCTTGAACATTCCTGAGCTGTTAATTTAAAAAAATAAAATAAAAATGGACTAACACTAAAAACATACACATGTATGCTTTACATCTGCCAAATGTGAGCCCTTTTTACTGTAATTCATCTCCTTGGAGCAGAGGCTGCATTTAGCATACCCTGCTTTATCAATATGTATGAAACACTGGGACAGAGGGAAACTGTACTGCTCCTCTCACGTCTGCATATAGAGCGTCCTCTTCCTTAAACTATTTCATTCTGGGTCTCTTACGACCACGACGTCACATTGTTGGCTAAGCCCAACTACGTGATTCGCTTCATTCTACTTTGAGTAAAAAAATAAAAACCTGCATCCAGATCCTCCGGTGTGCCGATTAAACGTTAACGAGTGACAGCGTGAACTGAACCAGACCGGCGGGTTACGGCATGTTTCATCACGTTATGTTTTTTTACAAGCAAGACTGAACTGTAACGGAACATAAAAACAAGTTTGAGGGAAATGAAGACGCCGTAGACATCTTAACGCTGATTGGCCAAGACACGTCACATCAAAGATGTTCTATTTTTGCGAAGATCACAACTTTTCTCAGTGTCTCACTCCAATCTCAGACACGCTGGCAGGCCAGTTGCTCTGCTCTGCTCTTTTTTCTCTCTCCGCGACTTATTAACTGGCGTAATAATCGCGCGACACAACGAATCGATAATGAAATTCATTGCCAACACTTTTGATAATCAATTTTATCGATTCGTTGTTGCAGCCCTAATATATATCAATTGAGGGATTACAAATACATTTAAAAAAAAGACAGAAACCGTGTATGCAGTAAAACTCCAAATCAAATGCCAGATTGAAATTTATTCAACCCGTGCTCGGAATGTAAAGATGGCTTTTAGTCAAGCAAGTCTGGCAAGTTTCTTACAGTGTTTCAAATAGTTATTCTACCGTGAGATGAGCTTAATTGTCTGTAAGATCTTTCCATGTGCCTCCACTGAAGCCAGAATGAGTTGGGACTTGTATTTATTTACACCATATTTATACGAGAAAGGCTTTGGCTCTTACAGTATAGTCTGGCTCCCTGCATTAAGCTGCGCAGCACTCTCCTCCCCCTCCGCTATCTCCTTAGCCGGGGTACTGTCACTGCATCCTGTGCTTAGAAAAGGGCTTGGTTTAAAGACATACAAACAAGCCCGATAACAGAATGATAATGTGTGAAGCCAGACCTTTCTTTGGCGCTGTGGAGCTCGATGCAGCTATGCGTGACTACTCTTACAATTAATCATTACTCAGCCCAAATACCCAAAAGCAGCCTACCTTAACAAGGAGCTGAAGCAAGACGGGGACACTGATTTATAATCCATGTGGTAGACACTAAGGTCACATTTAAAAAGGGTGCAAAAATAACTCCTCCAAAGCAGCAAAAAACAACTTCCCTTCAAAGCTAACACAAGAATTTGGTGAATCATATTTCCCCACATGGCTGAGTAATGCATCACCACAGGGTCATGCAAGGACAAGAAGTGCACACCATGGATTACTAGTTTGTTGGATTAAAAACAACCTTGAACTCAAAAAGAAAAGTCTGCAAAGGGACTGGAAATGTATTAATGTGTGTTCTTTGTCCAATGAACACACTTAAAACTGTACATCATCATACAATACAAAGAACGGTAACAGGTCTGATATGAGATTTTTTTTTAATCATGATCACACCTGTAGTTTTCATGATTCTTTTGCTAAAGGCTTCAGTCGGTGTGTAAATATCATGTGTGGCCATGGCGTTGTAACTGATTTGGTTTAATTTGATGGATTAAATTATACTTTATTAATCTCACATATGTCTCGCATGGGCTAATAACAAGACTGACCAAAACGGTAATTGACATTTACGTTTTATTTTAAGCACCGAGATGATGCGCATTCCTACAAGGAATAATAATTGACTTGGCTCAAACAGATTGCAAGTCTAAGCTTTGAAGCCTGCGCTAAACAAAATACACACACAGGAAACACATGCAACTATTATTATGAGTGCTGCATATTAGTTTCTTACTGTCATTTTTAAGTTGACTATAAATAAGGGTTCTTGTGCCAGGTCAAAGGAAGCAATGCCGCATTTTCCCGACTTATTTTTCATCCGCAGAGGAGCAGGCTTTGTCTCTAGATTTTTGCCAGCCCTGCTTCAGAGAGCAGGAAGTGGCAGAGTGGAGCTTGATTTATGCTTGCAGCCGCCACATGAGTGACGTCCCACCATCAGGCACGGCCTGTGGGTGCTTTGTGCAGCAGGGTTCGCCTCTCCGTGCACATCCAAAATCTTCAAACACACATTTGTCATCTGCGTAGATGACAAATGACAGAGAACCAAAAAAAAGAAAACATGAACACGGAGTAAAACTCAAAAGTCAGATTTGATTTATTCCACTAATGGGAATGTGAAGATGGCCTTTAAAATGGCCTATTAAAAATGTATTGATCTGATTACACTGGGAGCCAGACCACCTCCAGATGTGTTGTATCTGATAGCATTCCAAATGGTTCTGCACACAATAAGCCTACTACATTAATATGTATTTTCCCTTACAGATCTTTTTTATATCCATGTTTCACTTTTACTGGACAGAAGAGAAGCAGACAGGAAATAAGGGAGAGAAAGCAGTACGACAAGCAACAAAAGCCCCCGGTTAGAATCAAACTGGGGATGTTACAGTTATAGGGTATGCTTTCTTGACCCAGAGCACATGTTAATACCAGGTGTAAATGGAGTAAAAAAAAAAACTAACAATAATCCTCGAAAGAACGACCATAACACAATGTTGCAGTGTTGTCACTCTATGCTTAAAAGAATTACATTTTGGGAAATATGTTCGGGGTATGTTCAACCTGCTACTGGTAGTAATCCACACATCCAGGAGTCATATGAAAATAGAAGATTTTAACATCACATGTGCAGTCATTGTTCACTAGTTGTTTCCCCATCCCTCATCCTATTTAACCACCTGGACCTTTGATTACTGGATGCACAGAGATACAACTGTTCATCCTCTTTTCTGACTCCAAAAAATGCAAACGTGTGTTTCCCAAAATGTCATACTGGTCCTTGTATGCGTTACTGTATAAAAGCAGTGAACAATGACTGGCTGCAGAACAAACTCCCTGCCACTTATTTGAATGCGTTGCAGGTCTCTCACAAGTCCTGCAGCACTCCTGTTCTGCTTAGCAGCAGACAAGCTCCATCATGTTATACCTGAATAGCATGGTGAGTGTAGCAAAGAGAAACATAATCAAAACCACTGGGAGAAAAGGCCAGTAAAAGCTCCCGAAAGCTTCTCTCATAAAAGAGAAAGTGTCTGCCTTGATAAGATTTTCCAAGAGGTACATCCTTTGCTGAGGGCACTATAAGAATGACAACAGGTGTTGTTTGAGGCTTTATCTCCTGCATGCTCTCAGGGGATGATGTCTCATTTTACAACCATTTAAATAAAATCAGACGTAAAGGACACTTTCCCCGACTACGGTATCACAAAAAGCAGTCGTGTGAGCAGCCTGAAGCACATCCTCAGTGCTCAACTGAATTAGCAAACACCTGTGAAGTCAGAGTTCAAGGAGATCCATTTTCAGTTGCTTATTTAACACGTCTGGTGACAGTGATCCCTTCAATTTCACGGACTAATACTGCCTCCTAGATAATCTCCCATAAAACTGCCATCTTGCTTTATGGATTCCCAAAACTGGTTTTGTGTGCAGTCGTATTTATACAATTTGTCTTGTCGATGACTCTCTCACAATAAGTGTTGTACCAGCCTATTCAGAAACAAGCTGTTATACAGCCACTCCTCTTAAACTGAAAGGTTTTTCTTTCACCAGATGTTGCTAAAATACGATGCTGAGCATACTGATGAGTACTGTTTTTTTTTAATATAACGCCAGCGCTCTGTGGATCTTTGCCCTTCGAGGTCCAAATTGGATTTGCTGGTGCAAGACTTTCCTTCCAGTATGTCATTTGAAAAGGGAGAATGAGAAAACTGCAGCTGCCATGTTATATATGATGCAGTCTAAAAATAGACCTCATCTTAGTCATACATGCAATCAGGAGTGATTCGTGGCAGCTTGCCCATCTGACATAAACTATGTTATTTTCTGCAATCCCTCAAACTGTAGATTGATATTCCCTCAGTATGGAGACTATCTTGGCATTTAGCCATACAGTATGCAGTGTTCCTCCAGCACTGGCACAGATAGGTGTCTGCTCAGGACCAGCTCGCTCACGACTTAGCTGACCTCTGCAAAAAATGTGCAATGGATGACAGAATGGGTAATAGATTTAAGATTTAACTGGCCAATTTAACAGTTCATTAATAACATGAGTAAGTGGGACCACACCACAGAAACCTCTTGGTGATGCTCCTGATGAATTGTGGGGTATTATTTTCTGCAGCTCTATAGTCGCTCAACTGTGCATTTAATGATTCATGCAGGCTGACATTTACACTGCATCTTTGGCAATGGCTTGGACATGATGATCAGGGTTGAAAGATAAATACAGCCAAGCCTAATGCACAACTCTAGGATATGCTAAGAAGATATGGATCGTGGTGCTGAACATAGTGCCAGCTGCAGAGTGCAGCAATGCTAGTGGTGTCTCTTGGGATTGTGAAGGGCAAGCCCAGTCTCTAATTAAAGTTTAGAAGTATATATATATATATATATATATATATATATATATATATATATATATATATATATATATAGCAGCCTAATCATGGTTTCTTTCTCCAGTAACAGCTCCTTGGAGTAATTGAATGAGCACTGGTCGAGAGAGGAGGTATTGTAATGGTCAGTCAGGCCCACTTTGATTGTCTTTCACGGTCATGTTCCTAAACCCCAGTAGAGGTAGGTAATATATATGAATAATGTATTGGTTATTTAACATTTTTAAAAACTGATGATAACAGACAGAGGCAGATAGTGAGATAGTTGCCGTTCTCCACAGTTTGAATACCTCCATTAGAGCTACTGTGAAAATGGATCACATTCAAGCACAAGTTATAATAACCAACATGTGTTTTAGTTGGGTTTACATCATATTTTAGACTGATGTTACAGAAAATAAGGAGTAAAAAAAAATCCGTCTTTGAACTGTGCCCTCAAATAACTGACGTGTGCTATTCAAACCGATACAGTAACGTTATACCAAAGTACAATGCGTTGTGTTGAAAGAGAAGAAGAAAAAGCAGGAAAGCAGTCCATACAATAGGTGCACGGTGTTGTAATGTTAGCAGACCTACGACGAACCAAAGCAATTGACGTTACGTTCCGGCTGGTTTTACCTGCTGAAGAAACGTCAGCGGTCGGGCGGGTTTGGGACCGCAGCGAAGAGGCTGAACACTTCCTAAAAGTCTCGCCGTAACTTTGCCGACCATCCGCACCGAAGCCATCGTCCGCCGTTAACCGCGTTAGCAGAGCTGCTGTTGGGGCATGCCAGTCAGAGATACCCGCAGTCCCGGTGTCCCGGCTGGAAACGGGTCGTTGTCGCTGTAAATGTAAACAGAGGAGACGCTAGCGACGGGACAGAGGGAGGAACAGCCCCGCCTGAGCTGCATGCTACTTCCTCCCGACAACATGCACGCCCCGTGTCAGACTCCGCTTCCTCTCAGCCCTTCCTTCCACTCCCTCCCCCCTTGTTGGTCTGTTTTGCACGAAGCAGCCAGCAGGGAGCAGCTTGACGCCATGTGCCCCAAGGGAGCGTGAGTTGACCTTGAGGTGCATCCCAAGTCTCTTATTTCCATTCCTTTCCCCTCACTTGCGTATTTTCCTTACGTCTTAGTCCCTTCCACCAGGTATGCACAGAGAGACGCAAGGAAACCATGCGAGGAGAGAGGGAAGTCTCTTAATTGCATCCCTGTTTCCTTCTCTTGCATATTTTCCTTAGGTGTTATGCTGTGTTCACACCAGTAGTGGGCCGTCAAGGCTAAGTCTAAGTCTCTAAGTGATATTTTATAAAAAAAAAAAAAATCACAAATACACTACATGTATTATAATTACTTTTCCCTAATAGCTTATTTTCTCATTGACCAGCTCCTGCCTTGTCTGTTCCTCAGCTTCTGGCCAGCTTGACGCTCTTGTCCAATCACATTTCACCTCTGTTTCTCTCTGGTAGAGAAGCCGGTTAAATGCATGGTGGGTTCTCACACTCCGGTACACTAGGTGGCGGTATGCACCTAGTCAAGTTGGTTGCCATCCGCCATTAAACTGAAGAAGAAGAAGCAGCAGCAGCTGCAGACTTTTCCTGTGGACACTGTATAACACTTGGACCTGCTGTCCTCCCCGCCCCGCGGCGCATCTCACCCTGCTTGACCTTGCAAGTAATCTGGTTGCAGTATAATTTAGGTAGTAATCTAAAAGGTCTGTGCCTCTTGTTGTAATTGTATTTTAGCCCTTTTTAATCCTAGAACACTACTGTCGGGTGATATTAACCCGTCCGTTTTTGGTTGCGTGATTTTCATTGTGTTGCTTTTGTCTGAGTTGCGTGGGACCTTGTGTAGCTTCATCCTGCTCACTGACGCTATCGAAAGTTGGCGTGTCTTCCTACTCTAATCCCTGGTTTTATCAACAGGCACGTGTTCGGGTAAAATATACCCGACGTTAGTGATAGAGGGTAAAACAATTTTGGATGTGTATTACCATTGAAGGGACATGTGTAGGGCTCTCAAGTGACACACATTGAGCGTGACTGTCACGCATTTTGGTCTTAAGTCACGCCCTCCCGCCACACATCGTATTTCTCACGCTGAAAAAAAACTCTAGGCTACTTAATGTGCACAAACCGCAGCGCACAAACATGACCTGGTCGCGCTGCCCTCACCATGGAGGAATCAAGCACGTCTCCCCCGAATCCCGAATCCCCTGCCAATCAATAAAAAGAAATGGGCTACACGAATAGCCAATCAGAAAAACGTATCTGTTGTATCTGGGTGAAATGTAATCCCCCCCCCCCCCCCCCGGCCCCCCCCCCGTCCGGGGGGGGGGGGGGGGGGGGGAGAAAGAGAGAGAGAGATGTCATTCTTACCTGTCTTAAAAACTTGAGAGCCCTGCATGTGTGCCTTTTTTCTCTCTTTGGAACTTCAAGTCTTTTGCACATTTGCATTGGTTACCTCTACTTAGGCTCTAATATCATAACTGAAAAGCATCTTTAACATGTGAACATCAATTTATGGTAAACCCACACTAACACACACACACTCAAAATAACAAAACCCCTGTCCCAACAGCACATGTAAACAGTTCTCCATAGTGGTCCTAAGGAGTTTTCTTGATCTTCTCTCTCTAAGTCATAAACGTCTGTCTCCTGAATCAGATAAATCAGCTAAGCAGCAAGTCCATATGCTAATTCATGACATGTTAGCAATAGCTTGTCTCAAAAAATGGTTTCACGTGCAGAGCTAACGGTATGAAAGAAAAGCTAACCATATCATGCTAATGCTAATCGTGATTAGCAACACAACATTGTTTTACAATATTACAGTTAGTTAAAGTATAGAAAACAATAAAACACTTATAATTTCCTCTTGTAGATCACATAAATTCAAACCATTGGATAACTGGTCGTCAGCCACTAAGTTATGAACATTATTGCTCTCATACAATATTCAGGGTTCACTCAACTGTGCTAATTAGCTTCTGCCTCTCTAACACATGACACAATACCTCTCATCGGCTCGGAGTTTTTTTTTTACTGCTTTTTTAGAAATGAGGAAGTGAGTTTTAAAAAACTCAAATGCTTCTAGATCATCATCCACAGGTCCGATCTAATACATTTAAACGGCTAAAGTACTGTAAACTCTTGTAAGAAGAGAAACGATGGACTACATTTAAAAAAAAAGATTGTTATATATTTTATAATTCCGTAATTCCAATCTACTACCAATCTTCCAGGAGTAAGACATTACTGTTTGTAAAGTATTGACGTCGCGAGCTGCGAAAAAGCAACAGGACTTTTTTTTTTCCCATTTTGGCTTCCGTGTTTCGAGGTCCTGCGATCTCATTGGCCCTCAGACTCATCTGAAAGCGCATCAGATGACACGCGCTGACGGAGACGGCCATTTAAAGTACACAACGGTCATGGTGTGAGCAAGATTCAGGTCAAAATTGCTAATTTTTCTATTTCTGAACCGAAAAAACTGGATTGTTGGACTGGAAAGGCATTAGTTGGATGCTTTAGATCTTAATCTTTCTAAAGAGGTGCAGTATTACTCTGTGGCATGTTGGGAAGGCACCGAAAATACAATTAAAAAAACCCGGGGAGCGATCGAGGAGGCATTTTTTAAACAGACTTTGATCATATTTATGCAGAAAATAAATAATAAATATATATATATTTTTTTTTATTTTTTTTTTTTTTTATTTGTTTAAAGGCAAAGAGTTGCTGATTCTTTAGAAATCAAGGACAATAGGGGCTGGTATTCATATCAAGGTCATATGAGCTGTAGAACACCTGCTGATGAGGTTAATCTGTTTAAATCCCACCCCTCTACCACCTGAGAATGAGATTGGATTCGCTGTTAGTCTCAGGACAACCCAATAAACACACAGGAAAACAAAGATTGACCGATTACTCTGCTTTGAACTGTAAAGATCAACTCTCTTATTTCTATGCTTATCCACTTCTAGCAATTAAAATCCTGATGTCTAAATGGTAATTTGTACTACAAATTGTACAGTGTGTTTTATGCATTGTGTGAATCATTTCAGTAGATAACCTCCATCTGTACAAATACAAACAATTCGTTCAACACACTACACTACTTTGTGACATCACAGTGAAGTGTTCCGGAATTTTCAGACATGAACTAATGACATCACATTCCATGGGGCTTTGATGTTGAGGGGAAAGTCCCTCATATCAATATACCTTGGACCAACATACTTCTTGCTCTGAAGTTATCGTGTGAAGAACTCTTTTAAACATTAGAAATGAAAAAAGACTCTGCAAAGCAGACAAAGACTAGAGGTTCTTCAGCCTTCAGCAGAGGTCATGAGCAAACAAGGTCAGCTTCTGAAGAGTGTGTCATGATTCGGGGCAGGATGGTGCGTCGTGACAGAAGGGCCCTCATCGAAAGTACAGAGCTCCTTGAAAGTGAACCGGTCTACACCCTGAGATCAAGAGTGGTAAAGAGGAAAGCCATAGAAGGAGCACCGGAGGCTCAACGTAGAAGACTTTCTTCAACAGACAAGGAAAGCTGCAATAGATCTGTGGAGAAAGTGGCAGTCGGTAAGAGGAAGGCCAGCACCGATGGGAAACAAAACAGAGTCAAGAAAAGAAGGCTGGCCGTGAAGGACACCAAACAGAAGACACGACAGGAAGTGTCCATAGATGTCCTAAGAGCTGAATTTGAGGCCAAATACGAGCAACAAGATCAGCTGGGCAAAGGAGGATGCGGGCGTGTGTTTGCTGGCTATCGCAGAGAAGATAATCTGCCTGTTGCCATCAAGCGCATACCAGAGGACAAGGTCCTCAAACACGTGGACGATGCTGGGAGGCAGCTCTCCATAGAGGTGGCCATCATGTTGAGGCTGCAGGAGGAAACAAGCGGATCAGCGGGAGCACCTGTGTTACTACTGGACTGGTACGATCTGGGCCAGGAGCTGATCCTGGTACACGAGAGACCAGTCCCTTCCGAAGACCTACTTAGCTACATCCAAGGCAATGGAGGCTTCTTACCGGAGGACGAGGCCAAGATCATACTTAAACAGCTGGTGGATGCAGCCATTAAACTCCAGGATCACCGCATTTTTCACCGGGATATTAAGTTGGAAAATATCTTGATCGAGACCGACTTGGAGGTCCCGCGGGTTCGTCTTATTGATTTTGGACTGAGCCGCTTCGTGAAGAAAGGGGGCTCGTACCGCCATTTCTGTGGTACCAGTTCACACTGTCCTCCAGAGTGGAAGGGCCGTGGCAAATACAAAGCCGGACCCACCACGGTGTGGCAGATGGGTGTCGTGTTGTTTGAAACGCTCCATGATTTTGTAATTTTTAAGACCACCAATTTCATGGACGAGACGCTGACAATCTGTGACATGCTGTCCGAAGAATGCCAGGACTTTTTGCAAGCGTGTTTGATGGAAGACCCTGATCAGCGTCCTACCTTGAAGCAGATCAGCCTTCATCCATGGCTAAACTAAACACACACATGCACACGCTGTGTCCTTGAGTGTCCTCAGAGGGAGTGATTCCCTCAGAGGGAGTGATTCCCCCAGAAGCTCCCCGGGCGTTTCACAGCACCCCACTGCTTCTTAATTAATTAAACAGCTTCCACTTTTCAGACGCCTCATTTAAGAGTAGACTTAAGATGTTCCACTTTGATAGCACTTACGCCTGTGATTAGGGAAGCTTTTTTCAGAGGGAGTGATACCCTCCGAAAAAGCCCCCGTCATTTAACGGCAGAGAGATTTTCCCTCCAATTTTCAGAAGTTCTGCTACAGTCTTAGACTGCTGGGGGACATCTTAGGATGCACCGAGTTCCTCTCTTTTCTCTCTCTCCTTCTGGAAGAATTCATGTCTCTTCAATTCATGTCTCTTCAATGCACATTACTACATTCTACTTCTTCCCCACAGTCTTTGTGCTTTCTCGCCTCTCAAGTTTCCATGGATAATGACTGTTTCTGTTTTTCCTGATCCAATGTGAGGTCCTGGGACAGGGATGTCGTATGTGTACCAATTGTAAAGCCCTCTGAGGCAAATTCTAAAAATAAAAAATAAAAAATAATTGAATTATTGACTAAGTATGGGTAAAATGCAGAGAATAATTTCCCCACTGTGGGAATAATAAAGGATTATAAATACAAATAAAATTAAAGCTGGTCGCAGCTGTGACTGGGCCCTCGCTTCCAGCACTCGGGGTAAGCCGAAGGATCGCCGGCTCGTCCGTCCGAGAACGTTCGCCTGCTAGGCGGATGTTGGAGTCCGCGAGAGCCGGCGATCCTTTGGCTCAGTCACAGCTGTGAGCAGCTTTAATTTAGAGGGATATATATATATATATATATATATACATACATATACATATATATATGTATACATATATATGTATATATATACATATATATGTATACATATATATGTATACATACATATACATGTATATATACATACACACATATATATATATATATATCGATACACATATATATACATATATATATATATATATATATATATATATATACAAATATATGAAAGTCTGGGCTACTCAGGTGAGGTATATGGCCAAATGAATCAAATGAGGTCAATTATATATATATACATATATATATATATATATATATGTATATATATGTATATATATATACATATATATATATATGTATATATATATATATATGTATATATATGTATATATATATATATATACATATATATATATATATGTATATATATGTATATATATATATACATATATATATATATATAT
The DNA here is from genome assembly GCF_910589615.1 of Taurulus bubalis. NCBI lineage: Eukaryota > Metazoa > Chordata > Actinopteri > Perciformes > Cottidae > Taurulus > Taurulus bubalis. The sequence continues at coordinate 10,849,411 of NC_136594.1, forward strand.
ATATATGTATATATATATATATATATATATATATATATATACATATATATATATATATATATAAAAGAATCACATCAGAGGAAATTTGGCCTTTTGGGCCTTTTCCAAGCTCCAGTAGAAGTCGGTAGGGAGAGAAACTGAAGCTGGTTCTTCAGAGATTCATCACTGCATCTCCATCAGTTCTAGTTCAGACTCTCTTCACTTCTTCTGCATCATCAGGAAGGGAGTCGAGAACAGCTTGAATTCTTTCTCAATGGCAGAAAGATCTTGGAAGCGCAGACTGAGTTCTGTCATTTGATGTGATGACAGACACATATTTCCTCTTTTTCGCAGAAAGGTTGACCTCTGGAAAATGGAATATATGTATGTATATTTTATTAATATAAATATGTATATAATATATATAAAAGATACAAATATGTATTAAAAGTGATCAAAAGCTTGAGGTTTCATGGAACAGCGTGGAAGTGGTGTGACGACTATTTCAAATGGTTCTTGATCATACAGCAAGCTGTTGTAACTCAACTATACTTTCTCACAACTGTTCCAAAGTTAACATGCTTTATGAGAGTAATGGCTTGAAGACTTCTGCATGCCAATATTAACTCATAGTCAAAGCGCCACCTACTGGTAAACTATGGCAATTTGAACTAGAAATGAACAAAGAAAATGAAATTAGCCGACTTCTGGTACGGTTTAGAGCATGGTCCCAAGAGAGTTACTTGTAAGTGTATATGTGGTACATACGCCCATCAAATGTTGTATGTCTATGTTGAATTAGTGAATTAGTGTAATTCAATTTGTAATTGTGTTTACTTTACTTTTTTTATAAATCACTTTTATTGTAACTGGAACTATCGATTTGGCTCTATTTTGTTGACGGACCTCATGGCAGAAGGAGCTCTCCTGAGGAAGGCTGACCACGACAGTCACCAAGGCTGCGGTCTAAAAGCCATAAAATTACCTCGTATTGTCTAACCACTTTTCCTTGACTTCTGTGGAAAACGTCACAGGGTCAGGGAAAGATGGGAAGGAGAATTCATGAGGAGTTTAGGAAAATTGACTCTACATTCACTAAGCGACGTAGTTATAATGCGACGGCAGGCGGATGTTAGTGGCGTTAGTGACGTTAGCGGTGAAACTACAATGTTCAAGATATGTAAAACTAAATATTTAACTGATAAATATGTACAACTATATTTGTGATTGTGTATCTCATTTTAGTGTTTGTGTGAATCATTAGTTTTTATTGTAACATACTTTTTTGGCATAGAGCCTCTGTGCATGCATTAATAAGTAGCTTGATAACTTGAGTTTTTACCCAAACCAAACGCTGCCCTGATTCATAGATATGGACTCATTAGTTCATTGCCTCCAACTAGTGATTGAACCCTCACTTTTGTATTCAGTATAGTAATCATGAGTAAATTGCTCGTTGCTCTCAATCCACATAATGACCGGCCATCATATGGTGGACAAAATGGAAATCTGGAAACATTTTAAATGCATTTGATTCTGGTGACTGCAGTTTACCCATTAATATTCAAGCATTTTACAGAGAAGCTGAGCCGGGTTTGTAACTGAGCTCAACAGACAGACAGCATGACATCTGATTGTCTTCTCACCTATTAAACTTCAAGCTCAACAAAACTAGACAGCTGCTTTCTGCACACTCTTGAAAAATATGTCTAACTTTCTACACATCGTTGTGTCTACTTTGGAGAACATTTGGGTCTTTTTTTTATCAAACTGTACCTCAAATATTTTACAATACAATCAGTTTTTTTCTAACGTGTGTTGCGATGGCAAGTGTGTCTTTGTTTCCGTTAATCCCCATAAGGGCCCTTAAAGAAGCGGATGCAAATTGAGACACTTCTTCTCTCTCTGAACCTCCCAGACTAACACAATACCTCTCCTACTAAAACAGATATAAAAGAGAGGCGAGTATTATTCATAAAATGCTGGTAGTTTCTCAGACTTTCTGCTTCACTGTACCCCCCTGTATGATTGGTTAAAGTCATCAATATTCTGAAAGACAAAATGGATGACAGAAAGGCTTTGAGGCAATCAATATGGTTTTGGCAAGGAGTTTTTTCCTTTATTTTTTTTCTTTTGAAACTGACCTTTCTTTGAAACTGACATTTTTTAATAATGTTTACAGAATTAACTGGAGACAGAACATGTTGCTTTCATCGGTGTACTCAATAAACAACACTGTATTATGAGTATTAATGAGTGTCATCATGTGCAAGCTTCCCTTGACAGAGACTATCCTCTGCCCAGTTACTGTTCTTTTCTCTGGTCAGCTATTATCCATCACCCGCTGCTAGATTTATCCTCTCATATTGGCCACGAACTCACTGAGTAAGACCGCATTCAGCTCTCCTGTGTAATTAAGTAATTTTTTTTGGAAGTGCACCAAGTTTCTTTCTCTGAGGATTTGGCAAGTGTGCTTTAGGCCATTGAGAGAAGCTGCACTTTAATAACAAAATCTGATATTTGTTAGCAAGTTAATCATCAAATATTATTGTGATGCATACTGTAAGTACATTTTTGTGATGACAGACTGCTTTAAATCTAAATGATCACCACATCTGGTTTTACTGTAGACTTGCATGTGTTGTCATTCAAGAATCAAAGACAGTGACATACCTTCTGTTCCACTTTGCAGGTCGATGTCTCTTGGCTACACTGTTGCTGGTACTGACAGACATAAGAGCAGACTCAGCTTGATGGGTGAGTCTGCACTTTGTCATCTTTTGGGGGGGTCTATCTTGTTCAACAGACAAAGGCTGCCCCCTTGTGCACTTGGAGTGGCATTACAAAACCATAATGCACAATGAAAACGTTAGGAATAAACTCTCTGCTTTAAAAGCATTTAACTCATATGAAGACAAAACGGTATCCACTTCTATATTGCAAAAAACTTCCTATCAGCTTGTTGAGGTCTTGCTGTTTGAATTAAATAAAATGATCAAAAGAGCAGCGTCACAGTACTCTTTATAAAGCTACGTTTTGCACCATCTTGTGGTATCAAACAGTCAGACGCTCTGAATGTGTTCCACTTCAGTAACCGTTTGAAAAAGATGTAACAATGTCTGAAATACTCCATAAACTAAGTGAATGCCTGTGTAAAACAGCATGGTTTTACTGAAATTACACGCATGCCCTACTCAATGTCAAACTACATAGCATTTTCAAGACCATGCGCAGTTTCAAAGGATGATATATTTCCAAAGTAATTTGATTCACAGTTTATTGATAATGTTTAAAAAGAGATATCCAACATTTTCACAAAAGTTTCCTGCAGCTCGTTCTGCATATCACATCAAACCCAAACCCCTGTGTTGAGAGACTTTTCCACACACAGACGCAGGCTTGGAGACAAGTTAACCCTGCATTTTTTATATCTGCAGACTGAATATCAAAGGCTTGTGGAAAATTATAGATGAAGTCAAATCCATTTGAGTTAATTAGACGGAAAGACACCAAGAGAGAGAATGCTTGAAAACTACTGCACAATCTTCTTATACCGATACTTTCACTCAGTACTGTACCTACAGAATGTCCCTCAGTGGGCCGCGTGTTCACAGTTACCCATCAGAAGGTCTGTGCAACATTACAGAACTTCCTCAGCGTCAACCTTTTACAGTGTTTTTGTAATCGGTGTAACTTCTAGTTCGGCTTGTTTTACCACTGGGAGTTAATTGGTGTAACCCACGGTTGCTGCAATTTTGAACTGTAGTTTCATTAATCCATGTTTTACTTTTCTTGCAACATTAAATCAAAGAACACTAACTTCCAAACATGTTTATTTGTATTGCAATCAATTGAAACCCTTGACTACACACAGGGGATCTCAATTCTTCTAATTATAACTTTCAATTAGCTGCACTAGAAAATGATTGAGGTTTGTCCAACTAAGGGGAGTTTATACTAACACAAGTATGTCTTTTATTCGTAATTCATTAAAAGATTTGTATAGGTCTATTTTCACTTTGACATTAAAGGTTTTGTCTAAAAAAGTCACTTTAAATTACCCTTTATTCATTGTTATTTTTCAATGAATCATGAGAGTAAATAAGTCTTATGGACACTGCACTTTGCTCATATTCATAACAGTAGTTAAACTAATGACCTGATGTATGTTTGAGGTGTCCTAATATATTATTTTAGCCAATCAGCAAGTTTTTTTTGTGGCCATATTACAATTTGTTATAAGTATCCAAGGTAATTGTAGAATGTGTATTGTGAGTGTGTTGGCTAAACAGAGGCAGTAGAAAGTGGAGGGCTGTCAGAGTCGGAGGGAGGGGCTGTTGTTTGAAGTGCGAAGCCGAGGTAATTGTGTCTGACGGTCGGCGATAATGATGAGGCGCAGATCAGATCAGCTGCAGATCCCCTGCGTCCAAACCCCCGCTGCTTGCCTTCACTTTTCCCTTCTCTCCTAATTGACCGGGCTGCGTCTCCCCCGAGCCCCTTTGTTATTATTTATTAATAATTCATCACTAAATAATTCACACCCTTGGACCCGCAGTGTTAATTGAGCCGGGTGGGGTGGCAGCACTGGTGGGTGTGCGACTGTGTGCATGGGGGTAGATGGATGGTGGATGGCATAAAAAGTAATGAGGAAATGGGAAGTGGGCCTTCCTCAAATTGTAGGGCAACCAAAAAGAGAAAAGGATTGTTTTGTTGTCCACAGGGAAGCGTCTTTGCGGCAACTGGACATTACTGTGTGTGTGTGTGTGTGTGTGTGTGTGTGTGTGTGTGTGTGTGTGTGTGTGTGTGTGTGTGGGCAACGAATCAGTCGACTTCATGATGATCGTAGTGAAGGGCTGAAAAGCACCTTCACATCTTAATCCTCACACAGTTCACTGATAATATTAAGCTTCTCATTCTTCGTTTTGCAAATGGTAGGAAGAGAGGTAAATACATATTTGTATTTTTATATTAAACCGACTTTGCATTTGAGCTAGGAAGCTCTTCGGCTGCTACGCAGAGCTGAAACTGTTAGTCGATGAATCAATCTTTTCAATTGACAGAAAAATGATTGGTTACTATTTTTTAATAGTTCATCAATTGTCATTTTTCCAGCTCAAATGTGAAGAGTTGCTACTATGCTCTGATTTACTTTTGGGGTTTTCTCTCTCTCTCTCTCTCTCTCTCTCTCTCTCTCTCTCTCTCTCTCTCTCTCTCTCAGTGTTTCCAGTCTGCCTCTCACCAGTCCAATAGCGGCCAAAAACAAAAAATCCTAAAACAAAAGGAAAGGCAACAAGTAAATCAGAAATGTGAATATAAAGCCATATACAGTTGTATGCATACATCTGCAAATAATTTATTGTAGACACATTTAATCCAATAAATAACAAGAAACTGCAGTAGAGAAACGGTAGATGGTTGATCCACCAGAGAGAACTAAAAGTTCATTTTTTAACTGTAAAATGTACATCTTCCATCTTACACTTTAAGAGACACTATCAAGTGCAATGTTGCTATTTGTTATGTTGTTATGTAAAACAATCCAAATATTGAACACAATATCATTGTCCAATTTTGAAACTCTCAAATATTGGTCGAGGCCTCGCTAGAAAATAAAAATGTGGTAGTTATGCAAGTGTCATTCACTGTTGTTAAAGTCAATACATAGCAAAATGACACTTAAACTGACATATTAATTAATTAATAGTTAGGTGTGGAATGTGCCTGCTAATAATGTCAGTCTAATAATGTCAGTCTAATAATGTCAGTCTAATAATGTCAGCCTCCGCAGCAGAGCCATCCAGTAGAGGTCAGCATCAGATCACCGGAACACCGCACACTGTGGAGCTGCTTCACGTGTTTGGTGGGGCTGCGGTTAATTTGGAATCGCATGCTTTGTGTGTCTTCAATTATTCATGCAACCCTTCATTAACACTCTAAACAAATACAAATTGCACAGCAGCATAGAGGGAATCATGGCAGTCACACTGTGCCAAGAATGCTTTCTTAAGAAAATGCCTGCTTGCTGATTTGCAAACCTGCTTGCTGTATTGCTGTATATTGTCGAATTGTTTGTATCGCACTTCCTCGCCAAAGACCGGCTCTTTAGCTTTCTGCTCACTAACTAGTTTGCGAGAGATTAGAATAAATGAAATATGGAAAGGTTGCATTTGAGACTTTTTGTTGGCTCTGGCTGAATGGCTCATCACACTGGATCAAGTGCTTAACATTTTAAGATGAATTTAGAATTGAAAATCTTCACTGTTTCGTAACAATTTGGAAAATCATTCTCTCTGTCTCCCCCGCCACGCTCTCCTCCCTCCTCTCCCACTCTCTTCCACTTGGTCTTCCTCAAACTCAAACACTGGCACCGTGTCGAGTCGCATGGGCATTGCTCGTCTTCAGAGCCTTGCCTTAGTTGATAAATCTCTTTTAAGCAGAGACATACATCAGAGAATCAAAGCAACTCTGAACCCAGTCTTTTAAAAGTTTAGATTTTTTTTTTGTTGGGGGAAATATCTGCGTTTGGGGGGAAAAAACAAGTTTGTTAAAAAAAAAAAAAAAACTCTCCACAGTTTGTGTTTCTTTGGGGAATGGTTCATCTGAAGCTGTCGACAAGGTCCATACAAGTCTCCTGCTACCACGGAGCATACAGACTGTCTTTCATGCCGCGGCGGTTTGGGACCAGAGAGGAAGGGCCAGCAGAGAGGAATCTGTCTTGCTGAGCTCAGTGTATACACTTGCATGTATTTTTGTAGACATTGCCGTAGACTTAATCTAAGAGTACATCAAAGCATCCCATGCTCCTCTTCTTCAGCTAAATCCTTCTCTGGTCCTTATTACCAAAGTGCTCATAAATGCCTTTGGGGAGTTGAGAAGAGGGAAAAACACAAACAAAAAACAAACATGTTTGCTTTTATCTTTCAAATAACTATTTATGCTGGTACAAATGAGCATTCTGAGAGGGGATCATATTGTCGCATAGTGGGTGAAGATGTAAAGATTCATGCTGACTGCAAAGAACAAAAGAAAGACGGTGTACAGCAGAGTACTTTGTTTTTGTGACATTTGTCCTCGCTGGTCGATTGGAGTGGGCTGCCAATCTCGAAAATGAACCTTTTTGATTCAGCAAGTGGTTTTCAAAAAGTGCCAGCGAACATGAGATTAACAAATGGCTTGTACCAGTCGGTTCTTCATTTTTTTTTTTGATGGCTCTGATGTGAGCGTGGAAGTAGAGGAACTGGTTGTATACTCCAGTGGGCCGCTGGGTCGGGGGCCGGGGCGTAAACATGCTCTCAGCGGCACGGGAGTCTTTCCATCAGGATAGAGAGTGTAACCCCATGGAGATCCTAGAGAGTTCTGAAGCCAGAGATGGTGAATAATAGAACAAAGTGAGGATGAGTCTTCTGAGGTTCTACTGCTCTTCAACATCCCTTCATCGCAGGGAGAACGGGCATGTGCATGTGCGAGAGAAAGACGTAGAGAGCACTGATGGTTGCAACTTCTCCGGCCAGCCTCCTGACATGTTTTTCTTTTGTCATAAAACACATAAACCATCACCAAAAAGTTTGTTTAGAAAACATTATTGTAAACTGACACTATGACGGCTTCGCATAATCACCAAGTCTGCGTCCACATGACAGCATCCAAACCTAATCCCATGGGTCCGTGGGGCCCTTTGCCTTTTTTTTTCTTCAATTTTTTTCCCTTATGAAAAATTCACCACAGCCACCCCCCTACGCGTCTCTTCTGTGCGTCTCCAACACCGAGAACTGACATGCGGTAAACGCAGAAATATTCAAAGGCAGGCCGGGTGCTGCCTGTCTCCCACAGGGGTCTTCTTTTTACCCCCTCACCACTGCTGAGAAATCAAAACTCTTTGGACGTCACACAGGCCGATTGAAGTTCAATGCCTGCTCCGGAGCGGTCCCTTGCCCGACGATGGCAGGCGTCATTAGAGCTGTCAGTCAGGCCCTGGCAACGGGGCAGCGCCGCAGGGCACCCTCAGGGCCCAATCAATGACGGGGTCCCCAGGAAAGGGCCATCAAACGACCCTATAAGACGATGCTGTAACCCTGCATTGTCGAGCTTCAAGCTCATCCCCCATTCATCACATGATTAATAGCGCATCACCACACTTTCAGCTCTATATTTTTGAACTCTGATGTAAAGCTGTGGTCTTGTATTTTTAATCGACTTCCCATTGGCTCGGATATGGAAATGTGCACCCTGGAAGTCTACATAGGAACCGTCTTATTGAAACTCTAATAATGAAGGAGAATGACCGCAGTATAGTGGCAGTGGGAAACAGGAGCCAGTTGTTATTTTTTGCCTAATTTCAGCTTGCTTTTTCCCCAATGTGTTGCAATGACAATGAGTCACGTGATGCAATGAAAATAAATGAGCCAGTGGGCGCTTCTCTGTCCAACAATCTCCAATCCTGGGACAATGAGATATCCACGAAATCACGGTACACAATTCAAATACAGGAGCAAACAAAACCCAAACAAAACAAAGCCACCTTCTTTGAAGAGCGAAAAACTCAGACTGCCTAAGTTCCTTTCAACAATATACAGAGTGCAATATTCTCAGTACCAGTATGTTATTCAGTGCGTCCTTCAAAATATTTGGAAAGAAGGAGGGGAGATGAAACAGGGATAGAACAATGGGACTTTGGCTGTGTTATGGCGTCCGTGCACCTCGCCCCGCCGGCCCTTTGTAGTGTGTGTTTAGTGGCGTCCGCGGCCCCAGTCGGTCCCCCGTTTGTTCTGGGTCCAGGTGGGGTCGCATCCCCCCCCCCCCCCTTATCTGCCTATCTCGCACACACCTGCTCCACCACTCTCACATACACCTTTTTGTTTTCAGGCATCCAAACACAGATTAAAGAGTAATTTAATATACAGCATTTAAAGCATTTTCAAAATGATCCGTTAAATATCAGGTTTGGCGCCTGTAATCCAAATCTGACTTTGGCCATGAAATGATTCACCCCTCCATAATGTTAATAACACTGTGAAATATTCTGTTTGATCCTTTGGTTCCATTCAGAGATGTACAAGAAGGTATTTTGAGTCTCTTGATAACCTAAAAATTGAGCTGTACTTAATATAAACATATTATATATATATATACATATTAATTCAATCATATATTATTGATTACAAACAAGATCACTGCTGTCAACGGCTGTGCACAGATGAAGGATAAAGGATTTTGCTAATTTATTCAGACTCTCTTCTCATGGACATGGGTAAAATATTCTCTCTGCTCTATAACAGTGAACAACTCTGGAAAGTTGGGCAGAAAGTTTCCCTCATTTTAAATGCATTTCAAGTTGGCCTTAAAATGCCCAAAAGAAACACACTTAAAAAGTGGTAAGATATCAGCTCCATTTTATCTCACACTCACATCAAATACCCCCCCCCTTTCCCATCCCAGTGTGCAGTACCCAAACCGCCCACTGGGTAATGTGCGGCACACAAAAATGAAGTTGTTGAGTCTGGAACAAAGAAAATAAAGTAATGATTTCTCTGTCAGATATTTGGCTTTGGGTACAGAGCGTTGCTCGAGTTCTTTGTAAAGGGGGATCATTAGCAAGTAACAGGGACTGGAGACACCTTTTTATCCTGCAATCAAAGGCAAATAACAACAAAAACGAGGTCTGACCTATATTCACTCTGCAGCTGCATCCCAAAGGAACCACAGGTACCCGGGCATCATGCGCCCTCCTAGCAACGCATTAACATCCATGTGACCAAAACAAGTATGATCAAAATATTTCTACTTCAAATAAATAAATAAATATGGATCGATATAAAGAAACACCTTCTAACATATGATTATTAAATGCAACTATTCAATATTACATTTAAATCTGGCTCCCTCCCTCTCTCCCTCTCTATGGGGGAGTTGAGGGGGTGTCCATGGTCAGCGTGTAGCGGCTGTGTCTGGCGGAGGTAATCCTTGGTGATCTGCCCTAATCTGTCACAGATACGCAGCTGAAGCGCAGAGAAGCTGCTAGAGGAGAGTGGAGAGGGGGGAAAACTGGATTATGGCAGTACGTCTGCATTAACTCATTGGCCTTATCTCTTAAATGCTCTGCGAAAACAGCTTTTGCTTGTACACGGGGAATGGCGCGGGTGTACATGATCGGATGCATGGGAGTGTGTACGCAGACGTGTGTGTGTGTGTGTGTGTGTGTGTGTGTGTGTGTGTCATGTGAGCTGAGCTTATTTCATGCCAGCCATACAGGCCTGAGTGTGTCCCTATTATAGAGAGGAGCACGCCCAGTGCCCCCTTGTGCTAGTTCACATCCCAGTCTTACTAGTTCCCCTTAAAAGCCTGACAGCCATTCTCAGATGATTCAGTTCCCATTTCCCCCTCTTTGGTTGGGCACAGCGGCCGATTTGCTTCTTCGAATACGATTTCTCAATCGCCAGATATAGATATAAAATCTCTCTTTGTCCCCATATCTGAGAAATGTGTGCTTTTGGCATAATTTCCCCTCGCTGAAACCACATGCAATTATGGTTTACATGGTTATTGTGGAAAAATAACTGATTGTCAGTCGTTGCAGAGGAAACTGTCTCACATGTCGAGTCGCGCCCAGGTTTGCAGCCTGGTTTACCCAGCAGCACAGGAACACACACATCCTTCGCAGTCATAAACACGTTCGCGTACACACAGCAAAAATCTCAAAACGCGTTCACAAACAACTGTTATGAAACTGATATGTTGATTGATACCGCCGGTGCAGCTCTCCACAACACAAACAGCCAGCAGCACACACAGTCCTGCGCTCATGCAGTCCCCCATCTCCAGTCATGGGAGGGTCACCCCTCGGCCCTGAGAGAGAGAGAGAGAGAGAGCTAGAGAGAGAGAGAGAGAGAGAGAGAGAGAGACTGTGTGGATGCTCTCATGTTTATGTTTGGGAGATTAGCAATGATGAAAGAATGCCTTTTCAAGTCTGGGCTAGAGGGGCCTCTGTTCAACGCCCCACCCTTTCACCATACGCACACGCACTCCCTCGCTCTCACACACGCGCCCTTGTGCTTGTGTGTGTACATACATAGTCACACACACACACACACAGACAGAGAGACGTGTAATTTCGTCATCAATCCCTGCACATTGTACTCCACAGCCACCATATGTTCACCACATCCAAAGATTTGCAAGATTGCAGAAACGTTGCCTCCAAATCCATGCCTGACATTGATTCAGTGGTTTCTCGGAGTCTTGGATCGTCGTCGCACTGTACGTGGAAGCTGCACCGACACTTCACCCTCATCTATCCTGTTCCCTCTCATCTTCCCTTCATCATTAAACTCCAATGAAAGAGCCTCATTGTTCTACTCTGTCTGTATGTGATCTGTCAGTCTTTTCTTTCATTTTGCGCCTCTCTCTCGGTCTTCTCTTGCAGCCATATGCTTGGCCCTCTTTAGTGTTTCTTCATCTCATCTCCTTGTTGTGTTGGATTATAACGTGACTTATTCATTTCAGGGGGTTCCCATGCCAGGAGACGAGCACAGTAAACTCCATCTTCCTTGTCATTATCTATCCCTACCAAACCAAACCAAACTGAATAAATTATGTGGTTGAAAGTAGTCTCTCTCTCTCTCTCTCTCTCTCTCTCTCTCTCTCTCTCTCTCTCTCCCTCTGTCTGGATCTGGATTAGGAAATCCCTCAGTTTGAGGGGGCAACATGCTTGGGCAATTTGTTTCCCATTAGCTAAGGAAGGGTTTTCCAAACAAAACATGGTTACCAATGGGTAAAGCACTCACCGCATCTAGGCCTCTCCCAGAAAAGTGATCTAAAGACTATTTGGTCACAGCCCCATGAACCTATTCACTCTTGAACTGTCCCATTGTCTGAATTGCATCAATCATACGTTTGTTTGACCAGGTATAACAGGCTCTTTTGTGTAACTTTTCTCCTTTATGCAAAGCTGATTCTGTTTTCTTTGGCTCCTTGACAAGACCCCACATGACAGTTTTACTCACTGCAGAGATTCATGCTTAGGGAACAGCTCATAGTATTCGCCAGAGTTCCTGCTTGTCTTTAAACTGACTAAACACTTTGATATTCCCTGGTTTTATTACCCGGCGTGGTGACTGTATCCAGCTACCTCCTTTGTTGTCTCGGCAAGCAAACCATTCATTCATCAAATTGTTGCTACCATAGATGTAATTGAAGTTTTTAGTACGATCACTGATTCTGGGGGGGCATGGCTGTTGAGAGGCAAACTCCCTCAGGTCCTACCTACCAAACAGTGGAAAGCACCTTTTCAGGTGAAGTCATAAGAGAGCAGTTTTGCGGTGGAGGATAGGGGAAACAAAAGTGTGCTGTTAGAATGTCCTGGAAACTACTTAATTAAGCATATATCCGGATGATAGTGATTATCCCCTGAGTGGCTTGATAATGTGTGAGCACCAGAAGGCAACTTTGTGTTCATGGCACAGACGAGCAATGGAGACAGCAGCCAAAGATAGATAGACAGACGTATCAAGGAGGTATACAAGCAAGAAAGAAGATGAATAGCTGTTGTATAAGCCAACTTAACCTGGAGGCACTGGCCTGGCTGCCTGTGTGCAACATGATATGTCCTCTGTGACAGCTGCTGACACTGCTTGATGTGTAGACTAGAGGTTGTGTAGCATTAAAGAACTATGGGAGTGGGGATGCTTGTGTGTGTGTGTTTTTTTGTGGGTGTGTGTGTGTGTCTGTCTGTCTGTGTTGTGGCGGTGTGGGGTCGGGGTCGGGGTTGGCATGCCGATACAAAAATGCCACAAGGCAGGTGATACACCATCCTCCATTTTTAGAATTGTTACTTGCAGATTAAATTGCATTCCAACGTGCCAGTCGCTCCATGAATGAGACGTCTTGTGCGTTGTGCCTCGCAGTTAGCGACACGCAGGAATGTAATGTCACGGCGAGCTAACCTACATCAGCAGGCCCTTAATACAGATCATTCACGGCCACGACCGGCCTTCTCTGCTGCACAACAACAGTCCTCCATTGTTTGTCTTGGGCCCAAATTGAGGGAGCAAACATATTGACTCGATCAACATTGTCCTCATGAAACGTGAATGAGCAGTTAGGTAAACATCATGGATGTGTTACACAGTATATGCCCCAATATAAAGCCCATAGAGTGACCAAAGCTGCAGTCTGAGGAGCCGGTCCATATGCAGGACATTGTACGTGTTTGGAATGTTTGTTGATGTACAGTATTTTTTGTACATGGGGAGCAGATGGCACTACCATTGACCCCTCTGTGTGTCTTCCTGTCCCCTAGCTGAACCACAGCGTGAGGGGGCCCTTATCTGGTCAAACTGGGCGGTGGGGAGGGGAAGGCTTTGAAGGCACGCTTGTGTGGCGATGCAATCAGGCAGACTGCTGTAGGGCCGCATCCCCCCACCAACCCCTCCAGTCCAATAACCTTCTTTGCCCCTCTTCTGCCATTCGAAGCCGGAGAGAGATGCTCCGAGGCGCCCTGGGTTTTGTTTGAGCAGCAGAGACTCAAGGAGAGGCCTTGGGAATTATGCGGGCGGTATCACGTAGAGTCCTTCCCCAATAACAAGTAGAATCTTGTGGAGAATCTCTAAGTGATACAACGCTAACAGAAACCCGAGGGATTCGTTGCAAATTTTCCACCCTGGACAGAAAAATAAATAGAGATTATCTACAGAGACAATATGATCCCAGTGGTCCCCCCCTTTACTCTACCCTCAGCATTGAGGACACAGATAAAACCTCTCAGATATCGACTGCAAAAAAAAAGGCTTCTGAAATGGATCACGTGAACAGTTAATGCAATTGGATGCACTGTAGATCCTAGATAAAGCTAATACCATTGTATAAATGTTTATGCCTGCTGTCAAAAACTGTGTGGAAATGTGGGCGTGTCATCAAGTCAAGTAAATGTATTTCATTGTTGTTATTGCACATAATGTCTGCTTGTTTTGGCTGGTGCAGTGAGAGAACGGTCACCATTGAGCTGTCAGTCAAGTATCATTAAAACTTTGGTTGTAAAATGGCACTGGAGCTAAAGAAGGCTTCTGCTTCCAGTTCACTTGTGGTCGGCTGAATATACAGTAAGAGCATTTGCATGTTAGCAAAAATGTATGCCATCTCTCCCAGATTTCTCCAATTATTTCTTGTGATATAAAAGACATAATTTGATGCTTTCATCTTACGCTAATATGTTCCACACTGGCATTGTAACAACACTCTACCACTCACAGATATTGATTTGGATTAGTCTCTGTCACGTTCGGGGATTGGTAAATGAGGCTTCTTCTTCTCCCTTTTTTTTCTTCTTTTTTTTTCCTCCCCTCACTCATTTTCGTTCCCCCTCTCACTGTCACATCTCCATGCTGCCTCCACACAGGCCCTTTGATGTGCCTGCTTTAATTTGGAGCTTAATGGAATCTGTGGCACTGCTGTGCCTATCGGTGGCAGGATCACAGATCCCAGGGTTCATTGCGGTATGCCTCCATTCTGGTGAGTGGGTGTCAAGATAGCCGTGAAACAATGGAGGAGGGCCTGTAGCCCTAGGAGACGAACTGCATTTCCAATGCAGATCCCAGAGTATCGGAAGCCCCTGTCGGGTTATTGCCAGTGTGTTTCAATGAAGGAAATCCCATCTGTAGCTCAGTGTTACAAACAACTGTTGACTTAACAAAGACAAAACAAAGCATGAAGACATTTTAATGCTATTACATGATGTGTTGGAGTATTGTGTCTGAAACAATGCGGGCAAAAATTAACAATACAAATGTGAAAAATGGAATTAGTAAGTTGTACATGAAAAATAATAACAAGAGTAATAGTGGCAACAATAACAACACCTGTAGTCACAGTAATAGCAGCAGTAATGATGATTATAATGTGGTGCTCGCTGGTGTTTATGATGCTGCACGTTGCCGTGTCACAATCAGCCCGCCCTTGTTTCAATTCTTGAATAAAACAGGTATATACACAAACCAAGTAGCTCCGGTTTGAAGGAATTTTATTGCATTATAATATTTTGATTATTATATTTTTTTTGGCTAAATATGTACACAAATACACAACAAAGTTAAACAAAGAAAATTTGTTAAAACCGTACAATTCATGTGCCTCCAAAAGTATGTATTTCATATAGAGCTCAGGCTAAGATCTGTCATATATACATATAGTCTTATATAAGTCTGTCTATGTATCTATTATTATACGTTGTTATAGGGATAAAGTAACACCAAATAAGAAAAGCATAGTCATTTCTATACCAGACCCAAAAGGCAGTATTGTAACAACCCTTGTTACAATGCTAACCATAACCATAACATAGAATATCAAATCACAAAAGTACTAATTTTAAACTCCTCAGAAATAGTCTCAACTTACCACGGATCTCTTTTTCTAAATGTTGCTTTTTCTTGAGGATTCTGGGAAGTAACTCCCAGTCGCCTCCCTCTGTTTGAACCAAACAGAGGGATATGCTTTGACAGTTATTTCTGAAACATGTAAGTTGGATCGCCAAACCTTCTGGCTCATGCAGTTATCTGTGCCCTCAGATGGGGAAAAGATCATGTTGATTTATTCCTGTGTGCTACACTTCATATTCTCACGTCCCTTTACTACACAGGTTGTGTTTTTTTTAATGTTCGCAACCATTTGCCACCTTGCTTTGGATCACACTTGGTCTTTTAATTCTGACCAGTTGTCTCATCTGTGGATTTTATTTCACATTTTTAGCCCATATTCAAGTCTGTCTCATAATTTAGACCATCAGGCTCTATGTCTGGCCTGCCCAGAACCAAGCGGTGCAACTGAACCCAGAAGAGATGTCAGGGACTTCACACACTGCCGTCCAGGCTACAACTTTCAAACCATGGGGGTTATAAATCCAAAGCAGGTGGTTTCCTCCCCAACAAGGATAGAGTGCTCGGGGCAGCAGGTTATGAGCGAGCGATGATAAAAGTATGGCCATAAATCAATTCTGCATCCCTATCAAAGGCATATTTCAATCGCTGTATGTACCGTTTAACTAGCATTCTAGTAAAAAAAAAAAAAAAAAAGAGACAGAAAGAAAATGAACTTCAATCTGTGTGTGGAAAGAAGACAGGATCTAGGATCTGAGGCCTGAAGAGAAAACGCCCTCAGCCATGCATCTGTACAGTATTCAAAGACACTGGCAGTCATGTTCAGACAGCATGCTAGCAGGGGGAAATCCCCCAATGCAGGGGCCTTTATCTCTCCTCACATACTCAGCTTAATGAACTCTGCTGCATGTAACGGCACATACAGGAGCTGTGTTGGAGGTGCTTTGCCTCTGTCTTTCATCCATGTGTGTATTTGATGTGTGCGTGCCAGATCATTATATTGCAGGGAGAGTTGTTTATTTGAGGTCCTGTACATATGTTGCTCTCCTCCTTTGTATATAGTAGAATATGCATCACACAGAATTCAGAAGTAAAGCGTGTTAAAGAAGACTTTAAATGTGTTGATGTTAACTGCGATCAATAGATTTATTTGAGGCCTCTGGCCAGTAATATTACATATTTGTTTTGCAT
This sequence comes from Taurulus bubalis, assembly GCF_910589615.1. Lineage (NCBI taxonomy): Eukaryota > Metazoa > Chordata > Actinopteri > Perciformes > Cottidae > Taurulus > Taurulus bubalis. Next base: position 10,865,946 of record NC_136594.1, read on the forward strand.
CAGCTACAAGAGAACTATGCCCATTCGACCCTCCAGGAACAGAGACAGTGTGGACAAACTGCTTTGAACACTGAGACATTCAGATTTCATGCCACAGTTTATTCAGAATAAAAGACATGTGCACACAATCTTTGAAACGTTAATGCAATCTCATTTTGGGTGCATCAACAAATTGAAATTATAAATAAATGCAGCAAAATGAAACGCAGTGTGTTTAACTATCAGTGTGTAATTGAGTTTTCTTATGCGCTGAAATTAGATATTGCCAAACACTTCAGAGATTTTTGTGCATGCACATTTCATATTTTCAAAGCTGGTCAAGAAATTAAATGTGTTTTAACCGTCAAAGCAATTACTTCTCTGAAACAGACTCCATTCCTGTGGGGTTCAGATTAAAACATTCTACTGAAGCTGATTCGAGAAAAAAACAAAAAGTATTATTACTAGCTCCTGCATTTATTTGATGTCTGACAACTCCTCATACAAAAACATATATTACATTTGACTTCAATGCAGTTCAAAGCAAAATATGTATTTCTTTCTGGCTTACAGTGGTTTGAATGCTCCTCATGCAGATCAAAGCAGAAAAAGTTAAATCTTGACTTTGGTCAAACTCAAATTCCCATATACCCACAGGCATGTAAACAAGATTTGCTTTGTTTGTGTAATGTACCTTATGCTACATCAAGTTAGAAATCAGCCACTCTGGACCAACTGCTGTTGCCATAGTGAGCTCTCACTTCCTATCATATCCCTCTCATGCCTCTGTGAAAGTGATATTTAAGAGCATGAAGATAAAGGCACATGGGCAAATTGCTAATACCATGAAGCAGTTCACAGGCTGTTGGAGGACGCTCTCGTGGGGCTTTGATGTACCGACATACAAACCTTTATGGCTGCTGGTGAAGACAACACCATCGTCAATCCACGCTCCGGGACCCCAAGCTGAACTGTTTGCGCTCTTGCTCGTAAATCGATGTGTGTAACAAACGTAACAATGAAGCTGCTTTAACCGTGCTGTCCGAGCTGTCTGTTCCGTTCAAATTTGACAGATGAGGAGGTTGTGGAGCCGCAGCCCCGACTCTCTCGGCACTACCTGCGCAGGAGAAGCCTCTCCCTCTGATGTGCGTCTGTAAATTGACTTGCCTTTTCAGGCTTTGACCCTGATGTCTGATGTAAGACCCAGACACCCTCACATCAAAGGGAGCGGGGGGTGGGAGAATGGATTTCTATTTTGGAAGAAATATTGACTTTCGGCACTAAAGTGATGAGGCGTCCAGCTTTTCGTAATCCTATGTGATATTACAGAATCTAAAAATTGATTTTTCTCTTTAAATGAAACTATCATGGGGTAGGTATAGTGTTTGTAGTTGCCAAAACAAGTATTGGATCTGTTTTGCATTACCTGCTACTTTCTACTGAATGGCTGAGATCGAGCCTAAATGGGTTTATTTTCTCATTGTACGCTCTGAGCTTATAGCTCACCAGTACGGATGTTAAACGATATTTGGGTTTCTTTCAGGGCTGCAATCAATGGTTGTTTTCATGTTACATCTGGGTATTTTTAAAGATCTGCAAATGTATCTGTTTCTTTTTCTAAAATTGCCTGTCACAATTTCCAAGAGCCAAAGATCAAATTGGATAATTTGTCTGCCCAATAGTCCAAAACCTGACCATATTTAAATTACTAATATATTCATGTGTATATATATATATATATATATATATATATATATATATATATATATATATATATATGAATTCCCAATGATATGTAACATAAAAGAGCAGCCCTTCTTAACATATAAGCAGTAGTGAAATAAGTATTTGAACCTTTCAATTTAGTAATAGTAGTAATACAACAAAAGTATTCAGTAAAGTACAGAAATAGGGTCAACAAAATCCACTTAAAGTATCAAAAGTAAAATTACTCATTATGCAGAGTTGCTCCTGTTTTTATTATATTAATTTAAATATTATTACTGGATTGCTTTTACTGATGCATTCACACAATTGCAATGTAGCTGATCAACCTGATTTAACTACTTTCCTGACTGTTTGACAGTTTAAACTACAACAATGCATCATATACGATGAGATGATCATAATAATTTTACGTAAGTCTATCTGCAAAGCATCTTGTGATTATAGTTTTCAGATATATGTAGTGAGGTCAAAAATATGACATTTCCCTCTGAAATGTGGTGGAGTAAAAATAATGACTCAAGACAAGTGCCTCAACATGTGACTACTTTTTCTTTCCACATTTAGTACTGGAATAAGTGTACTTAACGTGGAAGGGCCAAACCAGCCTCCTGCAGGGCTGAATACATTATATATATATATATATATATATATATATATATATATATATATATATATATATATATATATATAATGTACACACATTATATTATATACATTATATATATATATATATATATATATATATATATATATATATATATATATATATATAATGTATTCACACACACTTCAAACTCTGTACTTAAATGTTTAAATGTAGGGATTTTGAGTTTGAGAGGCTGGATGCTGCGGCCCAGTATCAATCAAACGGGACCCAGCTCTAGTCACTATAGAGACGGGTCCACCTGCTGCTGATCCTGCTGCTGATCCTGCAGGCCCATTCTGCGGCAGCAGAAACATACCTGCACTTTGGGACTGGGTCATCAAGGAGAGGCCAAACACACACACACACACACACACACACACACACACACACACACACACACACACACACACACACACAGTGCACAGGACCAGTTTCATGAGGCCTACAGGTACTGGTTATACTGACAGCTTGTGTCAGGATCCACTTTGCTGGATTCCAGTAAAGACTCTGTGGTGAGAAGAGCTGGTGAGTCACGCACACTGCCAGGAAACGCTGAACTGGCGGCCCAGTATTTTACTCCTTTTTTAATGTGCAGTTAGCTAGCACTTCATTTTTTATGTTCAAGTCACGGCCAGGATATATATGTCAACAATTAACTTGCAATGGCTCAACAAAAACAACACTTTTCTTCGTGGTGATGAGATCTGTCTTTTTTCCCCTTTCGTCAGAATGTCTTAATCACCTGAATCAGTTTATGGAGTGATTCAAATAACTGCAGCCACCACACACACACACACACGCACCCACACACGCACACACAGAGACAGACTTGTCGAGGCCCAAAGATATACACTAAAGCTCACACACACACACCTAATGGCACTGCCAAAGCTCCCGATGATCTTTGTTGTGAAAAGTTAGCTCAGACTCTAGAGCCATCTTCAAGGTTCAGTCAGCCGCTGTGCTCAGAGAGGAGTTTGCGGGATGGAAAAGCATTTAAGCTGGATTCACAGTGGGGATCTCCGCAAAGCACGCTCAGAAGACGGCAAAACCAAGTATTATATAGCTTTCTTTGAAGAGTGGGAAATACCAGTTGTTATGCTTCCCCAAAATAAGCAGAGCAGCACACTGTGGGTTTGTACCTTCAATTTTTCTCCTTGTACAAATAAAACTAAACATGGGGGAAACGCAAACACACACAGCCATGCATGAGCACACAGGAAAACTCTTTTAGATTCAGGGGCACACTGTATACATGAAAAAAAGCCTCAGTGACTTACTGTACTTGTACACGCGTACACACACAACACACACATGGCAAACCACTTCCTAACCCTCCACCGCTAACTAGAGTGTAGCAGCCTGAGAGTTATGTCCCTCCTCTGGCTGCTCTTCTCGTAATTGTCGGCTGGCTGCGGCCTCAGCCACCGCGCTTGCCTTGCTCAGAAGCCTGCGGGACAACACAGCCGGCCAGCCACCTGTGAGGTAGGCTGGCTGGCCTGTTGCCAAAACAGAAAGCAGATATGAAAGAGAGTACCTGTGAAGGCGTCACACTCGAGTGCAAAACCATACACACCGACACTTGCGCACGCACACACCAAAGGAGGGATAATTCCCTCGGCCACATGAAAGCGGGAGGCGGTGGGCAGAGCGCCAGGCAGCGCTACCTGGAGACAAAGGAGCAGCACCTCTGGGGGGGGGGTTGATGTTCATCTGGGATTCAACATGCTGATGGATCCTGCCTGTGAGGGGGAGAGGCAGTGTTTGTGTGTGTGTGTGTGTGTGTGTGTGTGTGTGTGTGTGTGTGTGTGTGTGTGTGTGTGTGTGTGTGTGTGTGTGTGTGTGAGCAGATGAATATATTTGAGCCTGCGAGCGATGTGTGCTCCCAGCATGCTGCAGCTTCGTAGTCTGCAATTAATCTCTCCGACATCAGGCCTTCCCCCAGAGGGGGCAGATTTCTCTCTGCTGCTACTGATCTCCGCCGCGCGGCGGGCCCGGGGGCGTGTGGGCGGTCTGGGAGCTCACCCAGTCTACTCAGGCAGGAGGGGGATCCACCTGAGACGCGAGCCACGGCACAGCTCACCTGGCTTGGCAGGGGAGATAGTGTGATGTTAGATTAGTTGTGATCGTTGGCTAATTAAGCGTAAGAAAGCAAGTTAAGCAATGTCATGACACGTTTATTTTCCTCGTCATTATCCTCTTCCCATGCAGCCTTTTGTCGTTATAACTATCTGCTCTTTTGTCTGACCTCATGGGGAAAGTAAAAGTTTCATTCGTGAACTATAATAAATACATTATTATTGTAAAGTGAAAACTTTGTCTCTTCAAAGAACGACTTTTCTTTTTTTTAGGATGTACGTCAAACACTGTGGGTTTTGCTTTGATGACGATGCATTGTGACATTATCCGATGGGTTTAAAAAGGGCTTTTAGGAGTCCCTCCAGAGCTGGATGGGGTCTCAACTCTTCTCTTTTTCTTTAAATGATCTGACAACATGAGAACCACCAGGAGTGGAGCCACACAGTTTTCAAAAACCAGCAAAGGAAGACAAGAGATATAAATATAGTTGTCGGTATTTGTACAGTATATTTCATCTATTATACTTTGTACATTACACACACGTTTATATTTGACAAAGCTTTAGAATTAAATCGGTATTTGATAAATGTAGAAAGTTGAAATGACATCACTAGCTCACAGGGACCAACCAAATTGAAATTGTTTGTTTGAGTTGCAGGAATTATTCAATTCATCGATTTGTTGATTGCCAGAAAATGTATTTGCACCAACTTTGTTAACCTTCTTTTCTTGCATTACATTTTAGCAAATCAAATATTATTGGGTTTTGGATTGTTTGTTGAACAAACTGCCTTTCAATGTTTTACAGACAAAAAAATTAGATGAAGTTTAGTCAAACAGTTCATAGAAGACGATAAAGACCAGCACATTTACAAGGCTGACACAAGAGTGGCCTGAAACGATGAATTGATGATCAAACTTGTCCCTAATAATTTTTCTTTAAATGCATTAATCTACTAATTTGTCCAGCTCTTGTTCCAAGATACAGCTGGTAACCAAACACTGACAAGAGCATGGTCACTAAAATCTCATCAACTTGCCACTGGCAAAAAAAAATCCAGTGATCTGATCTTATTACCTTTTACCAACCTTCTACCAACCTGTGGTAAAAGGTTGGCATTATGGATGAGCAGCGACCTTTGCAGAGTTACATAATCTAATCAAGAACCCTCCCCAAAAAAAGGATGCTGCTCTGGAAAAACCTTGGTTCTGTTTCACGTATACGGTACAGCTGACTGACAGTACCGGTGGAAACGCCGCTGCATCTGCTGGTGGCAGATAATCCTGTGTTTATGTTTGCATGTGTATATCCTGAAACATGCACAGTGTCACTCCACATCACTACAAAGAACCTGTGATGTTAGGATTACCACATCCAAGCCACGCGACGCTTTTGGTTTCATGCGGTGGGACGTCGGTTGGCTGCTGCGCACCACCAGCCTCTGTACTGTCCTAATGATGTTGTCTGAGCACCGAGAGGTGGAGATGTGGGGGGACGCGGAGGAGGATGGAGGGGGTGGGGAGTGGGGGGGGGGGGTGTTACTTATCTCCACTGCTCCGCAGCATTTCTCTTAATTAAAACTCCTATCTGTGTCTTTGAAGTTCATAATGAGTCAGTTTGGTTACGCGGAGGAACAGGGAGAAAATAAGGCCAGGGCTGATATCTACGCTGTTATTTCTCCACCTCTGATTCCTCCCGCTTTTTTCCCGACACCATATTGAATGTATGTTGTTGCGTGTTATGCCGGAGCACGAGTATGTAACGCGTTGCTGTGGCGCCTCTTCTTCAGTCATTTACATGAAAACGAGCGAGAGGAGTGACGACGTAAGAAATGAGGCCGATAAAAAGGAGCCGGTGCCGCTCATTTTTCATTATAGGATGTGAATGGGTTTAATCTTATCACTGGCTGCTCCTCACAGCTTGTGCTGATCTCTCTCTCTCTCGCTGCACACTCCTGCTTTCACAGGCCTTTCAGATTACAGTCAAATATTACAGCCCGTGACCAATCTCCAATTAACCAAATGTTGTAGGGGTATAGTATCACCCTTGGCTCCTTTCATGCTCCTTTAACGCCTTTTCAAGGGGCATGAATATTTTTCACTTCTGTACTATGAAATATCGTTCTGTTAAAGCCTCCTTACTCTTCCGCACGGCACCGATGGAAGCTTAACCTAAATAAATCAGTCTTCCTGTAATGTATTCCTAAATCAGCTTGGAATTAATTGAACCTCAAGATTGTATTCCAATCAAGTAAATTACCACAGCATCACCGTTTTGAAAGGCTGACCAAGGAAGTTGAGTGCCTCTAATTTCCTCTCACGCTATGAGGCGTTATCAAGCGTTAGATGGGCTGATGTTTGGACAACATGCTCTTTTTAGCTGGTTTACATCTCTCTTTGTGGGCCTTTTGCGTGCTTTGGCAGCCGTCACTGCGCCGTCTTTATGACGGCCATGGCTGGAGGATGTTTTCGGGTTGTGCGTTGCTGTGACCTCACGTCCACGCCATTCTCGTAATATCTCAAGGGAACCTAGAGCAGATTTCTTCACATTTGGCACAAACATCCACCTGGACTCAAGGATGAACTGATTAGATTTTGGCGGTCAAAGGTCAAGGTCACTGTGACCTCTCAAGGACTCAAGAACTGTTATGCTAACTATGACAAATTCACACACATGTCTAATAGGATACAATTATGAAGTGATGGCAGACATGGATGCAAACTACAACTCTAGTTTTTGTATTAATCTCAATCTACCCTTTCTCTCGTGTTCGTGCTTCTCCATCCTGGTCATATGCTGCCTGTGTTTTAAAACAAATAGGAAAATAATGAGAGGCTGAACATTATGGGTAGAATAAATCACAGAGAAGCAGGCGGGTCCAGTCACGACAACCAAGACGCAAACTGCTTTGCCAACATTGGCGTTGATGAATAGATTGCAGTCTCTCTGGCTGGGAGACTATAAATGTTTTTACAATGTGTGCTGTGATTTGTTGACCTGCACGAGTTTGCTGCAAGCAAACAAAAGTTTTGTACAGATAGATTTTTCTCCTCAACTGCTTCTCTTCTCTTTTCCTTTTGTTTTGGCTCACCTCGGAGATAACCTGAAGACTTTATTTGTTTCCCTTCACTTCTCTCTTAAACTTCAGTTACTCAAAGCTGGTCTCTTCTCTATTTTCATCCGAGCAAAGGAAATCAGCACCTTCATTTCTAGATACATTCAGACTCCAGAAAGCAAGTTTTTTTTATTTTTTATTTCTCCTTCTTTTCCTTGAGTCGAGGAAACTTCAAACAAACACCCAGATAGTGTGAAGCACGTTTGATGTCAGCAGGGACAAACACTGCAGCTGGGACTGATGTAAAGTTGGGAGAAGGTGTGCTAAGAAGCTCAATATGAGAGAGACGATGGGCTTGTACATCATATGTGGCAAAATGGTGTCTTTGTGTTTTGAAATGAGAGTTTAGATTCAATTCATAATATCATTGAATTTAGCTGAGAAATAAGCCTCTGTGTGCCTCTGTGTGTTTGTCATCAGTGACAAAACACTGACTTACATAGACGTCTATGTCGCTTTATAAAGACTGATGGCTGTGGGCATGAAGGCTGTGAGAGTGTTTGGGCTTTCTGGCAATAGGTTTCCTGTTTGAACTTCCATAAAATAGAGTTATGTGGCTTTTGATTGCTAATTTAATAGTGTTCCATGACTTTTGCTCTGCTTCAAAGGCAGATTTGATCAGTTGCAACCACTGGAGTTTCATTTTTTAAATTCTTGAACTGATGATTGTGTGTCATGGTGCTGTAAATCTATACAACAGGCTATGAACACCACATGTAGAACGTTTTAATTATTCCTAATAAAGCTCTGGCTCTATAAATTAAATACACACTTACACTCACACACATGCAAAGCTTTGAAAGATGATCATGGATTCTCCTTAAAGCAGTATTAATAGATTTGTGTCCACCTGGGGGCAGCAGAACAAGCTGTCAACACAACACAAACATATTACCGCCTCTTTTTTTTTAAAGCAAGTTGTATATTTACACTTTTCAGAAATATAGTATTAATAGCATTCATGTTTCTGGACACTATGAATATGAATCCAATCTTCTTCCTTTGAGCTCCACTATTGGCCTTCACTCAAGCATGTCTCTTTAGCTGCTGAATGCTTCCCTGTGTTCACCATCTAGTCGCACCCTTTGTCTATTTGCTGTTTGCTGCAGTGAAGGTAACTACAGAGAGATTTTAGTGCTTTGTCACTGCAGCGGTGGGAGTGACCAAAAATCACAAAGGGTAACACTTTATTTACACGGTAGTATAGTTTCTGACATGACATGTATGACAGTGAAAATGGTGTTTCATTGTTAGCCTTTCAATTATTAATTCCAATTAATTATAACATGACATATTAATAGTATTTTAGCAGGTCAGCTGAGTTTGCATGAGTGTAAAATGTGTCTTAATGTGTATTTATAATTTAGGGACAAGCAAACCATTTAACAAATGACTAGAATTATTTTTTTTTCTCCTGTAAAAATAAAATAAAATGAATGTTTAATTTAATGCCCTGACAAAGACATACATGGGTCAAAACACATTTGCTCTTTTAATGTTTTAGCTACTATAATAAAGACACTTTAATATTTCATCCCTCATTTTTCTTCGATTATTTTCGTGCCTGGATGACTTTCCTGTTTAGCCTGATTTTTTTTCTCCAGTTTTCCAAGAGCGCTTGCCACATTTTGGTCTACAGTTTACTACACAGAGCAACCAGTTATCTCTCATTCTTAGGAAATTATTAAGAAACTGCAAGACCCGGAAAATAAAAGCTTACTCTGTAAAGTTGCTTGCCGTAAAAACCAAAACAATAAGCTGGCAGAAGTTAAAATGCTCTGTCGAGATCTGCCACTAAACATGAGACTTTTCACAATGCACATCGTCATTTAAGCCGTTCATAATACAACATTTTAAAAAGCAGCTGCGTAGCTTTAATATGATCAACTTTAATCGCAAAATAAAAGCAGAAATGCAGGAGCAGATGGAGGCAAAGTTGACGTAATTATCGCAGATATCTCAAAGGCCAGGGCTTGAGCCGATACCAGACTTTCCAGCACCTCTATTACTGACACACACAGCCCGGGGCCTGGAAATTGCCTTTCTGTGTCCAGAGGCAGAATTCGCTGGAGCATCTTGAGAAAGTGCATCTGCAAGGGCACAGACGTCCTCTTCAGGTGTAAACCTTTGATCCTCAAGAGACCCCCACCTTTCTCTTACCCCTTAGGTACAGGCATCAGTGTAATTGAAGATCATTACCAACCTACAATGCAACCCTCTTAGGGACCGTCTCATAATGGAAATGAATTGTGTGGCGCAGGGCAGCTCACAACAGCAGAAAATGGAAGCCAAGAGGTAGATGGAGCGAGGGATGTATTCCAAATTGAAATGAAGTGGAAATTCTCTGTCCGTGGTGCCATTGGTTAGCCAAGGAGCCGAAACGAGCAAGATTACTGGCTTACATTTGTAGCTCCTCAGTGTTTTTGTTTTGTTTCGCTGAAGTGGGGTGGTATAGGGGGGCTGTGTGTGTGTGTGTGTGTGTGTGTGCACTTCAAAAGAATTTGAAACAAACCTAATTCATCTGAAGCGTAGGATGAGCTGGTAAGAAAGATGAAAGATGAAAGTGAGTTGGCATGGAAACAGAAAGCACATCAGTGCTCGCTGGCACACAAAAGGGTTGCCTGTGTTGCATTTCTGCGGGAAGGGATCCAGAGAGGCTTCAAGTGCTATCGTGACCTTACAAACAAAATTAGTCAATTATGACTAACTAGTGTGCTCAATTTGCACTTTTTTGTGAGACCGTGCTTATCATATCTTTCTCTATTTTTACATAGGCCTATAATCTGGGGCATAGAATCAACATTTTTGTTACACACCTTCGAGTATATTTCCTCCACACCTGTTATGTTGGAGTGTTACTGATCAACATGAGAGCACATTCAAGGTTCCCAAAAAAACTCTAAAGCTCCTGCCATCTCTGTTTCACACTTTCTTTCAACCCCTGGCTGTCCCCATCTCTGTTTATCACATTTCATCTCACCGTCGCAGGTGAAGTATTAATTGGCAAGCAGTTTGAGCCCATATATCTTTTCTCTCTATTTGATCTTAAATAGGGGAATTCCACAAGTTGCTAATGCGCAGACCTCCAGTGCTGCTGTTTCTGCCACTGCAAACACACACACACACACACGGCAAGGCAAGTGTATTTGCATAGCACGTTTCAACAGCAAGGTGATTCAAAGTGCTTCACATAAAACCATTAAAAGGATCAAAACATAATGCAGAGAAAACAGGACACACACACACACACACACACACACACACACACACACACACACACACAGGCATATGCATGCACAGTACATAACATAGAAACACAAGAAAAGTCAAACCGAACATAAAGAACAGTGAAAATCTCAAAGAGAAAGTTTTTCTGCCGACTGCAGCAGCATTCACAGAACAAACGGTCCAAGTCAGGAAAAAGAACATTAAAGCAGACGATCATTTCCAGAAAAGCCAACATTGTACAACACTGTTGCCCCGAAACATTTGTGGTCAAAACATTTGAAACAAAGCCTCTAAACAGGTAAACTGCCAGGACACAGTGTTTACCATTTCATGTTTTCTCTCTGCGGAGGAGTTTGATCTTTTTCTCCTGTATATCCCGCAGTGTCACAAACACAATGCAATGTCTCGGAGCTTCAAAGGGCCATCGGTGACAGGTTCAGGGGGAAAAGATCAAATATTCATTTCACCGAATGGAAAATTAAATGAAATACAGTGAAAATAGAAAAATAAGTGCTTGTGTCACTTGTGACAGGGACTCGCTGCATAGGAAAAACCTTTGGGCTCTCCTGAGTGTATTTTTATGCTTTTGACGATCACTGTTTTTGCCTGAATTTGCTTGCACAAAGAGTTTCATCCTTAAAATGAGTTCTTTGTTTAACAGACAGACAGACGGAGAGTCTGATTTTAATTATTGCTTCCATCTAAAACCCCTTTTTCAGCCCTTTGTAAAACTTTGGGGTTTCTCACTCCTCCTTTCTCTTACTACTCACTGTAGCCGACTTTGTGTGTGAAAGATCGCAGACTTGTTTTGGCATTAATTAAAACTTTTCAGTTTGTTGCTTGTTATGGCACCAAATGTTCTCATCATATCATCATATTAACTGGCAATCCTCTCTTGGCTCACTTTTAGCTCGCTGCACACCAACAACAAAGTATCCCTTTGGGCCTCCGTGGCACGCCCAGCAAAGAACTAATTGAATTAAACTGCATTAATATGACTTACTCTATGTCCTTCCAACCAAAAAAAGAACATCGCTCTCTAATGCCCTCTTGTTTATGATTATATGGGATATTGATTTCAGCACTTTAAAGAGACACGCGTTCTATCAAATCATCAAAACAGCTGGTTGCTTGTTTACAGCGAAACCCTGCTAAATCGTAAACACAAAATAGCAAACACATGCATGCTAAACTCCCACAGCAATTTGAACACCAATCCTCAGCAAACACCCCTTTTTACTCTTTTCATGCACTTGCGGAGGATGCAACCTAATCTCTGTCCCCTTAGAGGCGAGCCGGGTTATCAGCTGAAATCTTTGCGGGCTGCGAGTCGATTGCTAGATGAGTGTGTTTCATCAATACAACAACGACAACAACGGTGTGACCTCCTGAAGCCTCCGTAGCCAAACTTCACAGAGGGAGGAGGAGCTCCCTCCACTTCTGTTAAGTGTGTGAAGAGGTGGAGGGCTTTGCTGGATTATTGGGATCCCTGCCTCGCAAGCGCACGCAAGAGCCTCTCTTAGTTGAAAGTCGAGATATGAGGAGGACCCATCGCTGCCATCATTGTTTTCCTGATGTCATCTTTTTTGTACATTTTTTTATTTGAATGTGAGCATCATTGGCCGCGGGTATGCTGAAGATCTGAATGATGTTTTTTTTAATCCTACAGCACAAAAGCAATCATAACACCAAACACCAGAAGAGCCAGGATCAAATCCCCTCCCCTTTTTCCCTCATGCCGTCCCCCTTGGTCTCTTCTTCCTCATTCTGTGCCATATCATTCCTTCTTCCCTTTACATTTTGTGTACGTGTGGATGCGTCTGAATTGTGAGAGACTGCTCCAGCAGAGTAGAAAGCGGAAGGGAGACCAGCCGGCACATGTTGAAAGGCATGGCTGCTCTTTAATGTGGCTCCAGCTCTGGAGTCCTGGGCCTAATGAGGTGCTGTGGAGCTGCGCTGCTCCATCGCCTACACACCAGCAGCCCACATACTGCCACCGCTGCACCATTCAGGATCATTAAGGAGATGCTGCCAAATTCCTCTAGGGACCCTGAAAGAAAAGAATGAAGAAAAAAAAAAAATCAAGATTGGCAAACCGGAGGCATTTGGGTGAGAAGTACGCTCCAGTTGCCAGCAGCTACACCCTACAGCCAGCACACAGGCGTTCACTCAATGCACACGTATTCCTGACCAACACTCAGCAGTAACTGGAGCATCTGTCTGCTCCAGTGAGGTGAATGATGCCAGGCGGGGCATATAAGATCAGCTGAGACAGGGCCGGGTGTCGTTTAGATTTGCTAAGTTCTGCTTCTGATTGCGTTCTGTTTCTTGGTCTTCATTTTCAGCAGGTTTGAGCAACCGTAAAAATGAATTGGATATAAATGGGCAGATGTTTTGGTGAAAGGGTCAAAGAAAACTTTCATATTCTATACCTAAAGTTGAATGTTCACCGTTCAATGTTTTACAGAAGTGAGTCTGTCTGTTGTTACCTCAATGAATCAATATTTTAGTCTTTAGTGTGTCCAAAAATAGTGAAGATTTCTCTTTACAAATCCAACAGGATTAAGGGTCCGTCTCCAAATTGCTTTTTTTGTCCAACCAACCGTCCAAAACCAAGAGGAATTAATCTGATAAATAAATGCAGCAAATCCTGACTTCAGAAACTGGAGAATGTTGAGCGACCTAAACAATGAAAGGATTATCCAAATAATGGCAGATACATTTTATGTCAGAAGAGTAATTGATCAACAAGTCGGTTTAGCTCTAATGACTACGTTGCATGCTGCAGGAAAATGCTTCCTCACACTTGAGAGCAAATATTGTTCTGTATCACGACTGTCTTTTGTAAAGCCGAGCACTTTTGAGCCTGAGCTCCTGTCTGCAATAATGTAAACATTCACATAAGATAAGATATTCTTTTATTAGACCCGCAGAGGGGAAATTGCAGGATTACAGCAGCAGACAGGTAAAGTGCAGACAAGAGACACATAGTAAAATTAAATTGAAAAAAAAACAAGTAATATAAATAAACAGTAGTACAGTAATAAAAACAGTAAAGAATCCACAATAGCAATATTATATATACAGACAGAATGCCATGTATTTAAACATGTGTTTATATTGCACCAGTTGAAGTGACACATGTTAACACATTCATATGCAGTGATGAAGATGATAGCGCAGTGGGTTCACTTTGCTCTCACAAATCAATAAATATGCTCCATAATAAATCCCGGGTTCTTACGTATTTGGAACAGATTGCAGTTGAGATGCGTTTCATGATATCCAATGCAAAGTTCAACATTTTTTCAGGATTTTACATATTGAAATGTATTACTCTCAATCACGAATGTACTAGACATAGATGATTATGTTTAGAACTGACACACAAAATGATCAGGGAGATTATTCGGCCCAAATTCTGACTCCTCATTGACATATGCTGATCTAATCTGATTGGATCCCAATGACAGATAATGCCAGATCTGATCTCATAGTGGACAGACTTGACAGTTAATGTGTCCTAGCATGATCGGATGACAAAAGTCACAAAGAAAAAATAAGTGGAACCGCGGCCTTAGTGTCAGCTTTTCCTGGTCTTTGGCATTATGGCTAATGTAGTCTTTATGCTGTTACCATTACCTAATGTGTAAATGACAATAGAATACTCCATATGGTACTTTACTCTAAAGGTAAAATAAAGGTATCGGGTTGGTAATCCTCTTTAAAAATATTTTTGACACAGCTGCGAGTACTAACAATAGCCATATTCGTTGTTTATGTTCAGAATGATAATTTGGGTGGGAGTGGCTCTGGAGGAACCAAGTGTTGCCGACTTGGTGACTTTCCTGCTAGATTTAGCAACTAGCTGCTTTCATTGGAAAGAGTTGGCAATAGTGGGCTGGGTTTTTCGGTTGGACAATTCTTAGAATCTAGCATACTCTTGCTAATTTCTCAAGATCACTGACCCCAGCATTATCAACTTCCTTGAACTATTTTGATATCTTATAATCTTTCACTTGAACACAATACATTCACAACTTCCACTCAGGGATAATATGGGCATCAGCACAACTTTAATTAATACAAAGAGTGGGCCGAGCAGTTGACCTAGGGGCTTTGATAGAGCTCACTTACTAATAAAACTAACTTTATAATGTCCAGCTCCCTCCACCTATGTGTTGGATTGGCTCATTTGCTGTACAGTAACTGTGGAGGTTCTGGGTCATCAACATCTTTGTCACACATTGTTATGTAGATGTTGTTCTGTAGGAGCAGATGAGGGCTGCGTTTCCAAAATAGACATTTTGGTCGCTGTGAGTGTGTTGTTGAATATTTACTATAAAATATATAATTTCTTCTTTTTTAAAGAGGTTTCATGTTTCAATTCCTCTCTCATCCCATCTCAAGTGTTACGCAAAACAACTCTAGTTTTAATGCTATTGGTTTTAAAAGATTCCCACACATGTGTAGATGTAGCGATTCCTTTTTGTGGGAACTGTTTTTAATATTATGAGACTTTTCTTTTTCTCACAAAAAAGAGCAAAACAAAACAGAACAGAAGTTCTCTTTTATGCCTCATAATAAAAGTTAAAAACATGTTTTAATAATGATTGCACCATCACCACTGCATAACATAACAGTATCTTGATAACAACGGCAGTTCCAACATCAAAGTGTGGGAATGAAAAAAGTAAAAAAAATCCTGAGCAGGAAATATTGGTGCAGTTATGTGTATGTCTGTGTATGCATGTGATGCTGCTGCTGCTGTGTGACAGCGGCATACCGCCCAACGAACAGGATGAATAATCCCCAACACCATCAAAGGGTCCTCAAGTAGGGAGCTCAGGCCATGACAGCGGCACTACAGCGAGTCTTCTAGCCTGTCTCATACCCCCTGGGGACAGCAGAGGCCGAGGAGAAAGGGGAGAGAAATGGAGAAATGACGGGAGAAGAGAATGGGAAGGAGCCGAGAGGGTATATTGGAAAGGGAGAAAAAAGTGTTGGTTGTAGAGGAGAAGACAACGTGAGCTGCTGTAAGTTTAAGAGCATTTATGAACTGTTCCTCTGAGTGATGGAGAGAAAGTGTAGTAGATAGTGGTGCGTCCCAGCCGATTGGAGCCCCGACATAGCATGCAGTGTTACGGATGACCAGCTTAAATCATACCCAAAGTTCAAAGTGACAATTTCATTTTCAGGGATAATATTGGAGTGCCAAAAAACACAACAAAAAAAACATGAATAAAATCCTGGAACTTTAGAATTGTGTTTATTATTAGTTGTGCAGACAAGTTATTATCTTTGCACAAAAGATAAAGTTGATACACAACTTGGTAGATAATATATAGATAATAGTCACATTATTTATTATCTTGTGTGCGCAGGATATTTTTCAGGACTTTGGGTGTGAACAACATACGACACCTTCTACCCTTTTGACCCTGGATTCAAATAAAAAGGAACCAAATACACCCCCCCCCCCAGAAAATAAAACCAAATTAAAACCAAATAAGGAAACCCCTCAAAATGGAGAAATGGAGGAGCAACAGCAGAGGGAACACTCATCCAGAGTAGACATACCAGACTTATGGCGAGTCAAACAATCTGATCTAACTTTGTGATAGATCAGGAGGAACGGGCTACGAAGGGTCAATATGACAGAATACATTTCAACTATGTGTCCACTGTGTATGTTTTGTCTTCATGCTTGTTCTCTCTCGTTTGTTTTTTAACTAGTATCCTGTTAATAATTATCACATCTTTTCTTTATGACGTCCCCATCTCTGTAAGCTTCAAATGCTCTCCTCTCCTCTTGGCATCAGTGCGTTACTGGCCTGTCTGACAGGGAAATACAGTGGATCACAGCTGGCTCGATGCCCACAGATAGAGCGGCTCCCCAGCGTCCTCACACCACCGCCTCAGATCCCGGGCCAATTCTCCTGCCCCGCCTCGTAGGTCAACCTTGGCTACTCTCTACAGCCTTGCACTCCGTCCCCAGAGCCGATGCCCAACCCGCCACCCGTGGCACAGACGCTCCTTTCCCTGCCCTGCCAGCTTTTTACACAAACCAAAAGGGACACAATGCAGTGTTTTTGTTAAGAGATGGATGTGTAATTAACCTCGGACTATGGGTGTTTTTACTCCCTGTCAAGACTTGTGGAGAGTTACGGAAGGCAGTTTAGCCAGTGTCAAGAATGTTAGCAGAGCGTGAGGGGGGCTAAATTAATTAAAAAGCCATCCATTAACCTTTGAGGCTCACTGGCTGCTCACTCAGCCTGGGCTTCTGGATGGATCTCAGCAATGTAAGCTACGGACAGCACAATATAAATTATGCATGTTTGTACTGAGTGCTGCAACGATTTGACGACTGACAGAAAATTAATCCATCACAATTTTGATCATTAAGTCATTTTTTAAGCCAAATATTCCCTTGTTCCAGCTCCTCAAGTATGAGATTTGCTCCATTTCTCTGTCTTATAGCAACTTAATCTCTTTGAATTTTGGACGGTTGGTCAGAAGAAATAGTTAACTTTCGACTGTCCTGACAAAAACAAGAGCATCTGTCGCTTCGGCAAATGCTTACGTTCAAGTGACAACGATCTTACTATAAGAATGATGATTTTGTCCACCTGGAGCAAAATAGAGCACAGTTTTACATATTTTATTGAGCCACAAAGTCCATGGCGCCAGAAAGGATTGAGATGGATAGACGGGTCAAAAAACATCAGATGCAGATACCACCGTTAGTTTCCTTTCCCCACCTTTCCTGACCTTAACCAAGGACTGCAACAATAGCGACAAAGGTACCATAATCTACCATATATATCACTATTTCATAGACAAAACGATTGGCCGACTAATCAATAATGAACATAATGGTTAGTTGCAACCCCATTCATACTGTATTTCGGACAAAAACACACGGCTCCCCTTTACCTTAGCTCACAGAGAAGCCTGTGAATCGTCTGAGAAGGTGGAACAGTATAATTTAGATTTGCACAGTCATACGGCTCAAACGCTGCTTCTAATATAAAGACAGTTCTCGTCACATGACCCTCTAAACCGTCCCTCCCCCAGTGTGCCAGTTCTGTGACATTGTTCATCAGCAATTACATAAAGCCCTTACAGCCGCTGTCGATGTTAGGCAGCATCTATTCACATGCAGATGTTAGTAAATCCTCTTCTTGTTTTTGCCGGGGATGGCTCATTTTGTTTTGGCTCCCCCCTCCCACAGCTCCCTCTCCGTGTGTGTGTGTGTCTTCCTATTTGCGTTTAAAAAAAATGAGGTTAAGCCCAAATGTGGATGGTACTGAAATGTTAATTGGTTGCATGTTCTATATAATCAACCCTTGCTCGCTCTGGGTGACTGTATAGTTGACGACTGATAAATATTTTATTGTAGGCGTGTAGCTGTATGTACAGCATCCCCCATCTGCTCTATGCAGCTCCCCCCCCCCCTTTAAAAAAAAGAAAAAGAAATCAGCTGAACAATAGGCCTGATATTCTTTCTCTGCGCTCATCCATTTCTCCCTCTTCCCTGCTCAGTTTCTGCCATCCCGTCTTTAAAAAAAAGGCTCACAGCTGCCCTATCAGCAGGGGCTCCCTTTCATCATATGCTGAATCCATTGCTCACCATTCTTTTTCTTTCATCATCCTCACAATAAGTCAGGAATCACGGTGACATTATGCAACATGCTGTAACACTATTACCTCATTGTCACATTTTAGCGTCGTGGTGGAGGCGGGTATGCGGTGTGCTCCAACGCTGCAATCCAACACATTTAAAATGTCCCCTCACACGAGAGAGAGAGAGAGAGACACTCGTGGACGTCCTTCCTCTGCCAGACAACCGAGTCACATCGTGGCTGGTTGGCCATCTCTAATTATTTCATGCCCCTTGGTTCTACATGTACAGGACGACACAACATAGTGTTGGAGAAGAATGAGGAAGATTGACAGCCAGGCTCCATCCCACAGGAACTCATTAGGCTTCCTGACTAAAAGCTAGTGGGCACGCTCATGCTGCTCTTGCCTCCTTCTTCCTTTGGTCCTCCTTTTAGTCCTACATTCAGTAAGTTGGAAAAAGAAATTCCTGAACTCAGCTGCAAGCAGAGAGTGAACTTACTGTGCTCTTATCTCATCTGATCTGAGGATAAGCTCAGAATAAAAACAAAATTGGGCCTCATCGCTCTTTCATTTGGAGTTTATTTTTCTCTGTGAGGGTTTTCTCTGCTCATCTCAGCCCGTATGATTCTTTTGCATTTTGGCTTCAGAGTATTCTCCCTCTTGCTCGCTGTCTCCTGCGTTCTATTTCTATTTCTCTTTGGCCCTCTTTTCTCTCCCTCTCCCGGGGTGATACAAGGCAGTGGTGCGGGTTCTAAGAAGCCCTTGAAGTGCTGGCTCCTCTGAGAGCACTTTAAAAGGCCATTTCATCATGTTCATGAAACTGCACTTGAGACCAAGCTCAAATATGACTTATGTGAAACTAGTATAAACTCCCTGGAAAGTTGTGTTGCACCCTTATAGTTACATACCACTTTTTTTGTGCTGAGGATATAAGCTGCCTTTTTGTAGTCCTGCAATTGATTATCTTCAGATTTCCATGCAAGTATAATGTTTCTAGTTTAAGGAATCGTGAGTCACTGGCTGCTGATGGGTGTTAATTATGTTGAATTGTAACCATGATCTGAGCAGTTTGGTTTCCAGAACTATGGAATTGCAGGCCTCAAACACCACATTCTTCACCAAAATTGCTACCGAACAGCATGGGGTGCAAAGAAAACTACTTTTAGTCATTCAGTCCAGACTTCACTGGGCTTTGTGGAGTAGCAATTATGACATGCCAATTAGACAGAGATAGAAAGATGGATGTGCAGCTCACCGGTTTCTAATCCGCTCCCAAACTGGGAAATCTACAGACCGAGTGCATCAGATTTGGTTCACTCACTGCCTTTCATTTAACACATCTGGTACCACACACACACACACACACACACACACACACACACACACACACACACACACACACACACACACACACACACACACACACACACACACATGGATAATAGGGAAGGGGAGGGGAGGAGTCTGTTGAGAACTGTTGATTTATCTGAAAAAAAACTCTTGTTTAAGTAGAATTTAGGCATTTTCTACCTGTCACAATTTGCATCTATAGCACAAATCATACTGTCCATGTGTTTAGATTTCTGTCTTTTGATAGATGTCATCACCGTGATGGCATCGTAACCATGCAAGATGCAGTCACGGATTTTAAAGGTGTGTAGTTGAGTGTGGGTGTGGCCTGAGCAAGACAGCCGGAAGTAGGTTATGGATTTAGCATTACGGCTAGTGTGAGCTCTTTTGTGGTCTCCAACTCGAGAGGTAAATATCTGTCTCTTCACCAGCTAGTCGTAAACTGTGACCGTCTGCCTTTTTGCTGCTGCAGGCCGTCAGTGAACTGCAGCTTTTTGCTGAATGTGTCAGATAAACAAGATAAACATGTTTATTGTGACTTTAAATGAATGAGCAGTTTGACTTGATTGTTTCATTAATTCATGAATTGGCCACTGCCACACTCGGCAACATGCACACACACACACACACACACACACACACACACACACACACACACACACACACACACACACACACACACACATCTGAATAGATGCATTCCGTATTATTTAAACTGTATTTGTGCTATTTGAATTTACATTGACCCAGCTTCCTTTACCAAAGCTGTTTGCTGTTTTCTGACTCCCAATTAGCTTCCAAACACATGTGAGCAAGTTCCCATTTGAACTCATGCAATTCAATGTAGACAATTACTCCTTCTCCTTGCAGTGTAGTACCAAGGCTTTAAGGCTCAACAGCTTGTTGTAGCCGGGGTAAATACAGAGCTGTTTGAGGAAATGTTGATGCTGAAATCACGCTGTTTTATCTGCGATTAACATTATTTACAACATTGTTTGGCCTGAGTTTAACAGTAAGAAATTAATAATGGATTGTACAGGGCCATAAACACAATCTGTTTCTGGTGCCGAGCCAGTGGTTAAATAAGAAAATTAACAAGAAAGCAGAAGATTAATAGCGTCGACATTAGTCTCAAATCCCCATTGCTTTACATTCTGTTTGATGTCTCAGGTGAAGAGCTCATTCACACTAAAATCAAAGACCTGTCATCAGGGTTGCAGTAAGAGCAGATAAGATAATACCATGATGCTGACTTTGGTTATGGGTTGGGGTTTATGCCTTTAGGAAACTGTTGTTTCCACTTTTGCTCACTGCCTGCTGACCAACATCTTTACACCACTTATTGATCGTCCTTATGGACCAGTGAACATGGGCGTCTCATGGGATTGTGACCAAACAGACGCTGTAAGAAGAGGCAACTGACAGGAATCCTCGGTAGTGAAATTCAGTAAATCCAACAGGTACCTTTTCCTTCTTAAATCATAACACTTGTCTTCCTGAATTGATTTTGTTGACATACTTACATACATACATGCTCATTTCACATTTCTTTTTCCAGTTTTTCTGACTCCACCAACAAGGGAAAGCTTTGCTCAGTGACTCATCTCAAGCAGTTTTGTAAAGCTTGTGATGTATTGATATATGTTGTATTCGGCTAAATGACTCACCAAGGATTCTGACCTTACACAGACTGATCTTACATGGAAATATAACTGATGAGCTTTTATTTTCCCTGTTTCCACTGGCTTACCTCTAAATGGTCACTATTATGATAGTATTATTTATGAAGCTCATGCTTCCTAATTCATTTGGGAATAAACCCACTTGTGAGGCTTATGTAGAATTATACCACCGCTTTTGCGTATAACGTTTTTATATCCATACACTTCCAGCATTATAGATTTACATAGAAAGTTGGTTGCATCTCATAGTGTACTTTCTCTCAACATTAAAAACTCAACATCAGGGAAACACGAGGTGAACTCACACCAACATTAAAGTAAAACACACCTCAGCACACAGACTCTTCTTCCTGTATGGAACATTGAAAAAAATGTTTGTTTCTTTGAATACATGTAGATATGTGTGTCCCCACTTCAATAAAAAGTTGTCACTCAAGAAAATCACTCAAAATCACTCAAAATACAGTTTTGAATGTTTTTTGTTCCCAGGTGACACATTCAAGTGAGAAATGTGGTCCCATGGATGATCTCTGGTGACGTTGTGGAGCAGGATGTGGTCGTGGCAGATGTGAACAGTGTTACAGGAGCTTATTGCGTGAGCTTCCACTTATATTAGGCATGTAAAAGCTGTCGGGGAAACCCACACACCGCAATTCGAGAATAATGAGAAGAGACACACACAAACCTCAAGCAGCAAACAGAAACAAACTTGTGAGACGTCATGACCCGGACGCTCAATGCAGACATGCGGCGTCCTGTGTGTGATGGAGTAGAAAGTATAGAGCGTGTGTATTGCTGTGATTGTGTGATTGTGTGCACCCATGGATTTTAATCGCGCTGTGCCCAGAATGCCTCCACCAATCAGATCCCTGACTCAGGCACGCTTCAGGGTGACCGCAAAGGAACAAAAAACAAATGCTGGCCAAATAAACCAGCGCTGATCTGAAGCCACTGAGCCCGTCCAGTCTCAACAACAGAGCTGTCAAGAGGCTTTCAGGGACAGACCCTCATTCCTCCACGCTTTCTCCTTGAGGATTTTCTTTTTACCCCAATTTTTGATCCTCTCCTCTCCTTCTTTTTATTGCCCTCTCCTCTTTTGACTTTCTTCCTCCCGCTCCGCATCCATCTCGCTGCTTTCTGGCTCCCTCCCTCCTTCTCTCCCTCTGTGTCACTCGGCCCATCTGGGCTGTCTGGTGGAGTTGGGAACATCGGTCCCTGTCAGGGGAGCTCAGTGGGGCCCTGTTGAAGACACAAAGGGCGGATTACTGCAGCTGCCAGTCACACTAAGACCCACACAGCGGCTCTTCGGAGTCTATTCCAGTGTCCTCAACCCTCACACCCAGCCCTATCACAAAGGGACATCATTAGCTCCGGCACAAAGGATCCCCCTGCACACCCCGTCTTGAGCAACACTGCAATCAGGCCCACAAATAGCCTGATTAGTCCAGATAATATGCATGTGTAATGTATGCTAAAGCAGTGTCATCTGCTCAGAATAGGAAGCGTGCGTTGGGAGGCTTTGTTTTTGAGGAGCATCTTTCACACACAGTTCCCATCATGTCCGATCATAATAAGGATTCTTAGTGGCGGTCTCACGTTTCCACGATGTTGTTGTTTTTTTGTCTGTTTTTGCACGATGTACTCCTAAACTTTCAATCACTTTTATTTACACTAGTAGGGAATGGTACATTAAAAACATAGAAATTACAGAATATGAAAGTACACCAGAGCTTTTTGGTTTTGTTTCTGTTTTCTTTCATTTCTTTTGAATCATCTCAAATCATTTTAAAGCATCGGAGGATTACATTTAGGCCTTATTATAAAATAGTTATGTTCAACTGAAAGGTTAAATTATATATTAAGTAGTTTTAATTATGCATCAAAAAGGTGTTTTAATTGCACTCTCCAGGAGAATTTCGCTCCACATTGAAAATATGTTTTTGTCTCAGAAATAATTACATTTGATCACAATTGCAAGAACAAAGAATTTCCCACCCATCACTCTCACCTCATCAAAAACTCACAGCATACATAGTTGTGCGATGTTGTGTTGAACCAAGTTTAATTTCATTTTCACCCACTGTGATCCAGCCCGATCCCCTATGACAGATCACGCTGAGCATCTGACCGGATCTGCTAATGCACCGAAGCCAGCAGCACTCAGGGTGCCGAAAACACATTTTCACTGCTCCAACACGCATGCTGGGCCGCTGCCTAGCCCGGTTATAATGTTGGCTGCATTTATAACTAATAATGTCTCCATTCATACAGTTTGGCTCAGTAACAGAGTTCATTGCTCAGAGAGCTGCTGTCTCTCTTTCGGACGAACATACAAATATTTCGTTCTTCTTCTTCTGTGGTCATGTTATTTGACCGGACACTTCACACTGCCTACAGACTGCATGACAAAGATCAAACGGTTAACAGCACTGCCGCTCATGCTAATAATCTCGAGATAGCCTTGACATTTCAGTAACATGTCCCACTGAGTGGATGTTATCATTTCTTTAGATCTAATGGGTCTTAAAGAAATAGTTCAACATTTTGGAAAATGCACTTAAATGAAAAAATAATACAACTTTCTGTCAGTTTTATAAACATAAGGCTTCAGCCAACAGCTGAGTAGTTTATCCTAGCATAAAGACTGGAAACAAGGGGAAACAGCTAGCCGGCCATGTCAAAATTCATTAATAAACAGGATGTATCAGTTTTATTTAATCCATCCGAAGTATGCATATAGAAATGCGTAAAAAAACATACATTTACAGTTTCATGGGTGTTTTTGAGATGTACTATTTCTTGGTCAGGAGCAGCTGGGGGCTGTATCTTTATATTCAACTGACACAAGGAACGGTGTATATTTTTTCATCTAATTCTGAAGCGTATTGCGATTCTTTTAAATACCAGGATATACGCCATTTAGTTTTCAAGTACTAGGGATTGAAGCAACATTGTCTTTGACAGAAACTGAAGGAAAATATCAGCAAGGATTTTAATTTGCCATAACTGCTCAAATTACAACGTCTTTTACATTACAATTGCATTGCACCTCTTCCCCTTTAATTGTTGGCTGAGGATCTAGACTTTTCCATATCAGCTGTTTTATCATTGACCCGAGGAATTCTCATAACCTTAAAACAGTCTTTGAATGTGTTGGATTAAAGCAAGGAACAATATAAAAATGAGGCTCAAAGGCGTGATAAAGAGGTTGAGAATGCCTTTTAAGTCTGAACCTGAACCAGTGGCGGTTTACAAAGAGAGGAAACTTTTGAATGTTTTATGTGGTGGTGGTGGTGGTGGTGGTGGGAGGGACTCTGTCGACGGAAATGTGTGAACATTTTAAGTGTCATCTCTGGTGGATTTGCCTCTCTGAAATCATTATCTGGGTATTCTCTCTAACCTCTATGTCTCTTTGTCTTTGCATCTGACTTAGTCGTTCCTAAAAAAGGTGACCCCTCCAACAGCACTGGCATTCCCAGACAAATACAATGTCTTGGCGGCGAATGCATTGGATGGAGATGAAAATGGAGAAATGCACCAGGGAGGGAGGCTTATTTATGAGCATTACTCTTAGCAAAGGCCAGGGCAAGTTAAGTGATTCAGAGGAGGGAAAATTATATCAACAGCATACGGAAGGCACAAACACAGGGAAAGACAGAAAAGGAACAGTTGGTCCCCGCACCCTGAATGAAATGCCTCCCTGATGCATTTTGCGCAAGGAAATTCGGAAAAATAGTAAGAATGCAGAACATTCTTTAAGGTGTGGTGGCACTAAATATCCCTCTCGCAGGCTTTTCGTGACTGCACTTCAGAAAGCAGATGGCAGGGCGAGGCAGGCCAAGAAGGATTTTTGGCACAGACACTTTACTATACATCCTCTGGGATTTTACTGTTTCAAATTTGGCTCAAATTGGGCCACGACTTGGGCGAGACCGAGGCCAAGAGTTCAAACGCTCTCCGAGCCGCATACTTCAGCTGTAATAAAATTAGCAACAAGACAAAACAGGCTGTAGCTTTACAGGAGACTGTACGTCTCGGACCCCACATACTGCCTGTATCGCACTTCAGAAATATTACCTGCAACCACATGTTGGAGCTCAGAGGAACGTGCGCAGGGGGGAATTAACATTTTCAGTTTAGGGTCAGCTCAGAAATAAGGGCAAGTTACACAGAGCCGAGGTCTCCGTTTGATCTCCCTTTCCACACCAACGAGAACAATGGCGCCGTAATTTACAAACACATGAAGTCATGCATGCACACAAACATAGACCTCAACACAAATATTTCAAAATCTTTCTCTAAAAACTCAATTACTCACACACAATCCCAGACAGAACTTTTTTTACGGACAAAGCTATTTTCAAATATGTAATTTAAAATATCACATAAAATGCATTTTAATATTAGTATTCACCACTACTTTCAGAGGTAATTAAAGCAGTGACAGGATAAGTAAATAATATCTGTCTACTTGAGAACATGGCTATTCTTTTTTCTCCCTCGCCTGAGGCCTGCCAAGAAGAAATGACTCATTTGCAACAATTTCTTCATGTTGGGAGATGTGGGGGTGGGGGTACGGGCAAACCCTTAGACAAAGGAATGAAATGAGTTGTTTCCCCACTCTGAAATAGAGTCAAACCTAAAAAAAACAACATCTGATGCTTTTTAAATACAACAAAGGAGCGGAGCCAAGGTGCCTAACTAAACCTGTCAAATTGGCAGCATGTGCCTGTGTCTGGAAATGCTTTCCTCTCTAGTAACAACTCCTGGGAATTGTGGACTTTTCTTCTGTGAGACTAAAAGAAATCAATCAGCACGAGTAAGTATCACACTCCAGTGGTTTTAACAGTTAATATCCTGATGGTGCAGGCTGGTGCACACAGGATCTCCAGCAGCATGGTTAAACATTGCTTGCTCGGGCTCAGAGGCCATCTTCAGCTGTGATGGAAACCCACACAACAAAAACAATTCCCAGATTATTATTATTTTTAATTTACTTATCAATTGCTGATGGCAGGGTATGGACCTAATAAAATAATGACGTGCAAAGGAGTGAATCTATGATGAAGAGTTTTATATAAAATTGTATGAGAATACAGTGGTTATTAAAGCTAAGATTAAATTTGAGCATGGCATATTTTTCATCATTTTACCTTTCAAGTACAAAATACTTCATATTTTATGACAAATGACGGGTTTATGGCAATTAAAAGGTGCTCCGATCAGTAGAGATTATATTAACAACGGGTCAAATGAGTGTGTATACAAAGAGGTTGCTCTTAGACATGACACACCTGGTACTTCCCACTCTGCGGTGTGTATTTTTTTGCTCAATGTAAGTTTGCTATGATTCTGTTTTTTTGCTCTCATCAGTAATATTTTCAGCCACAGGGGGCAGCAGTGAAAAACCCACTCTACGTCACCTGCTCAGCACCAAAGGACAGTCGACTAGCCGGTGAACATAGTGCCAGATATTTCCCTCTGGAGTTTGTAGAGACTAAAAACAGAGCCCAAAGAAGAATTAATGTTATACTTATTGTCATAAGTTGATTGAAGCATTAATTCAAATGATAATGGTCTGTGTCTGCTGGATGTGTAAATAAGCAACTGCTTTTCAGTTTGGTTCCAGATTATTTATGTTTTTATCTCAGCCAAGAGAATCATGCGTGTGCGTTTGTCCACGGCAAATCTTGCAGACGGCTCCAGCAAACTCTCAGCTGAGAAATCAAGTCAATGTGAAAGTGCCAAATTCTGCTTTTATTACCTGTTTTTTAACGCCAATGACACTCTGCTGACTCCTCACGCACTACACCAAACCAAGTGAGACGCAGCTCAGTGCATCGCCGCCTCTTCCCTGCAACGCTCCAAAGGGATACGCCTTGTCCGAACAGCCACGCAGAACACACGTGCACTGCGATGGTCTAAAGTTAACAATACCTGGCCCTAACCTTCTCACATCCAGGTGCAGTCATGCTTAGGCTTCCACACTGATATGTACACAACCTTGCACGCTCACGCGCACTCAGTGAGCAAAAGCAAGCTGACCGTGTTGACTGTTTAGCCCTCCGTGTTGATGTGATGAGACACCCAGGCTGATAACACAGGGCCAGAGGTACTGCCGCTCCGTGTTTGATCTCAGGCAGCCAAGGCCGGCTGAGGCTGGGCGACGGGCACAGACGGCGGAGCGAGGTCAGTGAGGTGTGCTGTGTGCTTGATTACAGGCTGGATGGGGCCCCGCGACCTCTTAGCAGGTCAGCGCTGAACCCTGACCCTGACCCAGCAGGCCCTGACGCAGTGCTCAATGCTTTCTCCAATAACACAGTGGGATGAAAGGAGTAGCAGTGTGAGCCGAGAGGACTGGACCACTTCCCCTTTGGACCTGAAGAATGTAGCAAACACAGCAGTGCACAGTGGAGGACGTCTGCTGGTAAAGCTTGGCCAGCCTCTGGACATATGCGGGCCCTGCGCAATAAAAAGGAGCCTTGTCATGCCTCTATAACCTGATCAATTACAACAGTCGAGACCTTGCCCTTTCCCACAGCGTAACTGAAGTGAAAACCTCGAAACTTTCGCTTAGTAGAAGACAAAAAAAATGAAGAAGATGTGTTTTTTTCCTTCATCTCCTGTTGGATATTTCAGTACCCACTGTGTTGCATTTTGTGTAGGTCATTTCAGATCATCACACGGAGTTAAACGACTGCCCCTATCAACAATAGAAACCCATGATGCCGATGGGCAAGCTCAGCAGATTCCTGCAAACTGACAGGAGAGAAGGTGGCCGTCCCAGCTGGGTGAAGTTTGTAGGTAAACACCTTCTCCATTAGTTTCCCTCAAGGCACCTGGGTCAGTCAAGTGTTAATCTGCCCATTAATCTTCAGGAGTGACAGCGAGAATGGGCTGCATGTGCACACACAGAGGAGAAAGACTGCCTGTCATGATATTCTAGCACCGGAGGATTTTTATTTGGGCTACAGTGAGGCAACACGTCCAAGTATGGATCGATGTGCGATGAGTTTTTGAGGAAAGTCAGCGAAGCGATAAAGATTATGTCCCTGCATGTTTGTCCAATGTTGTCCACCGATGATGGCGGCATGCGGCATTCAGGTTTTTGAAGCTTGGAGAATGTAAGTTAATACCGTCTCGCCTGTGAGTGTGAGCCAAGTCTGAGAGGAAAAGTGATCCCTAACTCTCCCACTCTTTCTCTGAGGAGCTTACTCAGGGCTTCTCTCTTTTCTGTCAGCTTCACTGGCTGGAAAAAGATAGGAGGGTGGAGTCAGGTGCCACTTGGTGTGAATCATTCTTTATCTTTGTGAGTAAGACAATAGATGAGTTTGCTGATTGGATTTGGAAATATGTACAGAGTGGATATGAGGAAACTTGTTTATCAAGTATATTGTTTCAAATGTAGTAATGCTGCAGCGTTTGCTGCATGGCTCTATGGTGGCAATGTCGGTTACTTAGAAAGAAAAAGAAAGGATCCTTTTTTAATTTAATTTAATTATTCTCTGCATTAAACCCATCCTTGGTGGTTAAGGAGCAGTGTGCTGCCCTGTAAGGCACCTGGGGAGAAACTGGGGGGTTCAGTGTCTTGCTCAAGGACACTTCGACATGCACACTATGGGGAGACCAGGGGTTGAACCGTGAACCTTGCGGTCGCAGGACGCCCGCTCTACCTACCCATGAGCCACAGCCTCCCTAAGTTGGTGAGTCCATCACTTTAGTGGAAATATCTCAACAACTATTGGATTGATTGCCATGTAAGTTTGCACATATTTCCACGGTCCTCAGAGGATGAATTCCACTGACTGAGGTGATCCCCTAACTTTTACCTTAGCACCACCAGCAGTCCAAAGTATTTACTTATCCTGTAAAATATCTCAACATTATCACATGGATTGCCGCAATTTCTGACATTTCCAGCTCCCGAATGATGAATCCTTTGGTGATCATCGGACTTTTCTTCCAGCACCACAATGAGGTTGACTTATGTGGTTTTACGTCAAATTCCTCCCCTTCAAGGATGAATTGAAACAACTGACCACCAAACTTTTTTTTTCTATTTGGTACCATTGTGAGGTCAAAACATAACTTTGACCAAAACAATAACTAATGACATTCCCATCAGCCTTAACTGTGCTTTGTGTTTAGTGATAATCAGGAAATGTTAGCATGCTAACACACTAAACTAGGGGTTATGAATGTGGGAAACATTAAACCTGATCAACATAACCATGTAAACCTTGTGAGCATGCCTGCCTGCTGATGTTAGCATGTATCGCAAAGCAAAACAAGCTGCTAGCATCGTCGTAGAAAAAAAAAGGTTTTACCTTCACAGCACCATCATGATGTGAGTTTCCTTGCCTTATTGTGTACTCAAGCCTCTCCTTTCATAATTGGACACATAAAAAAAAAAACATACATTGCAAGACAAATTCCCCTCCTTTTCCATCAAGGAGATCATTTTGTTTTAATGACAGTTTGTCTGAGACAGCCTCCTGACAGCGTGGCCATAAATCAACAGATCACACGTCTGCTTCTCTCTTCCTCACCTTACCCCCAAGACACTTTCCTCCCCTTCAAGAAGGTGAGTCATCTTCCACCAATCAAAGAGCAGCACAAATAATCACTCACCTCAAACCTCCCCCAATTTTGATTTGCACGTTTGATAAATGGTGTCTTCTCCCTGCTTTAATTGCAAGCTCTTTTCATCATAATTTGATGTTTGTTTCCTGTCATTTTTAGTGGAGATGGCCGAGAGCACAAGGGCTATAATTTCTACATCAAGGAAGTTGTTATGAATGACAAGCAGGTGGAATATAGACAGCAGAGTAAGTATTTCACCGCTGAACTCACCTGGCAGGTGAATTTAGGAACTGATATTGACAAGCCATCACACTGAAGAGGCGGACGCTCACACATGCAGACCCAGACACACACACACACACACACACACACACACACACACACACACACACACACACACACACACACACACACACACAGCAGAAAGAGGGAGATAATTAGGGTAATTTCTGTTTGAAGTATTGTGCATTGCAATGAAAATAGAACAGATAAAAGATGAGACAATAATAGATCTAAAGAGGACCTTGACTGAATGTTGTTTCAACAAAGAGTTTGACACAATTCATATTGTCTGCTAAACTGATATGCTCTCCCAACTTTATGAGACAGGGGGGAACATGATATAAAACAAAATATGCAAGACATGCATTATTTTCATTAACACTTCACACCACGATGTGCAGACCATTAATATCATTTCATTCTTCAGATTGACTGGCGTGGAGGGAAATAAGGAACAAATCCACTGATGATGAATTATGCTGTGTGTATTGATATATTCCTTCCTTATATAACATGCAAAATGTAGTATCTAAAGTGAGAGAATACTGAATTCAGGTCACACCGCAGCAGGAAATCTTCCTTTTCATGTGAGATCCAGAGCGGTCACTCTTATGAACTCATTAGGAGAGAAATGCTAATGTAGCTCTGTTTTTTTCTCTCTCCGCTCCTTAATTCTATCTCTTTTCTCTCCACTTCAACTTTCCTGGTTATTTTAACAACCGTGGCCGCGAAACACAGAGCCTTGCTGGAGAATATAATGTATTTTGATGTCAAGAAAAAGTGTGTAAGGTGGTTGTGACAGCATCGTCATTAGGGAGGCTGCATGCCGTCCACCGCCTTGGCATCAAGTCGCTAAACTAGAATTATTACACAGCATACAAAGCCTCATCCATGCTGGGTTATTACTGAGTATTCTACAGCTGCAAAACAATAGTCATTAAATAAATGAAAAACTGGTTGAAAAAGAAAATCTATATGCTCAGTGAAATATGTACATCAGTGTTGTATCCTGATGAACAAATGACCCCTCCTCACTTTTCTGCAGCTGCCTCTCATTGTGCAGCAGGGAGTGTTAAATAATAAATATCTCACTCACCCAAGACTTCCACAAACTCTAGTTTCCTTTGCAAGGCCAGCATATGCTATTTGGGTTATTCTGTTTAGGCTGTGCAGGAAACGCAATCCAATTTAAACCTTAATATACTTTTTTACTCGTTCCTTTGGAGGCCAATACAAAACTGCAATAAGTAACATTTGCAATAATAGGTTCCTTTTTTTGGGGGTCAAATATGTGTGTTGTTTTATTTGTCTTACCTGTAATTTGCACCTTGAATATTATTATTGAACTGAGTTTCAGTGTATAGAATACCTATAACCATATCTGTGCTTCTTAAAAAATGTACTGTCTGTTGTTTTTTATTACTATTTCCAGCGGGAATGTCCACATCTTGATTGACCCCTTTGTTTTGTTGATATTGGCCTAATAACCAATGCCTTGTGTGAATTTGTTTTACATTAATACAGTTTTTGTTATTCTTAAAATTTAATTTAATTTGCCACAAACTGGGCAGAATTGACATAATAATCCATAAAGAGTTATTACACATATATGGGACTATTTTGTTATTATATTTCATTTGTTTACAAAAAGAAAATCCCATTCACAGACGAGAAATGCACATCATGTTGTCTTAAATGGTGACATTACTCATGTTTGGGGACAATTCTAAACCTAAAAAACTGACATTTGAATAGACTGCTGCATAGAAAGTAGTGTTAACACCAATCAACAAATCAAATCAATCGAACCAGCTGTAAAACTTCTGGAGCCCCGTAGAGCCCAAACAGACAAAACATTTTCAGAAATTGGTTTAAAATCCTATTTATAATCAATTCTCTTTGGAATAGGACAAGTGATAATACGATGTTTTTGGAGCTGCTAAAGAAGGCCGAAGGTCTCAAACATAACATCAGGGTTAGTCTCCTTAACAAAGTCGTATGTATTGTATTTTATAATATAGTGGAATGCCAATAAGCCAAAGCCAAAAATCAAACGTGAATCATTTAGTCTTGTGATGTATTCAATCTGTTTCATTTTTCACAGTTTGGATCTCTTCACCTTGGGCCCTGCAGGCCTGCACTGTCTCTTTTTAGTATCTTAATAGGCCTACCAAAAATCGTTTTTTCCAGATTCCCCCTTCCTCCCAATTTTATGATTAAAACCATATCCAAGGTGAATGCTGTTAAAGACACGAAATAAAAATATATTTCAAGGGAATGAAATTGTTTCTAGCGTGGTTTTAGGGTGGTGGTGGATGAAGGTAGCATCATTTCAGATTGTGCCAAAAAAAAAGGGGCGGATAATTAAATTAAAGAAGTACTGTAATGAAGCAGAACCGACACTTTGCACCGAGTAGGAAGGGAAACAGCCAGAGTTTATACCTTGTATCACATTTTTCTTCTCCTAATTTTTTGGCTGGAAACAAGAAATATAATGTTAAAGATTTTTGTATTTTATTGAAAGGTTTGGTTGTTCGGGTCTGCCTGTGTGAAACATTTCTAATTAACGCTCTCTCTTTCAGTGCTGTATTTACGCGCGTGTCGGTGACTGTATCCCGCGTGCGTGCGTGCCCGTGTCTATGTGAGTGTGGGCGCGTGGGGGAGCGCGCGCTTTCCGCTATACTCTGGAATGCAGCCAGTCTCGGCTCTTTTGAATCCAGCCTCGGCTGCCTTTGATCT
This sequence comes from Taurulus bubalis, assembly GCF_910589615.1. Lineage (NCBI taxonomy): Eukaryota > Metazoa > Chordata > Actinopteri > Perciformes > Cottidae > Taurulus > Taurulus bubalis. Next base: position 10,898,984 of record NC_136594.1, read on the forward strand.
TTTTTTTTTCTCGCTGTATCCTTACCCGGAAGAGAACCCCTTCTCTCTCTTTTTTCTCTCTCTTTTTCTCTCTCTCTTTTTCTCTCTCTCTCTCTCTCTTTCTCTCTCTCTCTCTCTCTCTCTCTCTCTCTCTCAGCTGGGATGAACGCACACGTGGAAATGTTGGCCCGGCTCCATACTCGGACCAAATTTAGTCATACAAAGGCGAGGGGGAGAGCGAGGAGGAGGAGGAGGGAGGAAGGGGTGGAAGAGGGAGGTGGTGGTGGTGTGGGGGAACCGGGCGGGGGGAGTCGGGGATGAAAGAGCCAGCCGCCGCAAGATCAAAGGGAGCCGCGGCTCCGCCCCGCTAACCCCACCTCCGCGCTTTATAAAGATCTGCCTCCCCATCCCAACTTTGATTCTCACGCAATCTTTCACTGCTCAGACTGACACAGAAAGCACAGCACTTCTACTGCTTTTTTTGTTCTGTTTATTTTCTTTTTTCTCTTGAAATGTTCCGAGTCACAAAGTTCAAGTTCTTCTTCTTCTTTTTATAATATTCCCATATTTTCATTGCTTTTTTGTTGCATATTTGCTATTATTTGTTTATTAAACAATGTACTTATTTTGTATTTATTTGAATGCATTATGGTTATGGTCTGCCAATCATTACTCCACAAACTGTCTATTTAGATGTGTGTGTGTGTGTGTGTGTGTGTGTGTGTGTGTGTGTGTGTGTGTGTGTGTGTGTGTGTGTGTGTGTGTGTGTGTGTGTTTGTGCTAATAATGAATGAAAATATAACATGTGTCCTCTTTAGCATCTCCCCATAGATCAGATGTGTGTCTGAGACTGTATATAAATCGAGGTAGCTGCCACATGTAAAAGTTTTGGGACCCCACCATTATATCACATTTTGTCACATTGTGTTGCAGTAACAAACATGTAATATTCGCACATATTGTTAGAAAAAATGAAAGCACTATAACTGAAAGCATGCCCTTGATATTGCAATACAAAGCCATTTAAAGAGGCAATAATAAACAGCCCCTCTTCAATCCCCCCTTCCCCAAATGTTGCTGAACATATAAATAAACAAATGATAAATACATATGATTATTTTATAGGTTGATGAAAACGTATGACCAGATACACACATCTAACTCGTATTTTTTAAATGGAACAAACCCCTAAATATCTGTTTTATGTGGAAACCAAGGTTGTTGGGTATTACCAGAGAAAACGACACTATTGCTAATTCTTGCGTTCATATTAAATTTCACCTCTCCTGTGTCAGCCAAACAAGTTTAAACTCGTCTTTTTTTCTCCTCTATTTTTCTGTTATACTTTTTGTTATTCATCATGATTGTTTTAACTCATCGCACAGCGCGTCAGCCTCAGCGCGTCTCTCCCTCTTCTTCTTCTTCTTCTTCTTCTTTTTCTTCTTCTTCTTTCCCTCCTGTCTGCCCATTTGTTGTGAGCCGTGTATAAATCTCTCTCAGGAGGAGTGTCAATCGGTGCGGTGTCAATCAGAGCTTCGGCTTCCCTTTCATCTCTCCTTCCTCCCAATGACTGGAGAGAGAGAGAGGAGGAGGAGGAGGGAGCGCGGCTACATTACCAACACACACATACACACACTGGTTACATTACACTGTGGAAGCAGTGTGGGAGCAGTGGGAAGTCGGTCCACGGCGGTTTTTTCCTCCACTCTACCTTCTTTTCTGATTGTTTTATGACTTCTGCTTTTATCCCTCCTGCGTCGAGGATGTATTTTGAAGCATGAAAGCGGCGTACTGCGTTGCTTGTTGTCTTGTCTGAGTGTTACAACTGTGTTTTCTTCCAGTTGCACATCCATCAGTTACCTTTTCACCTCAAGGCGGTGTTTTGGTTTTGTTAGCCTACTTTTTTTTTCTCTCTCCACTTTCAAGGACGACGCAGCTTCTTCACTGGACCACGGAGGAAATATTATTTATCACTTTTATAAATGCACTTTTTTAAACGTTGAGGCATTTTTTTTTTTTTTTTTAACTGGAACATATCCCTCGTCGGGTGTGTGATGAGATTTTAACTCGTGGTTCGTCTTCCTTTTTTTATCCCCCCCTCCCCACCCCCCCACCCCCTCATGACATTGAGGCGTTCACTGGACTCGTATTCTGAGCCTTCAACATCTCAAGTTTAGCATATCAAGTTGTTCGGGTCTGAGTTTTCAGTCCTTTCAGTCGAAAACAGTCGTGGTGAGAGAGAAAAGGGGACGCCGGCAGCAGCTCCTCCTGTTGCTCCGGTAAAAACACACCGGCAGCGGTGCTTTGAACGCCGCTTCCTCTGCGAGAGGGAGACGCTCGCGCACTCGGTTTCGGGGGATTTCAGTGGGACTTTTCCCCTCTGTAGTTTCGCGCGCGCACGTGTATGTCTGCGCGTGTGTGTTGTCTTCGGTTTTCTTGGTGAAACAAACAAGAGTAAAAAAGAAAAGAAAAAAGAAACCCCCCCAAAAATGCCACAGTTATCAGGCGGCGGCGGCGGCGGCGGCGACCCGGAGCTGTGCGCTACGGACGAAATGATCGCGTTCAAAGACGAAGGAGACCCGCACAAGGAGCAGATCTTCGCCGAGCTCAGCCACTCGGAGGAGGAGGGAGACCTGGCGGACATCAAGTCGTCTCTGGTCAACGAGTCAGAGAGCAGCCCCAACAGCAACAGCCACGATGTGAGTAACGCCGCGGTGGTGTGGGGAATGATGAGGGAGAGAAGACGGTGGGTATTAATGTGACCTCCATCAGAGAGGAGAAACAGCCGAAACAAAGTTGTTCTGTGGGTTTAATCATTTAAAGACCTCGTTTTCATTACATTAATTACTCAGGGTTTACCTGAAGCTCACAGCATTACAAGATGATGTGAGCTTTAAAGAGAAAACAGGCCTAACATGAATTTCCTCCTGTGAGACCCTGCTCAGTTTCATAATGTGTTAAGCATCTTTAACATGAAGATTTATCTCAGATTAGAAAGAAAAAAAACAAGCTGAGTTCAGGTGCATTTATAGCCTTAACTGCACGTTGCACTTTAATTGTATTCATCACGGTACCACTGCAGTCTCCACACTCAGGTGTAGCAGCTTCACCTCCAGAAACCTCCTCTGCATGTTACATCTGAAGCACCCAATTTACATTTTTTGAAACCTTATAGGTCTAAATGCACACATGGACATCTGTGGCAGTTATAGTTTATTAGTGTGGAGTATAATATGCAAACCAAAAAACAAACTGTAAATATATAATTTAAGATGTAGGAATTGGGGCCTTGTGTGCTGCCAGTGACAAGTAGGCTAATAGATGTATTTGCAGGGATTCACGTTAACCTTCGGCAGCTGTTAACACCAGACTGATTGGCTTAAAAGCTATTGACAAACAAGATGATTCATTTATTTCAAAGGTCACAAAAGGACAACATCAACAATTATTTTGTTACCAAGGTGTGAATCGTTTTCTATCGTCATTGTCCTATTTCATAATTGTCGTGTTCGTTTAATGGTTACCCCAATTTATGTATTTTTTTGCATGCTTTGATGTTGCGAAAAATATTGAACAGCTGCATTAGTTTTTGTCAACGCTTACCAATCAGATTAAAAGGAGGCATCAAGAAGAAAATCAAAAGAAATGTCTTGTGTAAATGCAAATAGAATCTCAATTGCAGAATGTATTAATGATGCATTTTTTATATTTCCAAAATTTTTACTTTTTTATTCTGTGCTTGCAAGATGCCATTTTATACACCCACATAAAGACGCAGAGTAGCCATTCAACATCACAGTTTAAATGATTATTAATCAAATATTCTGCATCCATCATCCCGTTCACCAACCTCAGGATGCAGGCTGCAGCTTCCCCATCACGCAGTTAGTCGCCTGTTTTTGTCATTAACCGCAGTGTTAATGAAATTTTGGGCACATCCTGAACGAGACTGTATACATCCACCACCAAATGTCCTAGAGACACACGAGACAGAGGCTGAATGTTAATTAGGAATCCAGTGAAGCTCCCTCGCTCAGCTTGAAGCCATCCTGAGGGGTCTGAACTCCAAAAAGAGGTCCTCTTCCCAATTCTGATTCGGAAAAAAGAAAGGAAAACGGCTGTGCGAAAAGCAGGGGATTTTATTTTCGTCGAGCAAAAACTGTCTCCACCATTTTCTCTTTTCATGGGATGATTTTATTTCACTTTGAACAGAGGCTTTTAATTTCTAACATAAATACACGTAAACCGAGAGATGAAATTGAGAGTGGGCCTATGGTATTGAAAACAAGTTAATTTGTAAGCTCCTTAAGGACATGAAGCTTAATTAAGTGGTTCTTTTGAAGCTTTGATGCAGGCTGCTCCATCACCTCTCTAAAGATCGGTGTGTGAGTGTGTATGTGTGTGTGTGTGTGTGTGTGTGTGAGAGAGAGTGTGTATATATGTTTGTGTGTGTGTGTGTGTGTGCATGTGAAAGCTTGTTCTGCTGTGGTGACAAGCAAAAGGGACGGTTTTTGTCCCAGCAGTGTTTGTGGGTGTCTGACTCAATCAGCATGTTTGTGTGTGTGTGTAACTGCGTTTCAAGGCCATCTTAATTGATTCACCATCATTTACATTTCGTATTCTTTTTTTTTTGTATTTACAGGCAGCTAGAATGTCCCAAATACAGCAAGATTCATATCATGAAAAACACAGAGACCATTTGGAGGAGGGTAAGTGACGCCGCCTTGAGCCAGAGCTCGTTATATCAGCATGCTTTATAGGATAGCCAGCATGCCATTTAGATGCAATAAAAGCCTTTCAGAATGATTCGCTGCAGCTTGAGAAGTTGAGGTTTGAAGGAGAACAATAAAGTACAACTTTGTTTTCCCCCACACAGAAGTGATCAGTCACATTTGTGCACTGTTGATCCCCCTCTTATCAGAGCCCCTGTTGTTTTTTGCTGCACTCAGACAGATAAGCTCAGATCCAAGTCTAGCCAGGACAGGCTGTACCTTCATGGACACAGCTACCTGTTACCTACCTCGTAGATGAGGGCGCCCGCAGAACCACTCGAAGACACTCGAAAAGGAGGATGAATATGTACATTTCCGATTCGTTTTTCAGAATGATTATAAAAGACCACTCCTACAAATGAAGAAAAAAAGAAAAGAAAAAAAAATCACATTTCTGTCTCTTGTGTTCCTTATAATGCATCCCCCCCAATAAACTATTTCCCCACATACATCAGCTCTCTGGTCGCAGTGTTGCAGGCAACATGTTGCTGCCGCTCGGGGCTCTTTGCTCTCTGGGTATTGTATTCTGACCTCGCGGCTGCATGTCATCATTAGGCCTTTGAGGAGGAGTGTGTCTCCTCTTTGTTCCCCTTTCACTCCTGAATAGGATCCCCTCAAAGCAAACACTGGCTTTCTTCACAACAAGATCTGTGTTGCCATCAGGCTGTATACCACAAACACTCCCAACCCCCCGGCCTTATTACTCCGCGCGCAGTTGAGTGGCAAGTGGCGCTGCATTGAGGCCTCTTGTATAAAGCTCCCCCTCTTAGGTCAAAGGCACAGTGGAACTGTTGGGGCGTCTCCTGTTTTGACACAGTCTGTATGTTCTTCTAATTGGCGCTAATTGGCACAGAGGGGCTCCATTGTTCCTCTGTATAATACGACCTCCTCTCCAAGACGGGAAGAAAGGGCACAAACAAAAGGCCGAGGCGAAATGGGGCACGGGTTAAAGCGATCCACAGTGATATCATTACGGCTTCAAAAAGGGGGCAGGACGACTTTGTGTTCAGCGTTATCATTAATACCTGTCTGATTTATTGACTGAAGCGAATTTAGAATTTGTCATGCGTAAGATTTGTTTATGTGTTTGGTGCTCCAGTGTTGTGAGAAATACAATGAGTTTTGATGTTGAGCAATTTAAAAATGGCTTCATAGGAGCTTTTTTGCAAACATGCAGTAAATTGTCACTTTTTTCTTTTATCAGCAAAACTCCATGAACTGTACAGTAAAGGGCATCCGTACCAGGGCTACCCGGGCTACATCATGATGAGCAACATGAACGACTCCTACATGAACAATGGCTCGCTCTCGCCGCCCATGCCCAGAACGGTCAGTACCAACTCATTTTCTCTTTCTTTGTGTGTAACAATTAACGAGAGCCTGAAAACAAACATGTCAAAAAATCTTTTTGCTTGAGGCTGACAAAACTAAAATCAGCAAAGTGCACAAAGGTATCGACCTTTCCCAATTTTGCGTGACAAGGATTTATAGTTAGAAAATAAATAGCTGATGCTTTTAATTAGGGGGGAGAACAACTCTAGAGCCAGTGTTATTTGGCAGTATAGTTGAGGCAAGACATTTATTTTCTTTGGTGGGTTAAGGTTTCTGTTTTCTTTTACGTAGTCAGAAGTCGGTAAAGTCACGCTGAAAGTGCTGGTCTGAAACAACACATTTGCTTTGGCCATCAACACACTCTTGCACAAACCTGCGGGATGATGATAGACCTGCAGAGATGTGACGTCATGCTGCACCTGCTCAGGTTAAACGGAAGTTCAGGCACTTCACTTGTCATGTAACACACAGCATGCAGACTGAGGACGAAGACAGAAAGCCACCTGTTGCTTTACCTGTCCACACAGTCTCATGTCTAATACATCTGCATTATGTTTTCCATATGAATTAAGTAAAAAAGATTAAATCAAATTCCATTAAAGAATCACAGAAAAAAAGGATTGCAATACTTAATCAAATCAGTGCTTAATTAAATCATATGGTATTGCAGACATCTCATTTTTATTGACCTATAAAAAGAAGACATTGTTAGCATTTGCTGTTTTCAAGCTTCTGAAATAAAAGCATTTGCTTATATTTCATTTTTTGATTTGGACTGTTCCTTAGAAAAAAAGAGCAATTTTCAGATAACTCTGATAACGTGTTATATGTCTGCATTGTTAATTTTTGAAAATGTTAGATACCAAGCATTTGTTAAAGAAGAAGTTGATAAGGCTGATAATAATATAGTTCTTAGCTGCAGCCCTATGAGGTCAAAAAAAGGTCATTAGGCATTTTACGTTTTCATGGCCTCTTTTTTTAAATAAAAAAAAATGAAAATAGCGTGTTTATAGCTTATAAAAAGCTCTTGTGTCAAAATGCATGCAGCGCAATATATTACCGAATACATATTTAATATGATCTAATCTGTTGCTTTTAAGTCACTTTCATACCAGAACATTTAGTTTGAAGACAATTTCATGAGAAAAAGCGTCCTTGTACTGACCAATAACTTGATTAATAAAAGACAGTTTTTCAGATAAGATTTCTTGACTGTTAAACTAACAAACTTAAACCTCATAATACGATAACGATAAAAAAAAAAAAAAAGTCACTCCCAATGTTCGTAATGTTTGTATTGTTGCGGAGTATCTTTGTACAATATTTACCCCGAAGTACCAGCATTGTTGACACCCGTGTCCTTAACAACAATACGTGACCCTTGGATACTGAATGCCTGTCATACTTTCCAGAAGATTAAGAGACGGGATATACAGTATTTCTCATCTTGTTAAAATCTTAAGTGATGTATGTCTACATGACCCGAGTAAGCCCTCTAATTAGCCCAGCATGACTGAGGAGGCCTAAAGGCAACACCGCGTCTCCGAGGCTGCTCTGCACTGGAGTTTATAGTACCGTCAAGGGGCGGTGTGTGTTGTTGCAGATATTGTCCCTGTAATGGTATCAAATTCAGGCCAGCTGCAGGTCTCTCACTGGCGGCTTCCTGTGTCTGTCCCGTTTGCAAATTTCTCCTCTCAAGACAGACATGAAGCGCAGGGCACATCAGCAGCTGTCCACTCTAATCCGCTTTTGTCCAAGTCTCTGTATCACACTTGTGGTTTTGGTTCCTTCATACAGGAAACACTCACACAAGTTCTGGGTCGTTTGTGCTTTTGCAGCTCATGCGCGTTAGTTTCATCAGGGTAAAGTTGTGAAACGTGAGCTCCGCGTTATTGTAAGAATCGGCTCTCGGAGGCAGATGTGATTGTTGGGGGCAGATGCCACATGCTGTGCGTAAAGGAACTTCATTCACACGCAACTCTATCGCGGGATGGTGTTAAAATTGCATTGCTTTCCCTCTGCCAAAGTTGGGGAGGGTGAAAGTACGTGACATTGTCGCGTAAACGTGATTACCTCATGATTTGCCCTCGTCAGTTGACAAATAGAGTTGTTTATAAAATGTGGGGTATGATGCTGTTCAAATTCTCCGTCTATGGCTTGTTTTCTGGTAAATTTGATCGGTTATTCCATCGTACGCAGTGGAAATCTCGTAGCAAAATCTGCATGGAGACCAGCTGACGGTACGAGAGGAAATTACCCCTCACTGCAGATGAATCAGGCCAGGCAGTTAGACAGCATACTAACTGGCAAAACTTTTAAAGCCCCGCTTTCATTTCATTTACCATGGCTGTTTTTTTTTTTTTTCACCCAATCTCCCCCCTCACCCTTTCTTCAATAAAACGGTAGTCATTTTATATACGTTTCTCTCACTTATCCAATAAAAAGAGCCGAGGCTTGGTGGAGGGATCACGGAACATGAGTCTTCTGGCTTTCTCACTGATGTCAGTTTGCTGCGTCTGCTGCCGGCCACCGCAGCCATAGTATCTGCAGGCCTGGGATCGGTTTTCACTGAGATCAAAGGCACATTCTCCCTTTCATTCTCTTCCATCCCCAGCCCCACTGCCGCCCCCCCCCCCCCCCCCCCCCCCCCCCCCCCCACCCCCCAATCCCAGTAGTTTAGATTGATTTCCATTGACCATGACATTCCTGCACATGCCGTCCAGTCATGATGGAGCTGTTGGGAGTAGCTGATTGTCAGCAGATTTTTAGGGCTTCTAGCTTGATCGGTCGCCTCCACCGTGAGAGCTGAGACTCTGGTGTCAAGACGCTAATGGTGTTCAGTTGCGTATTCACGTTGACCACTTCAAAGAGTCGATGGTGTGTTATGGATACCCTCATGTTTACGTAATCGTATAGCTGCTTTAGGATGTGGAGTCTGCAGGGTATCCAGAGCATAACGTGTAATGATTTGGAGAGTTCATCTCACGAGGTAAATCTTTTTCTTGAAGGAGCAAAAATGCTGGGGAGTTTGTGTTTATATGCACACAAAAAGAGAAATTATGTAAAAGAAGAGAATTGATGTGTATCTTAAATTATGTTCGGGGTTAATGCAAAAAAAAAAAGAAAAGCCAACAATAACCTGGTTATTTAATTAGACAGAAGGACACTGATTACGTCTGTTGTCTTGATCAGGGGTACTGTTTCTCTCTCACAGCATTTTCAGATGAATCAGATAATACAAAGAGACCTGTCTATATGTTCTGTCTTTGTTATATATGTTGATACTTAAAGATAGGAAAGATTTTTTTCTCTGGCCTCTGTGTCTTTGTGATTGTTTATACTGACAAATGAACATGCTTTTATACAATGTTGGTCAGAATTATTATAATACCCGATTTCAATATTTAGGATAATGGTTGCTAAGTATAACTCCTCAGAGCATTTAGGATGTCATCACTTCAGGATTTATGTGTGGAAGAAGAGAAGTGCAGTTCAGTGCTTTGGTGGGCTTTCTCTTATCTTTCAAATACGTGGTCCTGCAGCCTCTCAAACTCAAGCGAGGATGTGAAAATGACAGCTTCTAAATAAAGATCAACAAGCTCGTGATGGCCAGTACATATTTTTAAACGAGCTGAAAATCTATTTTCAGATTTGGTTGTCACATGAATGTTCAAATGTGTTTTTGTTAAAATCACAAAAAGACCTGTCTTACATCTGTGGGTTGAAAGAAACCCCACAACTTCTTAGCTCATGACTTCTTACCGAAACCTTTCAAATAAACATGAATGCGTGGTTGACAAGATAAAGACACACAACTGCCTGTTCATGTGTGAGATGTTGACAGTGCAGAGATATGGTACAAGGTGTGTCACCTGACTGTGAGGATGTGCTGTGTTGCAAAAGTCGCATGGTCTTGAGCAACAGCTTGAGGAAAGGAACGGATAGAATCGCTTTTTTTTTTTTAAAGCCTAGTTTTGCTGCTATGGTGTTAAGAGAGCTCCCTCTCCTTTTTTCCCTTTTGGACCCTCAATTGCAGATCCTCATGGCGAGAAGGAGGGGGTTGGAGGGGGTGAAGCGCTGTACTTTCCTTTGATGTAGTGAGAACGTGACGGATCTGCTAGCCAGTGTCTCGCAGCGTGGAATCACTAACCCAGGCTTACCTAACGGGATTTGGTAGGACCGCTCTGGTGTCCCTCAGTGCCATGTGTGTCCTGAGCTCATGCCCCCAGCACTACCGTGGAAGATCCCTGTTAAAGAGAACACTACATTTACCAGCAGCCCTCCATGTCCACACATAATGTTCTAGATGACAGCTTATGGCACCTTGTGTAGTTTTTCTTAGTTTCACATGATGTGTGAAGTTTAGCAGAGCTGATTGCAGCATTGTGTCTTCATATTATCATCCCACTGTCTGATCATTTCCTTTAGCGCAGTACTTTTTATATGTGTATCTAAAAAAAAAGTCTCAAAATAAACTATGAAAATATGATGATATATAATTGCCTCATTTAATGATGGACACCAAATCCGTACATATCAAAGAGTCACGCTGACATTGATGTCATCTGCTGTGCAGCTCTATCAAACAGCGAAATGTGTGTGTGCACATGAAGGACAGCAGCAGGGACCTCACGCAGAAGAAACACTTGGCGTCTCAGAGTCTTTGTAGTGCCGCTGGCGCTGGGTCGTGGTGTTTTATAAACAGCACCATTAACGCCAAGGTCTCCTCTCGTCCTCCGCTGTATGGTGATGCTGGTTGACACATTGACTCCATATGCACGGTGCTAATGACGCCATGTGGCTGCAATCACCTTATCAGTATGTTTCATCTCGTGAAATGGAGCTCAGCAGAGTGATTGTCTACCAGGACTAAGATGTGTGTTGTTTCAGATGAGAGCCAAAAATACGACGATCGAGGTCTAAGTTTCTGGATTTATTTTTCTTGATAGTGTGAGTCCATGCTGATTGATTTGAGCATAACAAAATACTTTTCTATAGGTTTATACTCTTAAAACCATAACATTATTGGTATTAGCTATAAGTAGATATAATCAGATATATCTGACATAAGAATAAAAACAAAGATGAAATGCCATAGACAAAGTTAAAATGAAGTGGTCAAAGCGCTGAAAATGTGTGTTTTCTATATGTGTGTGTGAGCAAAGCAATCGGGAGCGTCATGGTTGTGACGTGCATGACGTGCATATGCACACTTAGCCCCAGTTGATGTTTATTTTGGGCATGTGTTACTGCTCAAAGCGAAGCACTCATAGACGATGGCACTTTCTTCGCTCCCCGTCCTCCCACTGAGTTGGATGAAGCTTAACCAATCAAGCAGTGCTGCCTGGAGCCAGCCAGTCAGGCTTCCATGGACAGGCCGCCGCTGAAGCCCACAACACCTGCTCAGAGGACTTCACTCTTCACCAGCAGCCTGCCACTGATCTCCAGGGGTCGGTGGACGGGCTCGCCAAGGTTGTCCCTGTTGCCCAATTCTGTTTGAATGGCCTGGGTGTGAACTTCCTGTCAGGGTGGATCAGAAAAGGAGACTAGAGGGCGGTGTATGGAGCGCAACTGACGTAACTGTTGGTGATGTTATGACTACGCTTAGTTAAGTTATATGGGATAGTGGGTAAAGTGGTTGTCACTTGGCAAAATGTTTTTTTGTTTGTTATCCCCCCCAAAAAATGTGTTGAATGCCCCTGCAGCGCTCGTTTGATTGACGGATCGGGTCAACCTTTGAGCTTCGATTGGCGCTTGTCATTAGTTCCCTCAAAGATGATCACAGTGCCTCACTGTTCCCTGACACAGTCATAAAATGAGTAAAAACATGAATAGCTTTATTGACTTCATCCTAACAGCTCGTCGGTCCATATAGAGGCGAGCAGTGTTCCAGCTAGTAAACGGCAGCAAGGGGAACAATAAGACCACAGGAGTGAAACATGGGTGCAAATCCAGCCGGCTGTGTCCAGACTTCAGAGAAGCTCAAACAGCCCTCACTTTGTCCAGCTAAGGAACAGAGCTATGATCAATAGCTGCTCTGTTTTGTATGAAGTCGGACAGTCTCTGTCGCGCTCTTTGCCTCCCTCCTTGTCTTTGCTGTTTCATATTTTTCAGAAGCTCATTATTTCTTTCTGCTGTGGGTGTGAGTGCTAAAGAGACTCACATGCAATGTGCATCTGACAGCGCTAAAATATTAATGGTCCCCAGTGTAGGAGGTTGGTATAGGGCCTACATAGTTGCAGTACAAAGGGTGCCTTCTAGCCACCAGGCTTTATTAACAGAGCTGTTAAATGAATGGATGTCTATAGCTTTCTTCTTGCCGCCTTTTGTGTTTTTTTGGCGCTAAACATCATCAAATCACTTTCTCTTTGTGTAACAATTTGCAACACATAGACCAAACGGGTGTTCCATGGAGACTCAAGCATGCACACAAATGCATTGTGTAGCGTAAGAGCTACACTACACTGTTGCGCTCTCTGCAAAGAGGAGGGCTTTGCTATCCGTTGATGTTGTGTGGTCTCGGCCATAAAAAAAAACACACAGTTCTTTGACGGTGAAAAAAGCCTGTCTTTAATTTTTGGGAAACCCATAAAAGTTTGTCGCTCCTTTCATATTGGCTGCAGAATTGAAAACAAATGCTACATTCTCCCCTCCTCTCCTTTGAACTGGCCAATTATGGAGTTGTGAAAATAAAAATCAGTCTGTAGATCTCTTTACCCCCCACCCCCACCCTCTCTCTCTCTCTCTTTCTCTCTCTCTCTCACACTCTTTCTTCCTCAGTCACTTTCTTTTTTTTCCGCCTCCCCCTTGTTTTTGAAGAAACCGAGGGGGATCACTGATGTCAAAGTCAAAACCAAGAGCATTAAGAAAACTGGCGAAATGCAATACAGCTGCAATCCGACATGACGCTAGAAAATAGGGCTGAGGAGCAGAAAGCCTCTCTCCCGTATTCCCAGGGCGCGCAACTGCTCCCGGCCTTGGCTTTGATCTCTTCAAAGCCTCCTGCCTCCTACTAGATGGAGAGTCTTGGCTGCCGCTCGTGAGCGCTGGAGAGAGGCAGGAAGGGAGGTGGGGGTGTTTTTTTGGGAGGGGAGCGGGGGGAGAGTCGTCGTCTTTTCCTTTCCAGGGCTAAAATCAATCACGGTGCCGAGGCAATTATGTGTAATTCAACCCCAGCCAGATTAGTGACTCCTGTTACCTGAGCGACCGGAGCTCTGTAATCTGTGAGACACACCGGCCTCACCGGCAAAGGAGTAGCCAGGAACAGGCCAGGGCACTTGAGGGAAAGGAGGGGATTGAGGGGAGAGGGAGAGGTGCTGAAAAGCAGGCTGCCATGCCGCCGTCCAGCAGAGCAGAAAATCTGAGTACAATAGAGTGATTACACTTGCAGATGTAGCCGCATTTATGACGAGGGGGGATATCGAGAACAGAAAGAATGACGAGCGCTGATGGCCATGGAGCTTGATAGTTAGTGCGCTAACTAGCTAGGTCTCTTTTGTGTTGAAACATGTGGGTAACGTCGCCACCGCTGCGCTTCCAGTCCTCCCCCACCATCCGCCACCCTGTCCCCCCTCCAGTGCCATATCTCTATCCCTCATGCCCTCCATGAGGGCTCCGAAATGCAAGCTTGGCTAAGGCTCCTGCCCCAGGCGCCCAATTTACTATGGCTGGAGAAAAACTCAGTGGCCCCAAGTCACAGAGGAAAACAGCAGAGCTGAATGTTGCTCTTTCCCTGCTGCTGCAGTTCGTCTGATCTGTGCAACTGTTTCAGTGTCTTAACACACAGCAGTGTAACAATTTACACCCTTCTGTTTTTTTATGTGGCTTACTGAGGAGATTTATCCCAATTATGTTTGCTCCTAGTTTAGGCAAATCTAGAACGTGGTAGGAGTTTGATGCTCATGACTAATACCACCTAGCGTACGTTATGAGATTATTTATTTGTATGACTTTTTTTTGATATTTTCATGTGGGGTTAAAGCCATTAATTGGAGGTTGGGTAGACGGTAGAGGGCAGAGGATAAAGTGCCGCTCCACATTATCGATATTTAATTGGAAATATATAATTACCTTGGCTGTTATTCTTTCCTGTGCTCAGTCTGTATGCGCTGATGTCACAGGGATGATGAGAATAAGGCTTTGTTTTTTCCCCTCAGCAGTCACTTGATGCAGGATGATGAAACCCACAAAGATATCTAGCAAGAATGTGTTTGTTCATCTGATGAGCTCGTCTAGCGCTCCATGTTCCTTTGATCATCGGACTACTCGGTTGGTGATTGAAGGCACTTATTTCCCTCATGGGATGTACACATTGAATAAATTACATATATTGTCCTGTAATAGAACGTAGATGATCAGGACCTTGATGTCTGCGATAGTTTTAACAAGGCAGGCTGACAGGCAAGTGGAGCTGACTCTAAAAATATAAAGGTCACACTGAATGGATTATGTGGCATCAATGGAGCCACCGTCCAGCGCAGCAGGAGCCCTTAAATCCACTAGCAGCCATAACCCCTCGGCTCAGGGGCCAGGTGACGCTTTTCATGTCCTCCAATGGAGAGACATCACAGAGGCATCCTCCACTTTGAGCTGCCCGTCATCAAACAATGCATCAAAACATCAAATCAATCCACCCCCACTGTATCTGTCTTTTGAAATGAAAGATGGGGGGAATGGAAGTGCCCACTGCTCCCCTTCCCCCTCCACCACCAACACCACACATCTACATCTACCACTACTGAAGCAACGATAGAGTGAAAAGGTTGTGTGAGCCATTTATTTGAAAAGTGTAACAGTGGTTATCTGACCTGGGGTCACAAATCCACACAGGGACAGTTTTACACGGGTCCATTTTATGAAAGGGTGAAAACAGGTTATTACAGTCTCTTGGATTACAACTCTAGGATTACTAGAGCCAGCCCTACCATGTATATATTGGTTATTCAAGCTGTACTTAAATTCTGCTGCCTGTGATTGCAAAGACGTGCGTGAACATGGTTGAACACAACTTGACATTTTATTCTCATGAGGGCACACAGTGAAGGAACGACACATGTTGACTTATATAGCGACTATCTGAAGGGCTCAATACTTCTTCCTATCCTATCGGAAAATCCTACATTTTACTTGCCTTGGTTTAAGATTTCAAGTAACAGAACAATACATGAATGATATACATTCATGGTTGCCAAGTATTGCAACCTAATTTTCTAAAATATACTGTTTAATATATTCGACATTGGGATTATTGATTAATCTGATTTTCCAATGAGTCAGAAATTATTTATTAATCCAATAGTTATATATTATCATTGCTTGTTTTATCTGACACATTGTTCAAAACCCAGGGATATTAAACTCAGGCCCTTCAATCTAACATTGCTTTCTTCATAGTCAAATGAGATTGAATTAAAACGTGTGAGCAGTCCACAATGAATACGTCGAGCATAGAGCTGAATTACAACCAGGGTGTGTTCATTGTTTGGCTTACCATTCTGTTTTTGTAGCATCAGGTGCATGAGTGTGCCCTGTAATGTTGCCGTAACCATATGCCCTGAGCCTGAGGAGCCCCCTTTGTGCTCCCGAAATTTACTATTACCATTTGTTTAGAGGTATCAAGGGATAAGCAGACGTTGTCCGTTGCCATGTTGTACACGGTGATTGTTTTGTTTGTATTAAAGCCCCCCAAAACCCTGCCGCAGAGCTAATTGACGGGGCTGAGTTTTCATGTGACCGTTCAGATCCTCGGAGAGGTTCTTGAAGTGCTCGCTGCTTCTGTGGGGATGGAGAAAAGACATTTGTTCGGAGGGGGATCAGATTTGAATAGCTTTGTGCTTTTCATTCAGATCGTAACAGGGGCGTGTGCGCCTGGCTGGAAAGAAACCCTAAAATGTGTGGTTTCATTAATGACTAATTCCAGGCTGAAAGGCAGTTGTTGGTAGTCTTTACCAGTTAATCCCTTAAAACGAGGAATCACACCCAAACAGTGGGCTGCTGGTTTTGTTGTACGGCCTCTAATGTGAATGAGCCGAAAAGGTTTGCAGTGTTTCACAACCATGAATGCCTCTTAGCATTATAACCAGGATGGAAACGGTTGCATGATTTGTTACTATGGCTGTAGGTAACCAAGACGATCTTGTTCCACTGAAATTTGACATACACTTCAATTAATCGATTGGTCGGGAAATCTGCACATTATGTCTTGATTAACTAAATTGGCCACAATGCACCGTGCACTCTACCTAGTAGCCTCAATGAATTCTATACAAACATTATATATAATATATATATATACAAAATGAAAAAGTAAATATAAATAATTTTATACTTCAATGATAATATTTGGTTTAAAGTCGACCAGCACACACCTGCCCATATTCATTTGATTTCAAAATAGAACGAGCCATCGCGAGGGGATGCAGTCATATTATAATCAAAACGATTAAACTATTTATTTGACCAAACTTATTGACATATGACAAATCTGATATGTTAAGCCTATTAAGAAGTGATGCACGTCAGGGTATTTTTAATTTCCGCCACACCCACCTGACCCAATAAGAGAGCCGATACGCCCCGCCCAACCCGCAAAAATATGCATTGATATCCCGAATCGCAAGCCGTCGACCTTATGCATTATAGTAGCACATATGTCAGGACGGAGACACTGAGGACTGTGGTTTTCTCTCAGGCGCTCCTCGAAGGTCCTCCTGAGGGAAACCGCCACAGCTGCCACAGCTGGAGTGATCGAGGACTCTCTTTCTCCCCCGCCCACAGTAGTGAGAATATCTACACTAAGTATTTGTTAAAATGATTTGTTAAAATGTTATTCTTTAATCTTGAATAGCAGCAAAACAAGGAGCCTAACCCTTGAAAAAAGACATGAGCTCTGTGACTCTCTCTCACACACACACACACACACACACACACACACACACACACACACGTTGCTCCCGCCCCGAAAAGAATGGATTATGAATGAATGAATGGACTTGCTTGTTAATGTAACACCAGTGATTGTCCAACCGATGAGAATTAAGTCAGACAAGAGCATATCGACCAACCGACCAGAGGGTGTCGGCGCCATTGGTAACATAATGAAAAGCACAGCTTTGTCTGGGAGCTTGTCTAATTATGTAAAAAGGTCCTTTTGGAAGTGAAGGGATACAGAACATGAAGAGCTCGAAGGGCAATCGTTCATTGAGGTGACAAGAGCATCGGTCATGTGACTACGGGGTCAAGGGTTCAGATCAAGGCCTGGACACAGGTGTCAGGACACCTGAGGCAACA
The DNA here is from genome assembly GCF_910589615.1 of Taurulus bubalis. Taxonomy (NCBI): domain Eukaryota; kingdom Metazoa; phylum Chordata; class Actinopteri; order Perciformes; family Cottidae; genus Taurulus; species Taurulus bubalis. Next base: position 10,916,356 of record NC_136594.1, read on the forward strand.
TGGCTCAGTGTGACCCGCAGTTTTCAAAGCATTACATAATCTACACGTTTAACCCTATCACAAGATAGCGTGTTCTGTTTACAAAATTCTGGCTTTTTCTGTGCATTTCATTTTTTGTTCCATTAAGTCGTCGGTGGCATGGGCTCACTAACTCATCCAATGTTTTTATTCTTCCTATTCTTGCTTGTTGTGCAACTGTCTGAGTGAAATACAGAAGGAAAACTAGGTCAATACTCTCTACAGCTCAGGCAGAGGCAGCTCTCATTCAGATCCCCTTCCTATCCACATTTTCCAAGTGTGTGCCATTAAAAAAACTTCCCCACGAAAACATTGCAGCGCCTCGACAGCCGGCTGCTGTCTGCCTTCGTCCAGCTCTCCCTGGCTAGCTTGCAGTGCTAATATTTACCCCTTCCTTTCCGAAGATGTAATGTGCAATGTTGCATGGGAGCTCGCTGGGGCTTAGAGAGAAGAGTACTGTCTCTAGCTCTCGTCTCCACAGGTAGGGACACACAAAGACCCCCACCAGACTCTATTTTCCCCCTCAACGCTGAGCTCCCAAATCCAAACTGACAGCCATTCATGCCCAGAATACCTGGGCGAAAGCTGAGGGGGGGAAACACTATCTAGGTGTAGCAGGCAAATCCGCTCTTGTTCGACGGATCTATGAAGCTCCTGCATAAGGCAACTCATCAGCACTTTTTCCCCATTCTGCGCTGCATTTTCTCTCCCTCTTTCTCTGCGTCCCTGGTATTGTGCCGAGGCTAAGGTTTTAGCGCACTTGCCACACAAAGTTAGCTTGTGCTGCGATTTTATTTGTGTACATCTCTCAGGGCCTTCGAGTGTTGTTGTTGAATGTGGATGTTGGCACCATCGTGCTGCCTGGCATGAATGTAGCTACTCAGCAGACCAGAGCTGGCTTCTAATGATAAATCATGCAGTGTGTTAATGCAGCAGCAGGGCTGCTATAAATAGTTGCTGGAGAGGGATGACGATTGATTCAGGAAGAAAAATAAAGCGCGCTCCAAACATTATGGGCTGAGTTCAAACATCGGGCCCCACAATTTACATGTAATCATTTGTAACACAGCTGATCAAGTAAATGGCAAAATGATGCATCTAAAGGTCACGAGGCTTTGTGACTCAGATTTTAATACAGACACATTGACAGTATCCAGATATGCCAGCTATACCCGATATACCAGGGAGCTGTTTCTTTGGTGCCACAGGTGATGAGAAATGACACCGTTTTGGTGTCATCTAAGGTGCTGTTAAAGGATTTTCAGTTAACTTGTCAGTAGATCCAAGGCAAGTGATGGAGCTGCAGAGAGCAGCCATGTTCTTTGTTGGGGTATAGATGCCTAGTGGGTGCTCAAATGTGTGTGCGGTCTGCCTATTGTGTATGTGTTTGCGTGTGCGCTCGCAGGCCTGCTGACAGTGGCACTTCAGCAGAATGTTTGCCCTTTCCTCAGTCCTTTGATGTGACCAGGTCCTGCTGTGATAATGAGCCCTGTGCCCCGCCGCAAGGTGAGCATCCTGCAGTTCGCCCAGAGCTCTGCCAGAGCAGCGGCCCAACCCCCATCACTCCTCTGCCATACACACATGCATGCACACACACACATGCACACATGTACATGCTCTGCAAATACAACAGTGGAGGAGCAGACCATCACTTAGCCAGTCAGAGCTGATCGACTGCCACACAGTGCTTGGGTAGTGTAAAAATGACGACAATCCATCATGTGGCACAGAAGCATTCAAAACCTGTACATATATATGCACACCATGGCCGGGCAATATAGCTGACTGTGGTGATTAATATCAGAAGTTTTCCGAAATGGAGATGTATTCAAATATGGAATATATATGCAAAATTACAAAGAAATAATCATTCATATTTTTGAAGCATGTAAAGGACAGGTCTGTTGGTAGTTTATATTTTTCCTCTTGGTAGTAAATCCTGTTAAAAGACCAAAACCGACGATGAATTGATCCTGCTAACAAGTATTGTATATCATTTTGAACTTTTGGAGAAACTCAACTCTACGTCCTGCTGCGGTGGCCAATCCCATAATTGGCCACCCAGGACTGTGCAACAAGGACACAAATTACGTCAAACTTGTTGCAGTCAATGGGCCATCAGTTAAACGTCCACCCGGCCGCGCAGCCCTATGGCAAATCCTGGAATTTTCTGATCTGGTTTAAATTCACCTTAAATGCCAAAGCAGCAGGAAACCAAACTGACACACGTGATGGCTTCATTACAATGAACACGGGCACTGTAGTCCAACATAAACTGTTCTGCGGCCGTAAATAAATGTGTTTTTTAATTTGACACAGTGTATAGTGCCCAGCAAACATGCTGGAAAGTAAAAGTTTATATTATTGACCCTTTTTAAAGATTAACATCTTCAGTACTAACACATTGTGTCTGAGAGCCACAAACATGTCAGGGTTAAGTTATTGAGAAACAGACTAACATGTCGCTGGTTTTGGTCTCTTCATGGGATTTGTTGACAAATCGAAAAAATCCTTTAATTATGTTGCACTGATATGTATTGCATCAGTCAAAACTCTATACAATAAAAACCTCAATTTATTAAGTTTTTATTACAATTCACATAAAAACAATAGTTATTGTATTACAATAACACTACATTAGACCATATACAAGCTGCAAGATGACAACATAACAATTCCATATATAAAATGACTAAACTCTGATCCAACCCTCTACTGCAGCTTCCAGCCTTCACGATCTTTTTAAAGCCTGAACTCTTTGAGAACAAACCCAATGTCATAGTGATTTGCTGTTCCTACTTAACTTGCTGTGGCTTAACAGCAAAGAAAAATAGCAACTGGATCATTTCTAATGTTCTGTTGCTCTTCCCTCAGTTTTTTAATAGCTCCGCGACATATAGAAATTAAGAGTTGAACACTTTAAAAAGCGGATAAAGTCTTTTCATCTGGGGGCAAGGCATATTTCACACAAATTATCTCCTTTGCACATCCAGTATGAGAGCTAGCGTGATTGGTTTGCTTGGAGCACACGCTCTTCATGCCAACTGAAGGATGATGGGTAATCCACCTTGGTGGTAGAGGGAAAGAAGACAGTCAGCTGTTAATAGCTGCTTTGTGTTCACATGTCGCATGTATGGGTTAAATTCATTAAGCGTGTGGTTATTGCAGTCTCTGATCTCTTCCCCGTGTACCGTGACCATATTTTACAGCATGTCCATAGCATAGTCGAGTTTTGTGTGGATTCCATGTTAATACTGTGGCATGTGTCGGTCACGTGTGGTTAATGTGAAGTGTTTGACATGTGGCTTGTGTGGGTGTATCGGTGGTATATAGGACAGCGTGACAAATGTCCTCGCTTGATAAATTTGTGCTGCAACTTAGCTTCTAAAACCATAACATTGCATGTGGAACATGCCTATTTTTGTCCTCTAGCAAACATCATCCTGCTTCAAGTTTGTGATTCATGTTTCTTGATGATTTGTACCTTTATTCCCATTTTTACCAACTGGCCTTGGTCATCAGTGTCACAGCTTCTGTTCAACCTTTGGACTCTGAGTAGCAGTAGCGAGATGGCTGATTGAAATAAAGGAAGAGGAGAGAGGGAGAGATTAGGAGAGTTATCACAGATGTAAATGTCTCTCTAGGGTAGGATTTCCTGTTATTCGTAGCCTCCTCCGCTCCTGTCCCTGTGGTTGGCTTCGCTTGTTCGTCTCATTACCCCGGGCGCGTGGCGCTCCTTCGCTTGCTGGCGGCCCAGCTTTCTTCTCCATTAATTGGGTTTCGTTACATTAAGCCCCCTGGCCGAGGGGCCATCCTGCCAATAAAACATTCCATTTTTAGCACTCCACTTGAAGCTGGTGGGGTTCAACCCGCTCTGTGAATGGTAATTGGTTATTTATTTAAGCTTCCTCAGGTTGGTCTCCACTGATTTTGGTAAAAGGGGAGAGGGGGAGGGCTCTACAATGATCACATTGTCAGTGGATACAGTAGCCAAAGACTGTATTTAAACAGCCAGAGGTGGGTGTGCTCTCTCCCAGTGATTCACAGTTATTTTAAACCATTCCCTCAGGTGATGGCAATCACCATTTTATTGGAAATTTAAAGCAAACTCTTGATGGAACTGACACTGTGTTGCCTCATCTTTTGATTCTTTCTTCTGTTAACATCCTGGGCAGAAAATCCTGTGAGTAGGTGAGGTTGCGTTTTGGGGTGAAATGGGCTTCTTAGTGAAAAGATTTAGCAGCATGGGAATCCATAGCCACCACTTGAGCTGCCATCTCCCCAGCTGTTTGTGAAACAGCTCATATGGTTTCCACACACTTGATTGTAGCTGCAGGCGCGAAGAGTCCTCATTGCATATAAATTACAGAAGTGGGAAGTGATTATTATAAAATTCCCGCTTTCCCTTTTTTCCACTCCTCTCTGCAGAAGTGGTATAATTGAGTGGAGTACAAAAGCCGTGCTGTGTGAGGAGAGAGAGGGAGAGAGATGCTAAAAAGGCAATATTGCAGGGATAGTTATGCATATACCACACAGACACATGTCCAAACACACACACACACACACACACACACACACACACACACTCGTGCTCCGAAACCATGGCAGGATGCTGGTGGAGTATGACAGAATGCAAGTTCAGAGACACAGGCGTGCCGTCAGAAAAATCCTCCCTCAGAAAAAACAATAAAGAAACAAAAAAACGAAACGTCCCATATCCCTTCCCCACCCCCATTTACAGACTGCACGCCAAGTCACTGGCTCCCCGTACTGAAACACACTGGAGTGTCTCCTCTATGGAGGGCTTGCTGCCAGCTCCAGTTCCGCACAATGAATTTCTCTTAAAACCACATCTGAGGGGTTCTTTAGAAGGGCCGGCCAAGCCTGGATATGAAATTCCAAATGGAACGTTTTCTTTTCAATCCTCACCGCCTCTCCTCTTTCACTCTCCCTGAAAAATATGAATAGAAAGATCCTAAGCCTATTATTTCTCCTATACAATAAAAGGGACCTCCAATATGGCCGCCCTCCATCACAACATCGCTGCTGCTGCTGCTGCTGCTAAGGGCATTTAGAGTCGGGATGGGGGATGAGAGGGAGTTAAATTGCAGCAACGTGCCGTGACACTCACGGTTGTGGTCACCTGAGTGTCTCCAACTACTTCCTCCAGGAAATTGGTAAAAGGGTGTCCTGCTTTTTATGTGTAAACTTGCCAAGAGCTGCAAAGTGGAAGAAGCAAGCCAACAAGTCTTCACCTGGAGGAAGTGAAATGGTGGCTCCATGACTGTTGGCACCGTAACTTACCAGTGTGACTATTTTGCTTCATCCCGATAGATTTTTCACCATCCTACGAATGTTTAGAGAGATGTAAAGATGTAAGACGCCTGAATAACAATGCATTGCTCTTCTTTTCCTCTGAGAGTAAACCATGGTTAGTTGTGGCATGCAGTTTATGTAAATGTGAACCCAAACAGCCATAAACTGTGTATTGGTCACAGTGGCCTGCAGGTTTTTCTCTGGTGGATTTTTGCCCTTATGGAAGCAGTTTATTAAGCAGTTGAGAAAAATGTGATATGACAGCTGTAACTGGGAAAAGCACAAAAGAGGGCTTCTCTTCCACGGCGGAAGCCTCTAGCCTTCTTGGATGCTAAGTAGTCAATCACCTTTTTTTCTTTTTTTTTTGCGCTATCGTAGTTTATGTGTGTGTGTGTGAGCAAGTATGAGAGACTAACTTTTGTTTCTGCGTGCTTTTTCTTTCTTTTCTATCTGCTACAAGTTGGAGAAGACTTCCAGCTAAGATGGTAATCCCTCAGGTTCTCATCTCATTCCCACAGGATAACAAATGGGAGTGGACAGGCGTAAAATAATATGGGCGAGAATGCTATCATTTAGCCCCTGGTGTAGGTTTGTCCCAGCCACCCGCGTCCTGGTTAGCCCTCCTTTAGGGTTAGCATCCCTTAATAAAAAGCCCTCCCCTCTGTAGGATGAGGTCTGACACTCCCACAGTCGCAGATTATCCCGTCACCTTTGACTCTTGTTGACAGGGGTCAAAGAACCTCACTCACCTGGGCTAATGTGAAAAGCCTCTGCATTATGGCTGAATTAGTTTGCCTTATTTGAGGGCAGTGTGTTCTCAAACGCTACAATGTGGACTGTGATAGATGGTGGCACACGAAGGCTCTTATCAAGAGAGCAACTGGGAGAGAAATTGGCCTTGGGAGATGAGATCCTCATCCTGATAAGAGGAATCTGATGCAGATGATGCGTCATGTGGTTTAGGATATCTTTCTCGGTACACACACACACACACGCGCACGCGCATCCACGCACACAGCACACTTACTGCCCTTTTTGTTCCTAGTTAGGACGTTCCCATAAGTTGGGGAGAGGGAGAGGCGGCTCTTAAGTGTAGTCCGGTGCCAGTCTGCGAGAGGTTCAGCAGAAAACACACATTCCAGCCATCTTTGTGTCCAAGGAGTTTTCTGTCTATATATGTGTGTGGGGTGGGAGTGGTGGGACTGGCCGAGGAGGGGCACCAATCACCACTTAGTACTGCAGGAATGTCACCTTGGCCGACACCTCGCTAGGACAACGAAGCGAGAGCTTACGAAGAGCAGTCCCGTGATTGGATCGTCTCTTCAGAAATCTATGCTAATACTAAATTTAGAGTATCTCCAACAACATTATTTATCAGGTGACCGTTCCTTTGAGAGCATCTGAGAGCTCTTTCTTTCAAAGCTCATGGGAGCCCTTCGGTGTAAGACGTGTCTCGCCCAACAGTGAACTAATGTCTTTCCGATTAGCCACATAACCTGTGGAGGTGATATTTTGACTCCAGCTCCAGCCCTGGGCTCAGATTGTGAATAGTAGATTTAGCATGGCTAAGCATTGCCATGTGTTCATTGCCGCTGAAGCATGTAAGCGCTATTGGATGGGGGGGTTGGGGCCGGGGATTTTTTTGGACCTGGCTCGGTCTATTTTAGTTGTCAGGAGGCAGGTCTCTTTGAGTCAGCCGGTGATGGGGGGGGCCTGTGCTCAGGACACTCCTGACGTGATTACCCCTGCATTAAGTACCACTGCAGACATCTGTCTCACTCGCGCTCTCTGTCCGCAGCCAACCCCCTCCTCCTCCTCCTCCTCCTCCTCCTCCTCCTCCATCCCTCATCTCTCCTTCCCCCGGCTCTTGCTCTGTAATGAACTCCCCTTATTCACCAGCTAATGACTGCCTTTGATCTCCCGCCGAAGACCTCTGCTCTAACTCTACCCTGCGAATCTTTCTTTTTTCTCCCCTCCCTTTGCTCTACCCCTCGCTCGCTCCTATTCGCTGCAGCTCTGTTTCTTTCTTTTTGCTGTCTCAAACATACTCGTGCACCTCTTTGACTTGTTTTTCCTCCTTCCTTTAGGGAATGTGGTTTCAGGTCATGCTGACCTCGGCAAAACAAAGTTTTTAAGGTGCTGCTGCTAAAAAAATAAAAAAATAGTTTTTAGTTATACCTTTTAACCATACTATTAAGCGTCATCCTCATCTACATGGAGGCAGACCACCCGCACTATATGTGCCGTACCAGTCGCCAGATCATGTGGTTGAGAATAGGGCCAAATTGTGCATGGAGTGGTGCAGCTGAAGCTCATGTATAATGTCATCCCTTTTTATATTGTTTCAAATCTTGTTTTCTCCACAGTCCAACAAAGTCCCCGTGGTGCAGCCGTCCCATGCAGTCCACCCGCTCACCCCACTGATCACGTACAGTGACGAGCACTTCGCCCCAGGTCCTCACCCCCAGGATGTCAACAACAAACAAGGTAGAGACCAAGCCAACCGATCACGACAACACACGCACAGCCTGTACGACATGCGGGAGGCTGCAGGGTCTCAGGAATATAACTTTACAAATGATCCATGTTTTCCAATATTCTGGACGTTCTTTTCCTCCTTTGGCTTTTTAAATAGTAGTGACAATGTTTTCAAAATAGACAAAAACTTTCCATTTCTCATTTAATCTACTTCAGTAAGAAAGAGAAGGACTATTAATTAAAGATGCACAGATCCAGTTCCCCCCGAGACTGATTCTGATACTTCAGCTCAGGGTTTATGCCCGTACCAATCTGATACCGGTGGAACTCATCGGGATAATTTTTAATCTATGATAACAAGAGTCCAGGGACTACGGTCGGACCAAAAACATGTTATTCATTCAGTCATACCAGGCTGCCAACTGTTACTGGGAACACTGAATAATAATTATCGAAGAAGAATCTGTATTTCATGAAATGGTTCCCATGATGTCCATTACCTGATCCGCTCAAGTAAATCAGTATCTGTGCCGGATCTATCCTCATCTTGATTCATATTAAGTGTCTGTGAGAAAAACAGTAAACAACTTAATTTAATTGGCACGAGTTAAAAAAGAAAGAATTTCGTGATTCTGTTTGTTGCTATTAAAAGAGGTAATGCTATATTGATAGTGTAATGGGCTGTGTTGCCCATTACTCCCCATAAGGGCTTTATTGACAGGACCACATTGTGTCCACAATTTAATCAGAACTGGCATTCAGAAGTCCTGAAGTCATTTGATTTACAGATTCAGTGCACTCAGGCTGAAACTGAGTTTTATTTTTATTTAAACATCCCTTTGTACCGACACTGTCAGGAATCAATAGAGACAAACAGACGAAAATGTGTGACAGCAAAATCAAAGTTGTCCATCAGCTCTTCACATAAACTTATCTGAAGCATCCTGTGGGACGGCGCGCTCAGCTTTGCTGCCCTCTCCTTCTGCACTCGCCGCCTCTCAGTAACAACATCAAGCTGCAGCTCTGACAGCTGCAGAGGAGCTCCTCGGCAGGTTGGACGAGCTCCTCAGCCCCGCACAGCTGGAGACTTTGGCAGCTTCTCACAAATGCGAAAAAAGATGTGGGCCCTGCCATAGTTTTGTCCCACACCTTTTCTCTTCTCGTGGAGGAGAGGGATCAGACAGGATGTAGGCGATGATGAAGATGATGATGAGGCGGGGAGGTTCTGAGGGACCGACTATAAATAACAAAGTAGAACTGAGCATTGGAGTACACAGCGCAGTGAGATGAAGGGACAGACATATAAAGAAACTGTGCTCCACATATGCCAGAGGAATCGTGCATCAGACACATTTTTATTAAATACTTTTCGAAAGGAAACAGGAAAGAATAGTGTTGACATAGAATTGAGCGATAAATACTTTGAGCGCACATGCATGCATTTGATTTCAGAGATTTGTTGTCATGTCGTACAATTTATGAAGTAATGTCGTCCATTTTACTGTTTGTGTTGGTCTTGCCATCCATCGAGATCCACTGTGTTTCTGACAAACACTGAGGAGCAGAAAAGATCCCTGGAGGTCTTTTTTTTTTTTTTTTGATCTTTACTCCCGCAGCCTAACAGAAATCCATGTCCAAGCGATCCAGTTTGCAGCAGAATTTGCTTCAAATGATTTCCCCAGGCATATTCATGTGTGTATACCAGTCAAGTTAAGCTGAAGATGCTTAAAACGAAATCTCTCTTATTCTCTTTCTTGCTGTCCCTCTCTCTCACTCTCTCTCTTTCTTTCTCGCTCTCTCATATCGACCAATTGCTGCTCTGCCTTCCTTAGTGGGCTCAGACTTTGATCTGCTCGTTAATTATGAAAAACAATCATGGATTTTCTCATTATGAGCTCTAATATGCACAGGGCCGCAATGCAATGGAAGGAAGGTCGAGCGTAGGGGGGTGGGGGGGAGTGTATGTGTGTGTGTGTGTGTGTGGGGGGGGGGGGAGTCTTTGAACACTTAAACCTTCTATGTATACTGTTTTAAAAAAAAAAGAAGAAGCAACATGGGAACACTCATTTTAATTTGCATTATTTCCAAGTTTTACGATGAGAAGCATGTTAGTGTTGATTGTTTTGAGAGGAAATGAAGCCGTGTTGGGCGTCAACGGGAACTTGTGAATAGGGGAGTGAGTAATTAGGCACCTTTGGGGTGTGAGTGACAAGGTTAACACGCTGGGGCTCTCTCCGCCTCCCTCGCCGCCTCACCCCTTGCCTCCTTCCCTTCTGCCCTCAGGAGGGCCCTCAGGAGTGTTAGGTGGTGGATTAGTTGGCAGGGGGTAGTGCTATGCGTGCTATGAATCCAACGTTGCAACATTGGCTTTGGAGATATAAGCCCCCCGTTCGCCCTGCCTCTCCGAGGAGAGAGGCCCCTTCAGACCACAGCCTGGAGAGAGAAAGAAGAGAAAAGATAGAGGCAAGGAGAAAAGGCTTGCTCCAGCAGGGATTAGAAGATGGTGCTAATCTGGAGGCATTTGGCCTCTTTTCTTTGTGTGTGTGTGTGTGTGTGTGTGTGTGTGTGTGTGTGTGTGTGTGTGTGTGTGTGTGTGTGTGTGTGTGTGTGTTGTTTGAGCACACATGTAGGCACATGGCTCTTGTATGTGTGTGAACAGCAATTCCTGCTACAGACTGTCAATCGTATTATTACTTGCTCTGTTCTAAAATACTAAAAATAAAAAGTTGTCTCACAAGAGGACATGAGCTGCTTCAGATTTAAATAAATATGAATTATTCTCGGGTCCCAGTCCCAGTTAAGTCTTTCTACGAAAAAAAAGGACCCCTCGACCTTGAAGCCCAGTAGGAGCAGACGAGCTGGAGATGGAGGAGCTTAGTCCTGAAGATCCACCGACAGTTAGTCCAAGTCAATCCCGTGTCTACTGGGAAAGCTGCAGCCTCTGCCACAAAGAGGAAGCCTCAATTAACCGGCTTAAAGATGCTGAGACACACTGGAAGGACTCTCGCTAAGTGGGGAAAAAATTATCCTTTTCTTACTGGTTGATAATGTGAGGTCAAGAAACGTGTTCAAGCCCCGACATTGTGCGCCGTCCTTAACTCGCAGTGGAGCAGGATGGGAAGGTGGGAAGGAGTAATAGCTTTTAAAGGATACCATCTTAACCCAAGGTCAATTATATTACACAACACAATTGGCAAAGTCGTGACTTAAATCATAATGGGCTCAAAGAATATGTTAACAAGACCTGACAAAGCATTCAATGCAAATTGTTGGTACTTTGTGCTGTTTATATATGATCTTTTATATCCTGAGAAGTTGTTTTTCAGTCATGCTCATCCTCTTTAAATGCTCTTTGCCATGTGTTTTTAATAAACCTTATTAGGACCACAAACGGAAACACGTTGCTCTAACAATAACATTGTTCCTTATTCTCCAGGAGCTGCTCTACTTCTGCCACCTTTAACTTTGGTTTCTCACTGTTTTAGGCACATTTCGATTGGTACTTAGATCCACAGGATACAGATGTATAAGTGAAAAAATGTTACCTGAATACTTTCTAACAGTTGTGTACCATTGTTGCGTGTCTGTCAAGGAATGCAGAGGCATCACCCTGGACCAGACATGTCCAACTTCTACTCCATGTCTCCTGGAGGAGTCGGGCAGCTCACGCCACCGCTGGGATGGTGAGTCAGACAGACAAAGGCAAAAGCATGCGCAGTTGATTCACGTAAACAAGGAGCAATTACAATCCCGTCTCTTCACATCAGATGCACACTGACACTGTGCTAGTTTTAATGGAGGAAAGCTGGCCTGCAGCAACAGCAGCAGCCGACACAGGGAGGTCTGCTTCTGGCTGTTCCTGCTGCGGCTTCAGCCACACCGCTCCTCTGTGTGCCCAGCACATGTCAAACACATCACCGCATACATGCCCCGGCATAACCATATGGCTGCTTAGCCCCCATCAAAGCTTTCTGGAAGTATTCCTCTCTCTGCATCCTTGTCACTGCCATTCCTGTACTTTTTCCTCTCTTGTTCTCAACATATCTTACCCTCTTTCTTCTTCCTCCATCTATTTATCTGTCAGCATGATGTTTGCAAAGACGGGGCTTCAGGCTTACATTGAGTGAAGCCAGATGTAAGGTGTAGGATCAGGCGACAGTTGAAGCTCGTGCACTTCAGCTCTCCTCCTCCTCATCATATCTGGTTTAGGGTATAGTTTTGTTTTAGGAACTTTATTCTAATTTAGGAACTGTTCTTGCTGAGGAACCAAATTTTGGCTATTTGGTCATAGTTGAACCCCCACAACAAGTCCATGTACTGAAGAGGCATTGTGTTTGCAGTACTACACATTGCTGAATCACAAGTATATTTGTTTCTATATCAGACATATTTGAAAACCAGCAACCAGTTGATTGAAACACGACTACAGCAGAAGTTAGTGTTGAAACAAATGGAAACAGACATCATGGACCCACTGATGGACCGATGACAAGGAACACAATCTACTATTTATTATTTCAGAAGAAGGGTCTGAAAACGTTTGAGCCAGGAAAGAAAAGCATGTCTAAAACCTTCCCCATGTTAAGCAGAAAGGAATATTAAAGCAGTTCTGGAAATTTAAACAGATTAAAAAAAAGAACTGAAGTCAGTTCCTCGTATTTCTCTTGATCTTCATTCTTCTCAACGGAGAGAAAGTTCAAGCACAACTCATGGAAACCCTCCCAAATATGAGTCTTTGGACATTACAATAGCACTGAGTGCAAAACAAACCGGTAGTGCCCAACCTTTAAATAGTGATCCCTTAATATGAAGCAGTATCACCGTGAACCTCTGCTCTAATATTGCAGGATATATAATAATCTAATATTGGAAAAAGATCTAGAGCTAAAATAACTGTACACACACGCTACTACAGCCAGCGACGACTCCCCACCACCATCTTTTTCAGCTGAAATAATTTCTGTAATATTCAGCATTTATCGTCAAGAAAATAAACATGTGTTCATGGATCTCTTTCCTTGTTTGTGCACGCTGTTGCAAGTGTGCACCTACTGTCACTTGACAGTCAGGGGACCCTTTCCGTGCTACTGTCCTTTTTGGTCCTCCTTAATTAATCAAAGCCTGCTGTCTGCTGTTATTGCAGGTTCTCACACCACATGGTGCCCGGCCCCCAAGGTCCCCACGCCACAGGGATCCCCCACCCGGCCATCGTCAACCCACAGGTCAAACATGAGCCTCTGCACGAAACAGACATCATGCACATGTGAGTCCTGCAAACACAAAATACCTTCATCGAACACTCTCACACACTTCTTTTTAAAACAACATACTTCCAGGTATTGGTGCACTCCACCACTACAGTAGGGGGTATTGCTGAACAAACCCTATGTCAGAGCCTTGTTCTCATTCCCTTGATGTGATCAGATAAGCAGCGAGGGCCCGTGCTCTACTGATAACAGGCCTATGCTTCATTTGTCCTCAGGGATCACAACACACTTAGCACTCAGCAACAGATACAGGTCCTAGATTAGTGCTCGGATGAAATGAATTCACATCCCCAGTGTGTGCAGTGGGAAGTGCTGTGAGTACCCTGAAGTGGTTATCACTGATATTTCCATTATTCATGGCCATCCCAGCACCAAGACTTTACTAGTATCAAAAAGGTTGTTAGAAAGTAAGTCACGAGTGGGAGCAGAGTGTTTTTGAGTGTGAGCATTTGGCTTTAAGCGTTTGGCAATGTGCGGTGGACGAGAAGGTTTGGTTGCCATTACTGGTGAAGTAATCTCTCCGACTGTGCAACTGCACATGATTAAAGAAGCCGGGGCCCATTGCGTGCCTCGCCATTGGCTGAGAACACCACAATTTCTCTCCTCTGCTGCTTTGCGTTTTCATTCTCTCGGTTTCAAACTAATTTGTGTCCTCCTCTTCTTTACCTCCATCTATATTGTGGTTGTTTTCTTTACAGGAAACCCCAGCACGAACAGAGAAAGGAGCAGGAGCCCAAAAGACCGCACATCAAGAAGCCGCTAAACGCCTTCATGCTCTACATGAAAGAAATGCGTGCGAATGTGGTCGCCGAGTGCACGCTGAAGGAGAGCGCTGCCATCAATCAGATTCTGGGACGAAGGGTAGGTGAAATAGTCTGTGCACACCGATGAACCGATCCCGGCCTCTTTGTCGCTGTAGTTGATCTTTTTTGATTTGAGTTAAATCACCGGGAGATCACAGTTCAAGCTGTGGGTCTAATGAGTCTGCATGGACTGACTTCCCAGGCCCAATTAGTTTAAAAAGTACAAAGCTCCCTCTCTCTATTAACATACAGTCTTTTATGAACTAGTTGCGATTATTGTCATAATGATTGCCCTCGCCAATTACTTCCCTCTCTGCAGCACAGATACAGACTTGCCTATCTAGCTGACATTTAATCAAATTGGCTTTAATAAAATATGCCTGGATAATGGCACGGTTGGAAATGACAAAATGTGTTCCTTTTGAGGATTGGGAAAAGAGTGGAACCACAGAGCCATGTTAAAAGCCTTAACGAATAGGCCTCGTGGTTGAGGCAGCCAGCCACAGCAAAGCCTAGTTTGTGGCCTGCATAGGGTAATTGCTCGCTGACATAGTTTGAATAAAAAACGCTGCTAAATTGGAACCAGTGTTTTGATATGAAATCAAAGTTCCCCCCCCCCCCCCCTTCTCTTCTCTGCCTCCCTCTGACTCTAGTGCATGTTAATCTCTTCATCATGTGTCCCCCTTTTTCTTTCTCTCTTTCATCCTGCTTTTTTTCTACACCAAATGTTTGGAAGTTGAAAAGTTTTTTTTTCTTTTTACCAAAACTCCAGCACACTATGCAGGGAACATGCAATTGCATGCCAGTAATTGACTGTATGCAATTTTTTCCCCTAATCTCCTTGGTACTGAAACAGTGGCATGCTTTAACTCGGGAAGAGCAAGCTAAGTATTATGAGCTAGCCCGCAAGGAACGGCAGCTCCACATGCAGCTCTACCCCGGCTGGTCCGCTCGAGATAATTATGTAAGTATCAACAGAACAGATTGGCAAAGGTGCGCGTGCGCGTGTGCATGTTGATTTATGTTGTTTGTTTATGTCAGCGTTGCATGACTTGTTCTTTAGATGGCACACAGTAGTCACACACACACACACACACACACACTAATTCACACCAGTCAGCTCCATGCTAATGGGGTCCATTTGTGGAGCCTTTTGTTTCCGCCTGATGTGTAATTCATAAAACTGTGATAATATTACCATCGTCAGTAAAAGGATCGTAGTACCATGGACATTATCATTGCCACAAAGAGTGAAAACTGCCTGGTAATGGTTATGCTAGTCTTTGATGTTCCATATCAGCATGGAGCTTTGGATGTAAAAAGCACCTGGAGGCCCAATCGTACATTCAGCATTCAGCAGCAGCAACCTTTGCTCCTCCAGCTGCCCATTTTGTTTGTGAATGTGGGAGGTTCAGCTGCATTGAAGACGCAGCCTGTTTATTTGGTGTTTATCACGGTGTGCTTGTCTACGTGTTTGTGTATGGGCTAGGAAGTTGTCAAATCTGTCTCTGAGTATGTGGCGTGTATGAATTTGTGAGAGAGAGCACCAGCCTTTATTAAAAGTGTGGCTCCGGCACTCACGTTCACTCCACCACCAAAGTGCTTTGTGGTGTTTATCTGCCTCCCCTCGGACACCGACAGCATCCCTCCTCTTTCTGCCTCCACTGCTCCGCCGCCAAAATGCCTCGCTGAGGGGGGAGACAGCTTCACAGCTCTGCTACAGTTCCAGATACACAGCATCAGCTCGTGACAGTCAGCCCAGTTCCCATTTAATTTCCAGCTTTGTTAGTACAAACATATTTTGACGGGTAGGAAAAAAAAGAGTAGAGAAATGGCGTTCTACTTGGCATACCGAAGAGATAAAGGGAAGCGATATGTTGAACGCAAAACATTTCTTACAAGTACATTTTGTATCCCTGAGAGTGCTATTCCATGACCCCTCACACAAATAAAACACCTTCAGCTGTACACAGGCAGCACATCATGCCTGGAAACACCCAAAATAAGTAAGGCACTGGCATGGACTAGAGCGTGTGGCGTTCATAGTTTTGCTGTGTATCCCCTCTCTCATCCTTTCTCTCACCCACTCTCACTTAGTCTGTCTTCTTCCCTGTCTGCCGCAGCAGTAGAAGGCAGATTAGCTCATGAATAAGTGGATTAGCAGACTTTGCAGCAGGAAACCAAAGTGCTGCTCATATTTGACTAGAACGACTTGACGCTGCTATCTATACCTATAGTCTCCCCCCTGGGGATTTAGCATAAGCTATAAATCCTTACACACTCCCACCACCTCGCTGGAAAAAGAGTGGCACTCTTAACAGTCATTGAGCTAGACTAGCTTAATTACAGTGAGCATTTTTAATTGCACTTCATGTTAATATTTGTCATTAGAGGGACTTCAAAGGAAGTGAAAATATGACACAGACGGGTCACAGCAGTGGGACGAGCTGCCGCCGTTCTGTTAGTGGTCACAACTCTAAAACGGGCCTAAACATGTATGAAATTAAGTCATTTTAAAGCAGCTGAGAGCAGGCAGAGCACACTTAATATCAGCTCACACTCTTGGTTAGTGCGTCCCCGCTCAGCGTGGCAGTTTGCGGTGGAGTCCGGAGTCCAGGGGATGCTGGTTGGATGCCCAGCAGGGGATGAGTAAACATGGCAGTCAGCAGCAGGATATCAGAGTGGTCTAGTGAGCGTGAGTGCTGGAGCCACACTTTATGTGTTCCTCTGTATATTTTTTAGGGAAAGAAGAAGAAGCGGAAGAGGGAGAAGATGCAGGAATCAGCCCCAGGTACGCACTGATCCCTCCAGTTCCTTCTCTGTGTTGTTTTTTCTTTTTTTTTTGTCTGTTGCATTTTGAAGTTGTGAGTTACACCATCCTTCCATAGACGACACATCATCTTTTACAGTATGCTGCATTTGTACAAATGCAGCAACAAATTTGTACAAATGCACACAAATCTAATCTTATCTCCTCTTATCTCCTATAAAACTAGTTTTATAAAAGTAGAGGTTTACGCTAACTTAACTATCCTCATTCTGGCTTCAGTAGACTGGCTTGGTTCTGTGAAGGCAGCATCAGCGTCCTTCACTCGGTTTTCTCATAGGTCGTCTTTGTACACAACCCACCATCCATTTGTCCACTGCTCTCCCTCATCCCCGACTTCACAAATTACACCTACTTTGGGATTAGTCTGTCCATTCTATACGACTACTTACCAACTCTGGGCTTTGCACTATTTGTTTGCCTGCTGCACTACAGTGTGTCTTTCTGCTGACCTTGTTTAGCTGCGCTTATGAGCCTCCTCTCAGCACTGCAACTCTAATCCATTGAGAATTACATTTTAAGTAAAATGTTAGTATTTTTTATTTTTTTGGAGTCTGTACACTGTGTAGGCCAAATGGGCGGTAAAGATCTATACCGTCCAGACACCTCAAATTTTATTTTAAAAAGATGCAATTTTCTGCAGGTACAGGCCAGAGAATGAAAACGGCGTACATCTGAGAATATGGTAAGACAAACCCTCTATCCCATCACTGTCTGATCAGTTCAATATATGTCATGTGTTTTTTTAAACTGCTAAACACTGACTTGAGAATAGGTACTCACAGACTAATCCTGAAAAGGTCCACCCTAACCTTGCCATAGTCATTGTGTCAGTGGTGTTAAGGCCTGAGGAGGGATTGTGCTTTGTGTGTGTGTGTGTGTGTGTGTGTGTGTGTGTGTGTGTGTGTGGTTTGCTCAATGCCCCCAGCACAATACTCATTGGATTTTCTCTGTGTTTGTGTGTATGCAAACGAGCATGCGTGTGTATGTTGAATGGGTCAATCCAATGTTTTTTGTTTTGAGCACTGGTTGGATTCAAGGTCAGATGCTGTGTCAGCAGTTTGTGGCTTATTTCTCCTCCATCATGCGTAAGGGAAATGTCCAAATATAAAAGAGGTTTAGTTAGCTATTGCTTCATAAATCAGACAGCTCACCCACTCAGCGTTTTCTAAACATGAACCAAATAATACATCTGAAAACACTTCTACTTGCCCAGTTTAACTGCTGTTGGAGGCGAAGACGTCAGCGCTCAGTCCCATATGGACTACATGTGTTGTCTCTCTCTGCATCTTTGTGAGGCGGAGCAGGATTCAGCAGCCTTTTTTTGGCAGGAACTTAATGAGATGCTATACCTTAATACGATTTCATGGTATCTGGGGTTTCAGGGTGTGTATAATGCCTTCATAACAAAGGCACTCGGTCGTCGCTTTTTTTCACATGTGAATGATATGCTGGGATATATTGATTCAGATGACATGTCAAACCCGCACTGAACTGTCACCTATCCTCTTTTTTTTTTAATAAAAGAAGGATTAACGTTCTCAATATGTGGCAACGGCAACTCTATTTATAGTCTTACTTACTCTCTCTGGATCTTTTTGCTTTCCATCTCTCCCCCGGGGTGGAGGGGGGTTTGGTAGCATCCTGTTGTTCCGCTCCCTTTCGGCAGCAGAAAAAGCCAGGCAGATGTGACAAATCTGGTTTTACGTCAAAATCACCCCTACCAGACAAAGGTTTTCCACTTGATCGATTCCTGACCCGGTGGCTCTCTCTGAACCCAAAATTGGGCGGCTTTTCTTTTTTTTTTTTTTTTTTTTTTTTTTCTCTTCTCCTTTTTTTTCGCCACAGTCGTTTTTCAAAGCTCAAAAAGAGAGAGAGCGGACTCTAAAAAGCACTTTATCTCTGATCCAATAATTAGCAGCGCCTAGCCGCAGCGGGATGGACACCCTTGCTGATTCTCAGTGACAGCCTTAAACTAATATGCATAATACCAAGGATACTGCCACAACTCCCCAAGCCCTCAATTTATGCAGATCCCAAAGAGCTGGATTGAGGTTAGCTTGGTGTAGACGCCAAAAAACATTTTTAAATGAACTCGTTTGTCTATTTCTTTTCATCTGCCCTCGCCTCTACCCCGCCTGTCTCTCCGTCATATTAAAAAAAATCTAAAAGGACATTTGTTAATGAGTAAATTTGGAGACACAACTTCAACACCTTTTTGTTTGATACACAGTGAACATTTACTGCGTTTGATTTTATTTATAGTCACAATGAAGATTATTCAGCAGAACAAAGTGAAATGCTCCCGTCTAGGCAGATTTTATAAAGGGGAAAAAAATCACTTAATACAACTTCATATTAACATATTTTATGGCTTCTGCTGAGTTTTTCTGCCTGTGAGGCAAACCAGGAGTTGAGCAGTCGAGCAGTGTTTTATGGCATGACGTTGGTTGTCTTTGTTATCTTTAGCATGTCAAACACTGGGCCCGACACACAGCTGGCTCTCACCACAGTGGAACAGCACTCAGAAGTCATTACTCCGACCGTGTGAAATTAGGGTTTCCGTCTCGTCCCATCATCACCCGTGCCCCAGCACCCCTTTTCTTACACTGACTGGGAATGTGCAGTTTTACTCACTGTTTCTGCACACTTCTTTATTTAGTTTCTCTCTTCCTCTCATGCTGTTAGCCTTTTGTCTGACTAAGCCCGCTGATTCACAGCCTTTTGAGATAGTTATCTAGCCGAGAGACACACATGCCCTCGAGGCTTTCTCCCATTTCAGCCACTGGAAAAAAAAAAGGGAGGGAGACACTTTTAACAAAGGTGGCCTTTTAATCTTGCTCGTGAGGGCCTCGAAGTTACAAACACTTGCAAACTGTCATAAAAGTTCATTTGAGTCGTCTTGCTCGGACTCTTATGAAGCTGCTCTTTTGTTGTCAAACAAAATGGATGTCTCTACGAGCCGATTTGTCCTAATGCTTGTGCAAGAGGCTGCGTTTTTAAATCACATGATCCAGGATATCTTTTTTTAAATCATGCTTTACAATTGGTAAAGTCTGGTAAGGGCAGCAAGGGTCATTTCTAACCTCACGTCCTGGTCCAGAGACATGAAAGAAAATGGGGAGCTTTGGTGGCCTCTCTCTCTCTCTCTCCTCCTCTCTCTCTCTCTCTCTCTCTCTCTCTCTCTCTCTCTCTTTCTCTCTCTCTCTCTCTGTCGTGCCCCGGCTCTGCTCCCTCTGATGTGTGCAGCCAGAAGTCAGCTGTCAGAAGACTTTGATGAGCGACGAGGGAAGAAGAGGAGAGAGGAGGGCATGAGTATGTGAGGGGAAAAGGGAGCGTAAGAAAAGGGCCAAAAGAAAATCCCTCATTCTCTCGAGTTCTCAGTTTACCCAATCTCTCTCAACTGCCACTCATCCTTCAGTCTCCATCTCCCATTTCTTTCCCCTTTCTCTCTGTGTATTTGTTGCCTCTCATCTTCTCTCTCTCTCTCAGACCCTCATCACTCGCTGCACATTTCTCTTTCTCTCTCTCTCTCTCGCGCGCACATCTGAGCAGCCAGCCACACGCTCCGCCTGCAATTAGGCAAGATTCAGCGTCTGCCTCCATTTCCCGAGTCGTTTCAATTTGGCACCGAGCCTCTAGGCCACTGCGGCACAGCCCAGTGCCTCCACACCCCGCCTTATTAGTGACCTGGGATAATTGGGGGAGGAATCCGGATTGCAAAACAGACTCTGGGTCTCGCTTTGAGCAGGGCACAGGAGATGAGAGGATGTTTTTAAAACTGTACTTTTTCATACACACACATAAAAAATATATATATGAGTGGGAGGTGGAGGAGAGAGAATTGCACTTAAATCAGAGCGACCCCCCAGCTAATGTTTTTGTGGGTAGGAAATAGAATCGGAAATGTTCACCCCCACAGTCCTCCCGTTCTCTCCCTCCCCCTGACCTCCACAAAGCCAGCTCTGTGAAAGAAAAGGACCCTCTCAGCACTTAGTATTTGGACTTCCAAAGGGTGGCAGTATGTCAAACTCCATGTAATTCAAGTATGTGGTTTTAGCTTAGAAGTACAAATCTTTTACACTGACATGGTTGTCTTATCCTGGCCTGGCAACCTTATGGGACACTTCAGAGGGGGGTATAACCCTCTTAAAGGCCTTTGTTTACATGTGAGCAATGCAGCTATAGTGCTCCCATTGTTTAGACTGGGGCTTGAAATTTGTTTTGATTGAGTCACGGGCCTATTGTGTTGTGGTTTGGTCAGCTGCAGTAACAGTATGAGGGTCCAGTCTGTTGGCTTTTTGTGATGTCTTCTCCACTTCCTCTCTTTCTCTCTCCGTCTGTACCTCTTTACCCCCCCTTCAAATTCACCCCCATGGCTCCTGGAGGCACAGCAGCGCTTTTTGAAAGAGGCGGAGATATGTGACCTCATAAGACGCCCCCCTTGTGAAACGCTTATCTCTGAATTAAAGGCCCCCAGGTAACACAGGGACACGGACTGTGGAACTGAAAGAAGCAGTATTTATTTTAGTTTTACTCATCCTAGCCATTGTTAAAGGAATCCTTTTTTTTCTTCTTCTTCTTTCGATAATTTTCGGCCTCTTTACTTCCCTCTTTTTTTTGCTCCTCCTTCTCCTGCTCCTCTCCTCTATCCTGACGGTGGATGTGAGTGGCGGTGGATGCCTTTGAAGCGAGACCACAGCAGAGGCAGCAGTAATTGTGCCGGCTCTTTGAATGTGCAGCAACCCCCCCTCACCCCCTCCCCATCCCCTTCTCCCGTCATCCCCCGGCCTGCAGCGGCTCAGACTGAGCTGTTTGAGGGCACACAGCCAGATTTCAGCTGCCCGGGCCCCCAGCGATGCCGCCTTAGATGTGGGCAATGCCCCCCCCTCTCCTCCTCCCACACCCTCCTGTACTTCCATAGTCTCACCCACGCATGCCTGAGGTTTGGGGTTTTGGTGACTCCCCCTCCCCGCTCCCCTTTTGACCACAACCAGACCCCACCCTTCCCTTCTCTCCAATATTTAACACAGACACCGTCTTTCCTCTTCCTCCTCTTCACCCTCTTAGTTTCAGCCCCTCCTGACTTGACTTGCTAGTTTCTGATAGCCCGTGTGGAAAAGATACATCCCCTGAGCCTGCCTTTTGATTGGAGGTTAAAAATTTCAAAGCCTTTTTTTTTTTTTTTTTTTTTAAGAGGCGATTTCTTTTATGTGTTATGTCCCGGAGCTGAGGAACGTGCTGACAGTGCAGAGCGTTTTGTTTCAAACATTGCTTTGTCTTCCAGGTGCTATTTTTATTGTTATTTAATGCCCCGCTCATTTTATTTTCCCCTCGTGTCTTTAAAAGCGGTGCTGCTACAGCTGTTTTTCAAGGAGGCTCCTTTTGAAACGGTGTCACCAAAGCCAGCTGTATGTTCCAGGCCACGGTCACTGTCGTGCCAAGACACGCCACCGCACGAGACTTTAATCTAAATGTGTGGACAATTATACTTACCAGAGCTCACGAGGCTGTTCGTCTGAGAGGACCTCAGTGGATGATGGAACAAAGTTATGGCACCTTTTGTTTTCTGGATCTCAGGTTGAAATTAAAAAGGGAGGCAGCGACTTCTGCATTCACGTCCTCATCAGATTTGAAAGATACTGACAGAAAAGTTGGTTCTGTTTCTGCCTAAACACGTGGCACTCATCCGTGATGGTCGTTGTAACTCATGTGAATTGTACTGCATCCATTAATTGGTAAATGGTCTGAAAATGTATTTATTGCAGCACTACTCGTGAGCATCATTTCAAAGTTCGTAAGGGCATAATAACGGACAAGTCTGGTTTATTACAATTTGGGGTTATTTTCCTAAATGTTGGTAAGATTATAATCACTAGGTAAATTGCTGAGATGTGATACGTTTCCTTTTCCCCTTCAAATCAAGTGACTGCACTTGTTTCTTGCCCTGTCAGACTTCAAGCGCTGTCACCATGTTCCCAGATCTTAACAGCTACGATGTTATAATAACGGATAGAAAACAGATGGACCCAAATCTACAAAAATAGGTTGTAATAAACCAGATTTGTCTTTCAAGATGACTCTGGCGTGTCTTTACTTGGATTGCTCTCTATCTCCGGTCTTTCCCTCTTCGTTTGTCCTCCAAATCCCCCCTCTCGTCGCTGCCATGGTAAAGTCTGCGCCTCAGCCTGTGTTGGAGACACCTCTCTCCACTTGGCTTATTTTTAGAGTAATTTGTCGGCAGTGTTTTCCTTTTTAATGGCACCAAAAGAAGCCCCAGAGCTGTGAGTGGAGAGAGAGAGAAAGAGAGAGAGAGAGAGAGAGAGAGAGAGGTGGGTGGGTCGGTGGGTTTGGAGGTTAGGGGGCTATAAGGCAGGCGGGCCCCAGCTGCGGCCTCTTTGAGTTGGCCTGGGAGGTGAAAGCGGCGATTGAGACGTGAGGTTGTGCCAGTTATCTTAACCTCCCACACTTCAAAAGCTGGGCGAGAGCTTGTCCGACTCCTTCCCCCCTCCTCCCCCCCGCCACCTTCCCTCCCGCTGTCCCGTAGCAGGAAAGGAATTGGGGGAGAGAGAAGGGGGAGACTAAACCTTCGCTAGCCCTCTGAACAGAGGAGCGTTTCATTTCCTGCAAAAAAGTCTAGCCGGCATTCCTGAGCGCTAATGTAGAGGGAGGAGGAGGAGGAGAGGAGGGGTCAAGTTGCTCCTGAATCCCAGTGTTTGTGTCGGCTGGACCTTGTGAAGAGCTGGCCTGGTGCCCCCTGCAACCAACCGCCACGCAAGTACACATCCCTGCTGTTACCACCAAGCTTTTTTTTCTTCTTTTTTTTTTTTTTACTTGTGCGCACGCACACGCACACACACGCACACACACACACACACACACACACACACACACACACTTCTCGCCCGCAGCCCCTCAGGCCTCTTCCCCGGGCAGGAAGGCCAAAGCTTTTCATGTCTGTGGTGGTGGGGGAAGGAAAAATGCTCCCCAGGAAACAGGGTGCAGTGCCGGGCGTGCGGGCCCGCTTTGAGATCCTGGGATGAAAAGGGAGAGGGCGGCGGAGGTAAATAAAAGCGACAGGGGCTCTCTCTCTTTCTCTCAGAGCGCTGCGCTCCTTTCAGGCTCTACTCTGTGCAGCTCGTGGTCAGCTCTCCTCGGGAAAGGTGGCCTCTGTCCTGTTCCCTTTTATCCACATGTGGTAAAGCAGTCTGCAGGGTGGCGTGTGTGCATGTGCATGTGCGTGTGTGTGTGTGTGTGTGTGTGTGTTCGGGCTTTTCGACTGTTAAGATGCAGCGAGCAGCAGGGATCAGCTGACTTCTCTCCTACAAAAACACACTCTTGGCTTTGCCACAAGAGAAAAGCAAACTAATACCGCTTCTTTCCCTTTTTTCGTCTTCACAAAACATCTTTTTAGTCGCAGGAGGCATCCTTCCACCTCTATCTCCGCCTCTCCACTTTGATCACAGATTCTATTTGATGCTGCTCGGGTCTAAAATAACTCTCCTTGGCTTGTCAATAACTGAAGCTAACTCTGTTATGTTAGCTCAAGCCCGGATCATGACTGGGAGAAGAGCACTTTTGCAGCATGACAAACAATTTCCCATCAGAGAAAGGGGCCAATTCTGTGAGAGTCCTGTGAAGTGGGTTGAGCAGTCAGGTAACATTTTTACACCGCTGCGTCAACCTGCACCTGAACCGCGTTAGTTTCAGATCACCAATTACCAACACAGTTCCATGAACTCTGCTAGTTTAACTGGGTCAATGCAGGGATCCTCCTGTGTGCAGAGTATTTCCTCGCCTTGTTTTCCCATCGCCTACCTGCAGCGCCAGCCTAAAAGTCAACCAGGAGCTACACAATCGAGTGCTCGCCTTGAGAGAGCGAGAGGAGGGATGAGTCAGTCAAGGGAGGGCAAAGAAGAGCGTAGCGCTGCCAGCTGGGTCACGGCAACCCCCATGTCAGACTACATCAAAGCTAGACCGGCCCACATCCTGTCACTGGCCTACGACCCCCTCTGTAGTTCCGCGCTTTGGCTCAACACAGCTGCAAAGGCTTTCATTCAATCAGCTGTAACACTGCGAAGATATAAATAATGATTGTCGATGGTAGTGACAAAGGTAATGTGTCCCTCCCTGAACCCGGGGAGGCATGCCTGCATGGTGAGACACTTTCGAGTCACTCTGAGTCATCTTGATATGTCTGGTTTGGGTTAATGTGTCGTGAATGCAACCATTGTTTTGGTGTGGGTTACTGATGTGCTTCTCATGTTTTCCTTTTGTTGGTATACAAATGCAGTGACTTCATAGTTTGGTTGATTTAAAAGTCTTTTCTTTTGTCCCCGTCTTTGTTTTGTTTCTGTTTTGTTCTCTCTCCAGGAGGGAAACGGAACAATCTCTCCACATGCAAAGCGAAGGCAGCAGCTACGGGCCCTCTGCTAGAGATGGAGGCCTGTTAGATTCCATGAAGACCCTTAAATCTCCAAACTAAAGCCTCCAGTTCTCAGAGGACCCCACTCCCCCCTCCACCCATCTCTCCCGACCCCACCTAAAGCCCTACTCCCCGCTCCTGCAGCACAGTCACATGCCACCACCTCCACCGAAAACCCTTCACTGTCGGACTCGACTCCCGTCCTGAAGGCGCCTGCTGTAGAGACACTGAACTGAACTGAACAAGACAATCATGATTAGTAGGAGCACCCTCACGCAACCACATGCTCTCACCGGGAACAAAAAAAACACATCAATTTGACGTCTGTGTTTTGTCAGTTTCCTTTTACAATCAAGCTTTACTGCAATCCAGAGGCACGGCACTGAAAAACCGCAGAAATTTTGATGTGCGCACAAACTTCTCCACTGCACCGCCCAAACACTCCAAACACCTGTCTCTACTACGTTACTGTAAGTTATTTGTCACCTCGGTTCCTTTGTATAGTTCATTAGGCCGACATTCACCCCCTCCACTCCCCCATGCTCTCTCCCTGGATTTTTGAGACCATTTGGGGTTTTGCCCGACCGACCAAACACCTCTTTTTAGACTGCACTAAGGAAGCCGGAGGAATCTCATCTTGTCTACGAAACGTCCTCAAGACGCCATTTTAGTTTGTTGCTGACCAGTTGGTGCAAAAAAGGATCAACGTTTTCATTTGCTTTTCATTTTAGACTGAATTTGATTTTGAATGCTTTTTTTTGTATTTTGAACCCTTGTTTCAATTTCTCGGTGTATATTTTAGTGATTTTGTTTTTTTTAAATATTATTTTTTTTTTTTTTATATAGTGGTATATATGAAAATAAGCTTTGGACACAGGAAAGCCATTTTTCTTGTTGAAGCATCTTGCAGAAAATTGAAACTTATGGCTTCTTTTGATAACTATTTGTAACAAATAGTGACCTCGAGTCTTGCTCAGATGTAAAATAATGCTCAGTATGTGTACTTTTTAAAACTGTCAGGATATGTCAATTTTCTTGGTATTTTTGCAGGCAACATTAGGACAAAGGCGAGAGTGATGGCTCAGAGGCCTATATTTTATTGTTCTAAAACATGACAAATGAAGCAGATATATATATTTACCCCAGCACTTGGCAGTCTTTCTTTTATTGCAATGGACCTTTGTCTTTTCTCTCTGGTAGCTAATAGTGTGGTCTTTAGCCATGTTGTTTATTCCATGCAAGCATCTCTGTAACATTATGATTTTAATGCTCTCTTTTAGTATTACTTGATGAATTCCTTTTTTTTTATTATCATATTTCGGGTCACTGTCATCTTGGTATAGCATTTTGCTTCCCAAGTGGTCATATTTGAACTGTTTCAACATGTTTTTTGTTTTTTGTAAGAAAAATAAAAAGGCACCATTGGCTCATCTGATCACTTGTGTGGTGGAAAGACCAGAGCTGGGAGTGCCAGATGTAGCAGTCTGTGTGTCATCCTTGGAGATTATAATGTATTGATGCATAGTTGGTAGTGCTATGTATGTACTGATGGTGTGAAGCAGGTAAAACACATCGATATAACATATTTTAGTCTTTGTGGAAACTTTAAGATAATCATAAAAACTCCAAAATCACACAAGGCTTGGGGCTACATTTATTCAGTATTATTGTGATAATAAAACAAAAGAGACCTAGATCACACCAGTATAAACATCTTTGTCAATTGGATCAATTTAAAGGTTAGAGTCTCTCAATGTAAAAAGGGCCTGTAGACTTTAAATAATGTAAAAACTCTTAATTAAGATAACAATTGAATATTGAAGTAAAAAAATATTTTGTATTAAGGTGCCAAGATCAAAGGAAAACTGTATTTAAAGGCAAATCTGAATTGAAGATATTATTTCAAGTAAAACAGCTCCACCTTGTGTTCCTGTTGAGTAACAGGACAATTTTAAGAGGCTAAACATTCCCAAAAGCATGTGACAAATGATTCATTCTATGCATTCAAGTCAAGTTTATAAATTCCCAAATGCCACATTTGCCTCATGCACACTACAAAAATGTGTCTCCATCTTAAGTCTTGATTTGGATAATCAAATACACCTTTAACATGTAAAGAAGCAAGTACCAATAGTAGCAATACAATAATGAGTAAATGAAAGGTTAAGTTGAATAAATAGTTCACTGGGTGTACGGATACAGCAGTGGCCCTCCTCTCAACGTGCTTTTGCCAATTACTTCCCTTTGATGTTTGAGCTTAAGTGAGCAAAATGATGTACATGCAGAGTTTGACACTAGAAGACTGTTTTCACATTCACCTGAAGGAGGAAACGTTCTCTAATCACTCGTCCGGACACACAGCGCGCCTTCACAATTATGTGACGGTATAGTGGCAGAAGTATTTTAAATAATAAGATTTGGGCGAAAATGCACGTGTGAGAAGTAAGCGCACGACTGTTTAAACAAGACTTTGGTAATTGTCGATATCGTTCTGCTGTTAAACCTAGAACCCATTTACTGCAATTCATCCAGGATTTACTCCATATATTGTGGTGGGAAGGCGAGTAAATAACTTTAAACGCGGTGAGTGATTGATAAACAAAGGTTTAATTTGAAGCAATATCAGACAATGCCTTATTATTGAAAGCAGTGTATTTTTATATCACTTAAAATCAAGTAGAAACCTCACACCAATGTGAAAGTCCCAATAACTGCAGTTCATCGAACGGCCACTTGAGGCTGTCTCCAACTTTACAGCAGAAATACTAATACATTTTATTTATTTAGCACTTTAACCTTTTGGAAACCAAGCGCATTCTCGGACAAAAAAAAAAGAGTTTATCTCCGCAACTACATGGTTGTTTAACTTCAATTGCATTTCGAAATGGCCGTAACCCTTGTGAGAAGAGACTATGGTTTAACAAAAAATATAAGTAACCGTTAAGGTTAAGTACTTACGGAAACTCCGTAAATTTGCCACGCCGATCGTACCGTTTCACTAAAACATTAATAAGTACCCCTTACTACAACAGATTTCAATAAAGGACACATCTCCGTAACCCTACGGGTTTGTGGGAATAATAGGGTGTTTATCAGGATTGTATTGCTTTATAAAGCAATACAATCCTGATAAACACCCTATTATTACCTGTAAAGGCACAAAACGACCGGAGCTTTTTTGTCTTTTGCTGGCGGACATTTCTGACTCCTGAACCCTTCCTGGTCCGCCCACATTTCTAAAACCGTCAAAAGCATGTGCGGAAGCTGATGATCATTTCGGTACCCAGCATGGCCAAATCGGCCAATGTATTGCCATAAAATAATTAATTTTTCCATTTTTGAACCGAACAACATAGTTTTTTGACTGAAACTCCTTCCTAAAATGCCAATGCTTTTTTTTTATTGTGATTTGGATTCTTTAGGTTCTAATCTTTCCAAAAATGTGTCTTATTAGTATGTCGGCTGTTGTTAAGGTCCTGAACCATACAGTTTGAAAAACTCAGGGACCGCTCGAGGAGGCATTTTTGGGGAATCTGGCTCATATCATGCTGGATGTTCAATGAATGTAATGATCAAAATATAGTATCAAAGTTGTTGTTTTTTTAAATATACTTTTTTTTTCGCAAAAAGATTCTGAAAAAAAATTATATAAAATAACACAAGTATTAGAACTCATTTGGGGTTCATGAGACTACTTGAACACTGCTTGAACACAGGAAGAAAAAGCAGTGCCCCCCAGATGGAGGGTACTCCAAAAGGTACTCAAGGCACTTTACATGGTAAAGACAAACAATATAAGCAACAATAAAACAAGAAAGACGACAATAGTAAATAAACATATTTACGGGTTTTGGTCTCTACAGCTAATTTCCCCTTTCCTGGCCACTGAACGGAAGTACATGTTCATACAAGTCCGCTGTATAAATAATATAAAGCCTTCAAGTTATGAATAATTAAGGGGACCTCACTTTGATTGACAGGTGGGTGTCGTCGAAAAAAGGAAGAGGGTTGACTTTATGGTGAATAACATCATGCACACATTTGTACTCAATTGATTTTGGGAGGTATCCACTTTGATTTGTCTAATTTTGAACAGATAAAGCATCCTTAGCTTCAGATAAACCAACAGGCGGCGGTAATGCGCCAAGATGAGCAGCAATGTGCCGGCAAAGGCAGCGAAGAAGAAGACTAGCTCGTGGCTGTATAACAATACATTTTCAAATGTACCCCCAAAAATGTCCTTGCAGAGGTTTTATGTGTAAGGAAACGTAGTGAACACGTCCGTTACAGCTCATGGATGTACACAACACACTTTACTCAGCACAGCTGAACGCCTCAGGTCACATTAGTAACGTCCAATAAAAGTTGTATCTTCCAAATCAGTGTTATTGTACCACAAATATAAATTTAACTGATGCTAGTAGATATAAGAGGCATTCACTTTTCAACACCACTCCTACAACGAGAACAGACACCAAGTATTTGAAAAAACTATTTTAATCAGATTTAATCTCTTCACACACAAAAAGATGTAATCTAGTTCACGTCTATAAGAAAATAGACATACAGACAAAAGTCAGCCTTTATTGTAGAAGGCACTTTTTCTTTTTCTGTTTCTAATCAGTACCAGTTGGATGGCTCATTTTCTGTAGTTCTGACTAGTTTCACAGTGGCGTGAGTAAATCACTTGTACTTGTAGAATCCTTCTCCTGTCTTTTTGCCCAATTTGCCCTCTGCAACCAACTTGTTGAGCAGCTCACTCTGGGCAAAGCTCGGGTTCTCAGGATTCGCTTCAGACCAATCTAAAGATATGCAATAACAAAAACAAGTTAATTAAGTGTTTTACATTTAACACATCAGTCCATTTGAATTAGCTTTGTTTCTCCATTGCAGCAGTTTTAGATAATCCCAGCCAATCACACTTTTAAAGTAAACTCATGTCTAGTGGTGGAGGAAGTATTCTTTAATTAAGTAAAAGTACTAATACCAAACTTAAAAAAAAAAAATACTCTGTTACAAGTAAAAGTCCTTCATTAAAAATGTTACTCTAGTAAACGTTTGCAAGTATAATCAGGTAAATGCATGTAAGACTATTTTAAGTAAAAGTACTCAATGCGTATTATTGACCCGTGTGACTATTATATTGTAGTACTTAAATATATCAGATTATTACCCTGAGCCCTCATCAAAAATGTAAAAAATGTTTTTCAATTATTAAAATAATTCAAAAGGAAAAGCAGCACATTTGTGAAGCTGGAACTTGACTTAAAAACGACTTTCAAAATAGTTGTCAATTAGCTTTACTTGAAAATTTTCATATGTTTTGATTGCAAAAATCTGAAGTACTTCAAATTTGTACTTAAGTGCATTACCTGAGTAAAAGCACTTACTAAAAATCCACCACCACAGGTTAAATCAGGGGTGTCAAACATATGGCCCGCGGGCCCGATCCGGCTCGCCAGGGGGTCCAGTCCGGCCCGCGGGATAATTGTTAAAATTGCAGGAAAAAAGAAAAAAAACTAGCTGACCCGGGGCTCAAACCACTGATCCTCTGATTGCAAGACAGGCAATTGACCATTGAGCCACAGTCTTAATTGATTGGAGCACTGACATTACTAAAGATATTACCCAACTACGAGGGAATCTGCAGAGGAGAGCCCCGGCAGGTAAACAGTGGGCTGATGTCTGAATTTTTGGTTTTTATGTTTCTAGTTTATTGTAGAAAGACGTTCAAATAGGGTTTATCATCCAAAAAGCTTCACCAATGATTTCAACAGAGAAATATTGTCATTATGTATGCGTTATTATGCTATGATTTCACTGGTCCGGCCCAAAAAAAAAAAAGGCAAAATGGGCAGTATGTGGCCCCTTAACTGAAATGAGTTTGACACCCCTGGGTTAAATCATTATTTTACTTATATTTCCCACAGTTTTACTCACAATCCATGATGAACTTCATTGTATCTAGTCCGACATAGTCCGCGAGCTCAAGGGGTCCCATGGGATAACCACATCCAAGTTTCATGGCAATATCAATGTCCTCTTTGGATCCATGACCTGAGGGAGAAAACAGACAAACCAAATCAGAACCATACAAAAGGTAGATAAATCAATCAAAAACTAGAAGCTGCTCAGAAGATATCTAAACTCTTCTAAATTTGTTAATCGGTGAGAAACTACAAAATATGTATAATTGTATCTTTCTGTTTATAAGAAAAATGAGTTGACCTTTCTTCTTATTTGTCTTCTTTGCATCATGGGTAACACTAGACAAACTTGACTGTTTTACTATTGACATAACACACAGGTGCACATGCAGGTATACACACCTCTCTCATACATTCGGACGGCCTCTATGAGGTAGGGAAGAAGGAGGCGGTTGACAATGAATCCTGGCGTGTCCTGGATAAAGAGATGTTGGATGCTGCTGAGTGGGCGGTCAAGAGACGACAACTGTAATGACATCAGGCAGCAAATCTTACCTTGCAGGACACCGCTGTTTTCCCCAGTATTTTGCTGAAGTTCAGGAGAGAATCAAGAGTATCTTGGCTTGTTGCTGAGGTTGCAATTACCTGTAAAAAACAAAAAAAAGATTAATACGTAAGCAACTTGGATTCTAATTAAGTGTTACGAGCAATATACAGGTGTCTCCGACCTGGGATTTGAACAGGACAACATCTGGTTCCCAAGCCAAGTCCCTATGGACTGAGCTACTGGAACGGACTGTAATGGGAGCTTCATACTGACCATACAGACATGAGCGTGGAAAAAGTAATTTGCTCAAATTTACTGTATGTATATGTATATATATTTTTTTTTCTTTAAATACTTCAAATGTTATGCAATACATTAACTGAAAAAATGATTGTATTCTGTTTCTTAACAGGTGCCCTTTACAGCCATGTAATGCAAAGTAATTCAACACTAGCTTCCTCTTTAAGCTACATCTAATTCAAGTCAATGGGTGTAAAAAAAAAAATAGTTCAGTTGCCAATCAAATCCCTCTCCGTGTTTTGTATTTCTCAATTCTCACACAAATCAATAATTGTAGTTTATTATGAGAGTTTTGAAATAAGGTCTAATATTTGTTGTCAATGAGGAACACACATTGCAGCAGTCTGAACTCGTCTACATATAACAGTTGGCATAATATTAGACGTTAGAAGCCCCACCTGCCCAGTCGAGTGGCGACAACGCAAAAGTGGCCAAAGCAAGACGACTTGACGGCTAAACTGTTCCTTTTATGTACTATTTTATTACTGAAGGCTGTAAGGCGCGGCTTTTCTGTGGCTTAACTCCGTGAAAACAGTTACCTTTTTAGCCATTCTCCATTGAAATAACCACTAGTTCTGCTTTATACTTGTTGTGGAAGTCCCACAAATGTCAGAATATCAAACGCCCCTGTGTCTGGGTTCATAATATTATCCGTAGTCGCACACAGCGCCGACTCCTCCAGGACGAGTGTCTGAATTCGTAACCATTCGCGTCTGTGCATTGACTTTGCATGTAATCTACTCGCGCGAATAATTCGCAACTCTTTTGGTGTGAACGCACCGTAACTATGACAATCAGTAGGCCTTTAAGCAGAAAAGAGGGATACGGCAACCAAATCAAGACAATATTTATATTATGTTTCTGGAAAATGGGAATTAATGTTTAAAAAAACGTATTTCAAGGTCTGTTTTGTTCTCTCGAGGATCATTCTGCCTGTTGAGAAAAGAGTGAAAGATTAAGCAAAACTGAGCTGCTGGGTTTATGGCGTTTACTTTTCTAAGTCAGTGGTCTCTGAGTAAATTCGAATTAAAATAAAAGTCCCTGACAGTTAAAAGTCGAAGCTTACTGCAAAAAGGAAGATGACAATTTTCCGTGTAAGCAGAAGCCCCCAAGGCCTGCAGCTTCATCCAGGAAAATAATCTTACAGCCATTCACTTTCTGCATTTGTTTTTCCTCAAACAGGCGCAACACACTTTACTGTGCTCTTGAGAAAAGGACTTTTTGGAAATACTGTATTCATTTCATTACTAATCCAAGGGTGCATATCTATGTGTAAATTATCTTTTATCTCTCTGAACTGCCTTTGCCATGCACAGGGTTTACAACGACCCTTTTTAGAAACACCATTCTGCAGGAAAATAAATGCAGGCTCAAACCTCAACAAGCTTCATCACAGGGACTGGGTTGAAGAAGTGAAGGCCGGCGAATCTATCCAGCCTGTTGGTGGAGCTGGCGATGTCAGTGATGGACAGGGAGGATGTGTTGCTGGCAAAGATGGTGTGTCTAAAAAAAGTGTGCAGAAAAACAGAAGCATACATAAAACATAATATAGACAGTGGTTAATAATAAAAGAAGACGTACCATTCAGAACCTTCCATTTTATTCTCCTTTGCAAAAGCACCAAATGTACCATGCCTACTTCCGTTTCCGATCAAAACTTGGTCTTAAATTTAGAAATGAACATTAACAGTATTGAGCTTCTAATCTAAATGATATAGCTAAAAAAACAACAACACAAAAACAGAACAATACTCACGCTGGTGCCAGCTTGTCAAGACCACCGAAGAGATCCTGCTTGATTTTGATATTTTCCACAATGGCCTCCACCACAAGATCCGAGTCCTGAACTACAGATGCAGCATCAGTCGAGGTTGACACGTTCTGCAAGGCTTTCTGGATGAACTCTTCACCCGCCTGAAACAAACCACAATGCAGGACCTCCCATTAATTCATCACATTTCACTCTCATACTTTCGTGTGTTATATTTTGTCTGGGGAGCTGATGTCTCACCTCTGGTTTGTCAGAAAACTTCTTCTTGACCACTCTTTTGAGGTTCCCTTCAATTCCTTTGACGGCCTTTTTCAGGACCTCGTCATTTGTGTCTACGAGCGTCACAGAGTGGCCAGTTGATGCAGCGACCTTTCAGAAAGAATATAGGTCAAACATAACTACAAGCACAGCCTTCAATGTCAGTGATTTTGAAGTGCTGACAATTTTTTAAAATATTTTTTAAATAATGTTTATATATACATACATACATATATATATATATATATATATATAATAATTTAACACATATTGTTTATTATTTTATTGATTATTAATATGTTTATTATACATTCATAATACATATATTAAGAATATATATATATATTCTTATTATAATATATGTATTATGAATGTATAAATAAAACAGTATTTCGACAAAAGTAGGCACTACATGTACAAGTCAGATTTTTCCTTGTATAAGAAACGCTAAACAGTGTATATTGTGTCATAAGTTAGTATGTAGTATATAATAAACTGAACTTGGGACACAGCTCAAATTCTCTAGTTTATATAGCGAGCGACCCCATGCGGCTAAATGTGTATCCTGCACTTCAGAGTTGAGTTGTCTCGTTACGTCACACCTCAAAGTAACAACTGTGTTTAATGAATGACCACTAAACTATTTCACAACATAACTTCCTTATGGGATCAATGCGCGGCTGTGCTGTGAGACAAGACACCCATTCACCCTCAACGAAATACAATACAGCTACAGGCTTTTATTTTGAAAGGTTATACGACATGTCACATTGTGCAGGTTTGTACACATTTCACGCCACACAAAGGTACTTTGTTGAAAGAGGTTTTTTTTTAAGAGGAGACT
The DNA here is from genome assembly GCF_910589615.1 of Taurulus bubalis. NCBI lineage: Eukaryota > Metazoa > Chordata > Actinopteri > Perciformes > Cottidae > Taurulus > Taurulus bubalis. The sequence goes on from NC_136594.1 coordinate 10,951,137, forward strand.
TTAAGGAAGAAGACAAACTGGTTGGATTGTCAAATGTACGTCTGCGCAGCCGCCAAGCGCAGCTGCTTCACGAACTATAATGAAGCTACTCGCTAGCTACGTGGCTAAACATGGACCAGAGGCACACTGCGTCGCTTACCTGTGCAATGCCTGCCCCCATCTGTCCACTTCCGATGATCGTGACATGTTTAATAACGACGTTCCTCACAGCCGAGGACGACAAACCTCTGCAGATCTGATGAGTGAAGAACGCCATGATGTGTCAACCTGCTGCGGGACAGACCGGGCACGTAAAGAAGCAGGAGGAAGGTCAGGCAGTCACGTGATCACGTCGCAAGACGACCTTTCACACAGATATGTAGTTACTCCCGAGTAAAAGGACACAAATGTTACTTAGTTACTTATTATATATTCAGAATCTGTAAAACAGAATGTTTAAATACTCCATACAAGTAAAAGTACTTAATTCAAAATGTTACCTTAGAGGTACTATCAGCCAAACGTACTTAAAGTATTGAATGTAAATACTCGTTAAAAGAAATGGAAGTCCTTTCATCGTGTTTAGAATATTATATTATTAATTTTTGATCAAATGCATGTAATCACATTTTAATGTTGTAGTTTGTCATAAATGTAAAATACTATGTATACTACTTGGTAGTATAGCACTAATTCATAATCATACAAGCATACCACGTGTTTTATGTAAAAGTAACAAGTAACTTTAAGTGCCAAATACATATAGTGACTACGACCCACAAAGTGTATGCCCTTGCCTCACTGTTAGTCTGCTCATGGTGTTTTTTATTCCCAGTGAATCAGAATGTATTTAACCAGGATTTCAGACTGCAAGTAAACAGGACTTGGGTACGTTTTGGGGTGAATCTTGCTTTACTTTTCACCCGTTCTCGAACTTAACATGTTGGTATTGGTAGAAGAAACACTCTTATATCAATCTCAACTTAAAATGCTGGTATTGAAGTTTTATGTTTATTTCAATAACAAAGTTTCTAGCATTGAGCCAACTATTCCTTCTACTGTTTGGATAAAAAGATGGTCTTGTGTTTTTCACAGGGCTACATAATCAATATAAAATGTCAAACAGACAAAAACAGAGAAAAACATTGAAGAGTAAATTAATTGAACAAAGTACATATTCATGTTAAATTGGGGTATTTATTATTAAACTCTTTTTATTGACACATTGCTAAAAATCCATTCATCAAATGAGCAAGGAAAATATATTTTTTAACGTAAAAATCTTTCTAACCATAATGCCCTAATACAGTGGTTCTCAACCGATTTTCAGTGATGTACCCCCTTTGAAATAGTGCAAAATTATTTTTGGTTGAAAAAAATATGTAGTACACAGCATTGTGCCATCAGTGTCTGATTTAATATATAATATATACAATTATCTTCATGATTTTACACTTACATTGTATTGAATATGTATTAAATAACAATTGTTAAAGATTTTTTTGAATGGCTGCTAATTTAATATATATATATATATATATATTTTGAAATCTCATGTACCCCCTGGAGTACCTTCACGTTCCCCCATTTGAGAACCACTGCCCTAATAAGCATGTGTGCCAATCTCTCAGTGGCATGCATCATACAACTGACCTTAATTATTCCTTGATTATCAAGTGTGTGTATACAAGTAAATACGATAGCAAAATAAGCTACATTCCAATAAAAAAAAAAAATAGGTTTTTCCTATCATGTACAGATTATATTGTCTTGTATTGTTGGTAAATGTCTTTGATTTAGAGAATCAGTTGGAACGAAATATTCCAGTGTTTCATCTCCGAGGGCTCACACACACATTGTAAGGGCAGGGAGCCAGCGTCAGGCCGAATCGTCCATTCAGCGTAGGAGGAGGCGTTCCCTCTGGCAGGCTGAATCTGAAGGCCTGCAGTAAGCTGGTAACCGTCAGGAACAACTCCATCTTCGCCAGCTGTTCACCCATGCACACCCTGCGACCTGAAAGATACAGAGGATCAATCATTAGTGCAATGGGCACGGACAATTAAGATGCATTCATAGATCAGCGATTCTTTTGGCCGATATGAGGCAGGAATAGTTTACCAATCCCGAATGGTATGAAGCACTCCTTCCTGAACAACTTTCCCTCCTCGTCCAAGAAGCGTGCTGGGTTGAAACTGTTGGGCTCGTCCCAGACTGTGGGGTCTCTATGGACAGACCACAGGTTGGGCACGATAACTGTTCCTTTCGGAATAGTGTAGCCTCTGAACTCTGGAAAGAAAAGAGGGAAAACACACTAAAAAGCTATCACCTCAGCAAATCAGATGTCAACTTAATTCAACTCTTTAGATATGTTTTGTTATCCCTGAGATACGATCATTATCTGAGACTCTGAAACCTGACCAGTTGATTATTAGCAGAGGATTCATGCTTTACCTGTTGTCTCGGAGGCCATGTGAGGAATAGCCAGCGGGACCGCAACAGTCAGTCTCTGCACCTCCATGATTGTGGCTTCAGTAAAAGGCAAACTTCCTTTGTCAGTCAAAGACAAGATCCGCTGTGTGCCCACCACTTCATCGATCTCTGTCTGGACCTTATCTGAAATCAAAACAACGGAAAAAAAACATTAAGCACGTCATTCTTGAATGATTAATGAAGTCCTCATCCGAGTACAATAAAGTTTGGCTTAGGGACACTTAGGCCAGTTTAAAGTGCTAGAACGATGCATGCTTTGATGTGACGGTCGATGTCGTTGTGCAAGAGTTGGAGAAGTGGTTAAATGCAGAATCAACATTTTGGTGTCCTTAAACCAGGAAGTGTTTTCCGAGCCGTGGGTTCCCAAAGCAGATGTCCAACAAGTAGTTGTTTTCTACTCAATAGAAATTGTACAAAATTTCCATTGGAAATCTGCCATGAAAACTTTGAGCTGAGGTAATTTTCTGGTTGACCCCTAGTAGGCGATCATTGCTTTTGCACATTAAAACTTTATCCGAAGTGGACAATCCGATTGGACATAGCTCCATGGTAATTTTGAAAGTTACTTTTGCACAAGCAAACTACACAAAGGGCTCCATTTCACAAGGTAATGTAAGCAGCCTGAAAAGGACTTGTGCTACTTGTACCTTGGATATCAGGGTGTAGGACCATGTAGAGCAGAATCCACAAAACCGAGTTTGCGGTGGTATCAGTGCCGGCGATGAAGAGATCTCCTATTATGTAAAAGAGATAGTCTTCTGTGAAGCTGCTGTTCTCCTCTCCAGCAGCTTGCTGGGCCGACATCTCCATCAAGTACATGTCCACAAGATCCCTCGGGTGGTCCGGGTCTAATGTTTCCCGATGCTTGACAATAATCCTCTTCAGAAACGCTGTGATGTCTCCTTCCACCTGACGCAACTCCTTGAATACCCCAAAAGGCAAGTAGTACAGCAATGGGAAGATGTTGATGAGCACCGCAGGGCTGTTTATGCAGATCGCCAGCCCACGATCCATCAGGTCCAGCATGTTGCGGAACTCGCGGTCCTCGTGGTGGAAACGCTGTCCCAGGATCAGCGAGCAGATGACGTTTGACACTGCGTGGCTAATCAGCGGGGCCAGGTCCACGCCGGTGGCAGCAGACTTCTCACTGCGCTGCAGCAGCTCCGTCTTGATGGTCGCCAGGCCTTCCTGGATGCAAGGCTCCAAGCTCAGTTTCCCCAGGCCAAAGTTGCGGAGTGTGGTGTGGCAAAACTTGCGCTGCCGTCTCCACACTGGCCCGTAAGGTGCAAAGACTATTCCTGAAGTTCAATTCAACCAGAACAAATATTATATAATATACATATTTTGTTATCGTTATAGACTCATCAAACTGCAGCATAACACTGCCTATAAATATCCAGTTACAATTGTCAGAATCAGAATAATTTATTGCCACGTGTGTTTTCACATACAAGGAATTTGTCATGGCAGGTGGTGCATAACATTACACAATAAATACAGTGCAAGAAATAGGCGCATATTACATTTACAATAGAATATCAAATTCAAATTAAGTGCACAGGCAAAACAGTCCTTTAAACAAGTGTAATGTGAAAGTGACAGGTGTCTTTAAATATGAAGTATGAAGGGATGTCAGTAGGTTCTATTATCACTACTAAACTAGTATTACTCCTGTCTCATTACCATTAGTTTAGCTCGGTGGATCTAATAAATCAGATATTCATCCATCAACATGAAGATGAGGCGAAGAATCAATCAATAATTCCTGGACTAAAGCAGTTGCTTACCTTTGCGTTTGGTCATGATGGTGACAGCGGGGATATCCGGTCTGTCGGAGAACACCTCGGGATGGTTTGAAAGCGCATCTTTGACCACCTCGTATCCGTTCAGCACCACAGTCAACTGGCTCCCAACAAAAATGCTGAATATGTTTCCATAAACTTCGGCTTGTTCCGTTAAAGCAACCATCGCGTTTTTGTCGGCGCTGTCAGATTTCTGTCCAAACCTCCTCCGGATGAAGGCGGGGACGAGGAAGAAGCCGAAGTTGCCGACTAGCGGCCACGGCGTCGGTCCTGGCGGGATGTTTGCGAGGTGGTCCCGTCGTTTCTGATGAGCGTACAGTAAACACAGCACGAGCAGGAACACGAGCAGCGCTACAATGTCGCCCTGTGACAGTGCAGCGCTGCTCACACGCTGCAGCCATGACAGCGACACCATGGAGTCAGAGTGAAGGTCAGTGGGCTGATAATACTATCCCATGTTTAGGAGTGCTCAAAAAGTCAGAGTAAAATCAACAATAACTAGGTTAAAGAACGGCGCTTCCTGTTGTGTTGTGAAACAGGGGGACAAACGCTGCACCGTTATTGGCTCCTTATTGGCTGACAGCGCTGGGACCTGTTGTGATTGGTGCACTTGGACAGTGACGCCATCAGATGTATAAGGCAATGCTAGGCAAGTCAGGTTTATTTACACCAGACACACAGGTTAGAGAAATACAAATGCATGTCAAGATAAGCCCCCACTTTAGGCCGTTCTTCTTTAGAAAGACAGTGATCTCAGTTTGTTCTAGTAGATTATGTAAAGGTATGTATTTAGGTTGATTCTGATTTGTTATGCATGGTTGCAAGGTATACCATATGTTAGGAGTATTTAAAAGTGTTTCAACGTGAAGTGAAGGTTTGAAGTATGGCTTTTGTAACTTAACATGTGTAAAGAAGTAAAGGGTTTCACCTGCACTTATGGTGCAAACCAGATCTTGCTGATTGAAGGCTGTATTTAAACAGATGCCTTTGGATGTTTGGGGGGGAGAAGACCTTTTGGGTTATAAAATAAAATAATCCTTTATGAGTCCTGCAGTGGGGGAAAAAAAAAAAAACGTTTAAGAAAATACATGTAGCACTGAGTAGCGTGTGCGTGTGTGTGTGTGTGTGTGTGTGTGTGTGTGTGTGTGTGTGTGTGTGTGTGTGTGTGTGTGTGTGTGCGTGTGTGTGTGTGTGTGTGTGAGTCGAATGGCAATAAACACCTTTGGATTTCTGGACTAAGTATCGTCTGCTGCCTTCTACCACTTTCCAAGCCACTTAGGTCAGGCTTCACCACAAATTCATTCAACAACAAAAAAAGCACACTGAAGCCTTAGAATAGGTCAACTTTAATACAGCATTACAATGTTTAGACTACAGGTATGGATATACACACGTAAGGCTACTAAATGAATAAAAAAGGAATAATAATAAAATGAAAAAACAACAACAAATATATCAAGACTCATAATGGCATTTGTAGTACACCTACTGATCTTTAACACACTAAGGCACCTTGTGACTTGAGCACATTGTTATCATATTGAGGTAACGTAAACACATACAGTATAAAAAAGTTACAGTAGCATATCCAAAATCAAGTCTTGCAAATACTGTAACAAACCTGCAAGTCTGTTGCATCAAATTGTTCGTTCATGTCTGAAGGTCTGTGAAGCTGAGTTACAAAAACAATGAGGACTTTGCAGTTGTTTCTCTCTTAAATAAATTACATCTACAAAGAACACACATAGACAATACAATTATCCTTCATTTTTGCAGAGATATTTCTTTCATAGCTATCCATTCGGTATCATTATGTTGCGGTCCAGTAGACAGGAAGATCGGGGTCGTGTCACTCCTCTCGTGTGCTCTGCACCATTGAGTACTTCTTGCAGGGGCTCTTAAGGCAGGCCGGAGGCCAGGTGATGGGCCAACTGTAAGAGCAGGGCACCGAGGTTTGGACGTTCCTCTCCATGAAGTTGAACAGTGGGTTCCACCAGGTGTTGGTGAGGTAGTTGTTGGGCGAGCATTTCAGAGTCTGTCAAGAAAATAAAAGTCATCCTTTAGAATAACATCAGTAATAATGCGGCTTAAAGTGCTGCTGATGAACAGACCAAACACAGTTTGTCATAATGTGACTTGTTTATATGATTTTAAAGTTTCATGCGAGAAATGTCTCATAGCCATATTGCAAGAATGAAGCTTGTGTACCGTTTTTTGTTGTAATTGTCTTAGTGGCCTAGGAGTGTAAAAGTTATACTAAGAACATCTAATATTTGTTTGACCAATATCAAAGGATAGATTCATTTATTTTTCTATTCTGTCTTAAAACAATACTCACATGACAATGTACAATAGAGATGGGTGACACCATTGTATTCTAAGGTTCATCTGAAGGTAATATAAAGCCTCAGTGCTCAAATGCCTTTTGCCATTTGTTCATTACGCTATCCATCAGTTATGTGAGTAGGCTTTTCATTAGAATGCCGTCTTTTTTTGATATTCTTTGTTTTTCTAATGCTACCTACTAATGTATAAACTAGTTAATCAATATGTTGCAACTGCAACAAAAAAAACAAAGCATATTTGTTTACAACAAATACATGAAACCTAAAATAAAACTGAACAACGAAATTCAGAAGCCAAGGTTGTGATGTATGTGTGGTAAGCATGTTAACCATATGATTTAAATATCCCTTGAAAAGTGATTTAGCTTGGTATCACCCTATCAACAGTCTATTTCTTGGCCAGTAGAGGGGGTATGTCCCCATGTTTAGAAGCCACATAATGCCTGACTGAAATGATATCCAGTTCTGACACATAGGTTAAAAATAAACGTGTACTTACTCTAAATATATAATTACATGTACTAGATAGATCATTTCGTAACTCTGAGCTGGTACACTTGAAGTAAATGTTGTGAATACATATCCATTTGTCACCAGGCTGACATTAAAGTCCTCCATTCATAATGATTGATGTGTAACAAGGTTCCACAACAATCATAACTCTGAGCTGGTACACTTGAAGTAAATGCTGTGAATACATATCCATTTGTCACCAGGCTGACAGTAAAGTCCTCCATTTATAATGATTGATGTGTAACAAGGTTCCACAACAATCATGACCCAACTTAAAGCTCTGTGTTCGGACCTGTAAGTTGGCCATGGTGTGGTACCACCAGAACAGGCGGGAGGTGATGAAATAGGCCACGACCACATCCACGCTGTAGTGCTCATGTGCCACCAAGATGCACACCACACCCACGGCGCTCAGCAGCCAGCACATCAGATGGTACCACCAAAACGACCGTGGCGAGTCTTTAGAGAGAGAGAAGGAAAGACAAGTGTTGGAAATATTTATGGCAACATGCATTTGGGGTCTGTTCTTCCATATTTTAACTGTTAAAAAAGGCCGTCTGTAGCATTTAAGCGCAATGTGGCAACACACAGACAAGCAGGGCTACAGGAAGGAACATGATTATAAGGAGAATACAATTAAATTAACCTCTGCTTTTAATATCTCATCCTCACAGCAAACTTTTTACATGCACATTATCCATACAACAGATCTTGAGAGATAGATAGATAGATGTTTGTTGTTTAGTTTTTAGTTGTTTGTAGCAGCAGCAAGCAAAGTTACAGAGTAAACATATACATGTTAAGTATGAAAAATACTCAATATATACAATATATTAAAATAGCAGAGCAGAACATATTCAATTTAAGAAAATTAAATAATAAAGAAAATGCAAAGTATATACAGTGTATATCAAGTATATACAGTGAAATAGAAGTATGTACAGTGAAATAGAAGTATATACAGTAAAATAGAATAGGTATTAAATTAACTAACTAAACTACAAAAGCGGTAGTATGGGTTATTGATATTGATTCAATTGAAGGAGGATCAAACTGATATTTGAGTTTTTAAAGGAGACATATGCTCATTTACAGGTTCAAATTTGTATTTGGGGTTTACTGAAAACCTGAATATATCTGTTTCTATCCTCTGTCTGAAACTTTTTGTTTTAGCGTGCTAAGCAACAGAGTACGTCCATGTTTACTTCCTGTCAGTCATTCACATAAACTGCAACCAGAAATAATGCTGCAAGTCAGAAGTCAATAATTTCAAATCCGTTTTCCCGACTTCTGATCTAAATGCGTCCCACTTTGAAAATCCTCTTCTGAAAATTGAATTTAAGACATTTCAAGGAACTGCAGGAACCCTATTACAGGAGACGGAAGGGGTAGTTGAGAAGTCTAGTCCCACGTTGCAAAGCACAAATCAACTGAATGGAAATGAACAACGTTGTTGCAGTACATTTCTGAACACAATCACGACATAAAGTTAAAAAATAATTCACTGTGTGCACTGCCATGCCGTTTTGACGCCAGGTGTTTTTATGGTGGCAACTCGGTTTCCAGCTTGGAACTCTGACTTGAATGACTGTTTACCCTTTTTTTTTATTACAATGGATTGCAGCATTAACTGCACACACAGCTGGAATGTTTAAGTTTAAAAGTGTGAAATGGTCTATGTTTTATCTCAAACACACAGAAATCCTGATGGCTCAAATAAAGGCACAGTTCTGAATACAGGATGTATCTGAATGATGAAGCATTTTGATATGTTTACAATAATAATATAGCCCTTAGAATAGATCATGAAAAGGCACGACAATCTCACTTTCTACAACATGGGACAGAGAAGCAATAACAGTGGCAACACAATGTCAGTTATTTCATCTTAATTGTTTGTAGAAGGTCAACATGTGGCTGAATGTCAAATACTGTGGACTATATGGGCTGAGAGTGGAAACAGACAATGCAATGTATATATTATTCATGGAAAATTCACATAAATTATTTAAAACAAAGCAAACAACCAAGTGATGCTTTGAGTACTCACATTCCTTGATGAATAGGTAGGTGAGGGTGAGCATCACAGTGTGTCCACTGTAGAGGAAGTCTCCACACAAGAGCTGGTTGTTTGTGATGGACAGACCTCCACCGGAAATCAGCCGCAGAATTCGCTGGATTTTTGCCTGTGAGTCTCCGTGAAGCTGATGGAGAACAGGAAGTAACCAGAGAGACGCAGAAAAACATTGGATCAGCAGCAACATTACGATTGCAACTAATAATTGAATCATCGATTATTCAGCCACTAAACTTTTTTGAAGTTATCAATAATGAACTAATAAACAAATCAGTCACAAATTCCCAGAGCCCAACAAATTCAAATTGCATGTATTTTCTGATCCAACACTTCAAAAGTAAAAAAAAAAAAAAAAGACAGACGGCACTTTTGCTAAAAATACAAGAAATAGTCTGGCAGAAAACCACCTGATAATCTGCACTGACGAGCTCTTACCCTCTGTTTTCAAACCTTATGCTATGCTAAGCTATCCAGCTGCTGCCTGTAGCTCCGTATTAACCGAATAGATGTGACAGGGCTACCAATCTTCCCAGCAAATATGAGAATTTACCAAATTGTCTTTACATTTTTTTCAAATCTAATCAACATAAGTCGAATTGACGAGAAACATGTAGTCAAAATGAAGAGTAATTAAATAAAACTACACATGATCAAATCCTGTGCTTCTGCTGCTCGGATTACTGTGGATAACTCACTTCTTACAAGTAGCTGAAGGCTTTCCTAAACTGTCCAAAACATTTCAAATTCTTGAGGAACACAACTCCTAAACTCCTCGGATCCTTTTGCACAACACAAACCATCAAACAACAGCTTGGAGCAGATGTTTGTGATCAAACACTGATGCACCTCCAGTATTGTTGGTATCCTGAGGCGGTAAAAAGTCGAAATGGCTTTTTTATAGCCGCCTCTCTTGTGTTGTTGTGCAAAATGAATCCCAGAGGGTGCACGAGAGTACACGCTTGAGCAACGACAGCTGATGCCCGCTCTGATGTTTGCATGATTCTCACCTTAGGAGCACAAGTCATATGCATGCCCGGCACAGGCAGGGTGGTGATGTACATGGTGACACAGCGGTACAAGTACAGGGTGCCAATGAGGAAGAAGAACCGTCTGCATGCTATTGATCTGCAAATAGAGATTATAAACCCCACAATGGAGTGATTGCAGATATATTGCATATTTTTTTGTCCAACATCTACTTAAATCAACCACATTCTGGAGACTATCTTGTGCAGTGTGATGATGACTCCGAGGGCTCCTGCTCAGCAAGTCAAATTGAGTTTTATTATCCAGATAATGGAAATCATCCAACCGTTACAGTGTTAAATATGTTACTAGTCATTTTGCTTACATTGCTAATCCCATTTTACTGTGAGATTTGTGTTTCTATAACTTGAGGCAAATGCCAAATGTGGAAGACATGATGTCAAATTAAACAGCAACAGTTCAACTTCAGTGGTCTGGTGTTGATGCCGCTAAAGAGCAAAGACTGCTTTCTAAACTATTCATGTTGAACATAGAGGGAAACCGCCAATGTAGAAAAGACAAATGCGGCCAAAGTTTGATGCATTTCCTGAGTAACAGGAAGAGATATTAAGAGGAGAGATACGTTATAACATCTACTACAAAACAGTTAACTATTTATTTGGGTAAATAAACATTGTTGACAATATAGCCTGGTAATATTCTGTATTTATTTATTTTTTATAGTTTTTGACAACAATGGAGGCCTATGGCACATAGACAAATGAGTGATATCAGACTTTTGCTGACTAGACAATACTTATTATGAGAATCAGTTTTCGATCATTGTTTATTTTGGTCTCTGGAATTACAAGCTTTGTTGACTATAACATATCGCTAAAGCTGAAAAAAAAAACATGTACAATATATAGTACCAAAAGTTCTTACCTGTATTTGAAGAAGAACAACTGGATCATCCAAATGGCCAGCAGCACCATGCCATTGATCTCTGTGACCGTAAATGCCCATTTGACCCTGTCAATATAGTCAAAAAACTTATCAGGAAGAGGTGGGCTGCTTTCTTTCGCTGGGACCCTTTCGTGGACAATAGTGATGACGACTGTCGTCAGGACCAAGTTAAAGCCAGCATAGAAGATGGCCAGTGCTGTCTTCATCCACTCCATGGGCAGACGATTGATCTTGGACTCTGGCACGGAAATCTTGACGTAGTCATTGTGCCTCCCTATGCCTTTCCGAAAGCCCCTCTTCGTATCCTCTCCACCAGGCGTGTGGACAGGACAGATTTTACCGTTGCTGGGCGCAGCTTCACCATCCATTCCTGGGTTCAGATTATCAGCGGCTCTCGCATCCACAAGCTCCTGTGACGCCATGGGTGCCTGCTCTGTCCATCCACAGGCACCGCTGCACTGGGTTGAGGCTTATTAGCTGCCATGAGAGAAAACAAAAGGCTTAAAAACTGACAAACTTTCAGGTTTTGGAGAGCACAAGCACACTCCTGTCATTTGCACAAGATAGACGGTAAGCAGGTAGTCCTTAGTTGTAATGATGTCAAATCAAAGTGATGAGAAACAGGGAGGAGATGAACCCTGTTTTACTTTTGTTTGCCTCTTCCGTATCCGAGGGATTATCCAAAGCAAGAGATAAAGCTTTTATTGATGCACAGTTCTTGATTCCACCATCTGAAATGTCCATTTTAGACTGGAAAACGATTTTGGAGTTTATAGCAGTCAACTATGCTAATGTTTTCCTTTCCCTGGACATTCACCAGAACCACTGGGACAGTTTTCTGTTTGGAGGTTCAGTCAGACTTTTATTTTGGTCCTTTCAAAAATAGTCTGTCCGCCTCACTGCTTTAATTTTCAGACTTTGTCCTCAACAAGCAGCTGCTATAGTCACTTCAGCGATTTCCATGGTCAAACATCGTCAGTTGCCACAAACTAATTTGCATGCTCATTATAAAAGTTTTAAGCTAAACTTACTAAAACTAAATCAAAATAAACTTGTTGACATTGAAAGTCAATTATTGACCCTTGAAACAATGTCAACACCACCTGATCTGGAACTTTTGATCATATCGATCCATTTCGCGCCAAACTCCATCTGCTGAGAAAGGCAGTGTGATTCGATTGAAAGCTCCATCTACTAAATGGATCGTGTGGTAAGACTGTTATGTCAACACCGCCCCTAAAAGAAAGACTACGGCAAAATGAAAACTAAACTAAAATGAAATAGAATAACATAATGGGTGGATTGTTGGAAGCCAGAGGTGAACGGTTTGTAATGACCCTCAGAAGACAAAATTACTGCAATGTTTGTTGTTGAGCTCTTTCCAGTTAATGACTTGAGAGAGCACTACAGCAATGACCATTTTCTTTCTTTCGTGTCTAAAAGCCTTCTAGTCCCTTTAACAGCTCCATTAATGGATTTGAGGATTATGCTATCAGCCCTGAAATGCATCACAATAAATGTCATCCGGGATACATGCAGAATGGTATGTTTACTCGGAGGCAAACCTGGCACTGGGAAAAAAAGAGGGGATAAATGCGGTGTATGGATGGACACAAGAGAGCTGCTGAAAGTATCAGTTTCATAAAAATCAATTTTTGGGGAAATATTATGACAGTGGAAAAAGGATTATTGTAGAATGCCCTCTGACTAACCCACGGCAGATTCAAGCTATGTTATGCAACTGATGGATGGCTACAGAACATAAAGTCTGACAGACTTTGAGGGAGTTAAAGCGGTCATAAAGGATATAAATAGAGACTAAGACGGCAAATAAGATCAACAAGAGCAGACCAACAATATGAGCCAATTACAATGCCATACCCCTTCTGTTATTAGTGAGATTATATTGCAGCTCTGTGGTTGATTATACTGTAAATTGTGAACCTCTACGTCAAAGACATTTATGTATTCATGTGGTCACTTTGTTTCTGATGTACCAAAGTGTCTCATTAACTGGCTCAGTTTAAACTTTAAGATGTCTGTCGATAAACATCAGAGTGACAGACTGTGGTGACAATGTCATCTAGTAACAAATCCTGCTGCTGCTCCATATACTGTGATTAATGAAACACTATGACAGCACATGACATCAGCAACTGATGATGCTGGGTGAAGTGAGCGGTGGTGGTTTGGGTAGCAGTCTGTGGGGGCTTGGAAGCCGGAGGGCTGACCAAGTCCCTGCAGAGACCAGTTTGCCTCCTCACTGCGAGGGTCGCCTGGAGCAAGGCACCAAACCCGCAAGCTCACACATGCACACACAGACTCGACATAATTACATTATTTTTCTTTCTTTCTTTCTTTCTTTCTTTTGTTATCTATCTTATGCATATTTCATTTTATGTTTGTAATTTTGTAAAATTTTAAATATTATATAGATGGAGGCTTCAAATAAGCCCAGTTGGCTTTTTGTCTCTTCCTGCACTGTGATATTCATTTATCACATTCATTAAAACAACTATGTGATTAAACATGAAAAAAAAAAAAATGTATTTTTCCAGTGTTCACTGCTGTACATGGGACATCAGTGTCTTCATGAGACCAGTTTTCCACCAGTCCGTACCTCCCCAGTGTACAGTACACTGTGTTTTCCCACCAGCTGGAGCACCCAGCACTCTAAAGGGATGGGTGGTGATGGAAAACTGGCAGAAAAACCTATTCCACATGGTCACAGGCTGTAATGGACAACTTGGCTGCTTCCACTCGCTCAAGCTATTTCAAGAAAAGCCACCCAGTTGCCTTGAAGACTGTATTTTACTCCAGGGGAATCAAGGCTTTGACTCCATTTCGAGACCTTCATAATAACATGGTACTATTGCTATCCACTCATTTAGTTCTTTACATCATGTGGATTGTCTTCATCAAAGGGAGGGTTAAAATACACCAGAAGTGGTCCAGCCCCATACGGACTGTTGACACAGAGAGGAGTTGGCTCCATATGTTTGAAAATGCATGGCTGTAAATTAAGCATGGAAACGGCATGTTCAGCAGAACAATCATGTTTTAGTTTTGTTTCCCACACAACAAAAGGGAAAATACTCTTTAGGCTCTTCAGGCTCTTTATACATAAACATCATAGTGTTATGCATTATATTATTGGATTGTTGATACTGATGCACTAATATCTTTCACTGTTGCAGCTGGTTCAGGTGGAGCTAATTCTAACTACTTTATACAGTAAATTAGTTTGACATCATATTATATAAACTCATCATATGTTACTTAACTAAACTCGTAATCTCCACAGTATTTATAGCTGTCAACTAAATGTACTGCAGTAAGTAGTACAGTGTTTCCCTCCCATATATAGTGTGGTATTAGTATGAAGTAGCATGGAATGAAAATAAGTAGAGTATGAGTATGTCAAAGTTAAATAAATGTTCTTAGTTACTTTTTACCACTGATTAATAATAGTAGTAGTAATAGTAGTAGTAGATGGTTATATTAAATAGTATTAGTGGACATATGCTTAGTAGATGTTGACATCACAGCAGCAGCAACTAACAATACTGCATATTAATTTATTAATATATAAACAAATAAAGTGAACTACAGAGAGCCAATGTTTGAAACCTGTGGTATTACCACAATGATATTCATTTATTATACTGGATGCATGACTATAACTTATTGTAAAATACTAGTTGACTGTGCGAAGCTTTTCATCAAAACACACAAATACACATTCTGTGCTGACAGAAATAATACATTTTGTTTAGTTTCTCAAACAATATCCACGTTTATAGCGTACAAGCCAACATGGTCCCACTGAGCATGGAGCCACCCCTATTCCTCTGGTGCCATAACCACATGCAGGGTAGATGCTGGCAGTAATGTCAGGGTCAGGACTGGGTGTCTCCCATGCATCCTAGTTATTACAGGACAGCAGTCTGCCACATGTGGTGTGTGCAGTACAGCCAGTTTTGAAGTTTACTTTTGGGGTGTAGCACAGTGGCCCCACAGACAGTGTTAAATACCATGTTCCATAAGAGGCTACTGGGTGGGGCAACAGGTCATTGCAAATCCTGTAATTAAGCCCTCTCGTTTTCAGTCAAAGCTATGACAACTGAATTATTAAATTGGGATTAAAGCAGCTGCATGACAAGCATAAACAGTCGGTTTGCTTGGTATACACAGTATAATTCAGGAATAATATTAGGTATATGAGACAACTTGTCTATTAGTCTCTATATCACGTGATGCTACTGATTATTACCCTGACAAATGATGTGTGTAACTTACATTAACATACCATAAACACATAGTCTCCCAGTTTATCACTATTGATCCACCGAATAAAACTTTTTGTATGAATGTATGCCAACACTTCAGACTTATACTGTAAAGGACAATTCCGAGATAGTGTATATACACAGTGTATTTATCTCTCTCTAAACAAGACTGATGGAGAGAAAAAAGAAAGTTGAATGTCAGGAGCATTTAAAGCAATCCAGCTATAGGCTACCATCCTATTGAAGAGCACACATGAATGCCGCAATTAAAGACATGAAACCCAACACATACCGACGAGAACATGAAGACCTGTGTTTCGATACACATGTTGCACGCTGTTTTGTGTTGCATCCTACCTGCCTTGCTCGGGCCTCCTAGCGCCTCTTCCTGTAGTTGCAGTTTCTTGAATCTCTAATGCTGCGCCCTGCTTGGTCGCTGCTCAGGCTGGACTGCTACATTACATGACGGTGCCGCTCGCTTTTGAGGGAGTGCTCCTCCCCGAAAGCCCCACATGTTCTCAGATCCATCCTTCCTCCGCACCCAGCCTCCTGCCTCGCATCCCCTTTAATCCAGAGTAACTGTCCTGTAATCAGCACAGGCATCGCCCTGTAACTCAGGGCATGTTAAAAAAAAAAAAAAGGCTGCTAGAACAGCATCTTGAAGCAGTTAGGAGCAGTAGAACGTTGTTTTATTAATATAATATAATTGCATTTGTATTATTTAAATGTAAGATCCATTAAACATGTATTCCTTGCTTATTTGGTTATGAGTCATTCCCATTTTCAAGTAATTTCACATCACGTTATTTCTAGCCATATCAGTGGTACTACAGTTTTCACTTTCTAAGCCTAAATATTCATATTTATTAATAAAATCGAATTTCATCCATACGAGAACGGCTCATGTTCTAACGACAAATCCCCGTTGCTTTGTGAGTACTGGTTGCAGATCAGTTGAGTCATTCAGTCAGTTTCTGTGGAGCTAAAGGAAAACAACGAAACCAAACTGACATCAGATCAGTTTCCCTATTTGAACCGCCCACTGAGGAAACGCGTCACTCCGTGGCCAGGGACGTGGCTGCTGGAAAGCTCTTCCCGGTTGTTGTCCTTGGTTGTCGCGCCAAGCACCTCCGGGTTCCTCCATTCATTGGAGATAAGTTATATGTGCCGAAACAAATATTAACATTTGGACGAGCAAACAAAAGAGACGAGCAGTTTGTCGTTTTATGTTTTTTAAAAAGTGATAGCCCGGATAAATCAGCCGCTGACTACGACAGACATGGAAACGTACGGCAACTCGAACAAGAAACAGAAGCTAGGCAACACTGCCGAAAACTGGGTGAGTTATTCTTTTGGCAAGTTGTGTGGATTCAACGCTTCTCACATCCGTCCAACCTCCACTAACTCGCTAGTGTTAGCTACTAACTAATGAGTTAACGTGCTCCTTAGCTTCCGGAATATTGTGTAATCTAACTGAACGTTTAAAGCCTTGTTTGCTAGCAGGCTGACGTGTTGCTAATCAGTTGATAGTTAATACCTGCTGAATACCGTTAAATGAAGGGCATCGACTATTTGTGAATGTAATTTAGAGCCGTGATAACGTTAATCTTGGTTGTTGCTGGCACCCAAAAGTGTCAAACTAACTAAATACTGTTTGATGTTGCTAGCTAACCTGCTGCTGCTTGCATGCACGTATTCCTCTCTGATGATTAAAAAGTACACCGCTAACTCTGAACTGCAGTATTTACAGACGTCAAAGATAAACATGTAACATGCATACAGTGTGCTCCTCCAATATGCATAAATAAACACAAACAACAACACCAGACAAACTCACAAGCGTGCAGAGGCAAACCATTATTTGATTAACCTAGAAAGCCTCTTCACAGTGATGGTGAAGTGAATGTTTACCATCATACATGACTGTGACTGTGGTTTTGGACTGATGGTCGGATAAAACAAACCCATAATCTTTGGCTGTGGTCAATCATAATGTCCAATGCTCTCAAACCGTTTAAAATGTCTGAGAAGCCATATTTTAAAGCTACTTTGAAGATACTTTCTTTTCATTTTTTTAACTCACTTTTTTTGTTTGTCAACAACATAACAACACATATTTTCAGACAGTCACATTCTTTGTCAATTTTTCATTTGTATGTCTTGGTACACATGATATTCAGGTAGAGTGTACACAGAAAAGAACAACAAACATCAAATGGTGGTCACTCCAAGAAAAAAAGAGAAAACAAAAGAGGGGAAATAAGGATTATAATAATGAAAAGTAAAATACAAAATAATTAAAATAAAATGAAGATACTTTCTGAAGTGATCATTGCATTGACAGAAAATCTGTATGATTCCAGGGAATGCAACGTGCAACTAATGTCACCTATCAAGCTCATCATGTCAGCCGAAACAAGCGCGGGCAGGTTGTTGGCACAAGAGGAGGGTTCAGAGGATGCACCGTTTGGCTGAGTGGTAGGTTATTTTATTATTAGGGTGTTTTTTTTGTCTACACCTGTATATCATGTCATAGCTATTTCGTAATGCTGCTGTTTTCTTCGGCACCAAGGTTTATCTGGCGCAGGGAAGACCACTGTGAGCATGGCTCTGGAGGAGTACCTGGTGTGTCACGGTATCCCTTGCTACTCACTGGACGGGGACAACATCCGTCAGGGGCTGAACAAAAACCTAGGCTTCAGCCCAGAGGACCGTGAAGAGAACATTAGGCGCATTGCTGAGGTGGCTCGGCTTTTTGCTGATGCTGGGCTGGTCTGCATCGCCAGCTTCATCTCGCCCTACAGCAGGGTGAGTGACTCTCCAAAGAAAGCATCAGCTTTTGAATATTGGATGAGAGAAACGGATGACTCATATTCTGTTCGTCAATCTTTATTGAACCATATTTGAATGAACTATGGCCCTTTAGGAACAGCTTTGTGCTATTTTTGGGATTACTTATAGATATTGGGTTGATCATGATATTACTGATCATGTCACTGTCTATCATCATTATCTTGCTAAAATGGGATGATGCCATAGCCAACAATAGATTTTAAATGATAAAGTAGAGATTTTGAAGGCAGTTTTTTTTTTTGTTCCTGCCCTAATTTTTTTTTTTAACAAGGTAATTTGTCAATGTTCATTTGGAAAAAAGAAAAGAAAATGTGTAATTCCTACTACATCAGCAGTGCAACAACTGTTCTAATTACAGTCCTATGAAGGACTGGTGCATGATTAGCAACATATTTGCTTCCAGTTACTGTCTCTGTTATTGAGAATTCTGAGCTGTGCTTGCTGCAATGGGACCTAATTTCTTGTGCACTGCAATTAAAGGCATTCTTCTTCAGCAGAACACTTTGTTGTTTAGTGAAACCAAATATGATAGTGAGCCTTAATAGTAACATGCTATCTTTTACTAGCACTTTGACTAAATCATGCGTGTACCTCACTCTGCATTTGGTTATTGTCTATCAGGATCGCCTTAATGCAAGGAAGATCCATGAGGCCGCAGGGCTGCCTTTCTTTGAGGTGTTTGTGGACGCTCCATTGGATGTCTGTGAGCAAAGAGACGTGAAGGGGCTGTACAAGAGAGCTAGAGCGGGAGAGATACGAGGTAAAGTATGGTTTAATACTGTTTATGTGCAATGAGTCAGTAGATCCATGGCCTTAATCATTGTATTGGTCATGTGATCAATTCAGGGTTCATACTGTGACATCTGTTCCATAGTACTTTTACCTTTTAATAGACTCAGTCACTTTGGACTTCCATACAATACTTTGTTGATTACATGCGAAACAGAGTGCAAATCAACAATAGTACCATGTTTCTCAGGAGACACATCTACAATGCGTTTACATTTTTATCAGTGGGCCTTCTGCTGTTGTTTGACACATGGAAATACCATCATTTCCCATACTTCTCTTCCTTTTTCAACTTGTGCTTATCTTGTCAATTACATAAAAAAGAGTAATGGATCACTGTTAGAGGAAGTGTTTCTTATCACATTGTGGTGCAGCAAGTTGTTATTTTGCCGCCGGAAAGATGTTTGCCCTATTTCCGGAGTTTTGTGTATAAGATTGACCATCTTTAGTCTCTCTTCTGTCTTTGTTATAGTTGCGACATTGTTTATCGAGACGGAAATTAGTATTGACCTGTTCTCTTAAACTCCACTTCAATCCTTAACAAACATGAAGACTTCAGATTCATTGTTTTCTAATCAATGGCTATTTCCTGGCTGCAAACTCTGCTAAACCTGCTCATGTCATACTTCTTGATACAAGAGAATGTTGAAAATAGTTAATAATCATGATTTTGTGATTGATTAAAGGGTATTCCAAGAGAAATGTTTTCAAATGCTGTTAGAACATTGTGATTATTGTTCACAATTCAATAAAGTGTTAGTTTCCATTTAATCCATTCAATAATGACAATAGAACAAAACCAGCTTTTCATGTTGAGTATGTGTTGTATGTTTTGTAGGGCTGTACCAAACGTTGAATGCTTCATTAATAACATTGGCAGAAAAATGATAAAACATGTGAATGCTGTGCAACAATTTTTTTTTTCTTCATGTTTATTCATTCTGTTTAAGCCTGGTATTTCTGCACAGATGCAGATAAACATTAGGCTACACTAATATTAATAGTATTGTACTATTTCTAGAATCAGATGCCAGTGGTGGCTTAGTAGGATTGTAAAGCGTTGTAAAGCCAAAGAGTCAACAATTCTGGAAATTTCTATCCAACATGTTTTTACTTCTCAAAATATTCTGCCGCAATCCAAATATTATGGAAAACATTTTTCACAGTGGTTAAACTGTTTGTTCTTCTCCTTGCTGTGCACAAAGCACTGACGACTGACATTGATCAAAGAAAGTTGATTTAATAAACAAACACAAACTATAAAAAAAACTTTTATTTAAATGTATACTTTTTTTTTTATCACATAGAGGATAAGGCTCACACTGTGCATGCAATTCTCTTATTTTATCAGGTTTCACTGGGATTGACTCTGAGTACGAGAAGCCAGAGGCCCCAGACCTGGTGCTGAAGACCGACTCCTGCAGTGTGAATGAGAGCATACAACAGCTTGTTGACCTGCTTCAAGAGAGGGTGAGGGGAAGAAAATCCTGCTTTGACTTGTTTAAAATATGTGGATCATGATTAGAGTCATCCGTTGTCAATGGCCCATTTAAAGAATATTTGCGCAATCGTCACAGACAGAGCTTGAGGCTCAAAGTTCAGACTTCCCATACAACTGTGCTATCATTCCTGTTGGCCACGAGGCGGCAGTAAAACCTTATATTTGATTTAATGTAACTGTTACTGCATCTACACCAGGGGTGTCAAACTCATTTTCACCCTGGGCCACATCAGTATTATGGTTGCCCTCAAACGGCCATAATAACTGTCTTTGCATTTTATTATTGTTTATTCAAGTGTAAACATATTGTACATGCATTTATATGAATGACAAAATATATGTAAGCAAATTTCTCTGTTATGACAACCTTTTTTTTTTTCAATTCAGTTTATTTTATAACATCACAAATACAAGTTTGCCTCGGAGGGCTTTACAATCTGTACACATGACATCCCTATCCCGGGACCTCACATCGGATCAGGAAAAACTCCCCCAATAAAGATAGTAAAAACCTTTTCACAGGGAAAAAAAGGGGAAGAAACCTGAGGGAGAGCAACAGAGGAGGATCCCTCTCCCCGGATGGACAACATACATCGATTTAATTTAGTGTTAAGAAACCCACATTACTCGATCAAAGATCAACCTAAAAATAACAAAGACAAAGATCAAACGCACCTTATTACATTAATTTTTTTCAAAGCCTTTTTGTCACCGTTGAGAAGGACATCTGGTCCAACAAATAATTGTGAGCTGCTAAGAACAGGTGTGATCCGGGGCACACCTGCTCACATACCTTTCTGTGTTCTGGGGCACACCTGCTCACATACCTTTCTGTGTTCTGGGGCACACCTGCTCACATACCTTTCTGTGTTCTGGGGCACACCTGCTCACATACCTTTCTGTGTTCTGGGGCACACCTGCTCACATACCTTTCTGTGGTGGCTAAATTACGTTATCGCCTTATTTGTGCAATTGTAATGGTCGCTAGATGTTTAGCTTATGTCACAGAGAGGTACACACACAGTGGACGAGGTGAGTAAGTGACTGAGGCTGTGTAAGTCAAATGCAGTGATTTACTTTAGTGTGACAGTGAAGAAACATTTACAGTTACATCGCGCTCTGTAAGCCAGAGACGCGGAGGTGGGTCTCCTCTGTCTGCAGCCGGGACTGCAGCGTGAGGTGAGACTGACTGCCTGTGAGTGCTTTGGGACGTCGGTGGGGCTCGGTAACTGCAGAACAATACACACTCAGTCAGGTGCCAGGACAGCGGCAAGTGAACGTCACTCGTTCGGCAACCCTGACATGTTAGGTCAAATCTATTTAAATGTATTTTTCCGTCTCTTATTGACACTTAATGAAATTCTACAGTTGAATAAAGAAAAGAAAAAAAAGAAGCTGTCAATGTAGGTGGAGCCACATTTCCTTTTTTTTCAGTCAAATAATATCTCGACTTGTCCTCTCTCTTTTATGTAGTTAGGTGTTGGTAGGTGCCACAAGCTTCTAGTGCCAGTAGTTGTCACAGGAGAGCAACAACTCCTTAGTTGTTGCACTCGGAGACTTATCACCATTAGTCGGAGACGTGCCACCACTAGGGGTCAGACTATTGCCACTCGTGAGAGATGTGCCACTACTCGTCAGAGTGCATTGTAGGAGATGTAGTCTATGGTCACTGTACACCGTAAAGGAGCATAGTCTTTAATTGTAAGATGATCATATGCCTTTCATGCTGTCGCGTGCCCCATAAAATGACGTGGCGGGCCAGATTCAGCCCGCGGGCCTTGAGTTTGACAACTATGATCTACACTGTACCTTTCAAATCAATATTTCTTTTGTGAATAGGAAACCTTCACAACATATTTTCCTAACCAGGATGTTTGGTAAAGATTTACTTTACATTATTTTCTGCAGGATATAGTTCCCATTGATGCCTCTTATGAAGTGAAAGAGCTGTACGTTCAAGAGAATAAACTGGACCTGGCTAAGGCTGATGCAGAGACTCTGCCTGCTGTACAGATTGGGAAGGTACCTCTGAATTCATTTTTGGATTTTCATAAATCTTAATAAACTAACAACGCTAAATGACTATTGTTGGCCTTTGTATATAAATTGAGCAGTTATTCATTATTTATCTAAACATTTACCTATATCCTTTTCATTTGAACATCATATTATAAGTTAATCGTTAATATGCAACCTGCTGTATGTGACTGTGTATGCGATCCTCAGGTGGACATGCAGTGGGTGCAGGTGCTGGCTGAAGGATGGGCCACTCCTCTGAATGGCTTTATGAGGGAGAGAGAATATTTGCAGTGTCTTCATTTTGACTGTCTGCTGGATGGTAAGATGTCATTTATGTTTTTAAGGAAAATAACATTTTCATATTTCATTGAAACATTCAGTATTGCAATACTTGAGAACGGCACTAGATGGAGATGAGTGCTCACAAAATGGATTACTCAGATTGCCCATACTATACCTCTCTCTCTCTCTCTCTCTCTCTCTCTCTCTCTCTCTCTCTCTCTATATATATATATATATATATATATATATATATATATATATATATATATATATATATATATATATATATATATATATATATACACTAGAACTTGAGCACAGTGAGCTATTTTTTCCATCAGTTCAAACCCATTCTGTCAGGTGTAGCTCTCTATGCTCTTCACTTGCATTTAAAAAGAACTTTACTATAAAGATTAAGCACTCTTATTAAATGAGGTATTAAATTAGGTTTAACAAATACTCTCTGCATGTGTCCCTGCAAACTGATAATTATATGTTGTACTGCTGTATGTGCTGAGCAGCCTAAATTAGTTTTTTATTCTTCCGATATACATATGACATGCTGAAGAACTGCTCCATTACACAGCAGTGATGTACAACTTTGCTAGGTCGCAGAATGACACATTGGTATTCTCAGGAATGATTTATATATGCGTCATTTTTAGAATGACAATGTTTTACATTATGTTGGTGAAGTAATAAGTCCAGTTGCACCCAAGTCTTTGTTCTTTGGCACTTTTCAGAATATGAATATTACATTTGGTATAGAGTCTCTTGGCGTAATTACAGCAATTTCTCATGTATTGTTTGAAATTCCAAGAAAAAGTCAATTTACTTTTATTGCCCATAGAACCGCTCAAACCTCAGTTGTGTGTTGTGATGCCAGATATTTCGCTACACGCACAGTAAAAGGAAAAATGCATTACATTAATTGAAAGTTAACATAGCCTGTATTTTATCGTTTTCAGATTTTGACAGGTATATATTTTACTGTTCTCACTGAAAGATAAAACCAGCAAGGTCTTACAACTTGATGGTTTACATTCTTTCCTCAGAAGGATAACTAGCCTGAGAAATAGAGCTGTCTGGACAGACGGAGCCAAAAATATGTATTGATGTGAAATGTCTCGATTCCACTTTTCCTGTTTGTCCGGATGGAGACAATAACAGAGGAAGAGGCTTCTGTATTGATTGACACCAGACACCACCATTTGTTCATTTTTACTTGCTTCCAGAGATTTGACAGTGATATCCCAGTGAAAGGATTGATCGCCCACACTATGACACTCAAACTGGTTGGGAATCAGAAAACTGCATGTTTTACTAATCAAATAGTCTGCAAAAATAAACAAAGACCCAAATCCAAGCCTGCGTCTCTCTCGCTCGGACATTTGGAAGTCTCGTGTGTGTGTTTTATTGAAACCAGCTGTTAGCTCTACACTGTGACAGAAGGGACGAGAAAAGGGTCCAGGAGGAGCTGGGGCGAGCAACAGTCGGCGTCCCCTCTTGTTTCCACTGCATTTGATCTGATGTGATGTGAAAAGCGTGCCGGTATAAACTTTTTCATCAACCTGGACGGCACAATGAACCAGCCAACAGAACGCTGTCAGTGCACAGCTCAAATGATAGAATTTGAAAGGGTCAAGCTCCAGCTTAGCTTGAGAGGGGATTTTTCTCCTCTGGCTTCTTAAATTGCAGCCTTGAAGACTCACTGTAGCCTGTGGTTTAGCTATATATCCCCCATTTAGCCCAAAGGAGTACAGAATGGAAACTTGATGAGAATAGTTGAGCTGTTTGAAAGTTTTAACCTGCCTTTTGTAAGAAGTCTGATCTCGTTCTCCCAGAGCTCTGCATTGGGGTCCTTAACATTGCTTTTCTTTGATCGTTATCTGATCTTAAAGGTGCCCTGTTGAGCTTTCTTGTAAGCAAGCAAAAGTTTTGTTTACATGCAGCGTTTTCCATTAATACATGTTGCGTTCGTCCTTCAAGTATAACAAGCGCATCGTTGAATGCATTTAATTCCTCATTTAAGATTTACAAAGCTGATTTTTAAAAAGCAATGTTCATATCAATGTTTGCTCGCTTGCAGTCGTCTTCTTCACTTCTTGGTGGGTTATTGCCAGGAACTACTGATCAGTGGAGTAGCTTAAAAATGTTGGCAGGACTGTGAAGTAATAATTACTATTTGACATTTTTGGGATAAGACAATTGATTATTCAGTTAAATAAGCAGGAAGTTAAGTTAATTGTAGCGCTAATATATTTTCTCTAACCAAAAATCTGTCTTTAACCCTCAAAATTATTGGTTTCCCCTTGTCTTAGGTGGTGTCATCAACCTGTCGGTGCCTGTGGTGCTGCCTGTATCTACGACCGATAAAGAGCGCTTGGATAGTGTGACAGCGATGGCTTTGGTCTACGAGGGCAGACGAGTGGCTATCCTCCGCAACCCTGAGTTTTATGCACACCGCAAAGAAGAGCGGTGTGCTCGTCAGTGGGGCACCACCTGCAAAGACCACCCTTACATCAAGGTAAAACATGTTTTTGTAAATTATGTTTATTCTAAAAAGCAGAGTACACACTCATAAATTGTCATTTTCCATCTTCTCCCCCTCCATCTTTCCATCGAGGCTTATGTTAATCTTAATTAAAATGTTGAACTGAATACAGGCTAAAATGTTAGAAATGCTATGAAAAAATAATCAAAAGTTCAACCGTGGTAAAAGTACTGAGCTGAATGCAGAGCTGCAGACGGTCTGTCTCAGTGTGCTATGTGATAAACACTGCATGCAAAAGCAAGCCTCCTTGGCTTCAGCACTGATCGAACACAGATCCGAGCTGGCCTCTTCACATTGCTTATGGAAAGACTGAATAGGAGGAGGTAGAGCTTTTCTCAGTCTGTCAGGATGCCCAGTACAATCACTTGATCTCTTTGGTCCACCCTCAGTTTGCAGGTGTTATATTTGGATGCTGAGTCCACAAAATGCGTTGATTGTACTGCTGAACTCAATAGGCCGTGGAATCCCTGCCAGCGTTCACCTTTCCGCTCACCCAGCTCTTCTCCAAATATATTCAGGAATAGTTTCCATCTGTTTTCGATCGACTGCTGTGGGGCTCAGGTAGACACGAGATAACGTCCTGAAATGATCCTGCACACCCAGTGGAAAGTGACACTGGTTTGTAGCTGGAAAAGAATGGACCAGTCTGGTGTTACAGACAAAATAGTTGTCAGATTGTCTTTTTATAACGGCATTGCGTGGACTGGCTAATTTTAAGTCATCCCATTGTTTTCAGGATTAATGCAGTTGGCTGGCCACTTGTATTTTGGCAAAGGTGCAAGACGAAATGGAAAATATCCTATACGGTATTTAGTGATTTCCGCGCCTGAGGTCAGACTTACTGTGAACCTCATTGTCTCATTCTAAAGCCCTGTGCTGCTAAATATCCTGGAAGGAGATTAACTCGAGCACTCGACTGCAGCTGTCTCAATATCTCAGCAAACTTGGTTGTCATTTTTCTCTCTGAGCAGATATCTTTGTCTCACCTTGTTTGTGATTAAATCTGGTAATGTGTTTTAATGCTGCCAGTTTCATTAATTGGTACCATAACTCTCCAGTGTCAACACCTTTCACAACTGTCATTCTTTATCCGCTCTAACCTGTCATAGCTGAACATATGTGGTCAGCTTGCCGTGATAAAGGCGTCACTCATTAAAAAGTGGATATTTAACTCCTGGAGACAGTTGGCTTGGCACACACCGTTCTGCTCGTAGCTACAACTTTATTATCCAATCTCTTTCCGACCAGAAACGACCTGCTCTGTATTACATGTAGTTAATCCACTTTTTCCTGTTTACCTGTCCGTCAGTCAGACAGGAGCCCGCTTCATCGGAAATCATGGTGTAGTGTGTTTATTTTCACATGTGAAGTCCCGGGGCACTTACGGTTAAACAGAGCACATGTGTAGAGGGTGGACCCGCTCCTTTGATGTATCCACGCAGACATTATATTTTCCATTCACTTATGTCAGGAAAATAAATTGTGACATGTCTGTGCTGTTGATCTCTCTAAAGAGTAAGACCGTTAGGCATATGTTATGACTGTTCTCAGGCCAACAGTGGACAGGTTGGATTAATTGAAGTGTGGAAAACAAATCCTGACATGATCCTGAATACTTCTTACGACGCAGCCAAGTGGTTATTGATCACATCACGCAGACACCTCTACTGCTGACAACTTAGATTTTTATATATAGCTTGTCAGATCAATCAGCCTGTAAATTATGGACATCAAAGAGTTTTTGTTGGGTATTTTACTCCCATGATGAATTACATGTTGAATGAAATAAATGGCATCTTTTTTTCCCATCAGATTCCAAAACGTCTTCTTTCGCAATGCTTCACACTTCATGTTTCATTTGTGGCCTTTGTTTAGAGTGCTCTGTCTCAGTGCTGGGGCCTGTAGAGAAATGTCACTTTGTATTGCATTAACATCGCACAGGCTAGTCTTTTCAGTAACTCTAGTCTCATAAATGCCACACGAGGCAGGCGAAAGATATTGCCTGAAACAATAGCAGCCTTTGCCTGGATCCTGAGCACTGCTGTGACATTGTTGGATAAATCTCTTGAGGGAAACATTTCTCTCCAATGTCGTCATGAGGCTCATCACCAGGTTTTATTGTGGAAGACAATCTTGTGATGTCTCTGCTCGGTTTTGAAATTCAGGTAGTAGATGTGGCCAAATGCAAAAGAGTGGACATGGCACAGTTCGTCTGACTGTTTAACGACACCAGACACTCTGATTTATGCCGGTGTGTCGTTGTTGCAACTGGCTAATAACTCAGGTGTTTTATTTGAATTCTGGCCTGGTTCCAGCACAGTGAAGGTTTTGTGGGCCTCAGTGTCTTAAGTCTGGATTATGTTTGAGTTATGTTCCTTGTCATGATTATTGTGTCTCCTATTTCAGATGGTGATGGAAAGTGGGGACTGGCTGGTCGGGGGAGATCTGCAGGTTCTGGACAAGATCTACTGGAACGACGAACTCGATCAGTACCGACTGACACCTACCGAGCTCAAACAGAAGTTTAAAGAAATGAATGCTGGTATGGGCCAAGAGATCTTGAACCAAGGACTTTTAGAGATACAATAGTGTAGCAATGTTTTTCTTAAAAAGGAGAAGACTCATGTGGTAGTCCACTCACTTCAATGCTATTATTCTTTGTTTAGTCTTTGGGGAAGAAGTAATGGACACGGAGTAGGAAAGTCATCGGAGAGAAAGCTCTGGGGGATTCAGTCCTTCACTTCATGTGGAAAAATCACGAGAAAACTCCAAAGCACGCTTTTAAATCCCTTATTGTATTGGCATCATCATGTGAGACCCAGAAATCCATTTTGACTCCCTGACAATAAAGGCATTTAATTGATTAAAGTGCCATGATTGTTCTCTCTAAATGATCCTTATTCAAAGAGCACCTCAAATTAACTGTATTTGGCTCCAGGTAGCTGTCCTACCAAACATGTTTTGACTTGACTGTGTGTGGTTTCAGTAGTTGGACACTGAGTTGCTTGATTATCTCTGGGTACACTGTGGTCTTTTGTTTGTTTTGTACAGATGTGTTTGGTCGCAGTCAAACAAACCCTTCTCAGCCGTCTTCTTTCTGTCTTTTTAGATGCCGTATTTGCCTTCCAGCTCCGCAACCCGGTCCACAACGGCCATGCTCTTCTGATGCAGGACACCCACAAGCGTCTCATCGAGCGCGGCTACCGCCGGCCGGTTCTGCTGCTCCACCCGCTGGGAGGTTGGACCAAGGACGATGATGTGCCGCTGCACTGGCGAATGAAGCAGCACGCCGCTGTGCTGGAGGAGGGCGTCCTGAATCCAGACACTACTATCGTGGCCATCTTTCCTTCACCCATGATGTATGCTGGGCCAACTGAGGTAATGGTTATTAGGAATGTTGTATCTGCATAGTGACGTGCTTGAGGTTTCTTTTTAAAACAAAAACTGACGGGGAACAAAGGATGTGACTGCAGCACTGAGTGATGTGAATTGACACAGGGAGGAGGAATGTCATTTACTTTTTCTTTTTTGTGTGAAAAATGGCAGGAAAGGGGTTTTACAAATGACTTGTGGCGATCTATTGAGTGCTTCTTTGCCATACACGGACGTCTTCATATGACTGAGCGTAGCTTTGAATCTTTTAATCATTCACTTACAATAATTGGAAAGCTACAGCAAATTTATTGAGAACAGATTGGAGGCTAGTGGATGTCAGGCAGTGAATTTATTCAGTTTGTAATTCTGAATCGGAGGTTTAGAGAGCCAGGCTCAGCCTTAGTATCATTGTTTTTACTTTATTTTCCTACCCATTAAAACAATGTATTCTCTGTCTGCAAAGAATGAAACTGCCTCTCTAGGGTCTGGAGAGGCAGTTTCTTTTTAAGCCTAATCTGAAAGTGTAGATCCTAAAATATACAGACTACATGGGCAAGAACGTAATGGCGGTAGTATTAGTAACTGTCCAGAAGTAATGTGGAGATTTTGCAGTTATAGATACATTAGTCATGAATACTTATAATGAATTCAAATATGCTGTGGAGACTACCTGACATAAACAAATTAACATGGAAAAGGTAGCTTGAGTTTTTAGATTTGTATTTATTTAAATGATATAAGGTTTTCAGCTAATCATACCCTTTACGTATACATTTCTGTTAGATAATACAATGAGACAATGTCATATTGTCGCACCCACAGCCAGGTAGAGACAATTGGGACAAACATCATATTAAAAATAATAATCGTTATTGTAAATTATATTGTACTTGCAATTTCTCTTCGTAGCTTTACAAAGAATACATCTTGTCTATTCCAGACTTTTTCCAACAGTATTTAAAGTGTTTATTTCTTTTATCCTTGTCCACAGGTTCAGTGGCATTGCCGAGCTCGAATGGTGGCTGGAGCCAACTTCTACATTGTGGGCCGTGACCCTGCAGGCATGCCCCACCCTGACACGGGAAAGGACCTGTATGAGCCTACTCACGGCGCTAAGGTCCTCACCATGGCACCGGGCCTCATCACCCTGGAGATTGTACCCTTCAAGGTCGCCGCTTACAACAAGGTCAAAAGAGCAATGGATTTTTATGACTCCAAAAAGTGAGTACTTGTTTATGCCCTCATTTTAAAACCTGCCATGTGTTTTAAGTTAATGGGTGATGGAATAGAGGAATAGTTTGAGGTGGAGGGCATGTATCCACATACCAACTTTTTTTTGGCATAAAACCTCCTGTAGAGAGCTGAGGATTGTTTCATCCCAGTGTTTCATCAAAAAAGTGTTTCTACGAAAGCAATATATTGACAACATAACACCACCATCGTATGATAGACGAGCATCACCCCTTTGCTTATTATTATCTATTTGGGCTACTTTCTATTTCGTCCGATCTCCTCGTACAAATGGGCTTTTCTGTCTGACAAAAAAGTTCAGGATAGACGGTCACAACCAAAACAAAACCAGTGTCTACTCCATTTTCTGCAGTAATTTCAAATAATGTAAATTAGAAGCACTCCGAGAGGCCGCACCTAAAAAGGCGGAGCACACGCTCTCCGCATTGGGAGCAAATTAAAAAAGACGCAACGTGGACACAGGCCCTAAAGCGGCAGTGCTCACCCTAAATGAAATAGCTTATTTGTAGATTTACTCCAGATTAATACCTCACTTTAAATCCAATTAGAACCAGCAGCCTGAACAGAAATCACATTGTATAACTCAATTACTCATTAGGCTTTTCTTGTTTTTCTGTGTTTTTAGTTTTTTTAAACCCTTTCATCCATTTTCTTTCCTTCCTTCTCTTCTATCTAAAGCACAACGCAAAGCCAAGAATAACAGCAATTGTTTTTCTTTCTTATTCAGTTTAAATGTTTTGTGGATTAGACTGAGCTTTGATGTTACTCAAACATTACAGAGACCTGCCATTAATTAAAGTCTGTATACAAACATTCCACATG
The DNA here is from genome assembly GCF_910589615.1 of Taurulus bubalis. Lineage (NCBI taxonomy): Eukaryota > Metazoa > Chordata > Actinopteri > Perciformes > Cottidae > Taurulus > Taurulus bubalis. The sequence goes on from NC_136594.1 coordinate 10,982,010, forward strand.
ATGACCCTGATGAATCATGCAAACCCGGACATTGCCTTTTGTCCGGGTTTGATGCAGCCTCCACCGTCGGGTTACGCAACTTCAGCTGTGTTTGGCCAGGAACGTTACAACTAAGTGTGGCCAGACTAAAAAGATTTGCTTTGTTTTCCATGATGCATATTTTTGATGTTGAGTCCGAACTGAAATGTTCATCAGGAAAATCTAGTACTTTTAGTGCTGCCAAAAATTCAATTTTTTTAAAACTTTGAAATTAACATGACCAGGTAAGAGAAATAATTGTTTCCTGAGTTTGAAACATTTTAATCGGTTTATAACATATTCTGTTCTCGGTTGAATGTCCCCTTTTCCACATTCTGAAAGTTTATTCATCATGTATCTTAAATTTAAACTGTCTTAAAATGATTGACTAAAATAGAGAGAAAGCAGTGAAATGAAACGATTCATTGTCATCAGTTTTGAATTCAAGGTATTAAAGTATGGGGTTAAAGTAATTATTTGTCACATACCCAAGTACATTTGTAGTTCAATGCAATATGGTATACTCATCGTGAGTAGCATGAAATATAACATTAAAGAAATCCAGATTCTTTTGCTATATAAATGTATGCAAACTATACAAAAACATTTTGTTCAGACTCTAGGGGAAATAAAAAGTATATGCAAGCATATAATATGCATTGGAAGATGGAAAATCACCTTATTGGCCTTTTTAAACACATTTCAGATTGTCATGTAAAATCAGTAAATTACGGTACTCCCTCAAGTTATTTATATATATATATATATATATATATATATATATATATATATATACACACACACACACACACACACACACACACACACACACACACACACACACACACACACACACATACACATACATTTGTTTTATGTCTCATTTATCCAGTGGCTTGTTATCATCTGAAGGCTAAAGCTAGAGAGAGAAATGCAAGAAGGTTCCAGGATATCAAAAATCTGTCGTCATCACTGTTAGATTCATGGCATTCCATTCTCTCATGCAGGCTGAAAGCGCCGTGCCAAGTTTCAGGAGGAATATGAATGCTTATCCTAATCACCAGCAAAACCCTCCAGTCTCCCTCCAAAGTGTAATGGCTCAGATCAAAGCAAGCTGTTTCTAATTTGACACCGTATGAAAATGCACTCTGAACAATTCGCCTGGAGCTCTTTTAGCTCACGGCATGTGAAGTGTGAGTCTTCTTTGCAGCGTCTCATTGTTGCTCTGTCATGTGATAGCAATCAGAAATGTGACTTCCTCACAACAGGACCCTCTCTGAATGTCAACTCAGTGGAGATAAGTGTAAATGTCTGCTAACAAGATGTCTAAAACGCTGTTGATTATCCCCGACAGTAATTGTTTGACGAGGTTAGTGAAGAGGTGACTCTGCTCAGCATCGCTCTGTGGCTAAAGCTGTTCCTATCTTCTCCCAACTGAACGTGTAATGAGACCAGCCGTCACAATGTTTTGACGAGAAAGCTGTGTACCAGTATTTTATTATCTGATCAGTTTGAAGCGTGTCACAGCTTCATTCCCTCATTTTGTGATTATGTAGGGTTTTTTTTAGCTAGCAGTTAGTGCTTTTAAGTGTTCATTGAATAGTAATTTGGGGCGTTTTCTTAGGAAATAGATTCAAATAAAAATATTTGTGGCTTAAGTATTTCTATTCCTCTCATTCAAGTCGATTGTTGAGAAAATGTGAAAACAAAATTCAATAGATATGGCCTGAAATGTTACTAAAACATGTATTTCCAAAATGACTTCTCTCCTCCTCCGACGGCACCACTGGGTGTCGGTGACACCGAAAGCTCTCCTGTTCTCATCTGTTTCTTCAAAGTAAATTGATAGCTGTTGCAGATGTTTGTGGAGAAGTTGGCAGCTTGTAGTGGTAGATTCGCAAAAATGATTCAGCAATGAGTTGTAAAGACCCGTTAAACACATGCATATACATGATACAGCCACTCCAACACACTGAACTTGAAGAACTCATAAATGTTGAGGGTTAGCACCACTCCTTCACTTTACAACCATTACTGCTGCGGTCTTCTGGTGCTTAATGGAACGTCACTGTATCTCTGCAGCCACAGAGGGATTTATGAGCAGTTACTAAGGAAGCAGCTGCCAGAATATCAGCACATGAAATGTAGAGTTCGGTGATCGAAATATTGTTTCGCATACAGTCCTCATGTCTTATTTCACTGGGTAGGATGTATCGATGCCCTGAGCCGATCCTGAGATACCCAATGTGACATTTCACATTGTTGTGTCTTAGCATTGGCTCTTGACCTGGAGCCAAAACATCTCAGTCAGGACGTTTGTAGTGGGATGTTTTAATGTTTCACAAGCGTCTCTTCTGTTTTCGGGCTGTGGATCGTGTGCATAAATGCAAACTGGCCTCCTGCTACGCCTCATTGCACTTGATTACAAAGTTGCAAGCAGTTATTGTTGGCTCACATTTCCTGTGCTGTTGATAAGAATCTTTTCATTGATTTGAAATATGTCTCTCTCTTTTTTTTCTTTTTTTTTTTTTTTTTTCTTGCAGCCATCAAGATTATGATTTCATCTCAGGCACACGTATGCGTAAGATGGCTCGCGAGGGAGAGAATCCTCCTGACGGCTTCATGGCAGTGAAGGCTTGGTCTGTGCTGAAGGAATACTATAAGTCACTGGAGAAGGCTTAAAGACCGAGTCCCAGAAGAAACAAACATGGAAAGACAGTGATTAAACGGATTCATGTGGGGACCACTCATCGACTGTCGGAAAAAAAATCACACTCTGGCTTCTGTCCGTGTCACTTTCACGCTCAAATGAACATGAAACTAATCTTAGTTGCTTTTAGTCTTATGCCATTTGTGTTTTAACTTGATGTACTTTTATTTCACTAAACTCACTTTGATTGGGAATTATAGTAAAGGCGGTCAACATACTGTTGAATTTGTATTTCAAAAGGACCAACGGAAGCATTTCTTTAAAATAGATGTGTGTTTCTCACTAACTTTCTAACTGTACATTATGTTAACTGTAGAGATTTAAAGATCAAGACTTGTAATGACCTGTATGGAAAGTACTGTTGACCAGTATTTGGAAAGGCATCGATGAATGTTGAGTATTCGTGATGTCCAAATTTATAAAGTTACTGGAGTTCACTTAAATCACTATTGAAACCCAAAATAGTTACTTTGTGCTTGATGTTTGCAAGTGGCAGTGGTAATTGCTCAAAATTTGGTGTACACAAATATTAGATGTAAAAGTCGAGTGCCTTGGTCCTCGGAAAGTGAGTTCACATGATGTCTTGTTTGAATTAGCGCACACACACACACACACACACACACACACACACACACACACACACACACACACACACACACACACACACACACACACCCCTCTGCTTCTTGTCTTTGTTACACTGTCTGATACAGTCCAGTATCAGAAGAAATGGTCTGCAAGACGAGATGTTTTTTTTTGGATATGCAACCGGTACATTTCTTCTTTGAAACATTTTTATTTAGTCTATTTATTGTGTCCCTAACATTACATTGCTTTCTCTTTTTAACGGTGCTGTGCATGTAGTTTTGGTGCTTTTAATTTGTCTCTCAACAGTCTTATAATTTTGTTACATTTTCATCTTTTGCTCCCCTCCCCTTCTCACAGGTTACTAATATTTTCCATGTGGTAATTCATTTTTAAGTGTCGGCCTGTAGTCAGATGGTTGATGGTTACATCAAGGGATCAGATTTGTAATCGTCCTTGTCCAATAAACTATTTTATATCAAACAAGAACAATTTGTTTACTTTTTCTTTCTGTAGTCTGTTGTTTTCTTTTTTCTATTGCATCACACCAAAGAGTTTTAAATACATAAATTCTCAAACAATTTAACTTGATTCTAAGTGTCAGCGTTGGAGTTCATATATTTTGGAAACCAACTTACGTTGATGAGATGTCATCAACTTTCAGCTGCTCCAAATCTCTTTGTGTCTTTCTGACTTACTCGTTTTTGTCATCTACGTGAATGCTCTTCATACTTTAATTTCTACAATTTCGTAGACTTTGTCAGATGGAACTTTTGTGACCTCCCAGTCGGTCAATCAGCTGCATATTGAATGAGACAGACCTTCTGCTGACCCCAATCAGACGCCGACGCGCTCGCACACTGTATACAAAGAGCGGCAGCTGGCTCCCAGATGCAGCGAAAGTGGAACATTCAGACGGAGAAGAGCGTCTCTGTCAGAAATGCCGTAGATACTTCATCTAATTCAACTCCAAGATGTAATGAATAGACCTGCTCGCAGCTTTCTTTCTTTTTTTTCTACCTTTCACCAGATCTTTTTCAATCCCAAATGGTAATCAAGCTGCATCCTCTGAACAAATTCAAAAGATGAGCTGGGGTTTTTTCACACAGAAAATGAACAAATACGTTTGGAGCGGTTGCCTTGTAATTTGTGTAGTTCTTGAAACTGTCTGTAGTAGTGTCTGCTCTGTCTGCTCTCTGGGTAATGCAGATGTCTGTTACCATCTGTATCCTTAATGTCTTGATGTTACCTTGCTTGTTGCATGCACTGTGTATTTTTACTTCTGGGTCTTTTTTCAGCTTGTTCGCCTCATAATCAGATTTTTTTGCTTTGAACATTTTCATCTGTCTGAGGGTGTTGTTGCAGTGTGGCACCCTGCCAGGAGAAAAAGGTTGAAGCTGCCAGAGGATTTGTAGTGTCCCAAGTACTTTTCACACAACACATGCCTTCACTCACCTGCACCACCTCATTTTAGCTGGAGCAAAGTTTAGTCATCACAGGTAATGAAACCGAAGAAAGTTTTTGTTGACATTTTTTTTATAGGATGAGCATAAATAAAATTAAGTGTTGCCATTTAAGAGATGCATTAAAAAGAGATTTTTTCTTAGAAAAATAAAGTGTATATACATATATATTAAATGCATGCAATGTTGTACATGCAATGACATCACTGCCGTCTCATCCCATACCACCAAAAGGTTCAGCGCTTCTTACATGGACTCCAGCTGCATTTATCTCCAATTTCCTTCCATCTGGTTTGAGTTTCACTCAAAGCCAGTCATGATAAAAACAGGCTTTACTTTGCAAAAGGCAATACTGTGATACAGGACATGGTTAAAATTCAAGGATTGTGTCCCTCATAGATGGCTCCGAGGTGTGTGTGTGTGTGTGTGTGTGTGTGTGTGTGTGTGTGTGTGTGTGTGTGTGTGTGTGTGTGTGTGTGTGTGTGTGTGTGTGTGGGGGGGGGGGGGGGGGGCAGCGCTCATCAGCAGGAATGATTTTGTGATGATCTGGACCTTCATGATACTAGTGTGAAGTGTTATCTCACATACTGAGCTTCAATCAAATTTATACATGTTTTTAGGAGGTTGACATGTGGTTAACATATTGCACTGTTAGTTTGATCTTGAAATACAATGCTCCTATAAAGAAGAAATTCAGCCACTATGTTAGATTGGATAGATTAAAATGAAGGGCAGTAAAAGTACATCAACCAAAAATATAACATTCTTTCTGTTCCCATCTGGCAAATGAATCCTATACCAACATGTGTAAGGACATTTCACTTGAGGTTTAATTCATCTTCATCATAAACAGTCCACACATGCTCCTTTATATCTGATCCCAAATTATGGAATATATTGTTTTAGCTGCATAGAAATATACATTTATTGACTATGATCATTTACTGGCTTGCGTAATATGACAAGATGCAGTTTGTTCACTAATGGCTATCATCATTAGAAAAGGGGGTCAAATTGATGTATAATCGCCAATGGGCCCGGCCTCGAGCTCAGGCCCTTCCTCGAAAATGACAGGCCCCGAAAAATGAGTGTCTCTGTAACAACAAGGGCTTTGAATAATTGTGGTATCGTATGCGTAAGCATCAGTATATTTGTTACTGGATCAGAGAAAATGAAGATGAAACATAGAATATATAAAAGTTTTAATTTCCGCCAAATAAAGCTGTACACTTTGTAGTGATTATCCCAATTGGAAGGATGTTGCAGCCCAAAACCTCAAGCATAACATTGCACAACATATGAACACTAATTACGGGAAGCAGTGCATAGTTAGAGAGGTTTTAGTCAAGGCATGAAGAGGTGGAATCTCCAAATTGGTAATTTACATTTGGGTTCCATCTGTCATTTGAAATGTTCTCAGGGAACTGTAAAACTCATTTAGTGTCACTACATATATTAAATCCATCTGAATACAACTGTTTTTGTCTCTTTTATTTATTTTTTGAATCTCTAAAACATTTTCATTCATGTTCCTTTTCAAAGGAAACCATAACCCATTGGTCCAAGTCACTGGTTTTCAAACCTTTTTTGTCACGGCCCACTTTGGAGGAAGAAAAATGTTCATGCCGCACCGCCCCAACAAAATTGTAACAAAATGATCCACGCTGATTTTTTATTGAAATAACAACTTGTTGTGACTCCTCCATCTGTGCTTTTCCAAATAATAGAACAAAGAAAATTGCAATCACTTTCAAGTAAACCAGCCAATAAAATGTGTAATCACTTTGCAAATAAAGTTATATCTGTGCAAACAAATAACTAATGTTTGGCAATAAATAATTAAAAAAAATAATATATATATATATATGCATTTCCCCCTGCGCCCCACCTGTAATACCACTGTGTACCACAATTATTCCACCAGAAGGAGACACAGACTGTGTTTTCCCATGCAAGGCTGAGGACAGGCAGCTCCATGCTGGAGAAAGGCCTAGTGCAAATGCTCCTTCATGCAAAAGAATACAGATGGCTGGAATAAACTCAGAAATGATCCAGAGACAATGCAGTCGGCATTAGAAGCGTTGATATGCCCATGAACACAACTTCACAAAACAGAAAAGAGAAGACATGATTTATAGTTGAGGCTGCATGAAGTGAAGTTCATTTATTTTCTCTCCTCCGGCTGCTGGTTCAGTAAATTTTGGTTGTCGAGTGATTAGACTTATACTTTTATATCTGTGGGATCTCTGCTTTCATTTCGCGCTTTATTGTTTTTGTGGGTAGCATGAAGTAGCAAAATTGCTACCAGCAATATACACTCCTTATTGTGTTTTTGCTATGTGCTCATTTAGTTGGTGTTGGAATTAGGTTTTTGTTTTGGTAAAGATGGTTAGCGTGAGATTTTAGCTGAGTTTCTTCCTTTTATGTGTGTATGCTGCTACTTGTTTAACATGTCATTCTCTGTTTTTTGTTGGGTTCAAGAGCTTAGAATACAAATGTAATAATCTAATAATATCATGTTGTAATTGTCAGACAGCCCAGATGGCACTGAAGTAAAACATATTTAATGTGTATGCACAGTACACAAGTCATTGTATACTTCTTAATCACATTTGCCTTTGATATAGAATTCAGAAGACACTCATTACTACAAGATGATCAAAACCTGATAAATCCTCCTTAATGATTTTCTTGTCAACGCATCATGTCAGAGTAAGGGCGGAGCTAGACAGACTCGGGAGCGTTGCCTCAGGAGCCAGAGGCTCAACATGAAGAGATCATGCAGACAGACAGAGAGCATGCATCAAATGTTAAGCTGTGAGCACATCAAAGGAAAGCATCTGCTTCATAACCTTAGAGGACTCTAGTAAAGAACAATTCCAGGCTCCTTCTACAACAGATACGCTGTCAGGCACAGAAGGTGGGCTGTAAGCTCATACTGTAGCATCCTCAAAGAGGGTCCCACCTATAATGCAACAGTATGTCTGTACCTTTCACCAGCAGAGATCACAGATATAAGTTACAAAGCGCTTGGCAGGACATGCGTAAAGCTGATAATGATGACTTCTTGTTGTCTGTTGCCATGATGTAAACTTGGTGCCAGAGGAGTCAGAACAAGTTGCACATGTGAAATATGAAGAGTGAAAGAGAGGCATTATTAGCATAATGTAGCAACTTAAATGTACTTAAAGTCTGTTCGAGGTGGAGTTTATAGGTTTATAAATAGCAGATGCAACTGCGTATCAATGATCAATAATCCTTGCATCTGAGTCCCTGTGATGGGGCCACATTTCTGTGCTTCTGCTTGCAGACATTTCAATCTGTTTCCAAAATTCAATATTATGAAGCAGCTCAGGGTTATGTTTCTTGACTGTGTCACGGTATGTCCTCTCAGTTACTCTGGTTTCTATCTTTGAGAAGGAGTGTTTAACTTTTAACAAACATTGGATTGAATATTGGAGTAACTTTCCATTTTAGGTGGATTTTTGGATATATACAACAAGGCCCTTCTTTTTTAGTTATTCATGCCAAATCCTGTTTGGAATTCAAAGGCTTATTAAACCCAGACAGTTTCAGCCTGTGTCTGCTACCAATCTCTCAAAATCTCTTTTTTCCCCATCTTATGTTCTACAAAATGTGTGTTAACAGGTGCAGTTAAATGGGAGGAGGAGAGCAAAGCTGGCATGACACACCCCAGTCAGCTGATCACACTATATGCAGAGCATTTCTGTATTTGAGACTACAAAGTCCTCACATGCTGCCAGAGTGTAACCCTGACCACCGCCAGGGTTTCTGAGGTAACAGAGCCAAGCTGGAGGTTTGACCGATCCGTGAAACCAGTGCACGAAGGGAAGAGTTGTGCCATGTGAGAAATGCGGTAAGCCTGTATTGTCTCAAAATAAATTAAATTTGGGAAACCACCACAGACATATTGACCAAAGAGGGAAACATGTTGCTGTAGATCACATTATTATTAGTTAGTGACCATCATAGCGTAACAAAAAGTTACGTTGATTTGATCAAGAAAATCAATGTGTATGTGGAGAAGATATTCCAATACCAACTAATTACACTGGAAGCAACAATAAGTGGAGGTGGAAAGCACATTTAACATTTCAATTTTAGGTTTACAGTCAGGGATCTCCCTGTTGTTTTGGCCAACAAAACATACATTTAAGATGTTTTGGTGTTTGATACTTGGCAATAGAAGCTCATGCCGCTGAAACAAATCAAGTGAACATCACATCAAAAATTGAAACCGAACACAGCTGTGACTGTGAAGGCCATCCTGCTATAAAATACAAAATATTCCGGTTACAGTGAAGTTGTGCTGTGCTTAGGTGAACTTTTGCTTTGCAGTTTCCTCTTGTGAACAAAACAGTCTCTTCACATCACACATGTAGCAAATAGCAAATAGTGTCCACACAATAAAGAATGTTTAATTATAACATTGAGATCATTATTTTGTCCGATACATGTGGACGACAGCAAAATTAAAATAACCACTCTATTTTGGGAGTCAACAAATACAATTTGGAGAGCAGTTGTTTGTCCTTTTGAAAACAAGTGAGATGGGAATGATCTGCTGAGCAGATGAGTCACAATGTTGTTCAGCTGCACTTCACTGTAACTGAAGGGACTAAAGCATGGCAGCATCTGGTTATGGACATCAGAGCACGTTTTCCCAAAGGCTGCAGGGAGATATGACTACTTAAACGTCTGCTGCAGCATGAACCAAAAGGTTTCCAAACAAATTAAGTAATTGAGCTTGTGGTTGAATAAAATGAGCTGTTAAAAGAGCATCTTCATTGTGAAAGGAGAAACAAACAAACAAGGATCCAAAAGATGTTGAATACATGACCAGAACATATAGGTTATGGCAGAGGGCATGAGGAGGTCAGGTTACTGTGGAAACTAAAGCTGTAGTGCCCTTAATCAGTTGTGGAAGAAGTACACAGATCTTTTACTTGAATATAATTTACCTATGAGAGCCTGAGAATGAGCCCTTCATATCTCCCCAAGGAGCGGAGTCCTCTTCACAAAGTCCGCCGTGTTGCACCGCCATATTATTCCAGAATGGACCAACCAAGCACGGTAAATTTGACTTTACCCTGAGGGCCACCGTAGCTCTCCGGGAAGCTTGTTGAACTGTAAAGTAAGAGTGCAAAAAAACGTTGCAACTGCAGCCGCCGTATGGATTATGTTGCTCCTAAAGTAGGCTCGGTGGAAGATAACACAACATTACCCAATTTGTCCTCAGCGAAACCTCAGTCTCTGAAAGGGTATTCATTTCGTTGAAATCTGCAACCACACCGCAGGATGCCACTAAATCTTTCAGACTGGCCCTTTTAACATAATATATTATAATATCTTAGGAAATCCTACATTTTGTAATAATAATCTAAATCTGTGAAACGCACAATATGAATCAGGCCATCATTTATTGCATCACACTGCACAGTCAGCTGACCCGCCTCACACAACACATCTCATGGTGCTGGTGGACAGTCAGAGGCTCACACTGCCACTCACTCTGTCTACGGATGTTTGCTCGTCGCCTTTGGCGGGAGCCTTCTTCACCACAGCCTCCACCTGCTTTTGTTTTCCTCAGTTCCTTAAACCCCAGTCTGTGTTTATGTCTAGATTTACATGCGCCCTGCATGTTGTTTATGATGTTGTTGTGTTCCATGTTTTTATGCCGTATCGTCTCAAAGGGAGCGTCACTGCGAGCTAAATACTCAACAAAGTCACGACTGTTTGCTGTCCTGGCTCACCCTCAATGGTGGAATGAGCTCCCTATTGACATCAGGATAGCAGAAAGTCTCTACAGCTTCCGCCACAAGCTAAAAACACATCTTTTCCGACTATACTTGAATAAAGAAAGTAGCACTTTAGTAGCACTTAAATGGTACTTGCTTACAGAACTTTGTAGTTTGGCTTTCTTGAAGAAATTGTACTTTCTTGATTCTTGTTGTTCTGAGTTTGTACGCATGGTTGAATGCACTTATTGTAAGTCGCTTTGGATAAGAGGGTCAGCTAAATGAAATGTAATGTAATGTAAAAAGAGAACATTCCGCCGAGTCAAAACATACTGCCATTCTGGATATATTCGTCACTGCCACCAATTTGGGATTAGATTATTTGTTTCTTTTACATGAACATATTTTAATTTGTCCCTGCATTTATTCATTCCCCATCAAACTGTATAGCTGATACATTTATCAGCTATTTATTAGGCCAATACGAATGACCCTTGTTTTGATTTTTGAGCTTGAACACTTGGTATCGTGTTGGGATCAGAGTGAATATGACACAAATTAATCTGCTTTCTTAACCACATAAACATTATATTTTAGGTAGATTTACAAAAACCTAATTACACCTACATTTGTGAATTCTAAATGCATTGAACAATAATTCAAAAGCAAAAGGTATAAAGTTACTTTGAACAATGATAGAGGCAGTTTTGTTTATTTGAACTTTTACAATCACCACGAGGTAGAGCAATCAGCAATGCTAGCTGATTGCTCAGGAGGATCAGTGAGACCACAAACTGCTGGTCCTCAACAGGAGACATTTGATAAGACTTTAACTCCTTCTATGGGAGCCAAATATGAGCTTTTCATTTGTCCCTGTTTTGTTATGGCTTAAAACAAGTCTGACAAGTAACCAAAACTTTCCCTTCCCTCTTGTTTCATTATTATCTCACTACTGTTGACTTGAAAAATGGGCCTAAAATATAAAATACTTTATCACATTACATGCAAAGATAAGTTATGCAATATTTATCTAAACAAGTGATTATGGTTATGGTCAGTAAGTGTTTTGCAGAGATTAAATAAGAAAACAGATACATACCTAAAATGTAGATTTTCTCTACACTATATGGCAGCCGGTTTGTATAATACAGCAGCCATGACGTTGACCCCGATCATGTTCTGTGAATCATTAATCATATGCTGAAGTTCACTCTGAGTTCATGAGATCGACTCATACGTGAAGACATAATGAGTTCCTGTGATTGACTTCCAGCCACTTTTTCCTGCAAAACAAGTGTGGTGTGGTTTCAGCCTCTAGCTGGCACGGCTCACTCATGCGATCTCAAGTTCCCCCGTATCATCAGATGTACTGCTATCCGATGCCACGATTGTATTTGTCTTGGACATTGTTCTAGCTTTGATCATAAATTGCAGTAATTACTCCGGGTCTTATCGTTCCCTCTGGAAACAATGCGTGGAACAGGAGAAGCCAGTGCGTACCGACACAGAGGCCTACAGTATGTGTGAGCACAGGGGAGAAGATAAATCGCCTGATTAAATGCAGCCTTTATGTTTTTCATCCACAATACACTTCGCAGCTTCCAGTGTGCAGCCACTTAGCAGCGGATCACTTCAGTCCGGATGTGCTAACGAAACAGGGTGTTCTGTCATTGAACCGGATCTTTTTCTGCCTCCACCTCCACCTTCCTACTCCCTTTATCCTTACATCTCGAAGCACAAATAAATAAATGAGCAGAACCTGAGACGTGACTAAAGGGAATTGTTCATTATGGACTCTGGAAAACAGCAGCAATCAGAACTAACAACAGGCTCAGTGACTCATTTCGGTCCCTGAATAGTACAGGGGCCACACATTTAACCCCCCACTTGCCACATGCCCTTTCATCTTCTTCACACAACTTCTTTTTTCGTAGCCTCCCCTCAACAGGAAACAAACATGTTTGAATTCCGAGTGCTGCGTGCATACCAAGATAACATTATTATACTACACTGTAACTTCCTGGAATATCAGGAACTTCTGTCTCTGGGAATTAAACACCAGGCGGCGGTGGAACCTCAGTGTGGTTATCCAAAAATATGGCAACAGAAATCCCCCAAATTCTCTATTTATAACCATAAAACATGTAATGATGTGAGATCTAACTTTCTGTGGTGTTAGGACACGTTTTTTTCTTCAGGCAAAGATGTTGTGAGAGAGCTGATCATCAAACTGCCCCAGTTTTCAATTTAAAAATTGGATGTACTGGAGCTGAACATGTAACCATAGACGTTAGACGTTAGATGGTATACTTTTGACTGCAATCTTTAAAATCACGTTTCAGCTAGTTTCTCAAAACTACGTCTGTTTACGTCCAAGTGACATAGCCCTCTAGAGGCATGGGTGTATAAAGAGAACGGGAAAACAGCGTTGGAGGCAGAGCCGCTTTCATTTCTACAAAAGAGCAAAAGTCCAGCATAGAGCCAGAAAAGTTTTACTTCCGAGTATAAAATGACTCTGGTTCTTCCGCACCGGGGTCATTCACATAGAGGAAGGGAAAAAAACCTCTGAATTTGGCTATTAGTGCATTTAATACAATGCCATTCACTGAGGAAGCAGTAAGGAAGGAGGTAGCAGTTTGTGTGATTCTGCTGGCGTCTTATTTGGTTGTTATATTTTCTTCTTTTTTCCCCTTTAGCTTAATTGAGCTTTGTTAAATTTCCTGGGTTACATTTTTGTCATCTGTTTGACTAATTATTTTTGTTATGAAAGGCCCCAATTTGCACTTACCACTGCATATTGACCTTCTCTTTAAACATCTCTTTTCATCTTCATCATTATCTTCATTATCTTCATCATCATCAGCAGCAGCAGCAGCAGCAGCAGCAGCCATTTATATGGGGTGGCAGCAATGCACTGATAAAAAGTATATGTATATGACCGAGAGTAGAATGGTGGCTGCTTCATGCTGAACACTGAACATGCTTTGCCACAAAGTTCTCCTTCAATTACTACAAAGCCACAAGCTGACAGTGATCTTTTGTCAAAAATATGCCTCTTATTTAACCATTGTTCCCAGGATTTAAACCCAAATAATAGAGTGATGATACAAGGAATGTTTATTTCAAGGAATTTAAAACCAAATTCCATGTGCAATAATTTAAGAATAAATGCTTTTTTGGACTATTGTAGCATCTAATGAAGTTTACAGAAACTCTAAACCCAAATGCAAAGCTGCGCTTCAAAATAAATGCTGATGAGTAAATAGTTGCCAGTGTGTCTAAAAGAGCTTATTTTCACCAATAACTAGAATGAATATACTTTCAGAATCTGCCTCAGATTTGCAGTGCATTGTGCAACACTTGGGTTCTTCTGATTTCCTCAACATTTCGTATTGGAAAACATTGAGGGAAATATGCACCCACCAACAGTATCAAATGTGTATCCTGGGGGAGGTCATTACTTTAAGATGTGGTATGTTCAGATGCCAACGAGCAATGATCCACCTCAAGACGTTTTGTTCACTGTCTTCTGCAAGTGAACACTGCTGTTCAACATGAGCATTTCCATTCAGCTTTTTTCAAACAGTTCAATGCTGCCTTCGCCTGTTACCACATGAGTACCGAAGAGGAAAATCATGTTGCGATTTCACTGCTCGGAGCAGTTTTTTTGTTTAAAACTTAAAATTGTGTTACCAGAAATGCATTGCATCTCTGCCAGCAGATCAGGACCTATTATAACTCCAATTAAATTTGATTTGTATCTCTCTTTAACTCACTAAAATGATTATATCACTTGCCAAGTGACTGCTGATGAAAATAAGCTTCAGGCTAACTGGTAAAATACATCAACGGTAACAACATGTTTAATGTTGTGCAAGGTCCCTTACAAACAAAAGAAAAAAGATAATTATCTTTACACCTGGATAGAAATCCAATTGGCCTCAATGTGGTGCTTTTAAGCAATATATATTACAATTTTCTTTTTTTTATATTTTATATATTATATGTAATATTTAAAAAATCGCATCAGAGGAAACTTGGCCTTTACCAAGCCTTGGTAGAAGTCGGGTAAGGAGAGAAGCTAAAGCTGATTCTTCAGAGAATCATCACACTGCATCTGCATCAGTCATAATTTCAGACTCTTTTCCACTTCTTCTGCATCATCAGGAAGGGAGTCGAGAACAGCTTGATTTCTTTCTCAATGGCAGAAAGATCTTGGAAGCGCTAACTGAGTTCTGTCATTTGATGTGATGACCGACACATATTTCCTCATTTTAGCAGAAAGGTTGACCTCTGGAAAAGCTCATTTGATTCTAGACAGCATGAGGAAGTGCGCAACGTTGACGTTATGTAGTTGTGTCTCAAAGAGACGGAGCTTCACACAGAACGGGTTCATGTGAGTGTGAAGTTGTGGTACCTGCTCTTTGCCTTCCAGGCTCTTGTTCAGTGTGAGATGATGATAAGATCAATTAGAGGCCAGGTCTGCCAACCATACAGGGTCAGTCAGCGCCATGAGGAGGTTGGTCCTTCTCTTTCAAAAACTGGTCCATTTCTGACCTCAGGGAATAAACCTGTGTTCAGGTTCGCTTTAAGTTAGCTGACAAGTCTCCGTGCTCTGTGTTATGAAGGCGCGTCTGAGAAGGTTTCCTGAGTTCAGTGACCTCGTAGCTGCTCGTTTGGCATTTTCTCGTGTTTTGTTCGGACGGCAAAAATATGATTGTTGAGCTAGCGGGCTAGCTGTGTGTTTGCTTGACTTTCTCTCCATTATATTTTTAGAATCTGCTGCAGGGCCAATAAAAAATGGCCGCCATTGGCCCGCGCGCCGTAGTTTGGACACCCCTGATTTAGAGTCAAGTTTTCCTGCTTTCTCATGAAGGTAAATGTAATATTGACTCTCCTTTTTAGCTCTGTTTTGATCTCCACCAACTCCTAAAGGAAATAATATATAGCTCAAGAGCTGCTGAAATGCTGCACTGTCTTCACCATCTCCTCACTGACATTGTTTGTTTACCATTTAGTGTGTGGCAGGGAGTGTGCAGTTGGTTTATCAGAGCTTTTTGCTGTAAATATGTGCCTGCTACAGTCAAATACAATGCTGTTTAGCAGTATGAAAGAATCAGAACAGTTGTTGGCCAGAAAACCAAAACAATGATCTGAAAGACTGCAGAGTCAGCAGATAATTCTGTGGATTTACATTTCACACATTATCCTTGTGATTGGTGCAGCTTTAAAACTGGGAATAAATATGAAATATAGTCACCACAAGGCTGCTTAAAGAATGGTCATATGCAATGTACAAACACATTTTTAATTCTCAGTTTATGCAAACAAATTAAACTGCTCTGTTATTCCAAATTCTCTGTGGTTTCTGAAAATCAAACAAACTCTGTTATGAACTGCCTTCAAATTAATTAAGCCATACATCAAGGTGAAGTAGCATTCATCCAGCTCTGTGGGGTTGGAGTTTTCTGCCTGAGGCTCAGTTTGCTCTTTTAGTCATCAGCTGTGATACAGCCTGAACCTCAGCATTATAATATTATCCTGCATTTGCCTGGGGATAAGGACCTCCAGTACATGAACACCCTGTCTGCTGGTGCTCATGTACTGTAATTACACATAAGCGGTAATATCATACAGAGTGTAAACAGATTTTTTTTAAATCGTTCAGAGTTTGTGATTTTTTTTTTCCCCCCAGGAACTCTGTTTGTTAACTACAGTAACCACCCATTGAAAAAGCTTCTTGTTTTGCCTCCACTGTTGTCACTTCCACTTGGCACCTTTCTGACCAAGGCAGTGTTCAGTCTTGTCCCAGATTGTCTTGTTTCAATTCTCAACTGTAATCACAATTTAAAACTGCAACCATATTCTGATGGATAAACAATCAAATAAAAATAAATACCCACAGTTGTTTTATTTGTATTTCGTTACAAAGTATATATATTATTCCAATAATGTTGCTGACAAGTTAAAACACTGGTTTTCCAAAATGTCAGCTCTTCATTAACTAAAATAATAGCTTTCAATTGAACTTAATGACAATACATATTAAAGTTTAACCAGTGGGCTTTAAAATTACTTTTTAAGGACAAGAATTTAGAACTTTTCACCTACTTAAATATATGAACCTCAAAATGTTTGTGAAAACATGATGAGTTATGAGGTTGTAGCATGACAACAGCAACATGCAATATCAAACATGAAAAAAACAAAACTCAGCTCTATTATGTACCTCCAGAGACAAGTTTGTGATGTGTGGCAAGCCGTTTTTCATATGTGATTATTTTACATTGCCTGCATTCAATCAGCATCCGACTGTGGAGGAAATGTACTTATGATTACTGATTCATGATGGCTTAATATTCACTTGCATGAGGACAATGATTTACAGCTTTCGGATCCTATCAGGATTAAAGATGGCAGATTCATCTTTATTCATTGGTTGCAGTTACTTAAAATCTAAACAAACCTAATTATAACTAATTCAAAATTCATGTTGAAATAACAGCAGATCTGCCAATTTGAGCCCAGTCAATTAAATAAGCAAATCCAGCAGAAGGAACCTATTCGCACTACAGATGTGTGGACTGGATTGAACAATATTAATATTATGATCTCATGAGCATAAATGGCATTGCTTGTAAGATTTAAGCATAGACTGTAAATGAGAAGTACATGTAGTGACCGTGATGTCGCCCATTGCTGCTCTGCTCTGCCGCTTTGAAGCCTCAAGTCCGGTATTTTGGCTGCCGCCATCTTGGTTTTGGCCGTTGCCATCTTTGCTTTTTACAACCAGAAGTACAACAGAACCCCAATAAGACATTTTCAGGCAACTAAACAGGTTACAGTAAACTTTCGTGACCTGAAAACACATTGTGAAAGGGTTAAAGGGTTGTAAGACGAAAAATACAGACAAGTCCCAGATCAGACAACGTTATGGTATTTAACTGTCAATTACAAGGTAGCCATGCCCTAAAGCATACCCTGCTTTATCATCTATTCTACTCCAAGTGGGACCATACTTTACTAAATCAACATCATGCTGTATTAAAGAAGACTTGAATTGAGTGATTGAGAACATAAACAAATGTTTACAGTGTTTACTGAGGTAATAGATCATGTAAGAAGTATTTTTCTCTTCCGTACATTCAGACTTCTTTTTGCAACCAGAAGTGTTGCCCTTTGATGGATCTTACTGTACCTTTCAGACCCAAAGGTTGCCTTCTGGATTTCAGATACATTCAGCCATCAAACTCCTGGTGCTTCCACCAGCTCATGAGCTGACCTGTCCTTAACATCCTCAGCACAAACCTGACGCAGTTACATTATTATATATGAGCTCAGTTTCTACTGGCAAACTTTGTGGGTTTAGTTAACATGAAAATCGATCTCAATAACACTGGATTTGGTGACGCTCATGCTTTAATTCAATTCAGCTGTGAGATATGACACTAAGCGTTTTTAAATTGTTTCTAAGTCATTTCTTATTCAACCTTATTTTTTGTAATTTCTCAATTTTTCAGCTCACAGTCCAAGACGATTTTTGCTGGAGGGTTTAATGTAGTAAAGGGTTCCAATTTCTCATTGCTGGGAAATGTTTTCAATGTCATTTACATGCAAGAAAAGGGACATTTTATTTTTCACTGTCGCCTGAGGAATGGATCTTTTTCTTTGAGCCTCGGTTTCCCCAACTGACCACAGACACTTAGTTCACTTTCTCAAGGCAGAGTTCCATCAAACGTCCACGGCATCAGCATGGTGACTGAGGAACAAAACATGTCCATCCAATATGCATCACATCTGCCAAAACAACTCCCGGGGGGGACAATGGGTCAAAATGCCAAAGATCCCTTTGGCATTAAAGCATTGTCAAACCACCAGGACAAATATGGTTCTCACTAAAATTAGGACCAATGGCAATTTTACCATATATTACTGAAGATAAATGTGCATTTATGACATGCTCGCTAAAAATGAGAATTCAAATTAACTTTATTTGACTGGGCTGTGTATTTGTCATTGCCAACCCAACTGTTGTTGTTTAATTTGGTTTTACCAAAGACAGTCAGCGTAAATCAATGGTCTCTTCAAGTAGCAGACCTCCACGAAGTCTTAACATCTGCTATGTAAATAGGCTTGCCCAAAAAGGCCCCGCTTCACATCACTCACCATGCTGTGGTGTCATCTCATGCAGTCACAGAAGCTGTCTTTATATAGCTTTAAGAACCTTGCAGCACGAGCAACACTAGTCTGCCTGCATATATTCCTTGTGTTTGTCAAGATCATTTTTCAGTTTTTGTTTAAACACTTGGTCCCCTACGTGACAACGGATGAGCGGCTGGCATCCATTACACCGCATATTGGATTCACACACGTACAGAGACGCAGAGGTAAACATGGCGAATCACTAAGTCTTTGTTATCATAGTTGTCATAGCGTCCCTGCTTTCCCATGGATTTTATTTATAAAGCTGGCGTCTACAGACCTTTTCATCTTTTATTTGGGGCTTAATTTTTTCGTTCTGCCTTTTTTTCAGTGACACAATGTTTGAAACCAGTGGCGTTGCAGGAAGCAACAAGAATTTGGGATTGTCTTTGACAAGTGAAAACGGAAACCTCAAAGCACACAATTTACACTCAGAGCTGTACCCAACTTAAAGGAATATCTCTGTATTTTTCAACATCGATCTAAATCTAGTCACTCTGACGACAGGTCTACCTCTGTTGTAGAGATTCGAAAAACTGTCAAATATATTTTCCTAAAAAAGGAGTCTGTCAGAACAACATACTATATCATCAGGGTAAGCAGTAGGGGCATCCTAAAGCTTTCAAAATGAACTTGCATTTTACATAAATAATTTAACAAATTTGTCTCAGAATCTGACCTTCAGTGGACCCCGACATTTGCCCGGGGGATTAGTTATATGTATCTAACTGCAGAGGGATTTAACTCTGGGAAAGTTGCTTGCCACACACACACTGCATATTTATCTGCACCCACCATTATTAGTGCCAATATGTGTGTGTGTGTGTGTGTGTCTGTGTGTGTGTACGTGTGTTCAGGCCAATCGGCAAAATGGGGATGTGGCAGTGAGATTTACCTGTAACAAAAGAGCCCATAACTTCTAATCGGATTCACATGGCCAAACTAGTGAACCGTTTCTCGTAGATTCTTGTACATCATTGGTCTCAGTAGAGAGTTCCTGTTTCAATAGCATTGCAGGGATCACACATTTGTATCAGCCAACCCTGGAAGTTAGCATTGCACTGTTTCCCTTTGACAAAAAGCCAATGGGATTTTTCCCTTGGATTTTGGATTATTGCGGGGGAATAAACTCTGAGGGAAACATATGTTTTGGATATTTACACGCTGTGTTCTATGATCTTCTCAAATGAACACCACTGCAATCGGCAAAACTAAAAAGCTAACGGTAGGATATACAAAAATTTCACCATGGTCACATGACTTCACATAACCGCTACTAACCTAAAGGCTGACTAGTCAGTAATCTTTCGCAACTTGACCCGTTGTCTTTTTTAAAGCATGTAAAAGCTTCAAAATCCATGAATGGCATATTTATTATATATTTACTGATGTATTTTAAATCGTAGAACAAAATGTTGAAATCATCACCAAAGTGGTAATCCTTAAAATGTCAGTCCTGGTTAATGAAGAATTTCTATTTCTATAAACCCTCAACAACAAGCGTCCCATGCCATAGTATTTCAAAAGCAGCTTCTATAATGAATTACTAACTATTATTCCTACCAGCAGCTGAGCATATGTTTACGTCTATGACTGCTGTTTGATCAGCGATGACTGATTTGAAACTTGTAGTTGATGCCCAATTAAGAAAAATTTGAAGGTGTTCACCTTGAATACTTCCTGTGTCTGTTGGTGTTGTTCCTTCGGGAACAGTGAAGTGCTGGTTGTAGCAGAACGAGCAGAGGAAGAGGGTGCAACATGCTTGAGATGTACTGTAAACAGCAGTTTTGGTCAGTCCAGCACAAAGGAGCCAGTGATTATATATTGTAAGTGGAGATAGGGTGCACCTCGCCACATGGTCATAAAGCATCTTTTCTGAGTGGTGAGATCATGCTCTGCCAAGATAAGCTTTCAGCTAATTGAATGGGTGGCTCAGACACAAGACTGCTGTCCCTTATTTTCTTGTTGTCACGGAAATATCTTGGAGCGCTTAGTGTACAGTAATTGGCCGAGTACACATGAAAGGAAGCTTTGCCTGAAATATGCTCTTTCAAAAGTTGCCAGGTTTGACTTATCACTGTTAGAGCATACAAATTGCTTCATTTTAACTTTGCTGTAGGGAAATTGAAAACATCCCAGATGAACATGTTTCATCTTTGATCTGCCTTTTTTTTTCTGTGGGACAAAACAAGTTTTATGAGGTCAAAGTTAACACCTAGAGACATCTGGTCCCATGCCATCAAACCAATAGAAACGCCAAGGACCAGGACGGATGACAGTAATACAAAACACCCAGATATTTTTTTTATTTTTTCTGCAGTTCTGTGATGTATGGATGTTTGACACGCTGAGGCAGTTTAGAAGATGTTCTGAGTTTGTCTCCGGGATATTGCTGAAGCTATAAGGGTGAGAGGTTGTGACAATTTAAGAGGCCCACTGCTGGAGAAAAATTCCAGTAGGATTATTTTATTAAGAGAAGTGGGTGTCCGAAGAGATAATAGTCCTTCAGGGGGTCCATTATTTATAGCTGCGTGGCGCCACTCCACATATGCTGCTCCACTCAACAAGCAAAACCAGAAAACACTGATTTGTCTCCTCCTACTTCACCTTTTGTCACATCAAATAGTAAAACAGTAAGAGTGTGCAGGCTTTTATTTTCCTTTTGGGAAATGTGTATATTTGACACATGAAGGAAAATAATCCTAGAACACCATTCTTACTCTTATCCATAGACTGCTCTCAACATTTCACTTTCAATTCAGATTCATTACAGCTTCTTATTTTCATAGTTTGGGCCATAACTTCTTACTCACAAGTGAATTGCTAAGATCTTGAATCACTAAAAATAAGTTATACAGGGCAAGACACATGAGCAGCCAGGCGATCCAACATAATTCAAACAAATCTCCAGGTTAGGCACAGTTATTTGAAAGAAAAAAGAAAACATCTCACAATGTATGTGGTTCTCTAGATAAACAGGCTCGCTGTCTTCCTGGATCTCTGTAATTAGTTATTGTAAAGGATGGCCAAAGCTACATTGTTTGAAAGTACAATGTTATAATGAATTGGAATCATCCTTAAACAATGTTTGGTAGCAAGTCTCGTAAACAATTATATATTCTGGCTACTGTGAGAACAAATAACAAGATTTTCAAGGTCCATAGCATGTCAGCACTCCAGTGATTTAGGTCTTCTGCTAAAACATGCATGCATGTGTGTGTGTGTGTCTGTGTGTGTGTGTGTGAAAGCAGGATGTTGCGGCCAGAATAAATGTGTTAAACTATTTCCTTCTGTGGATGAGTGGTTGTTGGTGTTGACTGAATGCTGGCAGATGGTTTGTCCATCTATGACCAAGAAGACTGGATGTCCAGGGATGAGAGATCTCTTTTACGACGGGAGGGTCAGAGAGTTTGGGCTGTAACTTAACAATATCCCCTCACACTTGTCCAAACCAGGACTATTCCATCACTGACCAACACATCTGTGTGCCCTATGACTGAACTGTAAAACATCCCAAATGAAAAGGAGAAGTCACAGATGTTTGTGGTCATGAGGTCAACGGTGGTATTGGGAATATTAATTTGAAATTGTTTGCTTGTTTTTCTGCTGAAAGAGCACTTGCCCCTCCCTCACTAGCATTGCTATGGAGCCACTGAGCAAAGCCCTCGACCTCCAACTGATTCCACTGCTCGTGCAAAAGATTGGACTGTGTTTGTAGAGGACCATGGTTCTCATTTTGATTTGAAATGGATGAGGACAAAGCTCCTCTGAACCACATTCATTATGATTTTAATTTTTTTAAAAGATACCTAATCCAGAAGGGCTCCGAGGACAGCCAGAATTAGTCAAAACAGATTTAAGGATTATTGTGTGTGTATGCTTGGGAAAAAACTTGGACATGAATATGGGGAAAATGTTGCAGTCACGTCACAGGGTAAGGATGGTAAAGTCACAGAGGCAGTTGCATGATTACAAGGTTGATGGTGTGAGTATTAAGATACTGTGCATTGACAATGAAATTGACTTAAATGTGGCTTTGAACTATAAACCTCAGCTGAAGTGAGGCATCCATATCTGTTTGGTTTTCTTGCACTTCCATAATAATAAGTGGCCAGAGCTTTCACAAAATCGGAGTTTCCCAGTCGTAATTAAGACTGAACGCTATTTATGTACATTTTGTTCAGTCTAACAGAGTCGCTAATTACGAAACTCACTCACTTCACTTTTGGACAATCTTTTTTGGAAGGCATTTATAGTATTGAATGCACAAACACAGACACAAAGACAACTTGAGAGAGAAGTTAAATCCCTGCTTACTTTCCTGCTTAATTTCTCATGCTTGTCATCCAAGAAATGACAAGCACATCCAAAAATGTAAAGTATGCATTAATTTTAAAGGGCCAGCAGAACTGTAAAGTGCATGTGATTTGCGGTTGAGAAGCTAATTGCAAACATGTGGACCTTTAACATCCAACACCTCTTCCTTGTAAAGCAATTATCTCCTCCAACAGCGTGCACTACAGAAATATTTGTCTAGATTACTCTAAAGATTAAATACGAGCCAATATAGCACCTTGATAA
Source organism: Taurulus bubalis (assembly GCF_910589615.1). Lineage (NCBI taxonomy): Eukaryota > Metazoa > Chordata > Actinopteri > Perciformes > Cottidae > Taurulus > Taurulus bubalis. The sequence goes on from NC_136594.1 coordinate 11,005,328, forward strand.
GAATGGTCCGTATTCATTGAATCACATAGTCCACTTTAAAAACAAACTAGGCAGGGAAAGCCCTGGATTCTCATAGGAACACAGTGCTAAGTGTTCACAAATGTGCAGGGATGAAAAGATCAGAGAGGGAATTACTCTGATAGAACCTACGCTTAATGTACAAAGAGGTCCACCTCCGTGACTCTGCTGTGCACCGACATCACACGTTTGGGGACAATGGAGCATTGTGTGGCAGTCATTCAATCCAGTCTTACACAGTAACACTGATAGCAAATGATCACAGAAAAATGATGTCACCACAGCTGCTCGCAGGAACAACAAAGAAGTACCTTTTTTAGGATGGGCAGATCTGAAGTCAGATTAAAGCCAGAAGGGAAGTCAGAGTCAGAAGAGCCCAACATAACACACAGAGAGACAGTAGGCTCGTTCGTTAGAGCTGCGCCTCGCCTGGAATCCAGACGAGAGCAGGCGGCCGCAGCAGGCGGCGTCGACAAGAAACTGCGATCAAGTCGGACAGTTTTCAGCTGCCTTCAAAGTATACATAGGAAGTCACAGAAAAAATGACTTCCTGTTAGTTCCGAACTTTTGTCTACTTGTAGTTTACAGATCACGTTTGGATTCATTCATATGTGTTTGTAAATATATATTTATGTAGAAATGTATGTGTATCTGCATCCTTTGTTCTTTTTATGTCTGCTTGTGAAATACATTACGACTGGTTTAGATGTGTGCTGGATGAATACGATTTTGTATTATCAACCACACGATATATGTTTTTAGATGAAACACGAGACGAATCGCCAACAATTGAGCGTTAAGTATTACAACTACATAAAATAAGGATTTTCTACAACATGTGGGGTTTGCTGTCAGATCTAAGAGCCAATCAGCGATCTGATGTAGCGACAGCCAGGCGTTTCCCATCATGCACTGGGCCACGCAGTCGTTGGAGAGCTACTACGTCACCTGACTCTGAAATTGACGGCCGCCTTGATCTCGTGGGATTATCGTTGACCACGTGTGCATGACGTCAGAGCAAGTCGGGACCAAGTCGGACGCGAATCTAACCATCGATTCTGCGCAGAACTGGCTCATCTCGAACGAGCCTATTGATTACATGGCACTGTCGGGTGAGTTTCTCAGAAGATGTCAACTGTGAAGCATTTTGAAAATTTAATCTGATTTTTCGAATTGATTCCTTCAAAATCTTGAAGTGTGTTTAGTGTGTTTAGGCTCACTGGGGGGCCGCAGAAACATGATATCAACAAACACTAACTTTTTATCACCTTATAAAGATTTGCTCATTTACACAACACATTAACAACATTAGCATTCATTTCGCGTAAATGTTGTGTTCAAAGTACTATAATCACAAGTGTATTTTAGCACTGCTTTGGTCTCTATCAATTCTTGAGGGGAAACATCTGACTCTTTAGCTGCTAAATGATCTGTTATGTTCACCAGCTCACCCCTAACTTGTTCTGTCTGTTGTTTGATGCTGTATAAGAAGCGTTCAGTGGGTTCATCTGAGTATTGTTAATGTTTTACTGAAAATAGGACCATCGAGAACAAGGACCGGATCACTACAAAGCTCTGTGGAGCTCTGGGTTCTGGGTTCATTTCTAAAAAGGACCACATTCACATTTAATGTAGTCATTTAATCCATTGTTCAAATGAATGTATATATGTATATATATATATATATATATATATATATATATATATATATATATATATATATATATATATATATATATATATATATTGTTTTGTTGTTGCAGCATTTAGTTTTGCTAGATTGCTTCATGCATGCATTACCAGTATGATTTAAGTTGTTTTGCCCATTGTAAATAAGAAATAGGATTTCAAAGATTCCTTGAACGTTTTGATAAGACTTCATTCATCTAAGCAACTGGATCTGAAATTGAACCCAGCAAACAGTTTTCTAATTGTTCCTATATGGATCTGAATGACACAATTTATAAACATTTATGAGAATAAGAATTAGCCCCAGTTGTCTTTTAACCCCTAGAAAAAAACATTAAGTACAATAGTTGAAACTGTTTAGTGTCTTTATAACCATGGCTGCAGCATGTCTGTGTGCAGCTGTACAGGACATTATATAACTTCTAAAGTTAGTCAACTTGCTGATACAGCTATTAGCTACAGTACAGCACCCTGAGAACACTGTACACAGACAACTTTGCAAGGTACAAACCAAAGATTATACGCTATAGTAATTGCTGCAGACATTTTAAAGCAGCACTTTAGGTTAAACTGCTGAGTGCATACTTGAGCCAGACATAGCATAGACACCACCGGGCGCTCGTGCGTTTGGCCAGGACTGGCTTCAATTAAAACACAATTACTGTCAAAGCTAATCAACACTCCTCATGGGGATCTCAGCAGGAATAATTAAGCAAACATTTATCTCCACTGTCCATGCACTGTTGGGCTCCAAGTATGCTATTAAAATCCCACAGATGGTATTATCTAGATTTCTGGTTTACCATATTGATTCAGTGGAATATTTGTAAAATCACAGTTTATCATTGAACATGGTATTTATAGCCCATATTGGTCAGACACATTATAAATCTCATTTGGAGAGTCCACCACAGGCTGTCAGACTCTGGCCACAGTGTATACTGCTCTGATGAATATGTACCTGGTGTCTGTTATTCATGGTTCATACTAATGCGAACCACAGGCTGAAATTGACCTTTCAAATATGTCAACCTCAGTGTAGAAGACTATATTTAATCCTCCCTCCTCCCATGTAATATTGCAGTGAAAAAAGTCATGTGTTCTATTCTGTGTGATACCTTTTCTCTAATGTCTTTCTTTGTAATACTGGGATTTTGCCCATGAGACATGATGGTGGAAAGCCAAAGCTGCCTTTCCTCTGATATCAATTATCTGTCGTGAAACTTCATAAGGACAGGCAGCTGCATCTTTAAAGAAGACTTTAAATAGCAGGGGCAGCAGTGACAGTGCGCCTCTGTGTGTCGCCGCTTCCCACAGCCCAAGGCACAGACATCATCGTTTGATTTCGAGGCAGGAATGCCCTTCTGGACCCTTGATTACCAGAACTTTGTGTGCTTTCATGTGGTCAGCATTTTACCAGAGAAGGGTCACTGTTATCGTCAGTTAAAAGCAGAAACAGGGAGCATTCATGTTTCAAACTGAAGGCCCGACTCTTTGGAAATGGCCTAATCCATCTTCCTGGGAAATGAGAGGATAAGAACAATTATCTGCCAAGCAACAGAGCCGCGCCCACAGCTCACTGCAGCCTCCAGTTCATCTTCCTGGAATGTGCGGTTGAAAAAGGTTATGAAAGCAGTGTTGGACTTTTGATTAAAGTGATGTTGTTAACTATCCATATCAGAGCTGCGTGACGTTTGCTGTATGTAGCCTGATGGGCTTCGCTGGAACAATGAATCATTTGATTAGGGAGGAAGTTATTCAGTGGATTTTGTTCCACTGGCTCATAACTACTATCGTCACAGCTATTCTACGCTCCTGTATGCTGGGTGAAGTCTTACAAATGACTCTCATTGACTAATGAACATACAAATACGACAGAGATTACCTCATCAGAATCTTTACTAATGGCAAAATAATTCTTCTTCTTCTTTGCCCAAGTATTTGATGTGATTAAGCTCTTTGAATGTGTTTTGTGTCATTGATATTACGGACTTTCATATATAATGTTTGATGTATTTTATATTAATTCTACTAATATTATTTAAAGCAACTAATGGTCAAGTTTCCCAGTACATTTCTGACTTTAATCCAGTCAGACAGTCTTAGGTTTCGCTGCCTTATTTATTTTAATTGTATTCATTATATATTTCTGTGGATGCTATTTTATGCTGTATGTGTTTGAATGTTTACTTAATAAAATGTAGTATATAAAACAAAGGTGTCTTCAGCAGTCAATCCTGCTCTTATGTTCTATCTGTGCCTGTATGCGCATTCAAACTTGTATTATTATTCAATGTTCCAATGGCCTTGCAAGTACTATTTTAAGATAGACTTGAGAAAAACTTTTCTGTTTTCAAACGGTATTGCATCAGCCAAAGTCTGCCGGATGACACCACATTTTCTTGTTCAGCGTCATCGAGCAGATCTTCGCTGGCAGATAAGCAGCGTGGAGGGAGGTTGGACGTTATTTGCATTCACTAGCTTAACCAGATCTCACTCCCAACGTGTCACATCAGTGCTCATCGGTGCTCGAGCCTGTACGTGAGGCACCCACCCGCCTCATTATGAGCAGAGCAACAGATGGAGCATAAAGTGTCAGATAGTCCTCACAGGGCGGGAAGGAGACGTCCTGGATGGGTCCAACGAACACAGGACCAGGAGACCACTGTTGGTGTCCTGTGCGAGGCCTGAAGGAAAGTCAACATCTTGTGAAGTCAGTCGTTAGTCAATCAAGTTAATGTCTTTTCCTTAACTTAGTTGTTTTGTTGGCTAAACTTCCTGTCACTGGCGTGCAGGAAGACACAAGAGGGGTACGTAGAGCGTCTGACCAAGCTGCATTATGTGTTGAGGCATTGGCGTGAGAACCAAAACTGGTTGAAAATCAAAAGTTTCTCTTTAACATGAAATAAATCAGTAAAATAAGTCCTTTAAAAGTGGTCAAACTGCAATGCATCAGTATTCATGAGTTCAATACTTGACAAACTGTATCCAGTGAGAAGTTGAAGTATTTCTTGAAACGCAAGTTTTTGTCTCCATTCAAGTTTGAATAAAACCTTTTGATCCCAAATTTCTTAATTTTTTTGCTTGTTCTTGTATCAACAAGCTCACACTTTATTGTGAACATATGCATGGATACTTTTTCTTTCTTTCTTTTGGAAAGGGTTGGGAGGATATTAGCAAGTGTTGAAAGAAAACTGCCAGATATGAACTCATCTCTGCAATTGATAGTTCTTGTCTAGGATTTTGCTGTGGGGGGAAAAGGTGGTTGACCAACGGAATAAGCAAACCAAAATCCCGTTCCAAAGCAATTCTTAATGATTTCCAGATAATCTATCATCAATGTCATCCTGAAGCATTCTGGTAATAAAAATAAGAACACTAATTTGCATTTAAAATCAAAACAATTCCCAACAAAATGTGTTTCTTTGGGAGGGCCAAATGTTTCATTTTGTGGAACCGGACCTGCCTCCTCTTGTCCCGTTGCACTAATGGTTAGCCACCTGCCCCAAGGGCCGGTGTCATCAGGGCACAGACGTAGTGATCTCTTGGATCATTTGTTTATCATCTAGTGTGGGTGTAGTCCATATGCATGTTCTGTGTGAGTCACATCAAAGTCAGCATGACAGCCTTTCACTGAGCTCCACCGCACTAACAAAGCATGATTTACCGACATGTTGCTGGGTCACAACTGTGGGGAACCCCATATTCTGCAAAGAGCATAAACACACATTTCTGAATAACCCCTGAATCAAAGGCAGACTCAGGGTGGGCCGACTGATGCACTGTACTGATGCGTGGCTGCGGGTGGTCAGGAGAGTGAAACCAGTCCTGGAATGAATGAATGTCCATTTAGATTACGCTTTATTGTGTTTTTTACAACGTGAATTCAATAATATCAAGGAAAAGAAAACCAAGAGCAAGGTGCACAAAGGCCATCATCTTAGACTTGAGTCTAACTTAAAGACACTGAACTCACTGAACTGAACCTGAGTCAGTTTGTTATTCTAAAGCGTTGTCAGAATCAGCTTTAATGACCATATAAGTTTACACATGGAATTTGACTCCGGTTTCACTTAGCTCTTCGTGCTTATACACAATATACAATAACAACATAAATATAAAAAGACAACAAAAAAAGACATTAAAAACAACAGTACCAACAAAAAAAAGTGCAAATAGTGCAGATGGAAGAGTCTGATTAACTGTTCATCAGAGTGACGGCCAGTGAAAAGTGCATTGAATTTCCTTTGTGTTTGAAGGTGATTTCTTGCATTGTCTTGTGACGGGGCTAGACTGAGCTTAGAGAGCAGTGTGCAGAAGTGTGCAGTGCAAATAAAGTGAAATAAGACACTTCAAGAGAAAAAAAGGATGAGACCGATTCAACCTAATGCAACTTTTCTCAAGCTCAACAATATGTTCCTGTGCACAAAACGTTTTATCTGGAGAGGAAGAGAGTCATCAGAAGAACGGCAATGCAGGAGACACAAGCATTGGGAGAGGATCACTTACAAGTGGAGTAAATCCACTACTAATAGTCGCTTGAATATTCATGCAATAAACTGTCTTTCTAACTCAACAATCTAGGACCAGTATATTTATGCTACTAGCCCAAAACATTAAGGTGAGTCAACCAAAGAATGAGACTGTGGCGCCTACCAGATGACCACCTGCGTCTCACCACTGTCACTGTGAGTATTAACGTTACTCCGCTGGAGATGACCAGTTATGATTCAATGCAAGTGATGCCAGAGTTATCCAGTCTGACATCAAGGGAGTCTATCTGCTATGATACGACTTCCCTCAAAACAGATTGCAAATCAGCAGTGCTTAGCTTTCCTCGCTGTCAGGTGAACTGATATTGATACGGTGCCGGGTATTATTTGACAGACGGCTTGGAATTTCAACATCTGAGACTCTGCAACGGTTTTGTTGTCGGAGCATTAACGCTGCAAAAACAATGGTCCAAATGTGATTACCGTGCGGAGGCCAAGGTGGTGATAGCATGTCAGGACACAAGATAATCGGTAAACTCTTTCCAACCGGGTGAGCCAAGAAAACAATCACAGTTTTTAGCCCGGGTGCTTATGTCTGCATGTCAGAGACGTCAAGCTGTGAAGAAACTGAGCCGGCTACGTCTCTTTCTTTTCAAAGATCCCATTTTTGACACTAATTGGTGACATCCTCAAAGCTCTTTGTTGATTCGCGGTATTGACAAAGCACCAGGGGCGTGCTCACACCACCATCCTCACAAACGTCTGCACGCAGTCGCCACATGCAGTCGCCACATGCAGAACCTTTTTGAGGCACCAGAAGCTTCGCTGTCATTCACATTCAAATCACCTTCCGTCCATTGGGTTACTTTTATCATCTGTTACTCAGATTCCTGTCACATCTCATCGTATGGTTCCTCTGGACATCTCCACGCTTATTACCACCAGAGCATCAACATACTGCTCAGGCTCCTCCGGCGTTTCAGCAGTATGTCATTTTAAGTGTCTCCTCTTTTCTGCTTGCTTGTATTAAAGTGATGAATGTGTTTGAAATGCCAGGGACTCCATACCGGACCCTCTTTGCTGTGGTCCTCTGGTTCCCTTTCAGCCACTTTCACCTTCTCTCTTCAGGGACTTTTTCAGCTGTTCATTCCGTGTGGCATTGAAGGCATTCAACATGCAGATGGACGTCACCTGCTGTTTAACCCTTGTGTTGTCTTGGGGGTCAAAATGACCCGTGTACGAGTGTATATGTATGAGTGTTGATGGGTCATTTTGACCCCAAGACAACACGAGGGTTAAGCAAATCAAAGTTTTTGCTTTTGTTTTACTTGGTTATTTGAACATACTGTTTTTTTTATCCCACAGAACACATACATTAAATATTCATAATGGTTGTTGTACTTAATCAGTTGAGCTCGCTCACTCTTTTTCTGACATTAAAAACATTGTATCCAGCAGGTAACTTTTCCTGAGAAAATGAATGACTTTAAAATGCATTACTGTCTGGCTGTCTTTCAAGATAAATCACTGTGCACTCGGGTGACAAAGGTGGCTAAAAAAGTATCGCCTCTAAGCATCTACAGTTACATCAAACAAGTTCAATACTTCCTCCCACTCCCCAGTTCAGTTGGTTGTCTTTTGTGTCCAACAAAAGAACTTGACACTTTGAATTGGAGCCTGTGATGGATCGCTTTGAGGTCAGAAGCCTTTAACGGTATACTGGTTTCATCCCCAGCCCAGCCGAGCTTCCAGCCTTGAATAGATAGTTCCAACTTGTGTGAAGACTAGAGCATTATTAGACGTAGCGTCAGAGAGCCATTGTGGGAAAGATGGGTTTTGGGGACTGACTGATTATTTGGCGTTTGTGTTAAATTTACATGCACTGTGGTCTCTATGTGAGCATCACATTTTCCATTTTCAGGAGTACAATACTCGTGAGGATGATGCACTGAAAAGACGATTTGATGGATAGCTTCGGTTTAATAATTGCAGCGACATTTGAAATGGCAAATTTCAAAACAATACATAAATGAAAAGGGCTGTAGAAGAAATACATCTGCAATCATTTTGAGTTTCAAAACTGTTAACTTCACCGAAAGGAATTACCTCCAGGCTAAACTTATCCCTGTCCTAAATGCCTCATTCTTCCAAATCATAGGCTTTACCTGACTGAAAGAGTTCATTGTACCTCCACATGTATTATCTAACCAACATGAATATAACTTATCTTGATACAAAACTCTTAGAATAAAACAAAGGAGTCTCTATGATACGTGTATCACTAACTTTATCACTCATTGGCATTCCTTGCATCACGAGGGATGCCTCTCCCACAGAAGGAAAACAATGGTTATCAGTTTTTTTTATTCTAAGTTATTCCGGAATGCTGGTTAAATGGATCCTGAACAGCCTCTATAGTTCACATTGGTTAGGGCATCATATCAATGACAAGTCTCATCCAAGTAAATGGAAATTGTGAATTGCTTCTGCAATGGCCTGAGGGGGATTTTTATGTATTTATTTAAAATGTTTACTCATACAGGTAACACTTTTCGTAGAAACACGCATTTCTGACCCAGAAAATGTTCCACGTTACACCTACAATCCCTCTCAGCAGCCTTACCATGACTTTTTCCGTTTTCCACGCGCCCAACCTCCTCGCAGTAAAAAGGGTCAAGCGCCCAGTTAAAATACTCAGTGTATAATTTTATAGCCCTTTCCCAAAGGGGTTACTGGTGCCGGTGTCGAGACGACAATGTGCAAGCAGCAGTGCCGCACACAGATCAGGTTCATTCTTTGTCAGTTGTGAATAGGGGCGGAGGGAAAAAAACTCATTAGATCCTATAAAAAGAAAGTATCCGAGATCATAAAACACCCGGCTGCAGGACTAAGTGCTCACTCACAGCCAGACAGAGACAGAGAGGAAACCTCTTGTCAAGTTTCTCTCTGACCTTCAGAGCATCAGCATTTTAACAGATTCACGTCTTCATTGTTTCGCTTCCACACTGGGCTCTGTGTTTTTTTCAGATATCTGTGTCGATGGCAGTCATTCTTCTGAATATCTGATTTTCAGGAAGAAAAAACGTGGCCCCATCAATACTCTCTGTATTGCAGTCGGGCAAGCGTGACGCATGGACACTGACGGGGCGCACACTTCTCGATGAGAAGCTTCATTTTTTGCGGCACAAAGTTAAGGTTATTACAGTGATTTTTTTCTTCTTTTCTTTTTGGTATAGCAGAATTTGTTTGGTTCAAGGATGCTCATCTTAACTTGGAATAGATGCTGTGCTGTGCTGTTTCTCGTCGCTACACTGAAGACGGGGACAAGCCAGGTACCAGAGGTGCGCCCAAAGGCGAATTTAATCAAGCCAGCTCTGCTGGGAGGGACACCTACGCCCGCTACAAACCGCTCCGACACTGTCCACCTCGGGATCACCAAGAAATATAACATCCTTGCGCAGGTAATTTCATTCATTTAATCATCAGGGGGACATACATGAATATGCAATATTGCAATTTGCGCAAAGCCTGCCCGGGTTGAAGGATTATAGCCATGTATTATGAGTGGCAATAATAACTTAACGATTCCAAAAGTAGTGTCCAATAAGTGTAACAAGAAAAAGTATTTTACACTATAAGTGTGCCATTGATCCAGATAAGCGTGCGTAATTGTGCGGTAGGCTACGTCTCCAAAACTGTGCCAGTATCTTGAGGTGTGAGGTAAAATAGCCCAATGCCTTAAAAGAGCTCTCTCACGTGGGAATCGTTATTGGAAATTGCAGGGATTGGACCCCTCATAAACCCTAATTGCCTTTCAGACCTGACGCCACAGTCGGGTGCAGCGCACGTCGACGGTAAATCATTAATGCCAGCAGAAATGTGAGAAAAAGTTAACACTTGGGGTAATTTTCTGTCTGGGTCTTAGTGTCATTAAAGTTGTCCAGACGCTTTCTTGGATTATGAGATTCTTACTGGTGGGCCTCTGAGGGATACTCTTACCGACCACTTAATACCCACTCAAAAAGTTATCAATTCCTGCTGTTTCAACAAAGTGCCACATTACTGTTTGAGAGCAAACATGGGATCACAAATGTTAAACATTTGGCAGGTTTCATTTTGGCAAACGTTAAAAGTTGTGAACATTACAAGTTTGATCAAGTGCAGAATTAGAGCTGTAGATTTGTATTGCTTGGCCAGGAAAGCAAAGTTTGATTTCTCATAAGTAGATAATTTAGTTATTTTTTGAAGAGGAAAACAGATACTTGTGTGGAAAAAAACATGACTCATCAGTCGGACAAACCACTGACAAAAGCCAGCAGTCCTTCATTTCCCATGACCACTAACTCTAAGTTTTAATTGAACATGCTGGAGTCTGATTGTGTTGAGATCAGAGTACCTTTTTGAGCAGCAGAGGGCACTGCCACATCTCCAGCAGCTCACTAAAACAGCTGATCACTCTTGTCCTTGTCTTTTTGCCTGATGGTCTCACCCTTAACTCTTGTTTACATTTGGCCTGCTCAACTGTCTGTAATACCACTTGCAGTAGTGATATTGTCGGATATCTGTGGAGTGCTGAGGGCAGCTCCTTGACATCCAGCTCAGGCAGCAGAATTTCTCCAACCTCAACCTACCCTGCCAGACCTGAATTTGAACGCCTGCTTACATCTTTGCCATTGCAACAATCTGGAGCGGTTTGGGAGAGTGTACTTATTGAAAACAATATCTGTGTGCAGAGACCACCAAAAGTAAAATGTTATGGTGCTGTGTGTCCAAATGAAGATGGCTAATGGCATTTATTGCAGAATGGAATATATATATATATATATATATATATATATATATATATATATATATATATATATATATATACACACACACACACAGAGAGTATATGTTTTTTTTGCTGCCAGGAGGCTTTCCAGAGTTGTAAAGTAACAGCCGCTGGTCAGCCTTGGCCAGATATGGAGCTTGACGGTGGCCAGCAAACGGCATTGACCTTCTGCATCTCATCACACAGTGGCCATTTATGAGCAGAATAAATCACAGATAACAAGTCAGCTCTCTTCACAAGGCTGTAATGGCAAAGTGTGGTGTCTATTTAGTCTAGGAGCGATCACAGGGAGTATATAACTGCAATTACTCTACCTTAGATTTTAAAAATTATAATAAATGCCCTGAAACAGGTTGCATAGCACGAAACAGCCCATTACCGAGTCATTTTCTTTCTGAAGTGGTTCACAGCAGGCACCCCAAAATATGTCCATCGTCGTCTGCAATTGAGAAGTGAATTACTGCTGATTAAAGCTTGGGTGTACATTTGGAAACTCAAATTCTTCCTCCGGCATCTGCATTATGGGAAACCTCCGAGCCAATATCTTCCAAGAAGATTTATGATGAAGGTGTCACGCCGCTGAGTTTGTTACAATTGGTGAGGAAAAGTTGGCAGATTATCACACCTCTGGAGGATGGAGTGCTTGTGAGCTTGCCAGCTATGTGAGTGATAATATCAACAATTCACCACAATGGACACTTTTTTTAACCTTTCTTCGTTTTTTGTTTTTTTTCACCACCTTTTACATGGTGTAAGACAGCTGGTTCCCTTACAGTTAAAGATTAGAATTTCAAGAAATCTCCCCCAAAATCCCCCTCAGTTGTTCACTTTCAAATGTAGCGAATGATTGAGGGAGAGAGTCCAGCCGCCCTGTGGAGACGAGCCGCTGCAGGAAACAAGAGTGCAATTTGGTGTTTTATCCATCAGATTAGAAACACTGCTCAGAGCCTTATTTGACAGCTTAATGTGCTTTTATTTCCTGTAGCTGCTGACATTGTGTGGCACTAAAGCTTACATAAGCCTCATACAAACCAGGGTCAGGTTTTGGCGTTCAATCTTTTCTCGTCGTCTGACCCTTTTCACATCAGTAAATCTAAGAAAACCAAAATGTAGACCGTGACAGCCGGTACTCTTGGGTGGCACTGTTGGCTCCTTGGAAGGGAACCAACAGAAATGGATAGCACGGGCAGGCAGTGCTCACCACTGTAACCTCTGAACCCACAAGGGAACCGACAGCGTGGCGGCATTCATGCGGTACGTGTCTGTAAAACATCAGCAGCCTGTCAGTCAGCCTTAACTAGTAGCTTTAATTAATTTAACACACTTTAACAAGCGATCTCTGAGGGCTCTGCCTATAAAAGTGGAGCCACGTCCTTTCTCTTTCTTTCTCTAACCTAAAATGAACGTTTAGTGATCCTAATGAGCTGAGAAAAGAGGTGCGAGAGCTTGTTAGTGCTCGGCTCAGTTTGTGCTTCAGTCTCTTGTCCTGTGGCTTTTCCGGTCTGTGGGTCCCTCGGGTGCTGTGAGGGCCCTGCACTGGAGCCATTAGGGGTCTCCTGTGGAAACCTTCTTTACTGAATTGGACCTGTCAATGAGAGAGGAGACCCGTGCACCTCTCATTCCACAGGATTACACATTGTAGAGCAGCGCACCGCCTAGATTACCATCAAGAGTTGTTCCGCTTTCCTTTGATAGTCTTTGAAGAGAGCGGTCGTGTACGCTGTCTGTGTGCCTCTCCTCGTGTCCGATGAATAAGATCAACCCAGAATGTATACTTAACTTAAGAAAGGTCTAGTTTTTGGAGACTTTGGGTTCCAGCACTCAAAGGGACGTGCCCATAAACACATGTGTTTTGAGTGATGAAAGACGCTAAGCTGTGTTTGAAGACATGGTTTGTACGAGTGACTTGTGTGCAGCCATCCCTATGTTATCTGATACCGGCTGTCTGTGCTTTCAGGGCATATGAAGTTTGTTTATTCAGTGACATCGTTTATTTGGCTCTGTAAGGCCCCTGCCACTCATTAACACCATTCACAGTGTCAGGTTATTGGCCTGATTTCTAAAGGTCAAGTGCAATCACGACATGGAGCTCAAAAAGCGTGGATGTGTACCAATAGTGTGAAGAATCCTTTACTTTAGCTTTATTGTAGTGTTTTTAATAATCTTTTTGGACTCAGACAAACACAATGGAAGTACATCATTTATGAGCTGCTCTTATTTCTCAGCAGAGTCCCTTCATGTACAAAGAGCAAGGGACGTAATTATTAGAGGGGGTGAGTGGTTCAGAAAAGGGGGAGGATTGCAGTTTTTCCTTTGGTACTGTTTTTGATAGAGCAAGGGAGGCCTGAAATGCATAATTCACTTTTGCAATTTATTTAACACATGCATAAAAAGACAGCATTCACTTGCTCCATGGTTAAAAAAGGTGCGCTTTGACAAATGCAAAAACTGTTCCAAAAACATAATTCTGTTTTTGACGCAACCGCTCTTACGTCCCAAGTTTGGCTCGCTTAGGTTTTGGGAAAGATCAAGATTTGGGATGAAATCAGTACTTTATTGAGGTAAAGGAAACTTCCTCGTCATTGTTACAGGGGGTACACTATTAAACAATGTACCAATATAACACAGAGAGTTATATCATTTTGTACTTGTTGTCGGGAGATGTTGCCATTTTTCAGTCAATAGGACGTTTCTGAAAACACGCTGTCTTGTTTTTTAATGCATTAGAGTGCACTTCTAGCAAATTATATCAGCACTTTGGAATGACTACCAAGGTAAATAAGGGACCCAAAGACCAGAGGAGATGGTTCAAAGCCCTGTACATCCGGCAGTAAATCCCTTGTAGATTGTTGCTCGTGCACATTTAAGGTTCTTCTTCAAAGCCACAATGCTTAACCCACGAGACCCTTAAGCACGAGAGCAGCGCGAGACAGGGCCGGGGGCTTCCCTTATGGCTCTCTGTCTGTCTCTTCCTTTATCATCTCACCAGCATACCAAGAGTATGCAGAGTACACAGTTTGCAACCCGCTTCCTCCGCAGGACCCAAGACTGCGCTTTTATGTGCGAAGGCTGTCGAGGGAAAAATAAGGGAGCAACAGAAAGAAAGATGTGCGATAAATGAGATGCATCCAAATGAAACCCCATCCCTCAGAAGTTGCGTATGAGGCGATTTAAAACATGACTAGATAAGGAGAGATTATCATCCGTGATTTGGGGGTCAGCTTCGTATCATTGGGTTTCAAAGAGCTGTCTAGCGGTTTGAGCCTCGATGGAGGAGGTGAGCCCTGTGCTTCTTCTTCTTCTTCTTCTTCCACCTCGCTCCCCCTCCACATGCACTATACACTGTAATCGATCCAAGCCTCTGGCTAGAAAGACGGATAGGAATCAGAGCAGGTAGTATGAAGTACTGCTGCATGTGGCCCAGCCCATTTATCTTCATATTTAGATAACAGCACATTTTTCATGTCAGAAAAAAAAACTCCCACTGCACTTTCTTTAACTTCTCTTCAGAACATATTTCCCTCCTCAACTGCGATTATTCCATAGTCTATATGGCGATGTAAATATTTCTCTGAACGAGCAGTTGACATAAAGGTAACTCCCTCTTGAACCACAAATACACATTTTTACATTTGTTTATTTAGGGATGAATCAAAGGAGAAACATTACATTAAATAGTGAGCCTTAGAGGTGGTGGTGGGCCTATTGTTGAGGAGAGATCCGGGTTAGCTGTCTTCCTCTTCTTCCAGTCTTTATGCTAAGCTAGGCTAATGCTACCTCTATAACGCATGCATGTGAGAGGTATACATTTTCTCATTTAACTGTCTGCAAGAAAACCAAACTGTCAAACTAGTCCTGTAAGATTATTGTTATTATTATTATTTGTGTGAGGAGCTTAGATTTTAAAGGCTACTCTAGCCATTTATATTGCACGTAATTGTCAATATGCTGGATCTTACGCTTCCCATTGATGCCGTTTATTCAGCATTAGACTCTACCTGCCTGAAAATGCCCATGCCTTTCAAACACCAAGTTTTCTGTTCAGACTCTGTTATAAGAATTCCCCGCATGCCTCAGCCAAGACAGCCCTTAATAACATCACCAGAGTTATTTTTCTCAGATTTGAGTTTCTCCAGAGCCAGAAGACAGTAGCTTCTACAACTGAATAGTTCTCCTTACGACAAGTAAACTTGTCTTCATGTGGACAATTGGTTGGCGTGCCCCTTTGAAGCAAAGCCTTTGAATATTCTGAGAACAGCTCTAAACACAGTAGTAATTAAGAACTATTTGGAATTCATCAAACTTTGTTACTTTCATCAACACATTAAGCATCTGTATTGTGGGAATCTGTCATAATGATGGATGAGGATTCAGTTTAATATTCCTGCTCATTTTTCTACGTCTGTATCATTGCCTCCATGTGTTTCTAGGCTGAAAAGGCAGTATGGCAGTATGGCATCTGTCCAACAAGTCTAATCTCGTTCACTTTCTGGAACAAAAGCACGTTGTCGGGTAACAACTTCCAATGTGCTGAAATATTGATTGTTGAGTTAATTTTATCATGTGGAGTAGATTCATGTGTGCCTGTTCTTTGGGGCATGGCAGTCCCTTCCTGCTGACCTTTATACCCCCAAAAGGAGTTTGCTATTTGTTGTGGCTAAAATGATTTTACTCGGATTCAAACCTCTTTCTTGTTCATTCTCATGTTTATTCTTCCATGTTTGTCAGTGGTAAGCCACACTAAATCAGATCTGTCAGTGCAATGCCAGCTAAATGTGGTTGTGGTGCCCGTGGTGGTGTGCCAGCCAAACATGTTGTTCTAATGTCGTTCTACACTGGACAAAAATGTACAATCCGTCCATATTTTCACTAACCTGCATATTTAAACGTGTCCATCCATCTTAATAACCATTGTGAATCAAAAGAGGCCTAAAATAATATAAAGAAGTGCAGCAATTATTATGTCTTGCCCAACAGATGTGGGCTTAAACCAGAGTAATGATGCTTCCATGTAGCTTTTAAAAATGTACCGCTCTCTTAATGAATTCAGTGCAAATGTCTAACATCATTTAATTTGGATTTGGGAGTTAATTTGATTTGTGAAAACAATTTACGACAACGTCCTTTGCTCCTGCTCCAAGTTTGACGGGGACATGACTTGCATGTGTAGGGAATTAAATCAAGTACCAGTAAATTTTCCCATTGGTGCATACAATTGTTCTGGAAAAAGTAAGCGTGGCTTTAATTGTACTTCTCGCTGCTGTCTTGTGTTTGTCAAGGTGGTCATTTTACTGCACTCATGGAAAAGACACGTTTGTGTGTGTGCTTTGCAGAACAACAGAATATGTCTCAACCTTTCAGTGTAAACACAAAAATACTAAAGCACAAATAATGGTAAATTGACTATGACGGAGTATGATTAGCTACAGTAATTGCCCCACAATTATGTCTATACACTCATTAAGCCTGTGAACACTTTTGGAGAAATTGAGAGAAACTGAAGTGGTCTCTCTTGGTTTGAAAATTGTAACAACTCTATTGTCTGGGACCTGAAACAAATGACCACACAAGTTGGAGAGATGTTAATTCCTACAATATGTTGTCCTATAAAATTGTAGAGAGGTCAACCACAGAAAACAACATATTTCACCACTTACCCCCAATAGTATCATGCCATGCAGAGAGTTTTGGGTTAATTTGCCAATGTTTCAGATCTTTGCATGCTGCTCAGACTTCTTCCACCACATCAATACAGTGATGGTGGATGGCACTAACCTCCAAAATTACATTTGTAAAAATGAACAGCACTGTTTCTTTCCAGAACCAATGATATGTGTAGCTCTCAAACTGTTATTGAGTCAGGTAACCTGTGATTAAATACAACGTGGCTTTTATCTAGAACACTCAATGCTGTTCAAATAAAAGTAAAATGTTCCTAACATGATTAATTGCCTTTAAGTTGGGCTTTAGTTGGGTCTTGTTTTTGGTCGAACTATGTTTTCTTTTCTGGAGATGGAGAGTCTCTCCAAATACCTCCAACCTGAGCATAACATGGGTTTTATTTGGCTTTTTAACTGCTACATTTTAAATTTTGCGACCTGAGGTGCAGGGTGCAACTGTGGTGCGCCGTGTATAGAACGGAATGAGAAGGAATGCAGTTACTGTGTTATGTCTGCGTAAGTTGAGGTTTGCAGGGTTGCGACCAAATAAAATCCACAACGTTCCTTCTCTTTAACGACGGTGTTCTCTACAACACAGCACTCTGATTATCTGGGAGAAATGTTGTGAACATAGCAGATGTCCTTGAGTGGGAGAGAACACACCACCAACAACTGTAAGCCCAATTTAATTAAATTCCCTTGGATGACACATTGGTTTGCCATTACGTTAAGATCCACTGCCCAATAAAAAGGGAGTGTATTAAGGCTTTAGGTATTGAACAGAGTTTGACAGGATCAATGTGGCAATGGGCCATCAGGGCCAGTCTGAATGATGCAATTAAGGGAATGTGTTACTTATGCCACAGCCACGTGTGCGTGTGTGTTTCATATTGTTTTATCCCCCTCAGGCAAATACATCAAAGGCGAATATAAGAGGCAACATTTTCTGTATAATTCGGGTATTTGAGCTTTTGAATCAGACTTGCTTGTGCTTGGCACTGTAAAGCCACAAAGACTACATAAAACATGACTGCACCGTCTGACATGCACCTTTGACGTAATATGAGCAGATGGGCGGAGCAACTGCAACCATATTGGCGCCAACATTGCACTGCAGTGTTTGATTCTAACCGACAACCTTGCACCTACCACATTGTACATGTAGTCTGGTGTCTCCCTGGGTTAGAGCTCTTTAGCCTGTTGAAACTCCACAGGCACCACACATTCCCACTGTGTGTTTTTAGATTCAGGTGTTTAGCTTTGGGGAGAGCTGTTAATTAAGTCTGTTATCAATGAAATGTTGCACTTTACCCACACCTTTTGTCAAGTAAAACTATTAAAGTGTGCTTTTTCATTGCATGATTTTTTATAAAGCGAGTCAGATTAATTGAGTAAACATATATATTTCCTCAGCAGGTGTATCCATGCAGCAATGATAAGGAGTGCAGCGTGGGAAGCTACTGCCACAGCCCTCAGCAAGCTCCCTCTCGCTGCCTCACCTGCCGCAGGAGGAAGAAGCGCTGCCATCGAGATGCCATGTGCTGTCCTGGGAACCGATGCAGTAACTGTATGTGTCTGACACAAACACTTTTCATTACATGCCAGTTTCAGTTATGTTGTGACTGCAGGACTCAATTCAGAAATTTGATTTCTTGCCTAATGCAGACATTCTGGGAAAAAATGACTTGTACAGTGTTTAGCCCAGAGAGTTGGTGAAGTAGCCAGTACATTTAAATAATGTTCAACACATGCTTTCAGACAGAATCCTATTTTGTAACTGTTTTCAATTGATGCCAAAAGTTTAGAAATCAGTGGTCACAGTTTGTTCAGCGGCTTTGTGGAAATATTTCTTGGTTTTTATTGACATAGTTTACCAACACGTTTGCAGTTAGTTCCACTGAATCAGAATCAGCTTTATTGGCCATGTGTGTCTACACATACATGGAATTTGACTGCAGTTTCACGCAGCTCTCATCGTACATATATACATATTATATACAATAAACAAGACATTAAAGACAACAGAGACAAAAGACCATTAAAGACAACAGAGTAGTCAGAGTACTGTAAAGCCTAATTTAGCATTCACTAAGCTCCTGCCACATTGATCAGATATTTTAACTTGTTGACCACCAGGTCTTACGTTGGCTTGTTTCTTGACAAAGTAAATTTGCTATGGTTTTCTGTCATGTTTGATCTCTTCTTTATTCTGTCTGCAGATATGTGTGTCCCTATCTCTGAGAGTGTGCTCTCACCTCACATCTCAGCTTTAGACGAGCATAATAAACTCTCCACCAAAGACCACAGCTGGAGGAAGAGTGGGAAGGCCCATGCTAAGCATTCTCTCAAAGGTGAGATTATGTTTAAAACATGTCCACTGGAAACCGTGCCCTCTGTAAACACTGTCACTGTTGTTTTGTTTCTCAGCTTTCCTGCTGTCGATGGCAGACTCGCTCTGTTGTTCACTGTCTGCATGTCCTACAGAGTTCATGGGCGACGCCAATCCACAAACTATGTTGATAATTACCCCTCTGCTCATGTGTCAGTGTCTGTGAGCCTAAAGCACAGCATGGGGAGCCTAGCAGAAACCACAATGCCCTGCTGTTTCTGCACCTACATAAAGCCATGCAAACCCTGTCATTGACAGCACACACACTTGTGCGATATACAAGTGAAAACCACAGAATGCAGGTTTGGCATGATTATAACTAATAACTCCCTGAGCCCCCTGCTTAGTGTTCATGTCACCCGATTTAAGTCAATGTAAGGGCTTATCCATAAAGCAATTCGTTTAATGAGACACTTAAATTACTCAACTCTAAATGCACCCTCAAGACAGCATGGCTGCAATGCTAAAATCAATATGAAAATAGCAGCACTACTTAAAGTTGCTATAAATAAGGCCATTTACTTTTATTTGTGCTTCACTCACTCCCTCTCCTTAAACATTTTGTAATATAATGGCCTTATGTCTGTATAAAAATCCACCAAGCGTCCGTGGTGTTGAAGCAATGAACAAGCAGTCAGGCTTAGCGGTCCATCACGCTGATGCTTGGAACTTGAAAATAACTTCTCAGCAAAGTGTGGTTTTGTCAGCAATACAGGGCAACTGGTTTGAAGGATGAAGCTTTTGGCAGAAGGTTATACACATTCAAAAACTGTAGGACTAAATTACACTAATTATGCATTCATGAGAGCAATGCTCACATCCTGCCAAGAATATCAGACTCGGACCAGATGGGACAGTATGGTTAATATACAGAATAAGCAAATTGTTTTCTTGATTTATGTTGAAAGCTTCATGCTTTTCTTTGGTCTCTGACATGGCCACATATAATGCAATCTGAATTGAAACGTGAAGAAAGGGTTGAATAAACTTATCCGTATGGAAAACATAACAGCTTAATGAGCAATAATTGTACATTTCCTGTGCTTTATTTAACCAAAGCCCTATACAGCGAAACTGCAAGATGCTGGATGATTTATAATGTCATGCAGGTCTTTCATGTCTCTCATGAAGCATTTGGTTCTGGTTTTTATTCTGAGCAGACAATATGTCAACTCCATATACTGTTTGTAGAGGTGTTGCTCGCTGGTTGCCCACTGATCCGCCCTGTTTCGTGTCCTCCTCTGTTAGGGCACGAGGGTGACCCTTGCCTGCGCTCGTCTGATTGCTCGGAGGGCTACTGCTGCGCCCGCCATTTCTGGACCAAAATCTGCAAGCCGGTGCTGAGGCAGGGAGAGGTGTGCACCAAGCAGAGGAAGAAAGGCTCTCACGGCCTGGAAATCTTTCAGCGCTGTGACTGTGCCAAGGGCCTTTCCTGCAAGGTGTGGAAAGACGCCACCTCCTCGTCCAAGTCTAGGCTCCACATGTGCCAGAAGATCTGAAGCCGGGGCAGCTGCTTTCGGCATCGAGGCCTCTGTCTCCATCTGCCAGGGAAAGATCTTTAAAGGATGGGTTGTGGCTGTATTGAAAAGGAGTAAAAGACAAAGACTAAAAGAGAAAGAAAAGACTGTGTGGGTTTAAGCTCCCTATCTGGAGAGTGAGTGGGATTGCTTTACGGAGTTTGCTGTGAGTGGTCCATCCCTGCACCTTCACACACACACACACACACACACACACACACACACACACACACACACACACACACACACACACACACACACACACACACACACCTCATGGGTCACAGATTCAATGATCTTTTTAGATATTGTTGTTACATTCAGGGAGCCACAGAGTTAGCCAGTATATGCTGTGATAGGTGTGAACCTTTTCGAGAAGGAGACAACAGACATAGGAGTCTTTTATCAAGCCTCAACTTATAACAATAAGACAGATAGACTATTTATAGACAAGCCATATGTTTACTGCATAGTACATTCTTTACCAAACCCCAAAGTCAAAGATCTGATGTGTGTAATCCTGTGTTTCATTACTGGCTCTGCCATGACTTGTTATCTGTTGTGTTAGATTTCTATATTTCACTCGACTTGGTGTTTGTTTTAAGTATGGAGGAATTCAGCTATTGTGATGCAAAACCTTATACCATCAGTAACAATGTCCAGACCCACAAAATACCAGTTATATCATGTGAGGAACATATTCCATACACTGTTCACTCCAGAGCTTGACTTGTGTAACAGCATCCTGAGACTTCAATAATACTCTTAAACCAAAGAATGAATGAATATATACATCAGAGTGATGAGTTTCATCTGGGACATTAGCTTCCTGCCCGATTTTCAGCCACAAGAAGAGAGATAAAGTATTGTGTTCGTTGGGGAAACCTTGTTTGATCTGTCCGATACAGCTGCAATCTATTGTGATACAACTGTGTGTGTTAAAACAGTTTGCACTGAGGTAGCGCTCTGCTTTAGACTTCGTGGTTTCGATACCAGACCAGAGAATGGTTCTGCTTTTCCAATCACATGAATAGGATTCAAGGATGCCATGGAAGGGCAATGTTTTCCGTTTACAAAGCCAGTAGGAATGGAGATGAGAGAAGATTGATTAAAGCAACAAAAAGGCTCCAAGAACCCGATGTTTTCAAGGAGAATTTCAGTATGAATCAACATTATGTTGATGGCACTCGGACGTGTTTATTTTAGTTTTTCAAATATGACTGCATACTTTCTACTCATAAAATACTGTGCAGTTTTGTGGTACTGAAGGTGAACCAATGCTTTTCCCTCTCAGTGCAACTTCTTTAAACATTCACTTGTTACCTACATATTCTATATGATATCACATTTGCCTCTTTTTGCTTTAATGTTTTTAGAGCATCAACTACACATATTTTGTAACCATTTAAAATATCAATAAGCTCTTATATTGTAAATAGATTGGAAACAATGTAATGTATTTAAGAATCAATGTATATCATGTACATATAATAAAAATATGAATCTTAAACATTACAGCAAAGTTATCTAGGTGAGAAGAGTAATGAGGGATGAAATGGGACGAGCACAGTTGGATAGATTCAAAATAATGTAGTTGAAATGATTTTACAGACTGGATGCATCAAAAGGATATTTCGAAGAAGAGAGACAAGCACATTCATTTCCAAAATTGTTTGCGTTAATGGTGTCAAGATTTATATCTCACTAAATGTTGTCTGTGTTAATACTTTTGATTTGTTTTGTGTATTTACAATGATGAATGAATAAAAAGAATGTATTTTGTATCATTTGTTAAACTTGACTGGTTAGTATTTGTGTTGCTTGTTGTGTTTTGTTGAGTTTTTATAGTGTAGAATATGGAGGTAAAACCAAAGGAAGATGAGATGTGTCTTACATTATGCATTATGTTTTTATAATGATACTATTAATCAATAGAACAGACTTGTTTCAGACATACAAAACGTAACTTAACAAGCTGCAAATTATAAAAGAATGGGCTGATTCACCTGTTGCTTTGCATTATTGTGTGCATGACAATGTAAAAGCCCCTGAAAACTTGGCTTCAGATTTTAAAGGTGCTCTGTGAAGTTTTCTTGTAAGCAAACAAAGTTATGTTTACATTTAGTGTACTCCCCAAGATGCATTGTGTGTTTCCTTGAGGTCTGAAAAACGTGCTGAATGAATTTCCATCCTCAGAAAACATTTGAAAAACAGATTTTTGAACAGTTTGAAACCTGCATTGTTAACATCCAAGTTTACTTTCAAGCGATCTTCTTCCTAATGTTTTGTTTGTGCATTGCTACGTTTCATAGGATGTTGCTGCCACTCGCAGATTAGTGGAATAATGCAAAACCATTGGCAGGAATATGTATTTATAGGATCAACAACGCTTTGACTGGTTTAAAAACCTCTACTGGATACCTTTTACATTTCTCTCAAATAAAGTAAATATACATGACTAAATCAACAAACAAAGTTTTTTGGGGAAAAAATATTGCGTAGCTCACCTGGAAAAGAGAAACTATAGGCCTTTAATACACATTATCCACACAGCTAAAATATATCAGTGTCTACACCTCATGATTCTGAATTTATACCCGAAATAATACAAAGTAATCTTTTACTTTGTATTCATAGTGTTATAAGTGTTATAATTAGCAGTTGCACTGCTGAAGCATGATCAAATGTAACAAAGCTTTTATATTAGTGAGATTATATGGCACCATGTTAATTGACCACAATCCAAATAATCATCATTTAAAATATATTTTGGAGACGCACTAATGCAGTAAATCTTGAAACAGTTCAATGTCACTTAAACCGCCAAACACCTAACTGTCTGCATTTATGATTTTTTTCAAGGGCACAAATAAGACTTTGTAAGACTATTATAGGCTGATGCATTGCAGATGTGATCTATAGACAATATGCTTTGAAATGCTTCTTGTACAGTAAAAATAAATTGCAGGATGTGTTTGGTTAGGAGATCTCTTACCTTTCTTAAATACAATCTTATACATGGAATATGATTGAATATAAATTATTCAATGGCATCTTTGAATATGATCACGGTCCTCCATCACTTCAGACAATGTGGCAACGTGTGCTGAAAAGCTCTCCAAGAGGTCACGTTCAAAACTTAAAATTATTAGAACATTATAATCCAACTTCACTAGGCCCCATTTTGACTTTTCTCAAGAGTGGGACATCTTTTTTCCATCATCAACAGGAGACCTACAATTTGCAAAAATATCAAATGCAGCAGCATCGTTGTAGGGCTTTTGTTTTCCACAGTATATCTCATTATGTTCAAAATAAGGTTTTATTTATCAGCCAGAGGACTTCTTATTTCACATATCAGTTTATCTTTTCATGCCCCTTCCTCTAGGTTACAAAAATGTTGAATAAAATGAAAGCTTAAATCTTAGCAGCAGTGCCATGTAGCTACTTTCAAGCTTGTTTCAGGTTTGTTGTAAACGCAGTTTGAACCAGATGTTACTAGGTGGCCAGAGAAACTGCTGCAATATATCTACTGCAATATTGTTTGTGATTTACAAGCATTTTGCAGTAAAGTTTCCAGGACCTTCTGTTAGTATACGTTTACATAAAAGTAAATGTAGCCAGCATTCCAAGATAAGCCCTACTCATTGGGATCAGTAAGTACAAATTCTTTAGCATAAACATCTGGCGCTACAATGAAACCATCAGAGCACAGTGGTACAGCAGGATATTTTCTGTCTTGTTGCAGTCTTGCTGGATATGATTTGCGTTCTCTCTCCAAGTCCTTTGTAAATTATTTAATAATACATACTACATTTTTCCTCCAGTTTTAAGCTTATTTTACAGACTATGTGGAAAAATCTGGGACTGACCTCTTCTGTAAATGTGTTCACCAGATGTTTAATATTTGTATTTAAAAAAAAAAGGTGTGACTCCTCAAGGTTTATATTTACACCATTATCTTCTTCTGTTTTCACTATTTGTCTTCACCTTATTATATCAATAGAAGCACAGAACTACACTCAGTTTTGATGGATATGTCATTACCTCTTTTCGGTTTGAAGTGGTGAGACACAATAAATCATTTCCTCACATTCTTTGTCAGTAAAATGCAGTAATTGCAGCAATAATTATTCAGCACCAACCTCTGTGCTTTACAATGTTGTGTTTTCAATCCAGCAAGTGTCCAGTCTTTCTCTTTTCACATGTGTTTTTGATTGAAAGTAACGACTATATCCGACCTTTGTTTGGATAAGGTTTCTATTTGCTGAAACATTGGATGCCTTTTTATCTCCTCACACACTGGAAAAGGTACATTCAGGGTATCCACGGAAATAAGAAGTATACAGAAAGAAAGCACTTTTCTCCAGCTCGAGGCCACCCACGGGCTCTGGAGTCTCCACCAAAAACCTGCTAATGAGAGAGCCACTGTCACTGGCTCTGCACTTTCCAGCGTGCGTCAGCAGAAAATACAAATGAAGGAGTTCACACAGACAGGTTTGACTGCCCATGAAGTTGCCAGCTAAATAAATATGCTGAATGATTCAGGCTTTGATTCCGTGCCCGTGTTGGCACAGTGCGGATCATAAATGTAATTTGGGTATTTATGGCTCATATCATTCAATGTGGCAGAGAGGGAAAGTCTTCTCGAGCAAGCATGCGTCATGACTTTATCCCATGGACATCTGCATCTGACAAACTTATTGCAAGCTGATGAAAATGATATCAGCGGTTTTATGATGTTTGAGGCAATAAGATGGCTTTTATTTGATCTCTCTTTATTTTACAAGACAACTAATTATCATCCTGAGCAAAGTTAGACTAATATAAATTCCAGGGGAACATTATTAAACATAATGAAGAAAGTTTGGTTGAGGGTCTGTCGTTCTCGATCTTTTCTTCAGTCTGCATGTGACCCAAAGTTCAGGAATTTACTTTTGGCGTGCGATTATGACGAGATTACAGCAGTAATATTGTTCTACAGGAATGAGTGGAAGAAAAAAAATGATGGAGACATTATCCTACTGCATCCAACGCCATGGTGGCCTTTTAAAAATGAAGTCCTCATATATTACAATTTCCAGAAGGCCTCTGACTGTGTTACGTTATTATATATTATATTATTATCAATAATAATAATGCATTAATGTGTAATAGTATTTTACTGTTGTAGCTGGCCATGGTGCAGCTCATTTTTATAAACTTTATTATCATAACGTAATGGTATTGTTTTGTAGTTTAGTCTGTTGATCCCTGACCTGAGGGTCATGAGATGATTAATGGGGTAGGGAAGAAGAATACACTAAATGTCCTCTAATATTTGGTTGTTGGCAAAATGATAGATACTTTAACTTCTTGTGCCTCAACACTTTATTTAAACAAAACCATATGAGAAGTCTAGAGGGGAAATTACTCTTTTGACATCTGAAATGTGTAAAGGGACAATGCCTTTTTTATAAATGGTCACTAACCAAAAACTATTAGGAACCATTGATTTATTCTTGAACATTTTATTTTCTATTATAAAAGCATATCAAATGTTTTTAATGTAAAATCTTAATCTGAAATGTTACTTGTCCATCCGTTTCCCCTCTGAAATGTAGTTGAGTGTGAAGTAGCATGACACGTAAATAATCAAAGTATACTAAAAGGAGTAATATGTAGGTCTAAGGATGTCATAGAATATGATCCCTGAAAATGAAAATATTTTACTCAATTTGTGAGTAAGAAACTTTCCTAGAAGCCATTTTGGGTCCTGACCTATTGTCCTCATCCACAGAGAACATGAATGTACTAAGGGCTATTAGAAATTACTAGAATCAGCCAAAGCAATATTAGATATAAAATAATAGCTCAGCCTGAAGGCTTCGTTTGTCTTATCTTCTCTAGCTATTGTAAATATTCAGTCTGCTCACATTAAAGTAATCATTATAACGGGCAACGTTTTGATTGTATCATTCCAGTAAGGTTCACAGTTATTATTTTCCACGACCTCTCTTTGCATCAGCAAATGGTCCAAGAAAGGAATCTTTTTTTTTCATCAGAGGTTATCCAAAAAGAAGTCTCTCTGCCAACTCTCAATCCCTGGACCTCCGCCTGGTCCACCACTGCTTTTTGTCACGCTCCACTGTTATTAAACAGTTGCATTAGTCCTTAATGGAAATACCACAGTGTGTGTAATAGACTGTCCAATAACCGAAACTAAAAACTAAGTGTCATTTCGAGAAAGCTTGTCATGTCATGACAAATCCGTTCTTATTCTCTGAATATTACGATATTCCTTCCATCAACAAAACTCACGCAGCACTCAATTTATATGGTGCTCTTAAAATCCTCCCAATTCCCACTGTGGCTCTTTATCGTTCTCTGCAAACCAACATTATTTCAATACTTTTACTCCGTGGACCATTTGTTTATCCCCATCCATCACACGTTGCTCGATATACAGTATGAGTCACTAGCAAAAGCACAATTTGGAGCAAGCATGCTTTTTTGAATTTATTTACTGATGGTGGGTAACAAAGTGCAACCATTTATATGAACGTTTATATCAAGTCACTGCTAGACCAACAGTAGACAATCAGTTGGTATGACATTAGCAGTGATGGACGAAGGACTCTTTAAGTTATTAAAGTACCAATAACCACACTGGGAAAATACTCTACTGTAAATACAATAAAGTACTGCTTTAAAAATCGTTCTTCTCTTCATACGTATCATCAGCAAGGTATCAAAAAGTAAAACTATCAAAAAGTAAAAGTTTTTTCATGGGCTCTAAAAACAGCCCATTGTGATGATGCATTTTCCAGCTGATCTAGGGGTTTTAAACTGTGTAGGCTCATGTTCTTAAGCCATAAGGTGTAAGAACACTTAATCATTCCATTTAATCATTCCATTTATTAGAGGAAACATTTTTTCAATTTTTTAATGAACAAATTTGGAGATTCTTGGGTTTCACTGAATGTTTACCAAGTGCAGAATTAGCACCTAAGTAAAGTACAAAGTAAATGTACTTAGTTACATCCCACCAACGGTCATTAGCTGTACTGTGTGGCAGTTGTTCCGTGGTACTTTCTGTCAATAGATTATAGGTTGTGTGTCTCTGTGCTTCTCTGTGTCTGTCTGTCGGCTAAGTTCTTATACTGCTGGACTCATCAGCCTAATATGTTGTGCTCATATTTGACTGTATGCTGATGGCTGATTGTGGTTGAAATGATTCAAAGTTTTTGAAAACATTGGATTGACTGTTTTATATCGTCATTCCTACTGACTCCTAACAGAGCAGCATAAGACATGCCAGGGAAGAACGTGTCAAGACGGGACGTAATATTGGTTTGTATTCATTCAATCTAACATTACTCCAGTGGTCATTGCAGTAAATACAACTAAAGCTGCCCTCACTGTGTTCACATCGATTAAAGTACTTTCTAATTGTTGACAAGAAAATCTCAACAAAACATGAAGAGAACTAAAATAGCCATTGAATTCTTTGAATGCCTTTTCAAATACACCTGAAGCTGTCGACAAAGAAGTCATCTGCAATCATTTCTTTATTGTATTTCTCAGCAACTAAATATGCAATGTGCTGGAGCTTAATTACATAAGCGGGACAGTGACGAACATTTCTGGGGCACAGCTGTTACATCGGCCACCACTTTCATCCTATTGCTTTTCGTCTCATATGTATAATTACATTGTTTGGTGTTGACAGAATGATGTAAACATTCAATTAAAAAGGACTTTTGAAGAAAATGGGTTTTGTTTTGAAAAGTTTCACTGGCAGGGATGCAGGAAGTCTGAACTAGAGGTTCACGTTTCCACATCACACTTGTGTACGTTGTATGTTGGACCATGATTGGAAAAATGTGACCACACAATTCATGCTGGTATATACACGTGTTAAACTCAGATTTAAGATGAGCACGGAAAAACGTTTCTCCAGATGAATGTGAAAACAGCCTTCTAGTGTTAAACTCTGCACAAACATCATTCTGCAGTTGAGCGCAAACATCCAAGGGAAGTGGCAATTAGCAAACGCATTTCTTTGTTAAATTCTAAGCAAATAAACTGGCATTTCCAACAATTCCAGAAAGGGGAATCATTTTAGCTCAGACGCCAGTTCATTGAATTGTTCCAACTCCTTATGTTTGTCTGCTCTATAGGTTAATGTGTGGATGAAATGTGTCTGTGTGTTTGTTTGTTGTGTATGTTCTCATACGTCTCCAGCCTGATCCCCCATGATTTACCAAATCATTTTGGAATTTGGTCACACACAATTTCCCATCCTTGAAGCTGTGCTATTTGCCTCATGTTGTTCTGGAACATTTAGGTTAAAGTTTGTGCTCTTTTGTAGCTAAACATATGTTTAAAAGGCATTTCACTTTGACTTCGTCATTTCTATTAAAAAACTACTTAAAGTTGTGTTTTTCTGCCACCTGTGTGTTTCTGGAAGGACATGTTGAGTACCAGCCAACTTCAAGGGAGGAAAAACAAGAAATAAATTCCATCATTGGCAGGTTGAGATGCAGCAATAAAGGAATGCTGGTTGACGTGCCAAACCTCAAGCATTTCCTTTTTGTCCATATTGTCTGTATTTATATTTATTGATTTCTGTTTTCATACTTCCAAAACAAGTGGAGAAAAACATATGGCAGACTGCCAATGAGTTTTGTCCGTATACTTTTCCTGAGAAGTTTCAGATGGACCGTTCATCTGGACATTAGGCAGGACATTCAAATAATAATTATAATCTAATTACTTCATGCACAAGTTATGAATCAGACAACATGTGCTCAAACGATTTCTATTTTCCAAGGTTCACATCTGCATAACAGCCTACATATATGACATCTGGTGGGTGATGTCTATATATGTATAAAGCCAAATATATGCATAACCTCAAGTGTACATAATATGTATGTATCAAGGCCTTGTCATAGCTGAAGCTTTTCATTTGCTTATCCCTTAATGGTTTAAATCAGGTGATACAACTTGCCTCTATATATCCAGCAGCACCTAAGCACAGTTTTTGAGTTGATACTGTTCCTCTTGGCAACATTTCTATCATTTAAATAAACCCATTTGCACCTGCCTGAGTCTGATCTCCAACACACTGTGGGGGTCGTGACTCTTTTCTCACTTTCTCAATCTTGAAACATCTGTTTTGGCTTCCTCAAGCATTGCGTCTGCCAGACTAGAGGGTGCAAGAAATTATGAGAACCCCAGAGGGAGGTGGTTGTTTGTTGGTGCACCCATTGATTTTCTTTTCAGAAAAAGCATGGGGAGTGCAGCCAATTCAAAGAGTGGGTAATTACAAGAGCAAGACCACCCTGCATGGCAAGTGCAGGATCTGAACAATGAGAGTTAAGTAAGACCACAGAAAAAAAGAAAAAAAAAACATCAGGTCAATTTGATTTAGGTATGACAAAATTAATGTTTGAACGTTCTCCCTGGCTGTTGTTAGTAAGTAATCACGGCTAACATTCATGCCAAACATATGTTTATCAGTGACCAATTAGGTTTCTCTTTCATTTCGCAATAAAGCAATGCAGGCTTTTATACGCTCACAACAGAAAACCTGCTGTTATTCTCACTCCAAGGTCAACTTCTTTAGTGAAAACATTTTTTATGGAAAATATAACACTTTTTCCGAATGAAGTCCTGCCTCTGTTAGACGTGACAGTTTTTTAGTTACTGTTCCAATCGAGCAGAGCACATGGAGAAAGCCTAATTCATGATATTTCTGCTGGGCTTGCTAGCTGTTTTGATTACATTTGATTAATTATAATCTTGTTTAGTGTTGCAAAGCAGAATATCAATTGATATGATAAAGGCCCTAAGGTGGTTCCTGCTTACCTGATGGACAGAGGTGATGATGCAACGCCTCCAAATTATGTCTAAAATGCAAAAAAATCTCCAGCAGTTGTCTAATTTATTCTTATAAAAGGACAGTACGATAAAGGATCACAATGTCACAAATGCTTGTATCTTTGCTGAAAAAAACGCTATTGCAGACGGTCAGCTCTGTCCAACACACTCCAGACTATTCTGTTCTCAGTCAGTGATGGGTAAAAAACTAAACCCCCTAAAAATACAAACACACAGGCGGTATCACAAATTCTGACAGAGTGTGACCAATCTCCATGTTTGCACCAAGAACAAGCTTCATGCTGTTTGGAGATCCCACCACGGTCAGATGAATTCAGCTTCAAATGGAATGAACGTTCAGTGCTCGAAATGGATACGGGGTCAACAAACAAGTGCTATGCTTTTGAGTGCAGCATGTGAATGTGTTTAGCGTGGAATGCAGGATATGCCATGTAAGATTCACAGCCCCGCTTTGATCAGCGCTCACCCTGATTTACAGGGTCTGGATCGAAGATTTGTGTGTGGTTTTATTGGCGAGAGTAAGTCGAGGATAGCACTCTCTCAGTTCAAAGGCTGTTTTTTTTGTTCATAGGTTAGGGGTATGCTGACTTCATGGCCAGATATATCAAAAAAGGTTAGATATTAGGTATGAAAATGTGTGCCTGTGTGTGGCGAGGGGCTGTCTTGTCGTCATAGTCAGAAATATTTTGTTGATGCTGACCTCCTTAAATCACTCTTTAGTGCCTGCGTGTGTTTCTTATCACTTCTCCAGAATAAAAACTGAAGCAAACACGATGTGAGGTCTAATGTGCTGCGGTGTTCGTCCCATCCTAGTAAGCATGGTTTTAGTGGGTTGCAGATGAAAAGTCATCTGTGTTTCTAAGTTGAAACTGGACTAAATGTGTTAAATATGTTTACACATATTGAATACATATTTTTAAGCAGAATAAATTACTGTTTACTGTTTGACAAGCAAATTTGAAAAAATTTAAAAAAATCTGTTTTAGATGCCTATAAATTGCTTCTTTATCAGGAATTCATCAAAACTATGCTTACTAGGTTTATAAATCTAAATAATGCAAAGAATTATTCAGATAGATATGATAATTTGTGGTGGATTACAACAGCCTGTGTTTCCACTTTTTTGGGACATTTAGTGTCTGCAACTAAATGCAACTGCAAACCAACACAGCCTGTGTTTTTTTTTGCCATGGCCCCCTGGGATGTCACGAGTAATGATGATTTTGTTGGGTGACTTGTTTTTTGCTCAATAACGGAGCAAAGTGGTTGGTTTAACTTGATCTTTTAACAACTTATACCAATAAAAAGTCTTCACATGTTCAAAAGCATACTTTTTTACACACTTTTAATGAGATGCTTCATATTTATCTCCATCCGCTGTTGTTGTTAACAGATAGGGCTCTTGCATTTGCCATCATCACAGCAGGAGATCCATTTGTCAAACAGGCAAACTTGATACAGGGCGTCATTGTGCTCCTTTCAACAGGTCCAAACGGTGACACTGCCCCTCCTACTCCCGCGGGACAAGCCTTAACCCCCACCCCGTCCCCATCTCACTGTCATCCCTCATCTCGAAAAGGAGGCTTTGTCACAACGTCTCACTTTGGCAGTTTAACTTGATAGTTACCATTGAGTGCTTGTGGGTGGCAAAGGGTACAATTTCCTCTCTGCCAGATAATACACTTCAACAATTACTGGAACCTTCCCATGGCGCATCCACATATCCTTTTTCTATTTGCCTTCTGTCCATGATCTCTTGGTTGTCTGTCCATCTATCTTTCTATTATTCACAATCAAGGTTTTGCATATGGATGGTATGGACCTGTCCCTTCCAATATTTGAGCAAACTTCTCATTTGCTTTATCTTCTATCGCACACACACTGAGACTGGGGAGCAGAATCTGTTGTTGACTGTTGCAGAGAAATGCACTTCTGGTGTGATCATTGGTTGTAGCCAGCTATGAGGTCACCGAGCTCCGGTCCTTATTTCCACAAAAAGCCCTATGTCTCGATTACAAGTCACAAGTTACACCAACCTCCAAGTTGGTGTAGTTCTGGTTCAATAGCACAAATAACACCGCTGGTTTGAATGTTTATGATCTAATGGATCAACAGCCTGTACTTTATCAGATTTGATGAGGTTTACATTTGTGTGGACAATAAGACACACAGTAGTGAGATTTATGCTTTATCAAAAGTCTTGTTTGTTAGTATCAGTTTTACTTGCTGAAACACATATGAGTTAGTCAATTCCAGAGGTTTATAAATTAATGAAGTGAATTTAAGAGTAGGCTTTGGACTTTCCTCTTTGATAACTCTGATAGTTAGGGCTGGCTGAGGTTTGTCTTTGTCCAGCCCCCAGATATGCTGCAATAGGCCTAGACTGCTGGGGGACATTGTAGGATGCACTGAGCTCCTCTCTCCTCTTCTCTCTCTCCTTCTGGATGAATTCATGTGCCATTTATGCACATCACAAACTCTGCTTCTTTCTCCGGAGTCTTTGTGCTTTCTTGTCTCACTGGATCGTGGTTTTATTTGGACCCTGGTCCTGCCTCCTGCCTACTGCCTCCTGCCTCATGTCTCCTGCCTCCTGCCTACTGCCTCCTGCCTCATGCCTCCTGCCTCCTGCCTCCTGCCTCCTGCCTCCTGCCTCCTGCCTCCTGCCTCCTGCCTCCTGCCTCATGCCTCATGCCTCCTGCCTCCTGCCTCCTGCCTCCTGCCTCCTGCCTCCTATGTGAATCATTTATATCATATGCATTGACTGTGTTGTAACTCTGTTATGTTGCTCATTCTGTACACATGACATCTATTGCAGGTTTTCCTGAACCAATGTGAGGGTTCTAGGACCGAGGATCTCGTATGAAAAGCCCTCTGAGGCCAATTGGCAATTTGTGATTTTGGGCAATTTTGTCGCATGCACTTTAAAAAAGGTTAAAGACACAAAAGACGGGGGAAAGAAATCCCTGAAGGTGTTTTGACTCAGCAAGGAAGTGTTCGACGCTCACCCCCCATGTATGTGTCCCCCACCAATGTTGAAACCAAATCTACGCCCTGGATAGCAATCAATCTTTGCTTCCCTCCCACTGCTCCGTGGAGCAGATAGTGGAATATTGCAAGCAGACCTACCAGCTATGATTTATCTTGACATCTCTGCAGCAGGCGAGAACCAACCGACTCTGTAAGAAATCAAGACAATGAGACAAACTCCTGCGAGCTCATTCTTGCTATTTATTTATACCATGAGATGCCCTGGCCTTTGCTAAACATCTGCTTCAAGCCATGTACCCCTATTTGAACAGACTGTTGACATTATTTTTTAGTCTCGGCTGTAAAGCGGTAATGGGAGCTTCCTTAAGGTCATCTCTGTTGCACAAATCAGACCGGGCAGACTAGAACATTACTGAATGTCATTGAAATAGTTTCTGAGTCGATTCAATGTGCTGCTTTTTACTGAAGGTTACTCAATGGGTGGTTCGGATTCAAACATGCTTCCTTTGCTCTCTCTCTCTCTCTCTCTCTCTCTCTCTCTCTCTCTTTCTCTCTCTCTTTTTCTCTCTCTCTCTCTCTCTTTTTCTTTCTCTCTGACTGGATTAAATTAATTAAAAAAGCACATTCATGTACCATGGGGAGATTAAAATCCACACGTGTGCCTGATCATGTATTCCACGTTAATGAGAGTAATGATCGAGCTGAACTCCTGCCAGCTAATCCATCTTTCTTTTACTTGAGGGGCCTCTCAGGGCTTTTAGCACATGCAGGGGTTGTGTTTGGATTCAATTTAAATGTGTGCAGTCTCACTTATTAAGCTTAGAATTCTCAGGTGAAATACCAGCAAGCTGTGGGTCTTTACAGGATAAGAGAAAAACACGACCACACTATTGTACCTTGTGAAAGGAATTTTTGTAAGACGGTCAGAAAGCTAATGGGACCATGAATATGGTTTCGCCTGAGGGAGAAAGCGGACATCCTTGTCTTCGACCCTTGCGAATGAAACTAAACTAATTAAAATTACTGAGTTGCGAATTCTGGAGTGAATGAAGGCTACATTTGGATCGTGGATCAGAAACTTTATGATAGTTTTTAATACTTTAATACGTTTGTAGAAACCTGAGAAAATGTGTTTGTTGAAATGGAATTGTAATATACATATACTTGTATATTAGTTGTAATGCTATGGTAATGTTGTGTTAATATTAGTATTACTATTCTTGTGTACTTTTTCTTTTTTGATGCATTGGCAACTTTTTTATCTTTTCATGCCAATAAAGCCACATTGAATCGAGTGGAACAAAAAGTCTAAATCAAAGTCAATGTCAAAATATCTGAATTCCATAACTGTTATAAAATGAACTAAGCAGGATAACCAAATGCACACTGGCATTTACTCCATAATCTGCATTCCTTAAAACTGCTAAAAGTGCAGCAGTAGACCACATTGATCCGAACTCAAGTTGTGCGTTCGTGGGAAAAAGTTTAAGATCACGAACCTGAAGCACGTTAAGTGAATCTCAAGCACATATGATAGTCTCCTCACCTTTTTACCTCCACCTACCTACCATCTTCCCGCCTCCCCCCAATGCACATACAAACACACACACAGACACACACACACACGCACACACACACACACACACACACACACACACACACACACACACACACACACACACACACACACTCACACACTCCCTTGAGGGCGATCCTTTACGAGGCTTCCCTCACTCTCTCTGAGCAGCGTGCTCAGTGGGGACCACGGCATGAATGAACGACCTGGAAATCTCACTGTTTCAAATGACGGGTGTGCGGAAGTGGAGCTGGCCCATTATGCTTCCAAAGATACATTCACAAAAAAAAAAGAAAGAAGAGAGACACACACATGGGGAGAGGTATGGCCCCACCCAGCCTGCTCGTCCTCCCCCACCAGGGACTCCACTAACATGACATCATGTCTCTGTCACAGAGCAGACTGCATTGTTGTCAGTGACTGGCTCTAACTTTCTGCTTTCCCTCTCCCTCCCTCCTCTTGTCCGCTCCCTCATGTTCCTTTTTTCTTTTTTTCTCCCTCTCTCCCCTTGTCCTCTTCTCTTTTTGTTTTGTTTTCACAAACAACAAAGGGACGCCACAGTCAAGGCTGGAGACATCCTTCCTCTCTCTGTCCATTTAAAAAGACAGCTCCCCCTCCCATTCCTCCACTTGAATAGAAAACATGCACGCACACACACACACACACACACACACACACACACACACACACACACACACACACACACACACACACACACACACACACACACACACGGGACCTTTGGCTAAGCCCACAGCTTTACATTGGCCTCTAATTTCTTTTTACAGCAATGCCCATGTGCACACCGTGGAGCGCCCTGCCATGATTCCCTCCTCTCTCATACACACAATCATGCACAAAAATACAGACAGACACACACACACACACACACACACACACACACACACACACACACACAACCACACAACTGGCTGCCAACCCATCATTTATCAACGCCTCACTGGGAGGTTTTCTCACAGACACCCGAGGTGACGTCCCACTTGCCTCTTGATGAACTGCTACCACCCAGATTCATTTACCATAACTGATAGGAAGTGAGGTCTTGTGTGGGCCACTTCACTTGTGGAAAACTTTACCTAAAATGTTCACGTTACAATTGTTATGTTAAATTACATAACATTAGTTTTTTATTTATCATTGCCACAATGGTTTCAACAGCCAATAACCTCCAGAATGTTGTTTTCTTAAACTTCAATCATCAGAGGTAATATGGAGCTGAGATTAATAGCAGAACATGTACTATAGATATAACTTCCCCAAAGGCACCATGCTGTATTAATGATTTGGTCCATTATGTACTTCATTGCTCATAGTACATAGTGCTTTTCATGTGCTGCTTCTTTTTCTTTTCTTTTGTTCTCTATCTGTCAAGAGTCACAGCAAGTGCTGCCATGTATCAGCAGAAGTCATGGCACTTCTGGGGAATGATTTATCTTTATCAGAAATGCTTCTCCCTGTTTGGGTTCCATGTGTTTGAACTCGGCACAATAAGCAGTTAGTTGCCTGAAAAAAGAAATGCATAAAAGAAGTCTGTTTGAAGTATATAGGGTTCATTTTTGGTGTGACATATTGCTTCTATCAGCTGCAGTGCTTGGTCAAAATATTACTCTTAATCCAGTTGCTGAAATAAAGCACTTTTCTGCTTTAGCACATTTGTTCTCATTCAAGGATACTCTCGCCTCTGTTTTCATTTTTGGAAATACTGAGAAACATTAAGTGGGCTGATTATAACTCATACGGGTCATTTACTCTCTTTTTAAATCCACCTTTTGGGTTTCACAATAAATAAAGGACCACTTAGAGGTATTATTCACACCCTGTCGTACAGAAGCAGAAATAATGTGTTTATCCAGCAGTGTCCTGTTTGCTCAAATGTAGTCCTGATGTTTTATCATACACTTTATCCTACACTGTCATCATTTTTTTTTAAACTTTTTTCACATATTACGCAGTATATGTGTGAACAGTAAATCATGTTTAGTGTCTGAAGTAAGACTTTCTGGAACCAATGGAGGCAGAAACAGAGCTGTGCATCTGCCGGGTCTCTTAGGAATACTCCTCATATGTGACATTAAAGAGAATCACAGACACGTAACACTGTGCTACACATTGGACTTGAGTGTGTAATGAGACCTGGACCAATCGTATGATGGAGCCCTTCTATGTTTTGTTTGGAGAAAAAAAGGTGCAATGAGGTGTTTTTCATACGCACGGATCTCTGAACATTATTAATGAGCTTTGGTGTTTTCCTCTAGTAACTCTACCCATGAATCACCACGAGGAGTGATTGCTTTCCTTTACTTTGGCACAGCATACCTGACAGACGTGATTACTGTTGAGTCAGATGTTGCAAAAGTATACTGTATGTGTTGAGATATCTGTTTCACAGCGGCCTGATAAAGGCCCGATGGGGATTAAAAGTCAGCCTTCATGTTAAACGATATCATGATTGGTTCAGTTAATAGTATTCCAGTCTTGGCTTTTATTGCAGCCTTTGTGGCCTGAAGAGAAAATCAACCCTGACAAATCCCTCAGAACATCTGGATGTTTGGGGTCTCTTCATTGTCATCATCAGGACTCATCAGTATCCAAACATTGTTGGAATTATCTGTTCATTGTGGTATGTTTTTAAACAGGATCACATTTATAATATTGTTTTGAAGAAATTATGGATAATACATTTGAATGCAACAAATTTTACCTCGTAATGATGTAAATTATTATACGACTTTCAGCACCACACACACAATACACTTGAGGCAAACATTTTGCCATTCCAAAAAGCCTGATGTAATACATAACTTTGCTTATCGTTTTTACACAATACTCATCACATAGCATGAATATCAAAGCAGTCATGTCTGCCAAAGTATTGACCTTCAGTTGTTTCATTGTTTCATTGTCACATATTACTTGATTGGGTACTAAAACATAAGCATAAAAGACTCTGAAATCACACGCTTGTATATTTTCATTAATAGTCACTGCTTTAACATTTGAACGTCCCAAATGATATCACTCACTCTTCAAAAATCTCTTTTAGATGATTTAATGGAAAAACATATTTTACAACAGCCCAAATTGTTTTAAAGTTCATAACATTAACACGTACATGTCAGCCCCACCAAACACTTTGACTAAAGTGATTGGTAGTTTGACTCTGGTTT
The DNA here is from genome assembly GCF_910589615.1 of Taurulus bubalis. Classification (NCBI taxonomy): domain Eukaryota; kingdom Metazoa; phylum Chordata; class Actinopteri; order Perciformes; family Cottidae; genus Taurulus; species Taurulus bubalis. Next base: position 11,043,565 of record NC_136594.1, read on the forward strand.
CCAAATTCGAGTGGATGATTCAGAGGGGGAATTTCACTTTGGGCCTTGATGTTTTTACAAGGTTTTTTTTAAATTAATATATAAGGTAGAGCCCAATCAAAACCATTTGGCTTCTTTCTTCCCACTTTTGTCTTGTCTCACAACTCAGAAAAATACAATAGATAAATCAAAGTATGCATTTAATCTGGCAGTTACTTGGCAGTCAGCTAAAAACAACAACAAAGCCCAGATGTAAAATGTTGCACAGCGGAGCTGCTCAGTGATTCAAACAGTGATTCAACCATCAGTCAGTGGCAGTCTCACCGTCCAATGAGTCCTCGGGTGAAATGGGTAACGCCAAGTGATGACAGTTGTTGTAAGTGACCCTTAACTTTTCATAGTTCCTGTTTCATGTCACGACCCCATTGACCATCAACTGATACACTCGGCCAAAGGCTCCATCCCAAAAGCCTTTTCGGTCCAGCTGTCTCCTCAGGCCATGACTGACTCCTGAGACAAACCCACTATACTCACCCAACTCCAATTATTATATCAGGTCTCCAGGCCTTTGTTTTGAGGCTTTGAAAGATGTTTTTTTGTGTTTGTTTGAGAAATTATGGGTGTCCGGTCTGCAAAGAGGGGGAAAAGAATTACCTGGGATAGAAAATAGAGCGACTACAATGCTTTCACAATGCTTTTTGCTTCTCCTTTCTCTTACCAATACCTCATGGTGCAACCTGACTCCCCTTCTATTTTAACTGTGTGTTTATCTAAGCGTCTCCACGGGACAGGCTGATGTGATTCTTTAGTGGACATCCTTTCAGTGTTCCACTATAAGAAAAGAGCAGGATTCCCATGCAATCTATTCTTCTCACACAACCAACAACTGGCCTATACACACATAGTAAAGTCACTCACACACACATAATGTACATGGATACTACCTATGTCCCACCATAAATGTTTCTTGAAAGGAGTGATATGTAATTAAAGAAAAAAAGGTGAACAGATGATCAAACAAACAGGCTAACACACTAATTAATCAAATAGATTTTAGATTTAAGCTAAATAAAATCTACCTGTAATAATGTGTCTTTATCTTTTTAACAGTTGTGTGATGGCACTCTGTTTTCACTTAGTGTATCATCTTTCTCTTGGGATTCAGCACATTGGACAGCTCAGGTTTTAAGTGCCTTGATTTGACTCCGTGACATAATCTTAAACGTTTGTTCACACATGCACAGGCCTTACATCACATTTCCCTCAAAGTGGTATAAAAGCTTGTCTTGAAAGTTAAAAGTTAAAGGTTCTGAAGGATAACAAGCACAACAACTCTCTATCTAGGCAAACCAGTGTGATTGACTCAGAATTGCATTAATAAGTATGTTCAATCTACATCTGATAGTAGTAATAGTCTGTTTATCAGAGGAAATGGTTTGCATATCTTTGTCATTATGTGGAGGAATGAGCCTGTATGGAGCTCCATTTATCACTGTGACTTTTTTTGTTTACTCCTGTAATATAATCTGAGGCCTACCGTGAGATAAAATCAGCGAGGGGACGGCTTTATACTCCTACGTGACACTGAGCGTATCTCTCCATCATCTGCTGGAGGATAAGGCAGACCTGACAGACAGTTTTAAACTGAGGGTCACTGTACTGGATTCAGGGCCTGAGATTTATCGTGGTAAATCCTGAATTGCATGGCTTTAGACTGTGAGGTTGACTGAGGTACTGTGGTAGTTTGGCATGACATTTGTGGGCATCTAGTGGAGAAACAAGATTAAGAGTCAACAGCCATACTAGTGTCTCTGTGAGGCTGTACTCAGCATGTAATATCAGCATGCAAATCACCAGGACAATGCTAACATGCTGATGTTTAGTAGGTATAATGCTAAACATGTTCACCAACTTAGTTTATGCTAAGCATGCTAACATTTATGATTAGATCACAACGTACAGGACTGACTGGTATGTAATTAGTTTTGAGGGATGTGTGAACAAACAGAATTATTGGACATGCAAATAGCATTATGGTGCTAGGTGAAAGGTTAGCGGATCACCAAATACATAAACCAACAATTCATCCTGAGGGGGCATGGATGTGTGTTTCAAATTGCATGACAATACATCCAAAAGACGCACAGAGATTTCTCTCAAACCCATAAATGTCAACCTCATGGTGGTGCGAGAGGAAAAGTCATTACGATTCATCATCAGGTAACCAATGTCAGCACAAAATGTCCTTTGTGTAGCTGTTGAGATGTTTCTCTTGGTAAGTGAAAGCTTTGAGCTCATGGTGGTGCTAAAGAGAACGTCAAAGGATCACCATAGTCATTAGACTTATTCTCTTGGGAACATGAATGTGTTCACAAAATTTCATGGCAATCCATTGAACAACGGTTGAGACTGAAAGTGGTGGCCCGACTGTCAGAACAGTTGACATTACCACCCCGCACAAACAAACTCAAGGCACTCATGGCACTGAACATTAAACAGGTCTAACTGTTAGTTATAAAAAAGACTGCAGGGCAGAAAGTGATGATATTGTTTCTTAAAAGTGAGCGCTGCTTTACCACTGTGCGAGAGATCAGGTCAGACCCAGTCATAGCGTATGTGTTTTTCCACCCAGGGGTGACATCAGAGCCCACCATGCCCCTCTTGGCTGCTGAGAGGTGTTTTTAACCACGATACACACACACACACACACACACACACACACACACACACACACACACACACACACACACACACACACACAGAGAGAGAGAGAGAGTGGTGAGTCAGCAGCACGGTTCAGGTGTGTTTTTTGGGGGGTCTGGAGTTCAGCCCTTTGGTCTGAGTATTAGGAGACAGTGAAGTCATAACACTCAGTATTTCCATTGTCTGATGTTGTGTTACTGGAGTGATGCACAGCTTGTGTGAGTGGTCCCTGAAATACTCTGGCAGAGCTTGTTTGCATTAGTCACAGCTGCTGATATGTACGCAGTTGAAAGGTAGCAATACTTCTTATTGGAATCACCTGCTCCGTATCTGAACAGATTCATGGTGTAATACTATTAATAATGAAATACCATATCAGCAATTCAATCTCTAATTGTCTGAAAACTGTGTGCTCTTCTTCGTGGACATCCCCCCCCCTCCCCCCCAGTTTGTCGAACATGTCAGCATATTTATAAGATACAAAAAGGCTACCCTGCTGGTCTCGGTCTGGTTTACAGTTTGATTGTGTGCATATGTGGTAATATAGTGATTCAGTGCCAGGATATCAAAACCCTGCATCAGCACTTCCCCTCCTGTCCACGAGTACGGGATTTTCCCATAAAATGCAATGGCAAATAAACAAAATCAACACGCATTAAAACAGGAACATTATATCCAATGTGGCAACTACAGTAAGGACTGTGGGCACCAATAATGCCTGTCTCCGTTGTTTATACCTAAAACAGCTGCTCCGCTGAGTGCACCGCATGTTATTCAAGACCAAACTGGATTACAGTGCTTTTCACTAATATCACAATATCACTTGTCCTCATATGGTAATTGACTGCATGTACACAGCATCTGCTTACATGTGAGTTGGACTTTGCCCTCAAACCAAATCCCTGATGGAGCTTAGAAAGGTAAACTGATCTCATTCCCTGAATAATAATGCATTATAAGACAACAACCACAGCGAAATATGAGCTCCCAGTCCAACTCTCACTCTGTAAATCAAATAATTGTGTTTACCAATTCACTGGGTAAGATTACCCTTAGCCTACACTTCTGACTGTCATCCGCCATCATACTCAGGAACCCATCTTTCTAACTGGTGGCATACAAATCAGTCATGATGTTATAAGTAGGCCCCTTTAATAGGCAAGAAGCCATAAACCAAAACAGGGAAAGGGTCCCGAGCCTTAATTTGTCCAGAAAGCTCCTATTCACATCTCCCTTCCTTGTTATCTTGGGTTTCACCTGTGGATGCAGGGGACAGTGGTGTCCTTGTTTGATTCTAATTATGGTCCTCACCTCAAAAGTTTCCCCCTGGGAACTTCCCTCCTCCCCCTCCAAGGGGTCTAAAGACACTCAGACTGACTCATTAAGTGTCAAGGAAAATTAAGACAAGCCAGAGCTGTCTGAGAGGACGCTGGAGTCTCACTGGAGACACTCTCTGTCAATTGTCTTATCTTCTCTGGCATGTGGAAGTGTCTCCGCAGGCCTGTTGACTGCTGAAAGATGAATGAGCTCATCGAGATGCTAGACCCTGAGCAGAGTTTTGGGTTTGCTGCCCCAGACATCAGTCTCGGGTCACTTTTGTGTGAGCTCTTTTATATTTAAGCTTAGAATGGGTAACCAAGCTGATCCGAGATCTGTGCGGCTGACACATATAGCCCTTATAAAGTGTTTAGAGTTATACATATCAGCCATCTCCTAAGACAAATGAGATTATAAGAGCAAACGATGCAACTCGAAACACATGTCTCAGCAGTCTTTTTTTTCTTCATTCTTTGGCAGCAGGTCCAGTAATTAGGGAAGCCAACCACATCCTTATTTACTCTGTTCTGATAGATTTTTTTAAACTCAAATTTCTGTTTCCAATATAGCCTTTCATCACTTTGCGCATTGATAAGATATGGATGGCTAGATGTACCAGGCCGGTATGGATCAGTATCACAAATGGATCAGATAAGCACAAACAAAGCATTTTCCTCAGAAGGATAATTATACAGTCATATAATACTTCCTCCTCCTCTGCATCCTCTTACACATTGCTGCAGCAATGAATGATTCCTCATGAGCAGGACTTTCCTTGTGCCACTTCAAATTGGCTTAAATGTCAACAGACGGAAAAAAGACAATTCAGCATCGTAAAGGTCAGCTCAATCAAGCACGTTTAACTCTTCAATGCAACGCACAAAGCCTATTCTTTGTGTACTGGGGAAGGTAATTTAGTGGTTGGGTTCTGCCCTCCTGTGGTCAGCACAGCAACTCTCAAGGTGTCTCATAGGTACAATGCATTTGCCTGACAATTATCTCTGGAGACAAAGACCCTTTGGTTGCATGTAGTTTCAAATGTTCCCTTTGTTTTGCGTTACTCAGATCGTCAGCACATTTTGACATGTCACAGTAAGAAAAGCCCTTATACAATACATGATGGCTGAATTCCATTTAGCTGCTTCAGTTTCAAGGCCCTGGTATTGTGAATCTGCTCATCCTTTTTTTCCTCAATAAATACATACAATTGCTGGGAGTCATGAAGCCAATCAATGTGAGGGAGAGGAAATGAAAAATAAATCATGAAGGAAAGCAGGTATAATATATCAATAACGCTTGCCTGACCTGGTGAAAGCTGCAGGTGGTTTCATTGTGGATATTCCACCAGAATAGCTGCTCCACCTTCCAGCTGCGATGCCTCTAGAAAGCTTCTGAAGCAGCTGTCCGCTCTGCTCCGTTAAAAAACCCAGAGTCCGTCGTCTATTTCTGACGGAGCCACGTGTGTCGCACAAAGCAGCTTGAGCTTGTCAATTTAACTAACTAACGAACAAACTATATGTGAAATATAGATATAATCATAATATAATTACGAGGATGAATCTATTTTTAACAACTCAAACACAGCCACACATCTTTGATCCATGTCGTTCATAACTGGACTTTGAACGGTTTAATTAATTAACTTTGTCTGCAGTCTACAGCATGCTGTTCTGGCAATTAATGAATTGTCTTCCACTTAATTTCTTTTATTTGATCGCAATAATCTTGAAGGACATGATATGAAATATGATCCGACCCCATACTCATAATTGTTTTGTGGATTTACAGTGAAATAGTTAATCAGTTGTAATGGGGTTTTATGTGTGTTTCCCTTTCTCTCTTTTTTTAAACTTCAACTGTATTAGATTCGTCATACATACATAAAATGTACACTTCAAAAAGACACTTCAACATGCAAACTATAAAGAGACCAGGGATTGAACCAGTTACTCTTCCAGTCTCCGTCCCTCACACATAAATACAAACACACACAAACACAAAGTATGGGGGCCCTCAAAGAAAAGTTGCCTTGGGCCCCCTGTTGTTTAGAACCAGGCCTGTTCACTACCACACTATCATGACTTGCTGCTTGCATGCTGTACTGCGCAGTATATTGTTTGGCACCTCAAGTGTCTGACGTCTACAACCCAATGCTGGTGTCATTATGTTTTGTTGCGGCTCGATCCATTTCTTGAAAATTCTCATCAGAAGTGCAAGCTGGCTGGGATCGTTGAATGAATCTGTCAAATAAAAAGATAAAATAGTTTCAGTCCTTGTGTCTGATTGGCTTGAAGCCGTTGTAAAACACTCACACAGCTGTGACCGCATTACATCAGTATCAGTGCTGCAAACAAATTGTTACACAAAGTTAGATTTTGTTTAGAATTTTGATTTACTGTGTTGGTTAAGCGTGGAGGAGTGCTTGGTGGAAGGAGATGGACAGGTTAGAGGAGGAGGATAGAAAGATAGATAGATGTCATGTTTTTAATAAAGCATTAAGACTTAAGGCCGTGATTCACAGTGATTTTATAACAGCTAAGGGGCGTTGTTAGGCACGACATGGAGGATCCTCTCGTGGCTCATTGTTTAATTCTACAATGAAACTAGAAAGCTACTTCTAGGCAAATTCAATATTACAAAATATAAATAATTTACACATACAGTATTTTCAATTGTATGAATAGAGAGCATGGAGGTGTATTCTTTGTAGTACTATATAATAAAACAATCTAGACGCAAACGTTCCCTTACTGTATTTCCGAGCTCTCATTCAGCAGTGTGCCATCATGCGGCCTAGGTGTGGAACTTGAGACAGAATAAATGGATTTGGAGAACATACAGCTGTTTCCTTTGGAGTTAAGTATCATATTAGTCTGAGCTGCTCCTCAGGAATATATGTATTCTGTAATTCTCGTAGTTGTCTTATTGCTGCCTGAGGAATAAAGGTGCTAGGACAGAAAAGTCACAGCAATTAACTAACAAGTGGAGACAATGTGCAGGAGCTTGTTCACTAATGCTAACAGCTGAAACGGCATCGGCGCTTCAAATTGCTATCAAAATACTCACTTCACTCAGACGAGTAACAGAAATGTTGGCTTGTGTGTACGTGGTGATTTAAAATGAATAATAAAAAAGGCCCATAATATGGATAATAGATTTCCTGCAGTTGAAAGGGAAGCTTGGATAATTTTGTTCATTGTGAACTCTGCCGAAGCATGAAACCACACAGAGGAGCCTGCAAGAGCTGCTCTTTCAACCACAGCCAACATATGTCCAGAGTTTGGTCTGTCCCTCAGCACTCTACAGTGCTTTCCAACCCAAGTCATGTTTCTGCCCACCTACTGCTATTATTGACACAAAGCTGTTGATTGTTTTATTTTTGTAGATTGTTTCTTGTTGATGGGATCCAAATTCTAATGGCTCACATTTAACACATTAATCATGATGTAATAACCACCTGCACCAAGTGGAGGATTTTGATGATCTGATGGCTGAGCTAAATGTTTATATGTGAATGTTTTCCTTTTTTAAACACCACACAATCTGAATGAACACTTTAGGCTCGGTGTTGATTAAACTGTGTGAAGGCGCAATTGATCAAATTAAATGATTAAAGAAGATAATTAAAGGAATAAATCAGTTTTATGATTCGTGGTGAAGGAGGCCGAACGTTCGTTCACATTCACTCTATGCTGAAACCAGCGGGTTAAGCGCCACAGAGGACCCCATCTCTGGCATTTACACTCACCAGCTGCATTCTTAATAATAGAAAGCACAGAGTGTAATCACTTAAAGCTTATAAAATAAGTTTGAAAGCTTTTGACAATAAAAAATGAAATGACTATCTGATGTGAAAGAAGTTTCACGCAGCGATGAAACCCACAAAAATACCCAGAAGGTTCACACTGTCAGCGTCTAAAACAGAATAATACAACATAAACATAGAGGATATTGGTTAATATGGTGACCAGAAACACAGCTCCAAATAAATGTTGCAATGTGTCAATAAACAATTGCAACATAATAGCTGCAACAACTTGTGAAGCCATAATATGTCATGGCTGTGTGTCTTTCAGCATTGATGGGAAGTTACTCTGCCCCAAAGTGGCCCAAAATAATTAAATATATTTAATCAAAACGAGAGGGGGAATTGTCATTCCAGGATAGAAAAACATGTTACAGCCACAGCCTTGGCTTGGAAGATATTCATGGGTGTTTGGAAAAAAACAATACATCAAAACATCATTATTATGTGAGTCAAGTAAATACAAAGTCCTGTCAAGGTAAAAACTGAAAAGCTTTGCCACTAAACATTACGAAGTAGGAATGATGATAAACAAATGGTGGTTAGGTTGGACACTTCAAATGTTCTTTCTTTCAGCTAATAGTAGGGACTTAAACAAATAAAACAACTCTCTTTACTCCCTTAATAGCTAAATCATTCGATGTCATGACGGCTTTCCCGTTATGCATTTAAGTTTGAAATGCATGTTACTAATAATTTCAATATATGTCTTACAATCAATGCCATACAATGCATTCAAAAAAGAAACACTGAAGAAAATCTGGCTACAGTAAAGAGCTACTGCACAACAATACAATATATTCAAACTAAAACTGTGTTTTAGTAATAGTGTTGCATATAATGAAAAGACAAGGCAACATGGGTATTTTATTGCTAAATAAACAAAACTAATAGATCATTTTGAAAACAAGGTTGGGGAGAATATAACAAAACAATAAAACATTGATCAATTAGACAGAACCCTGCACACATCCAAAGGGTCTTGAAGTAATCAAGAAACACACACGTCTTGATTCACATTAAATCTGATCTTGCAATATTGAAATGCAAATCCTGCTGTCCAATATGAATCACAGCTTTTATCAAAGACCTTTCATCGTTGGACTTTCATGCCCCGTCAGAAACTGACTTATTGGCTTCAGAAATGAGAAATATATTCCTCGTGGCCCCTGCTGTTTCATGATGTTCTGGTTGTTAGAACCCTCTTTGTGGAACTTTAAACCCAACATTTCAAGAACCAGACTATTAAATGTGTCTGTTAGTCATAGTTACCAATCCACCGAATCCTGTTTTCAGATGGGAACTTTTTTTTTCTCTTCCTTTTCTTCATACACATTCATATCTGATTGACACGTGTTTTTTTTGTTGCTCAGGTCAATTGGAATTTGAAGGGGAATAAATAAAGCAACAACAACTTCAGGTCTTCTTCAGCTTTTGACATCGTAAACCAAACATCACGGGGTAAAAGTAATGTTTTGATATCGGCTTATCATAGAGCATATATGCAATCTGTGAAATCAGGAACAGCCCCAAAAACTGTCTCACATTACTAACTAAAGACGAAAGCGTCTCAAGCTAAACCCTAATAAAGAAATACAGACGTACTGATCAGGAAAACTCGGATAATCTAGAGACATGTGTTTGGATGAATAGGTAATTGCTTCAGTGTACACCAGATGCAGCTGAAAATTCCATTAGGAAACGAACAGTCTCCAACCATCTGACTCAAAATATCCTGGAGTGAGTTTTCTCTCAGGTTGCAATGTGATCACAGAAAACCCAGGAAAAGGTCTGTGGTCTAGGTGAGAAAAGGCTTTAGCCAAGGTCACTTAGAGCTGTGTATGTCATCTAAACCAAATGAGAGGATCACCTCATTGAGGATCTCTAGTTATTTTTACTTGAGGTGTATGGGTGTCCTGCCAAAGGACAGATCATTAAGTCATTGAAAACCATACAAACCCCTCAGGAGGACATGATCATAATCCTCACGCTTAATTGGCAATCAGGTGGGTGTTAAAGCACTTGTTGGGAGACTATCCGTGCCACGATAGAAGTGTGTATAATCTCTCGATCTACATCAGAAGGATATTAACAGATGTGAAGCACCCCAAAACCGGGCTCAACCGATACATTATTCTTGCAGAGTGGCGTTAGCAGCAGTTGTCTTTTTATTTTTTTTCTGGAGTCCTTATTAAGCAAAAAACTGAGAAAGTTTCTTTCAAACTGGCAATATGGATCACTCATTTCTGCATTTGGTTCAAAGTATTAGCGATGAAAACTGTTATTCAAAACATTTATATTTCCTCTATCCGTGGTCTATTGATGGTGTAGTCATCTCAGCACAGGTGACTCTCTCCAGAGAATTAAAGAGCATAAACTGAATTTGCTGAAGAAGACTCAAACAGTAAGCAGACGTTCTGTGCGATGGTCGGATTTGACCCATGACGGTTGTTTTTGTAGAGTGGATGGCCTTAATTACTGTGGATGTAACATTAGAGCCTCTGGTGTACAGCTTTCTGTCTATGTCTTCTGTGTAGTCTGATACTTCCGTAGGTGGGGAGACTTTTTCTTTCAAGAGGACAATAAAATAAAGCACATGGTACAGGCATCAGAGTCCAGATTGAGATGCCGCCAGTGGGCCAGAAGATTGGAGCGCTGGGACTGAGCACCATCTAAATAACCCCTGCAAAGAGCTTGAGAAACCAATCTCTTTTTGTTGGGCTTTTGTAGTATAACATCTCTGTTTTGTCGCCGGCTCATTAAAATGCCCAGGACTGGACAAAGTGGAAACCAATGATGCTTGCTCAAGTTTGGCATTGATGTCTTTTAGAGTTAAAACCTCAAAATAAAAGCACAATTGAGCTAATGTGCCTCCGGCGAGAGGACAGAATTGATGAATTCAAGCAGAAACACAGTTGTATTGAATAACTTCACTTTTATGTGGATATATAAAAAATAAATGCTAGTCATGGGCCAGATTCTTATGACGGACATTAAAAGTATGTATACTTTTAAAATCCCTTTATTGAACATCTTCAAAGCATTAGCTTACATTCCTCACCCTTCTGTTTCTCAACTACATCATCTTCATCACTGCAGATGATTGCCAAGTAAACACTAAGATACTTCAAGCAGATCTGTTATTTTATTTTATTCCACTGTTGCTCATGGTTTGCGCTTTGCAGACTCCCTTGCCGGCCACTTCAAAGGCAGCTCCCTTGTAGGTTGCGACACATTGGCCGTCCGTGCGTAGGTCTGGCTGAATCTGCTCCCACACCTTCTTTTTGGGGTTCAGCTCTTTGTCTGGTTCACCTGCAAATCAAGAAGTCAGTTTAAAGCATTAGAAACTATTTTTTCCTCGTCATACATCACACATGCAGGATCTTTGTATTCAGGACTGCACTTGAAACAGTCATATCCGAAACACTGTTTTGATATATCCATGCCATTGATAGGACTTAACCTGGCTTCATGGATTTAAACTGAAGCAAATTCACATTGTGAGCAAATTACCATGATTCTTTAAGGCCAATTCTGATTTTATTCATCCCATGTGGAGTGTGAATAGTTTGACGTTCTCTCATGTTGATTGTCAGTATAGCTAAGAACAGTTTGTTCTTAGCTATAATTGAAAACATCTAAACCGAACTTCTCAGAATCAAAGAGAAAATAAATAAATATGGTCTCACTTCACAAAGACATAGTTTTTGATAATTTGTGAAAAATCATAACTGGTACTGGCTTCTGTCTGGTGTCAACTCTGCACAACCATCTCAGGGTGCGAGGACACCCCACATGACATTTACGACCCGAGAGTGCCAACAATCAGTTTGGATCAGAAGCGTGAAAGAGGTTTTGATGAGCAACTTGAGCTCATTCTTAAGTGAGAGCAGAATTACTGGGCCCCATTAGTTGTGGAAATGTGGGCAATTACAACCATGAGCCCACAGCAGCAGAGTGCCTGTAATTAAATCTGTACCACGGCTCTTTGGTTGGAGAAAAGAGGGAAAATAGGAGACAAAAAAATCTTTCACCTATTATTTCCTTTTATATGTACTTTAGGAAACCACCTCAGCGTATTGTTTTAAGCAAACAAAATCACGACAAATGAACCATCGTTGCACTAATCTCATTTAATTCAGTATCCATGAAAAATATTCTTGCCAAAGATGCCCCTTGAATTAAACCCATTTTAAAAAGTGTCTGGGACATGTGTACTGAACTGTGGGTACCTCATATCCTCCTCTTCCCTTTTTTCACAGGAAAACGTCCGTTTCGTTTTCTCAAAATAATACGAGAACAACAAGACCAATCTTCTTCTCATCACAAATATTCAGCCGTCTTAACTTTGATAATAAATGTGAGTTTTCAAAACTAGAGACTTAAAATCAAAACCACACTGGCCTGTTGTTTGCAGAGTTTGATTTTAAGCCACATTCAGGAAAGCTTGTGTTTGGAATAATTCCCAGGAGGGACCTAAACTCTTGTATAGTCTAGTTGATGTGTAAATTAGTAAGGAACAGGGCTTACATTAGTTGAACCTAACAAGACAGTTCTTGCTAGACACTTATCTTTCCGACTGACTATTTAAAGAGTAGGTTATATCCTTAGCAATGAGCATTGATTAGTCTGTCCAATCGGTAGTCACAGGCCATTTAGTCACCAACAAATAGAACGGAGTCCTTCAATGAGAGCTTTCAGTGAGGTCAGAGAACACATGATGACTGGAGTTGTTTCTGGCAGTGAGAAGCATAAAGAACACCCTTCCAGTTCCAAGTCAGAGGCATTTTGTGGAAACTAGGCTGGGAAATTCTTTCAGTGGGCTCAATTCCCAGCTATAGGGGAAGCAAAATCTGTTTTAGTGAAGACAGTAATCGGGTGCTGGTACCTGGGAAGCCCTGGAAAGTAACTCTGTCCCCTGGTGCTGCTCCACTTGGAGGATCGAGAATTTCGATCTTGTCTGGTGAGCTGGCACACATGACCATCGCCTGGGACACCACTCCTCTCATCTTGGCTGGCTTCAAGTTGCACATCAGGATTGCCATGCGGTTCTGCATCTGCACGGGGGACAGAAGGATACATTTATTTTTACAGCCAATATATGCTTGACTATAGAGAACAACAACAAATAATACCCATTTTACAAAAACACTTTCAACTGATGTGGTCTGACTGAGAATTCCATAATCCAATATAAACAATAATGCATGTTCCATCTCTCATCAATCGCTTCGTCCGAGATTTATTAGAGCTATATTTAATGTGGCACATAGCCACTTAATTATTTTATGATTAGCCTCTCTCATACTTGTATTGAACTTGTATAACATTTATTTTTTCACGAGTAACAAGAAACAGTTAACGAGAAAAGTAATGAGACTGTTTGTAGACCCACAAACAGCAGCAGCGGTCTGTCCTTTCTCATTGCAGTGAGAGAGCACTTAACTGTGCCACCAAACATCAACTGTTTTTAAGTAGCTAATGTCTAATATGTGTGCATGGAACAAACCTTTCCACTTACAATTATTTGTAAGGTGTAAGTCGGACAGGATTTGTTACACATGATTTCCGCAAGTATATGGCTCCATTTAGGAGCGATACACTGTGCGCATACATTGTAATGCACAAAGGCTCTTTGGTCTAAATGAAGAGACAAAGTCAGAAATACTGACAACCATAAATTACTTTGCTCCAGGAGGAAAAACATAAATGTGAAGCAAAAAAAAAAAAAAAAAAAAAAAAAAAAAACAGCATGGAGTTTATTTAGGATTTATTGGTCCATTTAATGTGACTTCGTTACTATGACCCTCGAGATCCATTAATGCACACGAACATATAGAGCACTGCTTGTGTTGTGAGTGGAAACAACTCTCAAATAGAGTCTCTGCAGGGATTCATAAAGTTATTAGGAAAATAAAAGTTGTATTGAAGTCTACATTTTCCTCACTCATAAAAGGAGATATTCTAGAAGGTCGGCAGATGTTGATTTTGACATCTACAAGCTTGTGTCCTGGAGCCTGATGTGACATTCATCAACAAGCTAAAACAGTGAATGTGTGTGAATCTCTACACATAATGTGGATTATTCTGATGTGGCCTGTCCATCATATGACTAGGTCTTTTGTATTGTTTTAGCTCGCTGTATATAATAACTGATTATATGAGTTGTACTGTACCTGGTCCAGGGGTATGTGCTTGACTAGCCCGCTGACCACCGTCCTGGGAGAAGCCTCTCCCACATCCACCTGCTCCACATACAAACTGTCGGCATCTGGGTGCTTCTCGGCTGTGATTATACGTCCAACGCGCATGTCCAGACGAGACACGTCCACCGTGGCGTCTTCTTGGCTGGGGGCCGCCTGCTTCTTCTCTGCTTTCTCCCCTCCTGGCATAAAATAAAGATGATTGTTGTAAACACATCTTACATCATTTAAGTATTTATTTGCAATTACTCTTCGTCATTTCAATGAATGCGTAATAGAAAAGTGTGGTTGGGTGCACTTTTAGCACAGACAGTAGCTATCCATCATGTGTTGAGGGAAGGTCTGCTACACGAAGAGAGGCATCTGTGAGAGTTTTCATGCTATTAACTTCAAATGTGCATGATATTAAACGGAAATGTTTGTTTAAAAGCATTGACAATATTTTAGCCAACTGGTATTGTTCCAAGGGAAATTATTAAAAAACAAATCATAGTTGAAGCAATACTGGGCATCTGTCTGGAATCCATTTTAATTTCCTCCCATAAATGACATAAAACCACCAATGACAGGCCCCGGGGCTGCACTTTTTCGCCTCTTCCCAGAAATGCGGGGCACAAACCTTGACTAAATGAGTGTACCAATACGCATTTTTGGGCAAGTGCTTCGTGATCCAATGACATAGAATACGCAGAATAGCAGATGCTTCCTCCCGAGAGACAGAGTACCTTTCACTCGCCTGGTCTGCTTACACATTCATTCCAGTGGGTTGCACTGATCAAATGACCACACAGTCTTTAATCATTCCTCTGAACCGACACCAGTTCTGATGAATATGAAATCCAATCCCTGCCTTTGATATTCTACTTTTCTCCTCTGTTTAATCAATGCTCGGCTGCGATGACAGCACTGCGACATAAAACATTACCGACGTCACTACGGTTATACATGGGTTTGAATTAGGTGAGAACACAGTTACATTAATGTCTGAGGAAACCAATATTTTAACATGTACAACACCGTAGGAAGAGGAAGATGCAACGCTCATTAACAGCTTCCTAACATCTGGATGTAAGAAATGCCAGACTGTCAAATTCTTAAAACTTGTTTCTTTCGCTTTCTGAATTATAACCTCGTAAAAACATCCAGTGCTAATCATTCCCTGTCTATGCCCGACAGTCCTTCTGATGATGAAGACCTCAAATAGCCTATTGCAGAAAGTGAAAAAGAGAGTGATTTACTGCAAATAATTGAAATTCTCTGGCAAGGATTTTCTTGTTTTGTATTCGAAACTTATAAATGTAAAACAGTTTAACGGCATCATATTTGACCCAAAGGGATACTTTGGTTGTATGATGGCTTCTAGAAGGACACATCCACTAAACATTAAATCATTCCCAAATTGGATTCCATTACTGGTGACATTAGACAAGGACGTCTCTTTACAAACGCAGCTTAGAAATCATAAAAGTCCACAACAAATGAAGCTTTACTAAAAGTCTGATGCCCAGAGATCATGGATCCATTAAGAGGTCGATATTGCTGCCATACATTCATTATCACCTGAAATTCAAGTGGAAAAACATTTCTTTTGGAGAAAGCCAATTGACTTTTGAAGAACAGAGTTCATCTATCCAACTGTTGATGGGGGAAAAAAAAAGAGATGCCAAACAAAACCTTAAAGGAAGAGTGAGTCGGACTTGTGGGTTGCAGTTCATAAATCCAACATTCGAAGTTGATGAAATAGGAATATATGTAGTTGTGAGAGGTCAACTGTATGGCTTTAATATAGTGCTGAAAATGAAATAGATGAAAAACTGAAACTGAACTACATGATACAAATGTTGATTTATGACACATCTAAAAGATATTTAATAACATTTTATTGCATGTGAAAACTTCAAAAGATTCAATATAAAACACTGAAATGTGCCTTCATTTTGTTCTCTCTCCAGCGGTTACCTTTTTTCTCTGGCTTCTTCTTTTTACCCTCATCTCTGGGAGAGGGGCTTTGGATGGCAGCAGCAGGGGAAGCAGAGGCTGCTGGTCCAGAGGGTTTAGGAGGGGCGGGCTTCGAAATGCACTCAACACTGTTATCACTGGCTGGCATGGCTATCGCACGCACTACAGGAGGGAACACAGGGAAAAGGTCAGTCGAAAAACATGATTAAATAGTGATCAAAGTCGCTGTCTGAAAGACTTTTTCTTAAATTTCTCTGACAACTGATATTCTCGGCTCGCAGTGTCCAAAATGTTGTGTGAAAGTATAAAAAGACATGAGCATAGAAGTTCTGAGGTGAAAAAGATAATTTGCGTAACAAATACACAAGGTACACTACTTGGTATGCACAGAGCTGGTTGCATCAACATGGTACAATGAAATGATACAGAGGGAGATTTATTTACACACCCAGTGGGAGGACTGCTCTTCTGATGCAAACAGTTTAGATGGGGGAAATGACACACTGTCCAAGTTGATGGAAACAAGGAAATGGAGCCATAAAGCAGGGAACAATGTCCTACAATAACTCTCCAGGAAAAAAAATAACCCCTCATTTAAGGCGCCTGATGCTTGAATTCCTACAAAAATCCAGTGCCTGTCTGACAAACATCGGTCTGCAGGCACACCACCGTCGCCATAATGCTTTTAATCACCGTAATTCTATGTTAGGACCTAAGCTCAGGACCTTTCCGGTTTACCTTGGAATTACGGGCAACAAGCTCTTAAACTCTTGACAGTCCCCTTAACTTTGCTGCGAGGTTATATAGTTGCACCCTTATATCAAACTACGTTATTGTGGATGTCCTGTGAATTATTGTATTCATGCATCTTTGGAAACATTAGGATCTTGACTAGAATTTTTTAATAAAGCTGCATATTGTTGTATTCGAAATGACCGTGTAAAGTAAAAACAGCTCACTAGTAGTGATGAAGTCATAGAGAACCAGACCCCTCTGGTCTACAGAGGTTTCTTTTAGCCTCATACAGATCATAGTTTGGGTTTTCTGACCCTGACTTAGCATCTGGTTGGTGAACACAATGAAGCATTTAGCAGGTAAAGAGACATAAACAGATATATGTAAATCAGGTGTTGGGGGAGACCAAAACTGAGGAGCTTAAAAAAAAAAAAAAGATTTGTATTTGTCACATGGCCAGAAACTCGTTACCAAATGAATGCCTATGTTACTCCATGTATGCTGGCTGTGTACATAGAAAACTATTTTCAATTATGTTTGCCATGCCTTGTTTGGACAATGCTAGTCTTCAACTCAACTCAAATGCTGTTTAAGTTATTTTGACACAGTTTTTACTTCTTTGTTCCAGAGGTTTTGTTTTTCTCAAGGCACTATTATATTCATATTAAATGTGTTTTGCCTTCTCAATAACAAATCAGCAAAGCTGACTGAAAATGCTTTCAAAAAGTTCTTATTTATCCATGTTTTGATTAGACCATTTAATGCCACCTTAAAGCCATTGAAAGAAAACCCCCAAAAATAAACATGACAATTAGAAACACAGCCTGTGGTATATTGGAAAGCATTCCTTCTAAGTTCCAACACTAACATGGTGGGTCTTTTTGAATAGGTTAAATTGCTTATTTCTTCCAGCCCTCCTTTATTCCTGCAGCATCTTTCTGGAAAACATTACATGTGTGTTAATGATCTGAGCCGTTTGCCCTTGAATGTCAGACGCACAAAGCTGACAGGCATGTTGTCCCCATCACTGTAATGGGGATTCTTGAAGCACTATGGCTGCTTATAATAAAACATAAATAAAAAAGCAGAAATTAAAAGAGCTAGTTGTAATGGGTTGAGGCAACAATGCAAAAGATGCTGTCATTGATAGCAAACCAAACAATGCTATAATGAGCAACAGCTGACATTGAATGTTCCTAATGTCACACAACCGCTTCTATAACTAGATATGAAGGCGATCAACATCAAGGTCTTTTAAAAGACAAACAAACATTTCATCCTTGATGGAAGATTTTGCTGGGAACCAAACCCAACATACCTCCCCTCTTCTTTTCTTTTTCCAGCAGCTGGTTTTTGAGTTCCTCAATATCATTCTTCAGTTTGGCATTCTCCACCATTAGCTTCTTCTCTTCTCTGACACTGGCCTGGACGACTGCAGGAACACAAAGTATTGTTAGCTCTTAGACTGGAATGAAACTTCAGTATCCCACAGGACATTGTCAGAACTGCTGAACTAGTACAAATACAATATTGACTAAAACATAGTGACTATCACAATCTATATTGTATTTCTTTTGAAGTTAATGAATCCCAAAAAGTTGTCCGTGAATCCACTTGTTGGATCCCCAAGGAGTCTTAAATGACAGTAAAACATCCGTCCTTACTCCTTTAGAATAATTAATATGTGACCCATTGTGCATATGATACAATTGTGATTGTACAAGATCATAGAGATTATTCCAAGTGCTTTATAATTTACACAACTGCAACAGAAACATCTGCTCTCTTATTATATTATGTAAAAAAAGAAAAGGACGGAACTCGACCTAATAACATGTTTGAAACATTTATAAATCAATTCTTTTGTGTATGGAATATAGTTGGCTCATTTGGCCACATCAAGATTAGAAATACCATGGGAAATGGTTTTAAGATTGATAATTTGTGTAAATCTAAGTGCACTTTCCCAAATAACTGGGGCCTCAGGTATCATAAAACTGCTCGTAGTCCAACAGGGATCTCAGTCTTTAAATCATGAGACTGTGAATCATGCACGCAAGCAGTTCTTCAGCCCAAAACTATGTCACTCCTAGAGCCAATACAGAAATGAATTATGTACTACAACTGAACACAGGACTTTTTGCACAGAAATATAGACAAATTCAGAAACACAACTTCATAATTCATATTCAACTGTGATATATATTAATTTGTTGTAAGACTGTCACAATGTATTGGCCATAATCAGCTTACAAAATGTTCTATGTATAAGCAATTTAGTGTCTGGTTGTGCAAGTTCAAGTATGTCTCCTACCAGCTTTCTCCTTCAGCAGCTGGACTTGTTGTTTCAGGTACTCGATAATCTGGTCCGCCTCAGACGCCCGCTGCTCCAGCCTCAACAAAGGATTGTGACTTGACATCTTGGACAAGGAGCGAACTAAAAACCTAACAGACAAAAAGGCATTCAGCAATCTCAGTACTACAAAAAGCTAGATATTAGAGCTGCAGAATATATTGAACTGATAACATTTACACTAAAACATGTAGGGGCAAATTATGCAATATCTTTATGGGTTTTATAGATGGAGGATCTTTCCTTTTGTGTGTGTTCATGCATCAAACTCACAAGAAAAATTAATACTTAGAAAATGATCCTATTTCATGAAATTTCAAGTTTACGCAAGTGACACATTGTAAAAAGAAATGGTATTCTAAAGTACTATGTTGAACATCTACAAAGATACATGTTTGGAGTTACAAGGTCTGCATTCCAGTACAACGCAACCACAAACTACAGCTCTGAACTGACCACTGAGTTAAGTCAACTCCTCTCCAACAGTCGCAACAAAAACATCTCATTTCTGCAAAGGTGCTATGGGTTGCAGGGCTGCTCTATATGACTGCATTTCCTATTTTGTTCAACATATAATATACTGCCGCTTCATTTATGGACATTGTATATTCCAAAAGCAAAATCTAGACACTGCGGATGATATGTTCCAAAATGTCTGACAACAATCCTGATCTTACATGTTTTCCATGTGCAGTTCCAGAAGGTATAAACCATGTCTTAATAGATGTTTAATATATTTTGGCTGGTTTCCCAAAGTGACCAAATCTGACCTTTGTCTACAATGCATGCTGAGAGATAACAGAAGAACATATGTTGCTTATCATAAACATTAGAAAATGAATCAGTAAATCTTGTTTCCAGATTAATTTCATTTGAAAGCCAAATTCTTGGATGAATTCCTGTCTGTCTTTCGTGGTAACAAGTGTAAAGAAGTGAAATTCACCACAACTTAATTTGCATTCAGTTTTGGACATTAAGTTCAAAAAGGTTCAGCCACTTTCGGGGCCACTCGACTAAATCACAACTAGACACCAGTTTGGGTTTTGGAGTAATGTTCCTTTACCATGGCTTGGCAAATTACTTAAAATAATTAATTTAAAAAAAACAGGAAAAGAAGGATTTTTACAAGGCTGAGGCATGGAGAAGAAAACTTCATCCACATATTACAGGGAGGCGCTGGAAAACAACAGCTGGCCCGAGATAAAAACAAAATGTTGGGGGATGAGGAAATTAGAAACACAAAAGAGCTGGAGTTGATAAAATCAAGGATCAAAGCATTGCTTTTTGAGACACCAAATTGATTTAAACAGGACCAGTGGTGGAGTAATGACAAGAGCCACAAAAAGGCTGATCTCATTTGGATAACCCCTGAAAATGAGTCCTGGGGTCGAGGTCTGTACTGCAGCATAAAGACATAAAGGGGTCAATTCAGCTTTACATTTCAAATGGAAATAGCTAAAAGTGTAAAGAACTTTAAAGTGATGTGGGTTTTCAGCAGCCTCGATGGGGCCTTTTACCTATCTTTACTGTATGGAAGTGAACATGTCTGTTTGATACATCTCCTGTTTTGCAAGTGGACAACACTAGCAGGTTAACTGTGCCTAATAGGGGGCAGCTGGTGCTCAAATAGAGGTGTTTGCCTAAAAAAGGCATAGCTGACTGGTTTGCTTAGTCAACAGTTCTCCACACAAACGTTTTATGTCTACATTCATTATAAAATTAAAATATCAATACTACTGCAAAGCTATTCACAGAAAAAACAGGTGGTTTGAAACAGATCTGTTAAATTTAACAACCAACTTTCTCTGGTATGGTGGTGAGCAGATCCACCAAGGTACAAGTGTTTGCTCTTTTCATGCTTCAGTCCCGAAGAAATAAACTATGAGAACACTTAACTACCTGTCTGCCAACCAGAGCATTGTAAACGAAACAGAGAACAGTATGCCAGCACCACCTGAAGGCATTAGAGGGATCTACACATCTTAACTTAAAAGATGACGCGCAGGCTTCAGCAGCAACCTTGTCAGTGATTTTCAGGAGGAATTATACTCTTCCATCTCATAATTGCCTTTAATTGTTTTTCAGAATGCATATGCAAAAATAACAGAGAGAGACTATAATAATTGAGACACCATGTCAGAGTTTGACATTGCAGAAGTCAATTTGATAACCATTGTAACATGCCGGCAACTTAGTCACATGCATATGGCATTTCATAAAAATGATTAATACAGGACATTCATAACTGACAAAAATATAAACAAAAAAAATTACTGTCTATGTTAACAAAATAGTGAGGCTCTAATTATCTATACAATATCATTATACTGTCGAGTGCCCATTGTGATTTTTTGTATTTCCATATTTTCTTAATTGTTGAGAAGAGTACTGCTGAAAGGATTGGATCACGGAAAACAAATTAATGTATGTTAATTAAAAAACGACTTGAAAAACTTGTTATACACATTCCAATCATGCAGCTTACAGTGCGTTTGTATTCTGGGTGCTAATATGTGAGGCTTTACTTCATTTGTTCTGTTTTATATCACCACATTTTATTTGGTTTTGACAAAATCGGCAAATGAATGGATGTAAACTGGTTGTTGGCTACAGTCCACTAACTAACTACTAGCTAGCTAGCTAGCTACTTGGTTATATACAGTCTATTGCTTATAGCTAGAAAACAACACAAAGACTAAAGCACGGAATCACTTGCAAATACAGCAATCAAACTACAATAATTTCATGTTGGGTAAGTTAATGTTAATCACAAAACAAAAAAATGGAGCCACTAACAGCTAGCTAGTTGTCAGTGAAATCCGTGAGCTGTATGAGTCGGTTCAGCTCACATGGAACTTGCACCTTTAACAACGCTGGACTTTGGGCTAACGCTCATGTAGCTTAGCTAGCACAGACAAACCACTCGCGAGGCGGTTGGTTAGAGCTTATCGGTTAGTTAAAGACAAAATAAAAAAAGGTTTGTGCAACTTACATGGACTCTGAAGCGCAACCCCAGCACGTTTCAGGGAGAGGTGGGGGCTCGACAGCTGGCAGCACGGACTCCTGCTCCAGCTAGCTAGCTGACAGACAGACTCGAGGACCCGCTGTTAGATCTCTGCAGCATCCGGATTTGAAGCCGCTCCGTAGACTTTTCATCGGTGGGCGACAGCCGTATCTTCTATAGATCGTACACCGTCGCAGCATGTTAGGAGGCGACGGATAACGCCTGTGTGTGATCACTACAATGCTAAACCAACCGTTTAAACAAATACGGGTAAAACATTATAATTCCTTAACAACCTTGTTGAGGTTTTTGAAACAACTCCGTTTGGTTAATTGTCATATTTTTTTCGTTTGTTCCGCGTACTACTTTGTCGCGCACAAATTACGTCATTGATCACGTTCACTCAGCTGTTCCCATCACATCGCAGAGGCAGGAAACGAATTCATTTCAAGTATTTTAATACTATTTTCAAGTTAATTCCGCCGACATGGCCGTACAGCTTTACCATTAAACGTGAGTAGACTCGTTTTTTGGATGCGATGCACATTAGTAATGTAATGCACATTATTAATGCACATAACGTTATTGTTTTCCTATCCGGTCCAATGAGGAACTTAACATTATTTTCATAATATAGCTAATCTCGCAGAGTGGGTTTATCTGCAGCATCACTATGGACATTGTGCCTTTTTGTTTCCAAAGTCAATGTAAAACTATATGGTGTGAATCCCGGTATACGACTTACATGTATTACTCACTAGTACTTGCAATGACAGTTAACCTGTCACGTGCTCTAATGGTGGTCTATGCCTCAGCCAGGGTTTTGTTAATGTTTTTACAATCCACCGGATGGTATGGCATACATGAGAATATGATTTACCATGCCATGGCGATGATCACAATGTACTGCTCATTAATACATGTATATTATTCAAAAATCACGTTGAAGTCTCTCTCCCATCATCAGTGCTTCAAGCCAGTGGCAAGATGAGGCCCCTCAAAGACGCCCAGCTGGGGGCCTTCACCTTCTTTGCCTCAGCTCTCCCTCATGATGTCTGTGGGAGCAATGGCCTCCCTCTCACCCCCAACTCCATCAAAATCCTGGGACGTTTCCAGTTCCTCAAAACCATCACTCACCCCAGACTCTGCCAATATGTGGACATGTCTCGAGGGAAACACGGTATGACTTTCTGTTCTGTCTTGCCCTTTTGTAAGGGGTCTATTTTATTTGGGCAAACAAAGTAGAACCTGGGTATTTATTAACTTTCCAAGCTGGTGATGGTAGTCTTGTTTCATCCTGTTGTTATGTGTGGAATGCATGTTTGCTGTGATTAACAAGCAATGAGTCTGTTGTTAATTGTTTACATAAAGCTTTGTATTTACAACTGGTGAACATAATAATACAGTGTAGGTCTGCATTTTATTGTAGTCCAACAACACAACACCACAAGTTACAATTCCAATATGTTGTCAGCTGATTACAGCTAAAGTTTTCAACCTTTTGCCACCTGGAACAGTCACACCAAATTTAGTCCCTGGTTCCTCAGGTTAAAATGCAAGTTTAGTTCCTCAGATCCTCAAAATGTTTTTGGTCCCTTGGGAAAGTTCATGTAGTGAGAAAAAAAACCCTTCTCAGATGGGTATTGTTTTGTACTGCATTACTGTATATCATAGAAATATGAAAACAACATAAATTCATTACATTTTTTAATCTTTAAAGTGTGTTTTCACCTTGCTCTACAGAACGGCTGATTGTTGTTGCTGAACACTTTGAAAGCAGTTTAAGTGACTTCCAAAAACAGGGGAAAACACCGAGGTGAGATTCTTTTTTAAATTTTTTTTAAAATCCTCATATTCTGAAGTAATTACAGTGCCAGTGATGAACCCATTTTGTTTTCTCACTGTCTTTTCTCTGACCCAGTCACTACTTGGTTTGATACAAGCTGTTGGGTATTTGTTTTTCTTTTTAGCCCAGAGAAGGTGCTGCAGATAGCCTATGAGGTCCTTGAAGGTCTGGAGTTTATGAACAAACATGGTATGGTGCACAGAGCCCTCAGCGCACACAATGTGCTCATGGACTGCAAGGTAAAATTGTACTGACTTATGTATGTCTATCTTTAAGGGGCTGAAAGTCTGTCTAATTAAAAGACTATGATATGATTGCTTAATGTCATACTGTCACTGTAAAATAGATTTGTTTTGTTCTTCAAAGGGGAATGTCAAGCTGGTAAAGTTTGGCCTTTATCACATGACTGATCATGGGGCCGATGTAGATTTTCCCATTGGGTACGTCTTTTTCTCCTCATTCATCACAGAGAAAGGTCCATTAGCGCTCTGGAACTCTTTAACTGTTGGCACTGAGCTATGTGCACCGTCTGTTCAGGTCAAAGTTTCACTTGTGTCTGTTTGCTGTTAGTCAAATCATAAAAAAGACAATTGACCATAACATTGACGCATAATGAGCCATGGCTTTTTCAGGGAAATCAGCTTTTGAGGCATCAAAATGGCTTCCTGCTTTAGAAACTGTAACAAATCGTTGGACTTTTATCCTAATCCGAAAGACCTTTGGGTTCTATCAAGTATCTCTGTGTAATATCCTTTTGCGAATTGAAAAGAGGAATGATGGCACATGCCATGACTATCAATAGTATCTGGATGAAAAAAATAATAATAAATGTAACTGTTAAATAGCTATACGCATTCTCAGAACTGAATGACAGAAATGTGAGCAATATCAACACTTTTCATGAAATTCATTTTGGAAGATAATATTATGTATTCATTTAGAATATGGAGTTGACATTATTGAAACCTAATAATTCAAAAAAGCTGACAAATGAATGAAAAACTATGACGGGATGTTTCTAGATTGACCGTATGAACCAGTAATTCGTCATAGTGTTTGATTTTATAGGGAATGCTGGATATCCACATTATTTAGAGGCTGACAAAGTACTGTGCTTATCTGCCATGTGAATATGACCTCAGGTACCCATCATACCTTGCTCCAGAGGTGATCGCTCAGGGCTCCTTCCACACCAGTGACTCTTCCCACGATGAAACTCCTCTGCCTTCAGGACCCAAAACTGATGTCTGGTCGCTTGGGGTTTTGTTGTTTGAATTATGTGCTGTAAGAATCCTTTTAAGAACCTCTTCACACAAGAACAAGACGCTCATACAAGATGTTTTGATGCTGTTTGGGCTAGCCTGAACTTAAGCTGCATGGATCATTTGCCCCATAAAGTCTAATGCTGTGAATCAATTACAGGGTCGACGACTACTGCAGAATATTGATATTAGTGAGAGATTGAAATTCATCTTAACCTTGGGTAAGTAAAAAGGACATAATCAATCTAAGTACTGAGCAATATGCGCCTTAATTCAATTAGGCTGACACTGTGATATTGTTTGTCATTCTCAGGTTGCATAGACGACATTGTCACTGTCCTTGCTGAGGAACATGGTTGCCTGGATGCCATCAAGGTGAAGTCAAAATCATTGGCAGCCTGGATCTAAGTTAATAATATAGACAATAATACATAAAGACATGTTAATGGTATTTTTTTAAGGAACAAGCTTTTAGACATTACTCAAAAATGATGTTGCATTATTGGCATCACACTAATATATATATATATATATATATATATATATATATATATATATATATATATATAACGTTAAGTCTTCAATCAGCAATAATACCAAACTGCCCAATGCATCAGGGTTGAATAAAGTGATTTGCCTAATTCAAATAGTGTAGAAATTGAGTATGTATTCCTGTTTTTAGGTCAAGAAATATCCAATAAAAACATACGCCAACTTGACTTTACTACTTAACTTAACAAACAATGTAAAAACAGATTTAATATTTTCCATTAAATTAGAATTATAGATTTCATTTTTTTGATTTTTATGTATTCAATCAGACATCTACTCCTACTTTACATTTTGTGTAAGCACTACCTAATCTTTCTTGACTTCTTTTGTGGGATTATTAGAAGTTGAAATTGGACTTGTGTGTTCTGTGGCTAATGAAGTTGTTTTTTACAGGAGCTGCCTGAAAATGTCCTCGAGTTATTAAGGAAATGCTTGACATTTCTTCCTTCCAAGAGGTAAATGCGGTGTGATGGATTTATTTAGTTGTTGTAGGACTTGTTGTGTTGTTCATGCGGGTTATTAAATACGTCAGAAAGGATTCCAGCATACTAAAAACTGAAATTATACCAAAAGTAAATGGATGTAATTTATTGCCTTACAACTTTTATGGCTTATATTACTAAATGTTTGGCCATGTTGTCTTTGTCTGTGTCCTCCAGGCCGACCCCTGCAGGCCTGCTGGGAGACCCTGTGTTTAGTGGCGTCTCACGCCTCTACACACCCTTCAAGAAGCCTGTTAGTCTGTTCTCTTCCTCTCTGCGCTGTGCACATCTGGAACTCCCAGATGACATCAGTGAGCTTTGCAAAGGTCGTCCCCAACTTCACACAACTGTACATGCAGCCTTACTCTCTCACTTCACGCTACATGCACACCAATCACCTGTCAACCCTTCTTCCTCTTGACTAAAAAATTAAATTTCTCAAAGCTGAATTGATTACCTTGAAGTAGGTTTGGGAAGCATGCCGGCATAAATATTAATAATAGTCGCAGTATGTAATGTCAAAAGATCGAATTGGTGTCCTGTGAGATTTTTCTTTGATACTTGAATCCTTTTACTCCTGTTCTTGAAATCATAGTTAATTAGTATTCTTGCTGCTGCCTCTTATTTCCCTAAATTGCACTTATCTAATTCTATAAAACATACTATATGTAAAGTCATCTAAAAAAAGAAACGGGACTAAATTCGAAATCTATGTAACACATGACAAACTTGTAACGTTTTTGTGGATAGGAATACACTTTCAGTTCAGCAGAATTGTTACACCTCAGTTTCACGTTCGGTCCTGTGTTAATTCTGAAAATGTGTTCAGTGACTCCACAAAGACAAGAGCTCAACAATGAACATCGTTTCTTCTGGGAAGAGATTTAACAGACTTTCTTCGATTTACTTTGTTTTATATGTTGTAGGCC
This sequence comes from Taurulus bubalis, assembly GCF_910589615.1. NCBI lineage: Eukaryota > Metazoa > Chordata > Actinopteri > Perciformes > Cottidae > Taurulus > Taurulus bubalis. Next base: position 11,070,694 of record NC_136594.1, read on the forward strand.
AAATTAAATCACATATTTTAAATATATATTTAAGTTTTTTTCCAAACAAGATTCCCCTGCCATATGAATGAGTCTTGATGTCAGGAGATGATATTACACTTGCTTTGAAGGGATAATTTAACTGGATCTGCTCCAGCGCCAGCTGTGCCTATGCCCTATGGGGAGATGTTGACTGTTGTGTGTGTGTGTGTTCAGATGATGATGAAGACTACCTGTCGGAGCGGGCCATACATGAGGTGTACCATCTGTGGTGTCTGGCGGGGGGAGACCTGGAGAAGGAGCTGACCATCAAGGAGATCATACAGTCCAAACCTCCCATCTGCACACTGCCTAAGTACATTACATGCACAAATATACACGGATGATGAAGGCATTTGCACACTTTAGCTGATATTCAAACTTGATTCAACCTCTCTCTTTCTCTTTTTCTTTAGTTTTGTCCTGGAAGACGGGGAATCATTTGGCCAGGGAAGAGACCGCAGCTTCTTGCTTGACGACACCACAGTGACCCTGTCTCTGTGCCAACTCAGAAACGTAAGACGACAAACTGTCAGCAGACATGTTCAGTTTTGTGTTTGTGTGTTTTGTGCAAAGAGTTTTGATATAGCGCTTAGAGATATGGAGAAAATATCAATATTTATCACAATATTTTTACCAAATACCTTGATATCGATGTTGCAACGATATAGTAGGGTTTACTATGGGTGGTTTCAAAAATGATTTACACAATGAGATTTGTTTATAAATAATCATCAGTAATGTGGATATGATGGCGAAGTGGGAAAAGGCAAATTATAGAACAGCTAAAATAGTCAGGTAAGTTCTGAAAATATCATCACATTATTGTAATGCAGCCTTTTAAAACCAGGAAAAGGCACTTATGATTATGATATCTAAAATCAAAGACAATATCTACGGTAGTCTCATGTTGTCCAGCTTTGGCAGTACTTACAATATTTTACCATCATTAAGTTACAAACAAAAGGACAACAGAGCACTCCTTAACCTTTACAGTATTTGTATTGATAGGTGCTTGTTCATCTCACTGGCTGACAACTGTTCCACTATATTTATGTAGCAAGCGGTTTCAAAATGCACCCTTGAAGAGAATTTAACCTTAATTGTGAATCCGTATTATGTTTTTCATTTTTCAGAGACTGAAGGATGTATCAGGAGAAGCCTATTACCCTCTACTGGAAGACGAGTAAGCAATCTCCATCTTTAACTTTAACGTTTTGGCCCCTCCACCCCGTCACTATTTGTCACATCCCCCCCATCATTTATTTTGGCTTGGGTAATGTTATATTCCCTTTTACTTCTCCCTCCGTCAGGCAGTCAAGTCTGCCCCAGTCCAACAGCAGCAATGAGCTGTCGGCCACCGTCACGCTCCCACTCATCATCCGAGAGAGAGACACCGAGTACCAGCTCATCCGCATCATCCTCTTTGACAGGCTGCTCAAGGTCTGCTCCAGACAAAGTCACACATACGCACAAACCTTAACAGCACATACACTCACACACGAGCATGTCTTCCACAATTAGACAGAGTGCCTAATTATGTCAGTGCCTGGTGCTTTTTTAAACTCGATTATTATTTGTATTATGATTTTAAAAAGGTTACTGTTGAATCAAAGCTTGGTAATTTATACTCTGTTTCCTATTTTGTCTTCAGGCTTATCCTTACAAGAAGAACTTGGTGTGGAAAGAGGCCAGAGTGGACATCCCCCCTCTTGTTCGAGGTCTGGCGTGGGCAGCGCTGCTTGGCATTGAGGTACAGGAGAATTGTCGTCCTGTGTTGAGAAAAGCTGCAGTTTTACCGTTGTTTTGAGCTGACTTTGATCAATTATTTTTCTTTTTTTTATACACAGGGAGACATTCAAGCCAAATACGAGAGCATTGACAAGGATACTCCCATACCAACTGACAGACAGGTAACTTGTTTAAAAAAAGACACAGCAGTAACACGTTTAACGTTTGTTTTTGACTTAATTCTTTTGTTGGCTGGAATTTTGTGCATGCCTCCAGATTGAGGTGGACATCCCGCGCTGTCACCAGTACGATGAGCTGCTGTCGTCTCCTCAGGGCCACATCAAGTTCAGGCGTGTGTTGAAAGCCTGGGTGGTCTCCCACCCTGACCTGGTCTACTGGCAGGGTTAGACACTGTTCCGAAAATGTATCTTGCTGTCTTTTTGTTTTACCCTCCATTGCAACCACCAATACGCTCCCACCCCTCAACCCCCTCCTCCTTTGTTTGCGTTATTCCTTATTGTACTACATATGACCGACACTAGATGGGGCTCATGTCACATCTTGTAAATTCCCTGTTTTGCCCTGCGTTACAACCATGTGAAAATGTGTATTATAAAGTGTTTTCTTTCCATCATCCCAGGTTTGGATTCACTCTGTGCCCCATTCCTCTACTTAAACTTTAATAATGAAGGTAATTATTTAAATTCTAAGAGCTACTACTGCTGTCACTTTCCTTTTTTAGTTTTTGACGTCCTTTCATATTTATCTTGTACTTTTCACAGCCCTGGCATATGCCTGCATGTCTGCCTTCATCCCCAAGTACTTGTACAACTTTTTCCTAAAGGACAACTCTCATGTCATTCAAGGTAGGGTATTCGAGACTACGCACTTATTCTGCAGCAATACAGTCTTGTGATTTTAAAGCTTATCTTTTTTGTTTCTCCTGACATAAATTACAGTAGAAGTAGAGTAGAAGCTTACTTGATTCCTCTTAAGCCATCCAGTGTTTTTGAGATAATGTAGTGAACTGCCAATGCAGGTTAAGTAAGAAATATAAAACATGGACAGCGCATTCAGCTAAGTTAAAAAACAACTTACCACTGGCTGGCACAGAGCATCAGGCCCTCAGCTCAATTTTGATTACATTTTGGCTCCATGTTGTTCCAAAGCTGTAAAAACTAATTTCAGTTTGTCTTAATGGAGTTTGCAGCTGAGCCACATCATTTAGAGATAGAGAAACAAATGAAACTGCAAAAGCCTGCAGAGAAATGTCAAGCAATTCTTATGCGACAACAACTCCACCATACACCTCTTGAACTCTGTGGGGAATGTGGCTCTTATCCTTTCTTTCCGCTGCTAGAGAGCGAGCTAATGTTTATCTGTCTGGTTGGAGGATCTTTGTTCATTTACAGTGTGACGAATGGTGCAAGTACAGCATTGCAATGTTTCCATATGACATATATGGTAGAAGGTACATTACTCCCTTACTGTTATAAGAAAAAAAAAAATTGTGCACAAATTGTGCAAAGAAAATTGATCTAAACATTGAGATCTCATTGCTTTATGACTGATTTACTAAATCCAATCATGTATGGTGTAGGTTTGTGTATGTTTATGTGTGTAATACATCTTGTGTTCTTACTGTTGACGGTAAACGCTTACTGCGCCATTGGTTAAGTTACAGTTTGCCAATGGGGGCATATGTGTCTGAGGTTGCTTACTCCTGCTGTAAAGTCTCCGTTCAGGTTTTTAGCACTCAAGCTGCACAATCAATTATTTATTTATTTATATATATATATATATATATATATATATATATATATATATATATATATATATATATATACCTCTTTCCCTTTTGCCTGTGTTTCAGAGTACTTGACCGTCTTCTCCCAAAGTATTGCCTTCCATGACCCAGAGCTCAGCAACCATCTAAATGAGATTGGCTTCATCCCAGATGTAAGTTTCCAAGAGTGCAAGTGCCCTGACAATAGGCCACAGTGGAGGGCCTGCAGGATAACAATATTGTCTTCTATTGCAAGTTAAAGACAGTAAGAAGTGATTCCAGTTGTTTTCCCCGTATGAAGGCAAAAGACAATGACCATCCATAGATCACAGTGTATATCTTTTCATTGTCATTGACACTTTTTGTTCCACATCCTCCTTTCCAGTATTTGCAGCGAGGGTCAGGTTCTCCCTGTAGTCCACTGGTGATTTATACAGCTATTAACGTCTGCCATGCACGCTTAATGATTGTCCTCTACCCGGCTTAGCTTATTTCTCTTACTATATGCCACCTCTTCCTGCCCTTCACTTCAGGTCTGCTCAGACAGTAACAAGGTTAAGTATCTACAGTCTCTCTGGGGTTTCAGTTAGTGTGCTGATGAATGTGTGTCACATGTGGACCGACTCTGGGACATTACCCGATGAAAAGTGGAGTCTTTACCATAGAGGAGTCAGGGATCAAGGCGTCCTCTTCCTCCTCCTTGCACTTTCTGATGCTGCAGCTCCTTTTCTAAAGTGGTGCAAGTGATGTTGGTGAAATGTTGATCCTAAAGTTAAAGTACTATTGTTAAAGCAAGCCTAAATTTACAGTTTGTAGGAAAAACATGAAATTAGGAAAGATAATTTGGCTTGTAGAACAAATGTTACCTGTAGTTGTTGATGTTATATGGGTATGAGCCACATCTTGAACAGATGTCCCATCGTGATTACGTGATTATTGCAATTTCTTACTCCAAATCCAATTTTCAAACTTGGCACTTCAAAGAAAAGCATGCTGTTATGATGCTGACTTGACAAGTACTGCATGAACAGAGCTACCAGTATTGACTTGCCTTTCAAAGGAGACTTTTTATACCTGTTTTTGTTGGTAAGCCAGGGTGATATTGGAACAGGCTTTGTTGGTACAGCTTTCATGCTTGATGTCAATCCCAGTAATTAGACTTTACAGACCACGAATCCCCTTTTCCTCTGTGAACTTCAGAGAACACTCTGAGCTGTTGTTTTTCTGAGGAAACAAATCCATCGGCCCTAAAAGACCAAATGTCACTGCAGTATGAAATGGATTTGCTTCCCAATGGCTAGATTAATACAGGTTGTCTTGTGCAAGCACGCAGAAGCCAGAAGCAATCTTTGGAAATGTTGTGGCGTTCAAGGACTACCCTCCAGTAATGCCTGAAGCCATCGCCAGAGAGTCAGATTGCATGTGGCCAGCGGTTTAATTCAGGCCATTCCCAATTTGGCCACATCTGCTCCCCTGGGTCTGCCATTTACACCTACACGAATCCAATCTGGCTGGACTTGCAGTTCTGCTAGTGAGCGGGTGAATTGAGACTCCTGGTCATCCCTCATGGGCAACAGAGAAAGTCTGCTAAGAAGTCACCAGGTCCCATGCAATTAGCTATCAATTATCTTTCTGAGATGAGCAGTATTCCTGCACACTCTGCTCCAGACCCTTTGGTACTGAACATTACAGAGCCTCGGCGACAGTGGCCAGTGGCAGGTGTTATAACAGGTGGTTAATGGTGGAGTGTGTGTGCGGTCTTTAATTTTAATTTGATAGATTTCCTCCAGGGAAAGTGTAGAATGAAGAGAAAGGAGGATGGATGACGAGATGATTTGGATAATGAGATTCATTGTTATTTTTCTCCCCATTGACTAATAACCAAACGCAGCACTTTGCTCTTTATGGCCGGTTTCTCAGAAGGCATAGAGATGTCTGCTGCATGTCTTAAAGACATCAATATAGGGAGAAAGCTGTTCACTTATTTCATGTGAGCTCTCAGCAATTTGATTTGACATACTGAATATTGCATACAAATGACTGCTACATTATTTCATAAATGTGCTTACACTATACCTTATCTCTTTTTCTCCCCGCACAGCTTTATGCTATTCCATGGTTCCTGACTATGTTTACACGTAAGTAGCTTCTTTTTTTTTACTCGCAATGTGGTTATAATGTGTCACTAAGCATAATCAAAAACTTTCAGAGGGTAATTTGGGTCTGCCTCAATTAGAGTATGAATAAAAGAGACTGAAAAGGTCAGTGGGTCCAGTATGGGCCAGATCTGTAGTTCTTTGTGTTGTTTGTCTCGGTGACCTTTATTCTAGCTGCTAATTAATTCCAGATCTGAAAGGAAAGGACTCGACCGCTCAGTCCCACACTACTTCAGATTTTTCTTTTATTTATCCTCATTTTGTTTTTTATTTAAATATATCTTAAAAGCTTTTTTGAGACTTTCAATTACATCTTGCAGTCTACAGCAGTGGATAGAGTTTGCTCAGTTGTCACTGATGATCTTTAGCAGAATACATTACATAAAAAAACAATTCATGTTCCAAGTTCAGTTGATGGACTGAACTGAATTTGCAGCTAAAAACCAGCGGTGAAAAGTAACTGAATACATTAAATCAAGTACTGTAGTTACTTTTCAGAGATGTTTCATTTAAAACATATGATGTATTGTTATTGATTAAACTACTCAAAAGTACTGTATATGATACAGATAAGATTAGCTCCACCTCAACCAACTCAACTTTCAAGTATTTCTTAGTAATAATGATCCAATAATCCAATAATATATAATAAAAAACTGACATGGCCCATTCTTGTTGCCGATAATTATATACTCTACACCGTTGAAGGCAGGGCTTGTATTTTATTGTGTTGTACTTTTGGCTTAAGTCAATTATTTGAATTATTTTTCCAATGGTCTCTTTTAAAGTACGTCTCTTGTCAGGTAATTTGTCCAAAAGGCCAGGCAGAATTGGATGGGACACTATACTGTAGTTTTTAAAAGGCAAAGATCTCTCGTATGCAGGAACCAAATCTGACTGAGTGTCACGACTCTGTGACTGAGCTGGAGACTTTACAGGATTCCTGTTGGCCAGTCTGCACCATTTTATGTGTCTAAGTAGTGACTCATATCCCATTAGTGCTCCGAGTTAGAAAAATATATGAAATACAATGTAATGTATAAACCATTGTGGGTGTTGGGGTGGTAGTTATCACAGAGCTATTTAAAAAATATTGATTGCATTGTCATGATTTTACAGTCGGCTGAAAACGTGCAGATAATGTATTCTAACCTTCAGTTGGCAAATGGTAACAATAAGGAGGAGAAAGGGAAAAAAACATATGTCAAGGGCCATGGGTAGAATGTGGCAGACAAAATCAATTCCAGGCGCTCTACCCCGGTTGGTAAAAATATAAGGCCTTTAATAAATATTGATTTAAGACAATATAAAAATAACTCATCGGCGAACTTTCCTTCCTCAGGAGAACCTTTAGGAGGGTGTGATGTATTTTTATACCTTGTTGTGTCTCAATTCACTAAAGACTTTTTAGAATAAATTGTATGATCTTGAATGACCTAAATTGGATTTTGTGTTCCACATACTAATGAATGAATTTCTCCTCTTTATTATAACTTCTAGATGTAAGGGTCAAGATAAACACTCTTGCTGCAAGTGTTTCCTCAAGATTTAAAAAGACAGCTCATGAGGAACTTTTGGCAGATCTATTAAATATGAGAAGATATGTCCATACATGCAACACTGGGGTTGTACAAAATAAGCAACTTATGTGAATCTTATAATATTCAGCTTTGGTTGAGATTTACAGACGTGTACTGTGAGAGTGTATATTAACAGTGTAGATTTTGATGTTCACTTTTTGTTAATATTTTTGCATGGTGTTTATAATGTGTCATCATTAACCAGTACAGAAAATAGTTTAATCAGGTTAGCATTAATTTAAGTGTCACTCATTACAATCAGCTTGGGCCATAGTGGCACAATGATTTCAGTGCCCGCAGTTCTGTCATCATTTTTAGATTTCAATGATGTCGACATGTTTGAGATGTATCAAATCAAATTTGCTGAAAGATGAGAAAATACTACAGATTCCAGCAATAGTAATATCAATAATTCCTTGCTTAGTTGTGTGAATCTGTTGATTCCAGTAAGAACAATGAAAGTCCTTTCACCTTCTGTGCTGCAGCAAAGGTACATTATTATTATTATTCTTACGTTGTATTATTTCTCTGCTCGTTCTCAGCATGCAGTTTGTCAGTTGATGGCAGCATTGAGCTTTTATCTTCAGCAGGGCATAGTTGGAGCTCTGAAATATGAGCGTATTAACAAGGGTCACAGATCACTGTTACGAATTAAATAATGTGCAATTAGCCTCTGTGACTTTGAGGTACAGACCCATCATACGCTACAACTATTTGAATAACTTTTTGCCTTCTCAATATAGAAAGTTGCATTTTAACCTAGCTAGTTGGCAGACCCTTATAGACAGAACACAACTTATGATTCACATTAATTGTAGCCAATTGATCTTGTTCAGCCCTTCGCGGCGAGGTATTTGATTCTTCAGACACACACACACACACACACACACACACACACACACACACACACACACACACACACACACACACACACACACACAGACCAAGACCACTCCTGGGGCAGAGAGTGTGAGGTGTGACCCTTTTACCCCCTAACCCGTATCCTCCCCCTGAGGCAGTGTGTGAGTCTAGTATTCAGGAGGTGTGCCCCTCTGACTGCTAATGTCTTCAATTCAATATGAGACAAGGTTGGAGGGTCATCCTCAATTCTCTCTCTCACACACGCACACGCGCACGCACACGCACACACAGATACACTGCCTGTCAGTCACATGGCCTAGTCTGCTCAGCTGACTGCTAATGTGGTGCGGACCCCTCCGAGGCATTTTCTCACCACTCTTGCTCTCTCGGCCTCACCAAAGCTGCATTGCACACACATACACACAAACACACACACGTCTACTGCCCAGCATCCACCTTAACAAACCGCGGGATGATAGAAACAGGTGGACAGTTCTGGTTCTCATGCATAAATCTCAACAGGGAGGAAACATTACATTTTCAAAAACTGAAAGTAATACCACTGAACTAATAACTGCAGTGGGACACATTATCAGGATGTGGTTTTAGTTGGCTTGAAATAACCTATGCAGGTTCCTTGCTCTAAAGCTCCTCAGCCCCCTGATGTTCTTCCTGTCATTTTTCCACCACAACACCCACCTCAAAACATTTTTCCCAGCTGCCTCCCCCACATCAAATATCCCTCCAGGCAAACTTGCCAACACACAATATTGCTTAGTGAGCTTCCCATTTTAAAGCCATAGAGCCATCTTAAGTAAATGCACTATGCACATGCAAATCACACTCATAATGTACAAACTGATTCCCCATTTCTCTCTGTGTGCGTGTTGCATGCTATTATATCCCGCTTGCCGGAGCCTATTGTGCATCCCTCGTAGGATTTGTCTTTTCAGGCACCCTGGTATTCAGTCATTTTGTAAAATCTCCCCTTTGTTGTGTGTGTGTGTGTGTCTGTGTGTATTTCTGTACGCTGCATACAGATGTGTTTCCACTGCACAAGATCTTCCACCTGTGGGACACGCTGCTGCTGGGTAACTCCTCTTTTCCCTTCTGCATCGGCGTGGCCATATTGCAGCAGCTCAGGGACCGTCTCTTGGCCAATGGCTTCAATGAGTGCATCCTACTCTTCTCTGACCTGCCAGGTGAGAAGATGAGCTGGCATATACATTGTTGTAAATACTATGTCTTCCTTTTGTCCCTCTTGTCAAGTGTATCACATACTTATATTTGGGTATGAAACAACAACCTAACAACATCTTTATTTACTTTCTGCATGCATGGATCAGTTGTATCTCTGCAGTTATTATTTGAACAAGTGGAAATCACACACATACTTTTTCCTGCCTTCCCAGAACCTTTCTAAGAGTTTGTCCATCTGTGTGGGCAACTGCAGGAGGCTGATTTTTCATTCAACAAAGAACCAATGTGTGTTGAGTTAATGATGTCTTAAAAGCAGGCAGCTCTGCTCTCCAGCAGATACACTCTTTCCTTGATGTGCTCGAGGCGAGTCACGCTCTGCTTTGCTCTGCATCTGTCGAACAGTAAACCACTGCACCCAGGAAATTGTCTGCCACAATAATCACAACCTCCACAGTATGGTTCTCCAGCATTACTTATAATCTTGATTCAGAGCTTCAAATCCATCGTTGGTCTGTGTGGACTGCTTAGCCACTAAAATAAATTGTTGCTATTGGGTTCTTTGGTGCTGTTATCAGTCATGGGACATCTAGCCAGAGAGGCTAAGTGGCACCTTTTTCAGCTCTGGACTACAAACGCAGAATTACTCCAGCAAGAGAAGTAGGTAAGACCCACATAAATAAAGCCTCGCGTTCGCATGGGGATGTGAGGCCAGCAGGCTGCCTGAAGCAACGATCTGCTTTGCCAATACAAACATACAGAGACATGTATTAAACATTGCCCTTAACAGAGGGAGACAGTGTGGTGGTGGTAAATCACACTGGTAGGAAAAGAGTAGGAAATGGCTGCAATTCAACATAATGAACATCAAATGTGATGCACCTGCATCAGTTTTATTATTTTTCCCCCACTCTCATTACAAGTAATGATGCGCAAATATAAAAAATATAGTGTCTTTAACTCCTCCATATAGTTGTTAATCCTGGTTTCAGTGCATGGCGGGCAAGATGAGTATTCCTGTCTCTTTTCTCAGGAGGGTCGACGCATCAACGAAGTGTTCAGTGGGTTGATTCTGATCATAGAAGCTTAATGGAAATGCATCTTATTAGCTTTGCTCTGTTGGTGTCATGTACTTGCTAGGTACTTTTAACAGAATGCCACCCTCCCCCCAGTCCAAGGGAACTTTTTACATGCCTTTTTAATGTGACACATTGCCCAGGGGACTCCGATGTTTTTGTCAACTGTATATGCCTCACAGAGTAGTCTCTCTTAATACATGCCCTCTTTACGGCTCCTTTTCAGTTGCACAAAGAGATCAAGTGTCAGTGACATAAAATCAGAGAGCGGCATTCATAATGTATGTCTTCAGAATGTACCTCTCGCCTAGGGGATAGCTCATACAATTTCCTTTTAAAACTTTATTTCCAAATGCTGCTCAGTCCTATTTTTTTCTAGCTGAAAGGCAGAATGACATTGGCATTTTAAAACCAACAGAGACGGGGACGATTTATCCAAAAGGCATGCTGGAGCTTTCTGTAAACTAAGGCCAGCAGCCTCTCCTTCAGCCTAAATTCAACATCGCCGTACTTCACTATGTTTTACTGTCCAACAGATTCATGTGATTGAGGCAGATGGGAAAAGGAGAGCCAGTTCTCCTTATAAAGGTAAAATATGTTGGCCTGCAGCTGCAGTCAGCTTCTTTGGCAACATTTCCTGAGGGTGGCTACCACTGCCAGCTCGTTTCTGTATATCACTTCCAACCTTATTATCGCAGCTTGTGTATACCTGGGTAGGTACAGTGTAGTACCTACCCAGGTATACACAAGCAAACTATATTGGGAAGGAATTCCCGGCTGTAGACTGACCTCAAACTGTTTATTTAAGTTTCCAGCCGTGTTCTAGTACACAAGATGGTATAATCTAACTTGTTACAGACCGCTAAATCCAAGTACAAAACAGTTCAGCACAATATGTATCACCCCTACTAAATGAGAGAAGAGGTCTTTCTACTGTGGGATTGTTAGCCTTGAATGTGCAGGGTTTATTTTTTAGACATGCTTGCAGAATGGCTGTAGTGATGGTTACTGTCTGTCTGCTGGCTGTTCCACTACTGCAGTCCAGACTGTAATTTCTCAAGAGCTATCGGATGGACTGTCATGACATTTCACACAGGCATTCATTGTTCCCAAAGGATGAAGCCTACTGACGTCAGTGACCCCCTGACTATAACCATCAGCTCAAAATTTAGTTCAGCTTATGATGGAATTTCTGCAAAAACTGCTAACATTCTCAGCCCCATCAGCTGTACTTGTTAGTACGGCAACATGTTTCACTCAGATGGTGACAATGTTACCGAGCTAGTGTATTTGTGAACACATTTTTAATTATAAAATAGCTATAACTTTTTTAATTATAAAAAATAAATAATAATAAAATAGCTATAACTTTGTGATTCTGTTTAGGCCAGCAGAGAAGGCTTAGCAGGCCCTGACGGTCCACCACTGCCGAGCTGCTTGTTTATCTGTGGACTCTTTAAGTCTTGTTCCTAACCCAATTTAACAAGCTATATATATTTTTTATTGAGTATACCATTTGCAGTGCTGCGATTTAATGCATAGTAAATGAAAGTAAACATATAGTAGGTTTGGCCATGTTAGATAATTGAGTCACAAAAAGATAGACCTTGGCAGCCTTTGTTGGTTTTAGAGGTCAGTCTGTATTTGCTCTGCGTCACCACATTCATGTAGTTATGAGTGCACATGCACACACGCACACACACACACACACACACACACACACACACACACACACACACACACACACACACACACACACACACACTGTGAGTTATGGTAGATATCTTGTGATTTGTGGCTCGCACCTGCTTCTTCCTGACATCAAGCGTGCAGAATTGATGTCCTCATACAACTGAGGCTTACATTCATTTGTTTCAGAGCATAGTCCACATGCTCCACATGCGTGTAACAACACGCGTGTGTGTGCATGTGCGCGTGTGTAAAGCAAGAAAAACGTGCCCTGATGCTGGCTGAACAGTATAAAAATAGGGTACAGTTTATTTTAAAGATAAATCACGAAACATGTAATTAAAAAAACGTGTTTACGCTATAAACGAATCAAAAGTAAAAGTGATGAGATAAACCACATCATCTCCCACTTTGTACCATTCTGGTTTGGGGCACTCATCATTGACATTTCTGTTCATTTCAGCCTGTGTATGAAGGGAGCCTGTATTTAGTGGTGATGACAGGTGATGTCAGTGGTGAAAAAACATAACATGCATATACATTTTGACTTAATCTAAGGTTCAGTGAAGTGGATTAACTTTACAAGATCCATAAGCAGGCTTGACATTTAGTTGCGAAATAAAAAACAAGTCTGCTCTCTTTCTATTCCCTTCGGCAACTGTCGGAATAAAAGTTAACGGTCAAGATAACGTTACAGGACAGTGGCTCTTAAATGATTCAGACACACTCTTCTCTCTCCCTCCTTCTAGGCAGTAAATGGGGCCAGTGACAATAATTCTCAGTGACAAGCCTATTACACATAACACTGTGAAGTCTATAGTTGCCAATATTCCAACGAAGAGAAGGAATCCAGATTTAAGGGAAGTGATGCAGACTATAAGGTCGTGCTCCCACCGCTCGTTCCCAACACCGCCAATACATTTAATGTTACTCATCATCCTTCACAAAACCTCCTCCTCACACCTGTGTTACTTTAGTCCTTTTGGCTTTCTGGACCATAAAGAAAGACTAAAATATGTGTTGTTGTTAAGTTGTATGACTGATGTCACACTCTCAGTATATCAGAGTCTGAAATCAAATGAAATGTGAAACAGCGAAGACCTGTGCTGCAACAGTTTGCCTTGAAGCCAGCAATTCATCTCAGCTGCCATTTGTTTGCAATTAATCTCATTTTGTGATTCCCATTTGCTAAGTCTTGTAGCCTCGGGTAATCTATAACTTTCTCTTGTTTGGAGACTTCATTGATTCACAATAGACCAGAAAGGCTCTCCGGCTGACAGGAAGCGTGTGTTTACTGATGATGCAGCGGCATTTGCCTTCACGGGACATTAGCATCTGTCTCAATGAGCAGAGCTGGGCACAGAACCGATGAGCTCTAGTTATAGACATTTAGTTCTGAGAAAAACAAGCACGAGCTGGTGAAAGTGCTCGAGGCAACACAGCACATAGGGACACCTTGAAAACATCAGCAGAAGGAGACGTAGAATATTGATGTTGAAGGTTTAGTGTTGGAAGTGGATGACAAATCTGGCATGACATATTTACATTTGCATTTGGGGATTTGACTGATAGTATAGTCTGGAGCATTTTAACATTAGAGTATAAATAAAATAATACTATTGCAGGCAGCCAGCATTAAGTAGGACCTGGGTATCATATCCATAGAGTCCTGACAATATTCACATGGAGCTGAATGTATTCATTATCTCAGATTCACTCCAGCATTTGAGCTCAAAGTTGAACTGTGTCTACAAATTCCCAGGCCTCAGAGAAGCCGAGCTATTTCTGAGCTCCCTATTTTTTACCGTTATAGACGTTCTCGACTGACACTAAGTATTTTATGAAATTCAGAACTGTAGCATTTCATTAATAATGTCATCAGGTATTTTTTTTAAAGAGCTAAAGGACTCCATTCAGACATGTATAATTCCATACATCATAAAAACTGATAGAAATAATACATAGGAATCATTTTTGAACCACACAATGACGTGGATCTCAATCTAATGCTGCATTTTACATTGTATCCAAGGAGTCTGTTAATTTTTTATGCATTGTACGAATGTAGTATACAAAATCCTTTGATTTGTGAACATGCCTTGGAGACGATAGTAATTATTTGTTTTTAACAATTCTTTGGCACCGCTGTTTGCTCTCTATCTCTCTCTCTCTCTCTCATATCAAGGATCAATATTTGCATAACCTTTTTTTTATTATCTTGGAATTCAAATTCAACAAAAGCAACCACAGTTCAGTCTTCCCAAAGCATTTTCTTAAGTTTCCGTTTTGGTTACTTGACTTTGCTTTCTGGGTAAATGTGTTGGATAAATGAGAACCACTTTGATTGATCACTGAAATGAGACTGCTCTTAATGGATGTATTCCAAGAATTATGCATGCACCCCTAAAAGACATGCAAATCCAATGCACATCATCCATATAAGTTTCATCAAAACAAACAAGCAACAATTGGAAAACCCTCTCATGTCTACAAGTGGAAATTTGAAGCGTAATCAACAGCATAAATCATTCCCTCACGTGCTGTCCAAACATAATCATTGGTATACAGTATAACTATGAAAATCAAAGGTGGATGGATGAACAAACCTCTGGACAATAGATAATCAATTTCTACACTCCCACCTTATGTTATCAACGTCATCCTGATTTAAAAATAAGGAGCTATTCATAATGTGAGAAGGGAATTCTCAATTGGCTCTATAATCTGTGGTTAATGTACAAAGTCATTTTCATGGTTCGTCTGTTATACTATGCAGGGTTGGTTGGAGCATTACAATGCAACAGATTTTCACTATGTTTTAATTTACTAAACCCTTAATCTCCATTATTGTCATGTCTGTCTTCCTTTGCACCACAATCCAATCCCCCCCACCTGAGTTGCTAGTTACAAATCCAGCTATTCTACTATTTCTGGCAACAAGTCACAGCCCACAATCAACACCTCTACATAATTACTGAAATGTAATTTTGCTTCCAAAAATAATAATAAGAAAATCGCTCTTTAATGAAATTGGCTTTCTGGAATGCCCCGTTGAGTCCAGAGCTTGTTAAAACCACTATCAACCTCCTCCTCCCCATTCCTGCCTCTTTTAGCTGGAGGAGTGATTGCATGCAGCATTCGTCGCCTGAGGGAGAGAAAATGTGTTTTCCTGAACTGCCTGTGTGCCCGTCGGTGAGGAATCTCAGACCGCTAGTGTGTTTTTCACTGGAATGGGCCTTGTAACCGAGTCTGTGAGGTCCTAGCCCATGTGAGCTGACAGGCCCTAACCTTGATGTCGCTGTGGGACATAGAGTGGGGGAAAGATACATCTTTTTCTATAATTTCGCTTGAGCCTGGGCCAGGTGCAGGTCATACCAAGGAGCACTCATTAGGCAGACTTGCTTATTATCCACGAAAAATGGGAGTGAAAGAGAGGCTATCAGAGCGAAAGAGTGTGAAGGAAAGAATTCCTAATTTACCCAAATCCTCGGCTAATCCAGTGAGTCCCTGTTCCCTAATCCTCTCTATTCTCAACGCGAGAAGCAGGAGAACGATGGATATTGCTGGAGAGGCATTCGGGGGAAAGAAGGACATTTTGGAACAAGTGCTTGAATGAGGGACAGCAGCTAAACTATGACCAGTTATTATTTTAAAGAGCCACTGGCACTGGTGGATGACTACTTACGATTATTAATGGCAGCAAAATGCCAAGGTCAAGATGCTCTCTTCTGCAACTAAACCTCCCACACCACATTTACATAATATTTTATGCTTTATGGGAAGGAATCAGATTTGTATTCAATCATTTTATTCTATCAAATAAATATTACATTTATAGCTAAAGTAAAATGTTATCAGCGGGAATTGAAAACTTACATTTTTGCTCTATACACCGTAGACACAGCAACGGGGAGCAATTAGGGGTTAAGTGTCTTGCTCAAGGACACATCGACATGGACTAGCGAAGCCAAGGCTCGAACCACCGATCCTCTGATTGAAAAATGGGCATGCTAACCACTGAGCCACAGTGTAAGCATGCTAACACATACAACTAAAGTGGTGAATTATCAAAAAAGTACAACTGCTGAACATCAATATTTTAGCATTGTTGTTGTGAGCATGCTAATAGTTAGCATTTTGCTGAAAGCACTGCTGTGGCTGTAAGTGCAGCCTTGCAGAGCCCCGAGCATGACTGTAGAACTTAAACAGCTGCTGTTTTCACCCAAAGCTCCGCCTTTTGATTCATTGGCTATTTACTAGGCTATGCTATTTGCTTTATGAAGATCCATGTTTGCTGGCTTAGTTGGGTAAACATAAAAAAGATGTGTTGTTTTTCACTGATTTCATAATAATTGGGTAAAAAGCAATTCATGGAAAAAGCGATATTAGGGCTTCTCTGTTGTTTTTGACTTTGCTCATAGGTTGCATTAACATCAACAATTTAATATTACTCTTCTTTATGCCGAACAGAAATTGACATTGAACGCTGTGTTCGTGAATCCATCACCCTCTTCTGCTGGACTCCGAAGAGCGCTACATATCGACAGCATGCTCAGCCGCCAAAGGCCGCTGGTGACATTGGCTTTGGGAAAGCAGCAACATACTACTCGTCTGACTATCAGGACATGCCCAAGACAGACCTGGTGAGTTGAATTAAGGAAGTTTCACCTTTTTTTTCACAGGTTATGAACTGATTTACCTCATTATCTACTTTGTATCTCCAACTTTTACTGTGAGTGACTGTTGAGGTGAAGCCACAGTGACCGAGGAGGGAGTCACCCTGAGCTGGTGTTTTTTTATAACATACAGTTGTAATTATGGGGTAACGTTTTGGAAATTTCAGAGGTATTCTTTTGTTAAGAACCATGAAAATATCTTGGTAATATTACGGATTAATTACATATATGTATATTTACATATTTGACTCCCAATAATTTAATAATTATTACCAGATCAGTGTAAAGTCTTACTGTCTAACTGAGCTGACGTAATAAGTGTAATACCATGTAATATTACGTTGAGGTTTTATTTTGACGAATAGAGCATAATAACATAATAATATGCTTGTTAAAATTGGGGTAATGTTTACCTTCATGTTTTTAGTAATATAGATTACCACAAAATAATGCAGAAATTATGTTCTAATTCTATTGTAGGGTAATGCCGTCAAAAGTTAATTTCAAATGCAGTGATTTGAAATATGAATATCAGCCTATAGCTAATTATTTAGCTATTTTTAATTTATCTATTTTTACAGTCAGCATGACTAATCTTAAAAACAAGACTGCCAGATCTTTTTTTTCTTATTATTTAGTGCCACTCACGCAGACTCGCACTGTACAGACGCCAAAGCCAATCTTCACAATGATGGTGTTTAGTTGTATTTAATGCTGGCATCTGTGCCATCAAGCCAGATTTCACACAACATCTGATGAATATTAAGCAGGTTCACCAGCAACTCCTTCAGCTCAGACTCCAGCAGGGCCTCTTGCAGAAACCAGCCCGCTGCGGACAGATTCAGATCAGGTGTCGCTGCAGGCGTTGACCTGTAGTCTGAAGCTTTGGTGGAATTAGGAGAGCTCAGCACCCAGCAGCTGCATCTCCTCCCACGGCCAGGAGTGGAGCTTTGCTTCGCTACTCCGCGTTCCCTGCTGGGAGCCCACACCACACTGCTGGAGACCCAGGACGTATTTATGGGCCTGCTGGAGAGAAGGGAGGTACGAGAAAACCAGAACCAGGACTGTGCAGAACAGGCTGTAAGATCCTGCTGCAGTAAAATTAGAGGTTTTCTAAACAGACTGTGGTGCTAGGAAACGCTCCCACTTTCGTACACAGGGACAGCCAAAATCAACACAAAATGAAAGTTCCTTGCTTTAAACAAACCATCAAAAAGATTTTCATAGTTTTAAGTAATCATTGATCTGATGCTTTCTTTCACACACGTCTATTGTCTTGTTTAGTTTTTGTGGCGCAGCTCTGTTTGCCTTTCACACCCGAATGCATTGTGTTCAGAAAGCTCACACACACTCTTGTCACCTCTTATCTGTTGTGTGCCCAAGTGATTGCTGTAATCTTTCTGATTCAGCCAAAGAGGAAAAATAAAGGGGTGGGAGGTGGCATTGATCCATGGCCACATCTTTCTGCACCCGCCTCTTTCTCAGAAAACATTGGGGCAGTAATGCACTTTGAAATGACACGATAAACAACACTAATTTCACAATAGGATTCTGAATGTTGAAATAGAAATGATTTGCCCATTACTTATTATCACACATTACATATTACGCAGAGATTGCTGACTCTACGAATTTCTTCTCAGGCATTTGACTTTCTCAGTTAAAGCCTCGTTAAGTTTGTATAGTGTGTGAAATGCTGCCAGACGAGACAGTAGCAAACAGCAAATGAAGGTGTATGGGAAGTTACATCTATCAACATGCAGTCACTCCCTTTTCAGCTTCCCTATAAAGTCAATCCGAAGATGAACAGGGAATTACTGATTTTAAAAGCCTGCAATTTTGGGAGATATCTGCCTGATTTGATTAATGGCAGAAGCCTCATATTAGCTTCAGTGAAAATGTATTATGGCTGGATTATATGTCCCTCATCTGTTACATTGAAATTGCTTAAAGAAGGTATCCTCTTTTTATTAGGGCCAGTATGAACAAGAAGAAGAATTACAGCAAGCAAAACCTGTTTTCATGTTCTAATGGGCACTTAACTATTGGTTTGGACAGACTTGAGAATGTGTGAATCTATCCTGGAGGCTAAGATTGAATGGGAAAGATACAACAAACAGTACTTGGGGTAGAATAGTAAATTCTGACTTTTTCTGTGGTTCTCCATGATGTCTTGACTAACTAACTTAATATTGTAAAACTTGTTATGGCGGATACAGATGCTTGTAGGGTTGTTTGTGTTGCATGCTGCCCTACAGCCCTTCTCTCTGGTCAGAGAGCAGGAGGCTCCGTCAGCAGATTCTCAGCCCTCGTGGTGAACAGAAATCCATCTCACCGGACAGCCGCTGTCTACTCAGCTTGGTCTGAGTGAGTGTGTCGTAGAAAACCGGCTCTCCTCCATTCTCTCAGCCATTAATAAGACAATCTAAACATAGCAAAACAAATACAAAAATGCTCTACACTTGAACCATTCATTAGATTTTTGGACGACTGCTTGCAAATAGTGTCGCTCCTCTCTGGCAGCCATACAGTGTAAACGTGCTCCAAAATGTACACGTTTTCCATCTCAACAGGATAAATGTGTCTATTTGCTAACCACTGTAATGTGCTGTGCATAAAGAGGATGGTATTATTATTGGCTATAAGGTTGTGCTTTAAAATATAAATAAAAAAGAAATAAATGTGGTACAGTGAACAGGAGGCTATAGTTGAGAGGTTATTGCTCACTGTCATGTAACAGCTGGCAGAGCTGTTATTTCAAAGACTAAGTGAATCGATGTCCATAATGCTTCCTGGATCAAATTATTCAGAACATGTGCGCCACATGAGCATTAAAAACTGTGAGCAAAAACCAATCAGGTAGGATAATCTATATGGGATGAGTTGAGAATGAGTGAAGACCGGCCTCGTATGTCTTCACTGACTACGACCAAGACCCAATCACATGAACACCTGTATAATATACAGTATATGATGCAATCTATTACAAAATTTCTGCAATGAATTGAAGCATTTTGAAGCTTATTATATAAAGTTTAGTTGACAGTATGACATGTTTCAACCTTTTTAAAAAGATTTCTCAATATTATCCACATTATAGAAACGGACGAAGAATTTAATGAATTCCTCTCTGACACATTGTCAACAGACACTGAACTGTAAAGGCTTCACAAAGCTTGGATTTATTTCAGGGTGTTTTAAAGGATTTGGATTGTATTACATGTTGCTGTGTCTGCCCTGTTTTATTTCCAGGTATTAAACGCTTAATCATGAGTAAACTCTGCAACGTATTTCAGTGATAAATCTTTCAAGTAAAGCAAATATTGCTCTTAAAAGTCATCATCAATATTTCAGCTAGAGTACTGTAAATTTCATTAAAGTCTGTAATGAACACCTGACTACAATTTTAAAAGTCATCAAACAAAGTACAAACCAAGTTGCTTCTACAACACCAAAGCAGCATTATATGTTCAGCCACTATCAATCTGTGTGTGTTTTGTCAGCAAAAATAGATGTATTTTCATTAGAGGAGGCTGCTTTTTCTCAAAAGAAATCATTCATGTTTGAGCAATATTGGCAACTGCTGTGTGGCCAGAATTAAAACAGGGGATTGGTGTGTGTTTATGTGCACATGAAGCTGCTCTGAGGGGTATTTGTTGTCAGCGTTTTGCTCAGATCATGGCCTCAATTATGCTTCTCTTCTCTTCTCTTCTTGTCGGACTGCAGACTTGGCAGATATGATGCGTTTGTGTGCTTTAGAAGTGATGCTAAAACACAACAGACTGTAATGTTTGATATGAGAAAACCTCAGCACAGTAATAATCACGCAGTGTGAAGGCTCTTTAATTGAGTCATTGACCTTGTCATTAAGCTTTATCCAAGCTGAACTACACCATGGATACCAGTTCAATATGTTAAATGATTTGGTTTCTTTTGGCGACTGTGGACCAGGAGCATTTGTGAGTAGACGCACACACAAACACAAACCACTGCAGAGGATTTGTGTCTGCTTATCAATGGCTCCAGTTTAGCCTCATCACTGTCACCAGTGAAATGCAAAAGTGTCATTAAACCATTTTCAGCTGGCGCACACTGCTCTTCCTGACATTTAAGTCGCCACAGAGCGCTCCGTCAGCCACAGGCAATGACAGGCTGCATAGTTTTGCCTGTTTCTGTCATACGATATGGAAACAATAATGTGTAGTAACGCTAAAGTATATCTATTGGTGTTGCAACTCATCATTTGCTGCACACTGAAAATGTGCATATGGATGAGCTCAGCCGAGCAACCGAGCCCGTTTTACTTTATGGAGATGTCCAAAGTCTTTCTTCACTCTCACAAACAACACAAATGTAGAGCAGTCAACAGCTTAGCACTGTTTATTATGTCAGACCCAAAACAGCATTGACTGCTGTGTCAGCAGATCATTTGCACAGAGTTTGGACTCTAGATGTCTGAGCAGAACTGCTGCTCTAAAATTATAAATCAGCCATAATGTTTAAAATGTTGGCGGAACAGCATTTATTTATCAGTAAATACCCAATCCTCAACTCCTCTTTTCCCCCCATCTGTTTACTCATTTGCTTTAGTAGCTCTCTCTATGCGACAACATGCTAATTGTATGTTATGTTGACCAGCATACATCTAGTATACACAACCGATGTCTGCACACACACATAAAAACAGCCACATGCACCCCATCTCCAGTGATTAGATATGTGATAGTCAACAGGACTTGCCGTAATCATTGCTCATCACAGCAGAAAGTCCTGCCAGCTCAGAATGTTAAGACCCGGCTGAACACACACATTGAGAGATTGGTGCAACTGTGTTCTTTTCTCTGGGTGTGTGCAGCAAAAATGCAAAACAATGCTAAAAGCAGTGATTTAAAGTTGGCTTAAGGTTTTAGTACATGTGTTTACACTGGCCGCATGTGAAAATGTACACAAATGTTTTCTACGCACTATTAACCACGTTATTTACCACTCGAGCATGTGAATTGATCTCCGAGATTATTGACTAAAAATTACATTAAAACCTACAGTAGATGTACCAACATTTATTTTCCTTCAGCCTTCTTTGCACCGCATTGTATAGTTAGCTCTATTTGCAGGTATGTTTTTTTTCCATCTCAAAGAGATTATTTACATCAATGATGCCACAAGAAATGATTCCTTGTTCTGTATCTTTTAACATAGTTTGAAATGTCTGTGCTGTATTAAGTTAATTTGCAATTGAATAGTTGTGCTGTATTAATGTGATGGTAATAATATGTTGTGTGCTTATAAATCTCTATAATTGTTATTGTGATAGAGACTATGAAATGGTGTTTCTGCATTTAAGTGAATGTTTTTAGTGTCTGGTGACTGCTCTGCCAACAAACGTGGAGATGGAAATTGGCTAATCGCTTAATCTGGCATAAATCATCTCTTTGTGAATGGTTCTATGATAAAGAATACAACATGATGATAACAGAAACAGAGAACTCTTGCATTGACTGAAAGATTGAGAAAAAATGTCAAGACTGACGGCTGACCAAACCACAGTAATGAATCCCTTTACGGTTGGTTTTAATTTGGAAGCTTGTCTCCACAGGCAGGTTTTACTAAGCAGGTGTGTTCAGTCGCACCCTGGTTTGCTCCAACGTTGAATTTACTGAACTCACAATTGTATTTTGCCTATTCCATTTTTAATGACACCTTTGTGTCATTGTGACACAGGTGTTGACTCAACTTTGTGGCCATTTTGTGTCCGTAGTTTAAGTCGTGTTGTGTGTCACTTGCAAGGTTTCCTGCTGTGTTTTGTAGTCACTTTGTTTTTATTTTCATATAATATATTATTGAAAGGGTACTATTTCCTACAGCAAATGCAATATAGTTAATGAGTCTAGCTATTGTTTTAGCCCTTAACCACAAACTAAATTGGGGGCATGAGGCAATATAAATCAGGACCTTCACCTCTGTTACAATGTCCTGGTGTCCTGGTGTGTTTCTGGTTATGAGAAATACAAACACCTTTCAATAAAATGTTGTTTAATATTCCATCAAAACAAAGAATCAAAACGCACCATAGTTCTTATTCAACACACAAACAACTACATTTATCGGCTCAACATAGAACTGAATATTATGTGCATGGCATTATTTATTGCAGTGCTGGTATTGCATCAAAGAAATACAGATATTTCTATTTTTCTCTATGTTCAACCTATCAATTTACATGTATTTGTTTGTGATTGGTAAACATCAGATTGAAAGTTGAACGAGGTGAATTCCTTTTTCTTTACCACGAACCAAATTGTGGGTCATGGCAGTAAGACGCCATGAATATGTAGATCATGGTGCTGCTTGTGCTCTCTCGTGTTGCCTAGGATAGCTGCTGTTGTTCTTCAGGAGAGCAGAATAATGGTATTTGTTGAAAACAAGGCACCACTCCTCAAATCTCTTCCCTTTTACAATTCTGGCTCTGTGTTGTTGTGGCAGAGGGAAGCTGCACCCTTCAGACACATCCGTAAAATTATTACGATAGAGAATTGAGAAAAATATTGTTGCTATAGTCACAGTTGAAGTAAGATACCTATAAGAAAGGATCAGGCAATTCATATTTATTCGAAGCGGACAATAATAACCCAATTGTTTTAGAAATCTTTAATAAAGAGGAAATGTAACGGCTTTGCATGTTGCTTGTCAGGGTGATTTTTTTTAAAAACGCTTGAACAATACCAGGATTTAAAGGTACTAGCTCAGGTGCAGAGAATTGTTCCATTAATATCTTCTCCCAAAAAATATGAATCTTACAAATCCTTTCTGGACCCACAGATGTTACTGACTGCTACACTGTTGGTCGGATGGATTGTTCAGCTAGCCAATGGAGTTTGCGGCATTTTATTTCATGGATGGCAGAGTTTTGCCACTAAACCTACTCAACATGCAGTTGGCCCTTCTCTGTTCTGTAAATGGCTTTCATTCAGTGTGCTGACATTCATAGCTAATTCTGTTAGTATTTCTCTTTATAGTTGATTTGCATGTAAGTGAATAGAAGAACCAAACTGTTTAATGACCGATCATTATCACAATGCATGTGTTTGTTAGTGTTTTTTTTTTTTTAAGGAAAAGGAAATTGGCAGCATACTCCCTTTTCTCACATGTAATGCTATAAAGTATTTCAGGGCATCTCGGAATCATAGAGGTATTCCACCTGCTCACCGTTGCAGAGACCAGGGTTTAGTCCCCTGCAGCCTCGCCTCTGGCTCAGTGCTTTAATGAATCCATTTGGCAGCGCACATGGAAACTGGCAAAGGACCATGTTCTGGTCACCGCTGCTGGTCTTCTGTGGTGCTCTTTGAGCTGTAATATTGGGTTCGTTTGACAAACCGTTTTTAAGGACGGTGTTAAATATTTCATTAATACAGAGAACATTTTGTTAAAATAGAAGGCATTCAGGTCTAATCACTGGTTTTTCGATTTTAAAGAAGCAACAGTATCCAAATTGACACTATTCTTTGTCTCTTGAGTCATTTTACAATAATGACTTATTACCGCACTACACTTTTCTTCTCCTTCATATGATCTCCTGTTACTGTTTTTTCTTGCAGTCCCGGGATCCTCTGGCGCTTTGTGACCTGAAAGCAGAAGTATCCCCAAGGATCTCGGCCGAGGACTTAATCGATCTCTGTGAGCTGTCATTGGCCGGGCCCACCAAAAGGACCAGAGCCGGCAAGCCCAAAATCATTGCTGTTGACATCCGCACTGCCGAGGAGTATCCTTACTATTTCTGAATTTTACCAGCCAGTCTGTTAAATGCTGGCATTTTAACATTCAAATACACTGTACAATATTTCTCTGCTGAGGCACATTAGGAATTTGTGCACACAGACTGGCGCCTGTTTGAACAACCTTGGATTGTGTCCAACAAAGCAAGAAAACAAAAAATGTTCTGCTGAGAAATTATGGCCAGTTTCAGATAAGGTTGTTTTGAGTAGAATTTACTTTAGCAAACTTTCTATAACTTAAAGTTTTCTGTTATTCAAGGGAGGGTTATAATCATTATTTCCCATGTTATACAGCAGAAATGGGTCCTACAACATAGTGTCCGACCACGTCAAGAATCAAAAGGCTTTGTAGTTGATTTCCGAATGGCTAGACTTGAAGGTCGAGTGAAAAGCTGGTGAGAGAGAGTCAGATGAGAGGAGAGAGATGCAATAACCGCCTGTACTTTCAGACAGTTTCTCCGGGAAGACATTCATCGTACACTAGTTTGTACGCATGAAAAGTGACAGAAATAGTTGTGTAGGGAATGAAAAAAAAGAGAGACATTTTAAACCCTGGCTTCTTTTCCATCTTGTGGGCTGTAAATGTCGGATTGTTGACGTCGGGAAAGTTGCCGGACACAGTCCCCCCAATTGTGACAGCACTTCTGTAGGAGTATATTGGCAAAGCTTTTTTCTTGCAGGCAGGACAGGAAATAGCGTGGGAAATGTTGTAATTATAAACAGTTTGAGCTAGTAGAAGCATTATTGGACAATACCTTCACTTTTTTTTAAAAACACCTATAATAGGAATGCAGCCAAAGTCTTTTGTCTTGTTCAGTCTAGTTGGCAACAGGAAACGATTTTGGCATCAGAGACGTTCTGGTTTCAGTTTGTAGTTCTAGTAGTATTGACCAATGACGTTGGAGCAGGCTTTGTTTGAATACAGGTAAACAGTCCGTGTGGAGAATCCGCCGGCTATCGTTTGACGATGACTTAGCTTTTTATCGGTTTATTTGTATGTAAACTGGCTACTTGTAAAACACTCCGGTTATCTCTTAATTCCAACTCCAGTTTTGCATCTGAAGTTGCTAATCGGAGTGTAAACAATGAGCAATGCACGTCAAGTCTTGGTCCGGATATCAAAGTGGTTCTCTGAAAGTCAGAGTCCAAGTCATGTGTGGCTGCCAGGTCCCTGTAAAAGCTGTGATTATGAATCTTTGAGTGTCATTTATATCCGGCCTGTTCCTGTTGTGTAATCTCTAGGACATATATTTTCTGGCGTGACGTGTGAAACTTTATCCGGATTGATTCATGTTTCAATTCACTCAAAATGATGTTGTTCCAGGTTAAAGACACGCAACCTAAATTTGCATTCAGTTGGATCTGTGCATGCGAGAAGCCTTTCTCTTTATCCCACAGTGCCTCTGAACTCGTGCTTACCTCTTGACCTGGTGCCAGTGCTTTGCAGAGTTTTGAAATTGAACCACAGGCACAGAAAGTAAATCAGTGACATCCCCATCTCAGGCAAGTAGGAGCAGATTCAGGGAGGATGATCTACTTTAGTCATGTGCTGCCAGATTCTGCAACATTAAGTTCATGCTTTTACATGCTATTTTTTGTTTTTCATGAGAATTCTTTAGTCTGGTTATTGTTTTAACAATCAGCTGCAAGCCATGACTAGCACATTTTAATATAGATTGTAGTAAACATTCTTATTTAAAAGCTGCATACAAAAGTAGCTCTTTTGTTAAATAGTGCAATAGTTCAAGTGAAACGTTTCTTTGTGACAGCTCACTGTATGTGTGGGTATATGTGTGTGTGCTGTACAAAGGAAGCCATGTATCTCCAGAAGTGGTAAGTGAGATTATTTTTATTTCCTCCATGATTTAAGAGGTTTTTCCTGCTTCATAAGAAAAATAAACAATTGAAAAAAACTGTTTAATGAGCTGAAATTGTCCCGAAAAGCATAAAATAAAATAGTTTTTCTTTGTTTGACGTTTTGGAGACACATGGCTTTCACATGATGTGCATACACATGCATAAATGTAGGTCTCCCATACAAACAAATTTCCTGTAAATCCCTGAGATTAAAAATGAAAATGTCAACTGCTTGCCACAATCAATAGAATAAGTATTAATCTTTTTCATAACCCTGCACAAAATTACAATATTTTAGAAAGACATTTAATTTGCTTTTGCAGATGCGCATTTTTTATTCATAACTAGCAGTGTATTGACCCAGAGGACCCTGTCTGGACTAAATGCAGAGGATCCAAAGTGAGCGTAACTCTTCAGATCTGTGGAATGGTATTTGTCTAAGGGGGCAAAAAGAGCCATTAATCAATAAGGATTAGTGTAGAGGGCAAGATTTAAAAATATCAGTTTCTTTTGCCAAATTCTTACATGAGCGTTGTGATGGACCGAGGCTCCTCGGGCTAGCACACATGGACAAAAGGGATTTGACTACTTTCGCAGGATTTGGCAACCCTTGTTCACCTTCATTGTGATCTTAGGCAAAGCTCTGTTGTGGGTTTCTGCGGTCACAAAAAGTGGATTAAATTCTGTGGAGTTAATTTAGGACAATCTAGATTTCACTGTCTAGGTTCCCGGTGGTTATTGCCTGCAGTAAAGCACATGGCCTCTTGTATTTCCAAGGCTAAATGTACCATAATGGGATTTGTTAGTTCATGGATTATACGCTAACAAACTCTATATGTTCTTGTGGCAGCTGGTATGATTTGGTGAACATTATCTTTTGACCGAGAAAGAAGCACCACTTGTCTAAGGATATGTCGCGATAGTGTCAATAGCTATGCTCTCAGAAATAGGACAAGCTCCTTTTCTCAAGAGTAATTATTCCATTACATACCACTGTGGGGTTGTTCACTGTCCCTCTGCTGATACTCACTCGTTTTCCAGCAAATCCCTCACTAAGAAGCAGTCTTTTTCCTTTCTTTCCTTTTTTTCTTTTCTTTTCTCCTGCTGACTCCCTCATTACATCTCATAATGTATCTCTATTCTCCCGGCTCCTTCAGAGAGCTAGTTTTTCCCACACTGCTATCTTGACAGGAATGAGCTCTCTAATTATCATTGAACTGACTTGATATTGTTTAATACTGTCTTTTTATTATCCGTGTTGCCCGAGGGTTTTGCTGTTACTTGTAACTATATGAAAAAAACAAGGTGCCTTACCTGTTCAATGCTTTGCTCCTTGACCACACTGCTTTTAGCTTTGGCAGAGGCCATATTTCTGGCAGCATCAACATTCCCTTCAGCACAGCATTCAGCCCTGACGGTGAGCTGGTGCAGTGTCCTGCAACAGGAATCCTCCAGAACTACAGAGGACGTGTCATCGTGATCATTAGCCATGCCATGAAAAGTGCTGTTATGGTGAGAAAACACACACACACACACACACACACACACACACACACACACACACACACACACACAATCTACTACATATAAACCTAATTTGTGGATTACACAACCTACCATAGAGATGTCATATACAAACACTTTATAATATTGTAGAAGTCAATCTCTCTGTAATGTTGCTTTTTGTAATATCTAAGGCGGACCATTATTGTTTAAACATGCATTAGAAATATTGAGAGATCAGCAGTTAATACCGGTGTGATGCAGATAACCGATGGTAATCTTGTTCTCCTAACGTTGTTGGAGTGCCCTGGCCCGCTTCTAAATCACCAGACTCTCTCCCAGTGTACTATTTTAGCAATGCAAGTGCTTTCAGAATGGCAATTCATGTCGTTATCAAGATGAATTGAATACATTTTTTTGAATTCCTTGACTTGATGATGGTGCCAGATGAAAAGTTAACAATTCACTTTGCCCCATACCTTGATTTTAAGCATTGAACACAGAGATTTGCATAAGCATGCTAACGTCAGAGGTGATCAGCATGTTATCATTGTCACTGTGAGCGTGTAATCAAGGTAATGTTGGGCTTTATCTCAAAGCACAACTGTGCCTCAGTACAGCCCGCAGAGCCTCGAACAAGAAAGACCACGGGTTTGGTAAAGATTGTACTCTGGCTGCCATGTTCCAAAAAACAACAGCCTGAGTGATTTTCTGCAACGCAACATCAAACAAAGCAATCTTGACAAATAACAGCAGAGGAACGAAACAAAGTTGGCTCTATATTAATCTTTAAAGGTTTTTCGTTGAATAGCAGCTTCCTGGGTGGAGGTCATGTCTGCAGAACTCAGGGTCATATTGCCTCCTTCAAAACTCTAATCATTAAGACTTATAAATACTTGTGAAATAACAGTTAATGAAAACAGACGTGAACAGTATTTGTAGTGACTATTATATTTATATAAATAAAATACCGAGAAATATTCCCTGATATCGGTTAAATATGAAACTTTATATATAGTAATTGCTATCCTCATTGAGGCCATAGGATGTAAATGAGGCAGATAGGCTATCAACAAAACAATATGAGTACAGTTGAAAGCAAAAGTGTGTGTGTGTGTGTGTGTGTGTGTGTGTGTGTGTGTGTGTGTGTGTGTGTGTGTGTGTGTGTGTGTGTGTGTGTGTGTGTGTGTGTGTGTGTGCAAATATAAAACTGGAATTTAATGAACTGCAAGAGAAGCTTTTCATACAATCTAAGGCAACTGATATAAATCCATCTGCTGGCTTGAGAAAATTAAATTAAAACTGTTCATTTACAGTACCACAAAGATGAGCAAAGTGCTGCTTGTTCCGCCATGACAGTAGTGTCCAATGTATGTACACTATGTATGTGTAATTGTAATTATTTAATTTTTGATCGTCACGTCGACTTGCACCATATACACATCCCAAAAGACTGTGATATTGCATGCATTTGAGGATTTTTTTTAGCTGATAGAGTATCAGTAGAAAACTGACTTTCAATAAAGAGTGTTGGAAATAATTTTATTTAATTTTACTCGATAAGCATCCATCAATCCATTTTCAGCCGCTTTTCCGGGGTCGGGTCGCGGTGGCAGCAGGTTCAGCAGGCCGACCCAGGCTTCTCTCTCACCCGCAACATTTTCCAGCTCATTCTGGGGGACCCCGAGGCGTTCCAAGGCCAGCCGGGAGATATAATCCCTCCAGCATGTCCTGGGGTTTCCTACCAGTTGGACGTGCCTGGAAAACCTCTAATGGGAGGCGTCCAGGAGGCATCCTGACTAGATGCCCGAACCACCTCAGCTGACTCCTTTCGACATGAAGGAGCAGCGGCTCGACTCCAAGCTCCCCCCTGATGTCCGAGCTCCTTACACTATCTCTAAGGCTGAGCCCGGCCACCCTGCGGAGGAAGCTCATTTCGGCCGCTTATATCCGAGACCTCGTTCTTTCAGTCACGACCCAGAGTTCGTGACCATAGGTGAGGGTTGGAACGTAGACCGACCAGTAAATGGAGAACTTTCCCTTCCGGCTCAGCTCCCTCTTCACCAAGACGGACCGGTACAGCGCCTGTTTTACTGCTGCAGCCGCACCGATCCACCTTACCTTTACTTGTGAACAAGACCCCAAGATACTTGAACTCCTTCGCTTGGGGTAGGCAGTTTGTCCCCACCTGGAGGGAGCAATCCACCGTTTTCCGGTAGAGCACCATGGCCTCAGATTTGGAGGTGCTAACTCTCATCCCTGCCGCTTCATACTCGGCTGCAAAACGACCCAAAGGTCACGGTCCAAGGAGGCAAACAGGACCACATCATCCGCGAACAGCAGAGATGTGATCCCGAGACTTCCGAACCGGATCTTCTCCGCCCCCTGGCTGCGTCTAGATATCCTGTCCATGAAAGTCACGAACAGGAACGGTGATAAAGGGCAGCCCTGGCGGAGGCTAACACCCACCGGGAACGTGTCTGACTTATTACCGAGGATACGAACACAGCTCCTACTGCAGGCGTACAGAGACTGGGTGGCCCGTGCCAACGGGTCCGGCACCCCATACTCCCGCAGCATCCCCCACAAAAAACCCAAAGGGACCCGGTCGAAAGCCTTCTCCAAGTCCACAAAGCACATGTAGACTGGTTGGGTGAAATCCCAGGACCCCTCCAGTAGTCTTGCGAGGGTAAAGAGCTGGTCCACTGGTCCACTGGTCCACTGGTCCACTGGTCTACGACCCGGACGGAATCCGCACTGTTCCTCTTGAATCTGAGGTTCGACAAGCGGTCGGAGCCTCCTTTCTCAATAAGCAATTTGTTGGATTTTAGCTGTATTCTGAAAGTAGCAGAAATAAGAACTGCGTACATTTTTATGTGTTTATTAACAGCAACGATATTATTGCAATATACAACAAATTCTAAAATCCACAGCAGTCTGGAGAAAACCCTGTAATCTTGACACATCATTGTCTTTGACATTTCAGAGCACAGAAATAACTTCAGCGTAACAAAACAATATTGATCATTATATATTCTGCGTTTGTGCTCTTGTTAGAATAAATTAGCCAAACTTAATGTAAAAAAAAAAAAACTCTGCAGTGATATGGCTTCAGGCAACATCCCAATTTAGAAAATATGTCCTCCTTCCATATGTTGGAAAGTAAGAGAGGGAAATAAGTAGTTCTCCTTAATTGATGAGACATGAGTCCTAGATTTCTTTTTTTTAGGGAGCAGCAGAAAGATATCAGTTTCTATCTTGGTTAAAAATAACCGTTAGAGAGTAATGGAAGAATTCTTTTGCAGATAGACTGAAGTGTAAATATAAGATAAGATAATCCTTTATTAGTCCCGCAGTGGGGAAATTACAGGATTACAGCAGCATTGCTTACAAGTAGAAAAAAAGATCAAAATCAAGTAATATAAAAAAAACAGTAATTAAAAACAAAATAAAAAAGCAGTAAGAAGAATATTAAATATACAGACTGAGTACAAAATAAATAAAAGTGTATAAAAAAAAGTACGTATTGCACGTATTAGATATTGCACCAGGTGAATGAATTAAAGTGTTCAAGTGTCAAAGTGTTAGTGGTCTACTGGAAGCCCAGCGTATTGTGCAGCCTGACAGCAGCGGGGAGAAAGGACTTGCGATACCTCTCCCTCAGACACCGGGGGTGAATCAGCCGGTGACTGAAGGAGCTGTGCAGCTCTGCCAGAGTGTCCTGCATGGGGTGGGAGTAGTGGTTCATCATCCTCCTGTCCCCCACCACCTCCACAGTATCCAGAGGATGCCCGACCACGCTGCTGGCCTTCCTCACCAGCATGTCCAGTCTCCTCCTGTCAGCTGCCGTGATGCTGCTGCACCAGAAGACCACGCCATAGTAGATGCCTGATGCCGCCACAGAGTCAAAGAAGGTCTTCAGGAGTGCTCCCTGCACCTTAGCAGAAAAAGTCTGCTCTGTCCCTTTTTGTAAAGTGCGTGTGCGTGGTCGGACCAGTCCAGTTTGTTGTTCAAGTGAACACCCAGGTGCTTCACAATCTCAATGTCCAGTCCCTGGATGCTCACCGGTATCGGAGGAGAGCGTTTACCCCGGCGGAAGTCCACCACCAGCTCCTTGGTCTTGCTGGAGTTTATCTGGAGGCGGTTCCGCTGGCACCATCCTAAAAAGTCCTGGTTTAGTTCTCTGTATTCCCTGTCATCATTGGTGGTGATGAGGCTGACGATTGCAGAGTAGAACTTTTGTAGGTGGCAGTTAGCAGAGTTGTGTTTAAAGTCCGAGGTGTATATGGAGAAGAGGAATGGAGCCATAAATATAGTTGTTTGTAAACTGCGTATGGCTCATGTATCAGAACATGGCCACAGCGCTACTCTTTTGCAGTGCAAATATAAAATCTGTGTTGTTATACAGCATTAGTGTGATTGTTTTTTATCACTATCGTCATATTGTATTAAGTATGAAGATCGATCAACCTCTTCATCCTCACACATCGAGCAAGTATGATGACTATTCAACCTCCCTCCCCACTGCGGCCAAGCCCACACTTGAAATTCCATATCTGAGGTTGAACCTCAGTAATTCGTCCGACCTTTCAGCCGTGCAGGTCACAAAAGTAAAGGTCAATAAAAGGACTCAATTGTGCTTAAATGCCATCCACATCTCTGTGCACCAGACCAGTGGCATTATCATTAACTCTGGGGCAAAGCAATGAATGCACTCTCTGTGGTCAGGCTTTACTGTGCACCTTTTAACATTTAAACCCCATTGGCATTAATAAGTAAGCCTGATTCTCCATGCTCTGTTTTCATTTTATTCAGTTGATTGTATCTGCATTTTCTTTAACTGTACTCCTAAAACTCTTGAGTGTATAAGCAGCAACCCAGGCAGACAAAGTACGTTTCACTCATTAATCAAAGGCATTGACATAGATTTTTAAATATATTTGTAAGGTTCTTTTTGCTTTTGTTTAGACTTCTTCTCTGGACTGTGTGTGCATGTAGACTGTATTTGACGGACATCATTTCCTTGACTTTCCTGTTGGCTTCGTTGCACCTCAGAGAGTTGGACAAAATACACCTCTATCACGAAGTAGTTTGTGAAGTCCTGTGACCTTGCGTATCTCACAGCATAACTCCAGCCACCTTCAACCTGAGCCCAAATAACTTAAGACACTTGTGAGGTTAACATTAAATTTAAACTTTGCATTCCAGTTATTTATTTCCACCTGTCGTCCCCTGGCCAGGTGAAAGGAAACAATGAAACACCCACAACATTCCACATCCATGCAGGTGTTTCCATGGAAAGGCTGTTATCGTGTAAATATGTTATTTCCTCATGTGTGGCAACTACAAGAGTTTCTCAAGAAAACCACCCAATGATGTTTGAGTCGTTTGAGGTCATGAGTACAGGAAATATAACTGCCGTTCCCTTTCTTTTCTCCTCCCAGTTTGCAGTACACCTGGTAAAGGTCAATTTCCAACGGGTTTGTATCCTGGATGGAGGGATCAACAAGCTGAAGCCCACGGGACTCCTGACTGTCCCCTCCCCTCAGATTTGATCGCACATCTCAGTGTATATTGCATTTTGAGCTGATATTGAAGCAAAGGAACACATTTAGACATTATTTTTATACACATTCAAATTAAACTGTGGGGTAAAAGGAAAAGTTCCATTGTAATCCACTTCTCAACACAATTTGATTTCATCATCAAATGGTCTTTCAGGCCATGTTTGAAATGTTCTTTTTAAAAAGAATGATTGAATCAATATTTTTTTTGTGAAACAACTCTGTGTTGTAGTTGCTTTGCGCTGATACATTGAGCTGCCTGTGAATATCTTGGTGAATGTCAACCTGTCTGTTCTGAGCCAGTTGATCTAGGTTACTTTGTTGTATACTCAGGGGTCACTCTATGTACAAAGTACACAAACCAATGCAATCCAACACAATAGTGCTGCCATTAAGTCTACTTTTACACACTGCAAGAACCATGTTATATTGTAGCATTGATTAAGCCGTATTGTTGTTGTACCTGATTATATTCAGAGGTAAAAATGGGGAGGACAAAAGTTAGAAACGCCTCTCACTATAGTCCACCATTCATTTCTGACAATTTCAACTAAACTGAACGATATAAGCTTTTCAGAGGTAGAATATATGGCAGAGCTGTTGCGTTAAATTGCATTAGATTGTACAGATGTACAAAATGAAGCGGCCACTGAGTTTTTTTTTGTCCATTCGGTGATTTAATAACTTTCCCTTGTCTACATGTCACTGAATTGTTTCTACTATTGTACTGTATGCCATCAAATTGGTTTCTATCATGTTACAGTTAATTGTAATAAAACTATGTGATGAATAAACTGGATAAACAATGTTGGTGAACAGTTAGTTTGTTGTTTTAAAGTGTTTTTAATTGACGTAATGGTCTCACATTTACAAGATGGTTGCTCTTGAATTTAATGTCATTGAATGATGACAATGCTGCCTTAAGACATTATACAGTATTGCATAATCTTGTGGTCTTGGCCAGAAAGTGTTCATGCATAGCCAACACGCATGACTTTACACTTTTGATACTGACTAGAAACTCCCACACAACTGTTTGTATAAAAAGAGAAATCTGTGTTTATTACTTTTATCAAGAGAGCAGTTCATCAAAGGAGCTTCTTGGTCTCATAAACGGGTGAGAGAAACAATTCATGAAATTATTTCAAAGACTATGATAGATTGTTGATAAAATAATTTCATGTTAGTTCTTATAATATCTTCCTCCAATGCCATTTTCATTGTCAGTCTCTCTCGCAATGTTTTTCTCTCTTTCGCCCTTTCTCTCTCAATCTTTCTCCCTCTCTCTCAATCTCTTTCTCTCATAAATCTATCTCTATGTCTCTTTCTCTCTCTTCAGTTCAACTACTCTCTCTCTCTCCTTCTATTCCCCTCTTTCTCCCTCTCCCTTACTCTTCTGTCTCTTTCTCCCTCTGTCAATCTCTGTCTCTTTCTCTCTCTTCAGTTCAACTACTTCTACAGTTTAACAGTTTATCGTCCAGCTTCTCCTGTATTGTATTTCAGCTCTCAGCTCCTTTGGATAATGCAGTTCAACTTCCAATTTTGACACTTTTAAAATTCAACAACCAGGTTTTTCAGCAGTGCAGTTCTTGACTTTTTCAGGAGTCATTTGAAATTTCCACGTTTTCAGTTATTTTGACTACTACCACAACTACTACTTTTACTGTGACAGTAAAATCTTTTAGCTTCCAGCTTTCCCTGGGATGTAATTCAGCTCAGTGGTTCTCAACCTTTTGTCAGTGATGTACCCCCTGTGAAATATTGAAGGTGCGTCTCTGCAGTAAGAAATATGTAATACACAGGGCTGTGCCATCAGTGTCTGATTTAATAACATTCAGGGTTTTTTATAATATATTAAATAACACTCTTTATAGAATGTTTTAATGAATGCTAATTTTAAATATATATGTTTTTAGATTATGCAGTTTTGCTTCCAACTTTTCCAGTTATACATTTCATCGACAAGTATTTTCAGCAGTTCAGTTCAATGCTTTTGGGCTTCAACACTTTTCAGCAGGTAGTTTCCCTTTTCTGTATTTTCATCTTTTTCTTTTTTCTTCAAATATTTCAGCTTTCAACATGCATTTTCTAGTTATGTTTTCTCTTCTCACCAGGATTCTTCTTGCCAGTGTTAAAATGGTTAACTATAATGTGACCGTAATTTGTAATTAATTTGTCATAATTGCAAGGAAGACTTCTTATATTCAGATGAAAAGTAGAGAATGTATTCCGAGGCAGAGAAACACATAAATTATTAAACTGAGTTTCATCATAAAAACTACAGAGGTTAGATACATCAAGTGATGAAAAAAATGTAAATCTTGGTCAACATCAAAATTATAAGAGTCACTGGTAAAGGAATCAAAAGGTGTGAAGGTCTGGCCTTCCAGATCAGATGTGTTGTAGATCATAGTGTATGTAAAGAATCAAGTAAACAGATAAAAACAAAATCTAAAAAAGTACTTAATACATTCCTAATGTTGGAGACTAAGGAGCCTGACTGTGCATTTCTTTGTTGATGTGGGCTTTGGGTAGGTGGATGGACAATAAGTCATTCCACCTACCCAACTTGTATTATACTCTAACAATTTTAAATGTAATGTATTGACACAAAATATGTTCAAGTTACTAGAACTTCTACTAATCTTGGTTTTATTTAATTTTTTTCACGTGTCTTATGTGTTGCTCTTTTGCTGCTGATATTGTGGCTAATTTAGCTTGGAGTTAACCTTGGCGTTGTCACTGATTCTGTGAACTTTATCATTATCTTCAGATCAATTGTGCTTAAATGCCATCCACATCTCTGTGCATCAGACCAGTGGCATTTATCAATGTTTCAGTTTTGTAATACCTGTTGTGTTTGATAAAAATCTTACGTTTGCAACCAGAGGTGTCAAACACAAGGGCTTACACAACACACAAGTCAAAGAAGATGCCGGGGGGAAAAAGAACATCTATTAAATCAAACACAATATCCGTGCAATATTTGGTACCTTGATTTGTAAATGTTTTTAGTTTACAGGTTATGTTTCAGTCTGATGTGTAATTGTTGTTGAGACTATGGTAACGTTTGAGGCTGTCTTATGTCGTGTTATTGCATTTCAGTGAATGAAATTGGAATGTGTATCTACAGTAAATACAGAGGATTATTTTATCAACAGTGTATAAAGAGTAATATAAAGTGTATAATTCAGGTGTTTCCATGGAAAGGCGGTTATTGTGTAAAGATGTTATTTTCTCATGTGTGGCAACTACAAGAGTTTTACTCAAGAAAACCACCCAATGATGTTCGAGTCGTTTGAGGTCTTGAGTACTCGCAATTCCTGAAAGGCAGGAAATATAACTGCCGTTCCCTTTTCTTTTCTCCTCCCAGTTTGCAGTACACCTGGTAAAGGTAAATCTCCAACGGGTTTGTATCCTGGATGGAGGGATCAACAAGCTGAAGCCCACGGGACTCCTGACTGTCCCCTCCCCTCAGATTTAATCCCGCATCTCAGTGTATATTGCATTTTGAGCTGATACTGAAGCAAAGAAACACATTTAGACATTATTTTTTTATACACATTAAAATTCAATTGTGGAGTAAAAGGAAAAGCTTCATTGTAATCCACTTCAACACAATTTGATTTCATCACCAAATGATCTGTTACGGTGTGCCTAGGGCAGGGGTCAGCAACCTGTTCTATCCAAAGAGCCATTTTGCCCTTTTTTCCACCAAAAAAAAAGTGTCTGGAGCCACAAAAGCTATTTGATATCAAAGCTTATGATGAAATTATTATGAAATTATAGAACAAGAATAAAGACAGTTGACATTGTATTGCTATTTTACCTGTTTATAACTATCAAACTCTTATGAAGAGGAGAAAAAAAAATAGTCACGTGTTGGCTACATTAAATACACAACTAAGCAGACCTTGAATCCTATCTATATATGTGGCTCATGTGGTAGAGCGTTCATCCTGTAACCACAAGGTAGCAGGTTTGATACCTGTCATCCATGAGGTTTACATTTTAAAACGCCTATCTTTTGCTACGTTTACACTGAGCCCTTCTGCAGCTTGATACTTTTCACCAGATGCTGTGTGCTTGTTCTGGAAGAGTCTTTCAACATTAAATGTTTTGTTGTTTGCCAACTCCTCGCCACATATCAAGCATACAGGTCAGCAGCATCGTTGGCAGTGAAAGCTAATTAATACGTCCACGCAGAATTAAACTACCTTTCTCTGTTGATAGTGTAAGCTATTGTATGGTGTATTTAAACAGTTCTCTATGAAGCAGTGTTCTGATGTACGTTTCTGGGGCTTTTATTCTGAAGGGAAAAAAACGGAAGAGGAGAGGAAGGTTTGGTTTGGAGTGAGGAGCGAGTAAAAATTAAAGTGGTTGCCGTCTTGTCTAAGCTAACGGAGCAGCGTGTTGTTATTTTATTATTATGGTACAAGTGTAGGCGCAAGAGAAAATCTCGGTTACAATAGTTTAGCGAGGGCGGAGTTCTGTGAATCACTAGTAGCACCTGCAGGGGAAGCTGCTTGACAGAGACGTGACAGGATGTGATGCACATTTTAGTTAAAGAAATATTTAAACATTTATTTGTATTTTCAGTGACCCAATATCACCTTAAATGCAAAGATAAGAGGAATTCCCTTTGAAAGATTTTCCACTGGGCAAAAAAAAAAAATAAAAAAAAAGGCTCAGGGAGCCGCAACAGACGGGCTAAAGAGCCGCAGGTTGCCGAACCCTGGCCTAGGGTTTCACAGGCTTAACACACATACAAAGGGAAAATAGCCTTGACAAAAGGTGGAACAAGGAAGGGATACAACAATAATTTACAAACCTCACCCGCCTTGTTGTGTCCCTTCCTTGGCGTGAGTCACCCACACACCTCACCCGCCTTGCTGTGTCCCTTCCTTGTTCCACATACATAATTTATTGGCAGCTTGTCATTTAGCAAAAAGGTAACAACTTAAAAAGCAAAGGCCTCAGGGTCTCAAAGGCCAAAACAACAAACAACCCCCCCCCCACACACACACTAGCTATAACACAAAGTATGTCTTGCCTATCATAGAACAAAGGAAAAGCAATACTGTCTAGCCACAAAACAGAAGTGACAACAAAAATGGCAGAGAACCCCTACACAGCTTCCCCCAAAATGATATCAATAGTAGCCTGCACTCAGGCACCATAGGACTCCCAGCTCAGAGAGAGAGAGAGAGAGAGAGAGTACTGGATCTGGGCGGCTACATTTCCAGCCCACTGATTATCTGATGCCTCTCAGGTGGCGCTGTTCCAGGTGCACCAGATCTGAAACAATCAGACAGCAAGAGGGTGGAGTTAAATCAGAGGGCGTAACATGGTCTTTCAGGCCATGTTTAAAATGTTCTTTTTAAAAAGAATGATTGAATCAATATTCTTTTTTTGTGAAACAACTCTGTGTTGTAGTTGCTTTGCGCTGATACATTGAGCTGCCTGTGAATATCTTGGTGAATGTCAACCTGTCTGTTCTGAGCCAGTTGATCTAGGTTACTGTGTTGTATACTCAGGGGTCACTCTATGTACAAAGTACACAAACCAATGCAATCCAACAAAATAGTGCTGCCATTAAGTCTACTTTTACACACTGCAAGAACCATGTTATATTGTAGCATTGATTAAGCCGTATTGTTGGTGTTGTATCTGATTATATTCAGAGGTGAAAATGGGGAGGACAAAAGTTAGAAACACCTCTCACTATAGTCCACCATTCATGTCTGACCATTTCAACTAAACTGAACAATATAAGCTTTTCAGGGGTAGAATATATGGCAGAGCTGTTGCGTTAAATTGCATTAGATTATACAGATGTACAAAATGAAGCGGCCACTGAGTGTATGTTTGTGTCAGTGATTTTTTGTTTTGTGTGCATTTGGTGATTTCATAATTTTGCCTTGTTTACATGTCACTGAATTGTTTCTATTATTGTACTGTATGCCATATAAATTGGTGTCTATCATGTTACAGTTATTTTTACTAAAACTATGTGATGAATAAACTGGATAAACAATGTTGGTGAACAGTTCACCTAACTGCCTTAAGTCATTATAGTATTGCATCATCCTCTGGTTTTGTGCAGAAAGTCACGCATGCCTTTATTACTTTTGATACTGACTAGACACTCCCACACAACTGTTTGTATAAAAAGAGAAATCAGTGTTGATTAGTTTTATTAAGAGAGCAGTTCATCAAAGAAGCTTCTTGGTCTCATAAATGGGTGAGAGAAACACAATTATTTCAAAGACTATGATAGATTGGTGATAAAATCATTTAATGTTAATTCTTAAAATATCTTCTTCCAATGACATTTGAATTGTGTTACCAGTATGTTAAAGGCATTGTAAGCCCTCTTGTCTGTCTCTCTGTCTCTTTCTCTTTCTTGTGTCCTCTGAAATGTCTATCTCTCTCGCGATCTCTCTCTCTCCTTCTATTCCCCTCTTTCTCCCTCTCCCTTACTCTTCTGTCTCTTTCTCCCTCTGTCAATCTCTGTCTCTTTCTCTCTCTTCAGTTCAACTACTTCTACAGTTTAACAGTTTATCTTCCAGCTTCTCCTGTATTGTATTTCAGCTCTCAGCTCCTTTAGATAATGCAGTTCAACTTCCAATTCTGACACTTTTAAAATTCAACAACCAGGTTTTTCAGCAGTGCAGTTCTTGGCTTTTTCAGGAGTCATTTGAACATTTCCACATTTTCGCAGTTGTTTTGACTACAACCATAAGTACAACTTTTACTGTGATAATAAAATCGTTTAGCTTCCAGCTTTTCCTAGGATGTAATTCAGCTCATGGGTTCTCAACCTTTTTATCAGTGATGTACCCCCTGTGAAATACTGAAGGTGTGTCGCTGCAGTGGTTGGAGTAGGACAGGAGAGACTGGGGAATGCTGTTTGTCAGGCTGTTTGTCAGGCACACCACACCTGTTCAGCCTAGCCCTAACGAACAAAAAGTATTTTGGTTGAAAAAAATAAAAGATGTAATACACAGGGTTGTGTCATCAGTGTCTGATTTAATACATATATAACATTGAGTTTAAAAAAATATATATATTTATTAAATAACTATTTTTATAGAATTTTTGAATGGATGCTAATTTTATATATATATATAATTTAAATCTCATGTATCTCCTGGAGTGCCTTCACGTACCCACCATTTTAGAAACACTGACTGCTGTAGATTATGCAGTTTTGCTTCCAACTTGTCCAGTTATACATTTCATCAACAAGGATTTTCATCAGTTCAGTTCAATGCTTTTGGGCTTCAACACTTTTCAGCAAGTAGTTCACCTTTTCTGTATTTTTAGCTTTTTCCCGCTTTTTTTCCAACAATTTCTTCAAATATTCACATTACAATTAACATTCCAATGCATTTTCAGCAAGAAATGCATTTTCAAAATATATTTGTTCTCTTCCCAACAGGATTCTTCTGCTTGCCAGTGTTAAAATGGTTAGCTATAATGTGACCGTATACACTGCCAATCTCGCCACTGCCAGCACTTTTAACAGTGTCTCCATTAAGCTGGTGGGCACAGATGGGGAGAGCAAACACACCTGGCTCATTAGCCTCAAATGGGCTTTATCTTTCCTCAGAGGAGCAGTAAGTCTGAAATGTCTTATCTAAATGTACAGTGTTATACATTACCTCAATTTAAGATTATTGAATTGAATATCAATTTAGAAAAGCTGATGTAAACCTTGATACAGCTCAGCTCTTGGTCATAAAATACATTGTATCTTCTGTATGAATGTTTTCAACCTATTTCTGTCTTTATTCCAGGTGTCCAGTTTTACCGTGTCCTGCCCTGCCTCCATTGGAAAGCTAGTCCTGATAGAGATAGATAAACCGCGTTTCCTTCGCTACTTTGAAGACTCTTGGTTCCCTGCCAAGGTGGAAGTGAATTCTCCTGAGGGTGACACCTACAACTTTCCCATCTACCGCTGGATCACTGATGGTCAGGTGCACCGCTTCAGAGAGGGAACAGGTTTGTGTAAATTGGTCTTCTTCAGACATCTTGTCTGCTATTCACTAAACACAGAAGACATAAAAGAAGAAAAAGATATTCTATAAGGAGGCTGGAGTAACTAACACGCTGTATTTATCAACAATTTAAAACCTTGTAATTATTTCTTTCTTCAAGCTCTGAGAGTCTTTGAAGACCACCATCATCTAGGCAAGTACAGTCGGGAGCAGGAGCTGGAGGAACGAGAGAAAGACTTTCGGTGAGCAATCAGAGCTTGTACACTTTGCACCCCAAAACTAACATCTATACCCTTTTGGGTAAACCACCATATGACATTGTTACACCTGCCAGGGTTTATTTAAATGTATTTTGCAATATTGAAGTTAAGCTAACTATATGAGTTAAAACTGTATATTCACTGGTATATGTGCAAAGTTCCTCATTACTCTGCTCCTATATCTTTTCCAGTTGGGATGTGTATCAAGAGGGAATACCCCACTGCTTGAAGGCAGAAGGCCCTCTTTCTCTGCCTGATGAGGTTCGCTTCTCCTTCACCAAGACCACAGAGCTTCTCTACACAGTTTCCACTGGGTGAGGTCTTCAATTCTGTCAGATAACTGTACCTGCCTATGAAAATGATTATAATTCTGAAGGCATAATAAAAAAGTTAATTTATTCTTTTATTTTCTAGGCTTGCTGAGCTGCAACTGAAGGGGCTTTCTGGTTCTGAGGAGAACTGGTCTGATATTGAGTCTATCAATGAGGTGTTCTGCTGCAAGCAGACTGACATATCAGGTACTGGTATAGTTTAGTGAAATACTTGATACTGTACGCATGATAGTACATTTAACTATGTCCATTCAGGTAGCCACATCTAAAACATGTTATAATTGTTTTATTACTTGGCTTAATGAACAGGAAAAAATAATCGTTTAGCAGCATTTAATTGTATACAATCGAGACTTTGACTTTAAAACAACTGTAAACAGTTTCCAGCCATGTCTGTGACTGCAATCTGTGTCACAATTTGTTTCCCATTTTCCAGTTTCACTTGCAGTGTTTAGTTAAGCTGATGACTGTGTAGAGCAATACTTTCAAGCAGAAAGTTTAAAACTCAATAAAGATCAACTGTTTTCCCCCCAGAATATGTCCATGATCATTGGAAGGAGGACGCTTTCTTTGGCTACCAGTTTCTGAACGGTGTCAACCCCATGTTGATCCAACGTTGCTCAACCCTGCCCAACACCTTTCCTGTCAGTGATGACATGGTTTCCCTCAGTGGTCAGTGTAGCTTGACAGATGAAATGAAGGTGAATGTCTTCACTTTGATTGATCTCGAGAGTCATATTATGCTCCATGACATGTTCAATTTGGAGATGCCTGTTGAATTTAGATGTTCACTTAATATAGTTAATATTCATGCATGACATTAAATACAATTATTTATCATCCTCACTAAAATAAATACAGAGAGGCAACATATTCCTGTGTGACTACAAGTGTTTGGATGGGCTGACACCAAACATCGTCAATGGGAAGGATCAGTACTTGATGGCTCCCCTGGTCCTGCTTCACAAAACACCTGATGATAAACTGATGCCAATTGCTATTCAGGTGAGATTAACACTCATATAGTGTATTGTAGTGATGACTCTTCCAGGACGGACAGACATGCAATACTATAGATGTCGTATGTACAGACAAGATATAAATACCTGCAGTTAAATTATACAAATAGAGTGCAAACATATGACTAATGTGTCTCAGAGAAAAAATATTTCCATTGCAATTGCCAGATGCCTCCCTTTTATAGGCATTGGAGCATAGAAGTTGACCCTGTGCTCTGATCTGGGATTCAAAGAAATTATGAATTTGCACTTAGAGATCTACAGAGCAGCTAACTGAAAAGCAGATGAAACCTATAGTAAACACACAACAATTTCGGAAATCCCTAGAAATCCCAAAACGGTATTGATCACTACTGATGATGGATTGAAGGGATTCAATAAACCACAGCCCTTCTATCCTGCAGCTGAAGCAGACTCCAGCAGATGATAATCCCATCTTCTTTCCTACTGACTCTGAGTACGACTGGTTGATGGCCAAGATTTTTGTGAGAGGTGCAGATTTCACCGAGCATCAACTCAATGTTCACCTGATGCGCACTCATTTGCTGGCTGAAGTCTTTGCAGTGTCCCTGCTGCGCAACGTGCCCATGGTGCATCCGCTGTACAAGGTAACTGAAAGGGAGAAATACTG
The DNA here is from genome assembly GCF_910589615.1 of Taurulus bubalis. Taxonomy (NCBI): domain Eukaryota; kingdom Metazoa; phylum Chordata; class Actinopteri; order Perciformes; family Cottidae; genus Taurulus; species Taurulus bubalis. The sequence goes on from NC_136594.1 coordinate 11,114,405, forward strand.
AACTTTTACTGTAGTTTGATTTTCTCAAGTTGCTTATTTTTGTGTCTTAAACTTTATTTGTTGGTCATAGTACATACACACACCAAAAACATGAAACAGGTCTTCTGCATTTAGCCCATCCTTAGCAGGAGCAGTGGGCTGATCAAAGGCGCCTGGGGAACAACTAGGCTTCAGTGTCTTGCTCAAGGACACTTTGACAATACAAACTATGGGGAGAGCAGGGATCAAACCGTGCGTCTTGCGGTTTCAGGATGATGACTGCCCAAAATTATAATATTTTAGTTTTTGTAGTTTTTTCTTCAATTATTTCACACTGCTAAACGGTATAGAAGCGTCAACATGTGTGCTTTGAAGTTAACAGAGTTTTCCTCTTTTCCTCAGCTCCTTGTACCTCACACTCGCTACACTCTACAGATCAACTACTTAGGTCGAGCTCTTCTAATATCTGAGACTGGAATTATCACACAGGTACAAAAAGAAAAACACCTAAATTCAATGTCATGTACATTATTTATCTCAAACTATAATCCTTACATATTTGATTGTCTCCTAGTATGCAGCTTGTGGTGGAGAGGGTACGAAGACACTCCTGAAGAGATCACTGGCCTCACTGACCTACAGCTCCCTCTGCATACCTGACGACATTGCTGCACGTGGGCTGGAGGACGTTCCGAACTTCTACTACAGGGATGATGGACTCAAGCTTTGGGATATCATCCACAGGTAGTACAGGTGTCCTGATATTGGAAAACAATAGCTCTAAATCTTGCCCTTTCTAATAGCTTTATTCTCTTAAGTAACTTTGTTGGTTTCTCATAAAGAAAGCTTCAACTTGTGTGTAGGGTTTCCCCTTTCTTTTGGCCTTTACATACAGTTTCTTTGCATCATTTCTTTTAGTTAGTGCATCTTGAAGCAATTTCCTCTTCACAGTTTATCTTGAAACATATGCTCTTTAGCAATCACCAGAGGCACTGGTGAAAGTTAGATTAACAATGCCTTAAAATATGATAATACAGTAAATTAGTGATCTGCCTCTTGATTGAGTAGATTGGCAGTTGACTAGATTATGAAATTTTCTAAATCAACCAGCCTGAACTACTTTGATTGAGAACCTCTTTGAGATTAGGGAGGGAGCATTCCTACCCTTCAACAGCGTCAGTTTCAATAAAAAAACAATCATTAGTGTGATTGACACAAAGACAGGTGATGTCTGAATGTAATAATTTGTGTTACGACAAATGGCACTGGAATGGAATTACAGAATATATGAAATATCCATTTCCAGGAAGTCACTGCACCTGGCAAATGTTTTACAAGAATAAAATGCTGCATGTAACACATTGTATTTGTGTATGGTTTAAAATAAATAGATACAATGTGTTAATTTTTTTTTAGAGGTGCTGGCAGGTATATTTGAACTATATGAAGCTAGCCAGACTAAGTGTTTCCAGTCTTTTTGCTGAGCTAATTGCCACCAGGTTGTAGATCTATACTTAACTCACAAATATGAGAGTGATATTGATCTTCTCATCTCACCCTTAACAAGAAAAATAACTTATCAACATCTCTCAAAGGTGTGTGCAGGGAGTGCTGAGCTTCTACTACAAGAATGACGCTGAGCTCCAGAAAGACTCTGAACTGCAGAAGTGGATTTCGGACATTTTTGAATATGGATTCCTTTCCCAAGCCGGCAAAGGTATTATTTGATCCATTATATGCTTTTAATGCAGTGGTAGGCCGTCTGGGCCTGCTAAGCCTTCTCTGCTGGCCTAAACAGAATCACAAAGTTATAGCTATTTTATAATTTAATTGTTTTTCACAAATACACAACATGTATTATAATTATTTTCCCCTATTAGCTTATTTTCTCATTGCACAGCTCCTGTCTTCTTCTGTTGCTTTGCCTTCAGCCAACAGCACTAGTTTCAGTGCAGCTGATTTTAAGAGAGTTTACACATATTAAATGCACTTTATACCCACTATTTCTCAGGAATTCCCCAGAGCTTTACCACTGTGGCTGAGTTGGTCAAGTTTGTCACCATGGTGATCTTCACTTGCTCAGCACAGCACGCAGCTGTGAACGCTGGACAGGTAAGGCCTTTTTAAGTCAGTTATAATACTGCTATTTTTGTGGAATAGGTTCATCAGGTTGTCTGTTAGCCTGAAGTATTTAACATAAACAAGAGTTTACAGCCATGCTAGCAGGAGTTAGAGGCTGCACTTTGGCACGGTGATGCTTTAAGCTAAAATCAACAAAATGCTAACATACTTGCAACGCTAACATGGTGAATTTTAGCAGGTATATTGTTTATAAGATCACCATCTCCGTTTACCTTGTTAACTTGTGTGCACCAGCAAGCGTTTTCTAATTTGCACAACACACAAAGTATAGCTGAGGCTGGTAGTATTGTCATTACTTTTGCAGGTATTTGGTCATAAGACAGAGTATTGGACAAATAAAAACGTTGATATGATCGTCCTGCAGGAAACATGAATGTCTGACCCAAATTTATTGACGATCCAGCTGAAAGTTGTCAAGACTTTGATTGCTCTAAAAAAAAAAAATCATTTTTTATCCTCATGGTGGTGCTAAAGGAAAAATCAGTGGATCACCAAAGTCATCAGTATTCATCCTCTTGGGAACATGAATGTATTTGTTCCAATCCAATTTTTCAGTTTGGACCAAAGTAGTAGACAGACTGACATATGGCTTCAATATGGCATATAGCTTCAAACTGTATTTGCCTGTGTCAATTCGTCACAGTATGATTATTGTGGCTGGATGCCCAACTCTCCCGTCTCCCTACAACATCCTCCACCAACCACAAAGGGGACAACAAGTGAGGCCACAATGCTGCAGACATTCCCTAATGTCAACGCAACGGTTCAGGGAATGAGTACATTTTGGGTACTCAGCAAGCATTCCACTGACTTTGTAAGTGCCCAAGTCTTTAATCACATTAATCAAATTAGAGTCCTGTTCACTAAAACTATGCTTTACTGTATGTTGGCAAAAGTCGGTTTAAAAACATTCTAAACATTTATTTTTTAAATGTCAGGTCTCTCTCGGCCACTACCCAGAGGAGCATTTTAGTGAGAAGATTCCCTGCAAGCTCATTAAGGATTTCCATGGAGAGCTTCAAGAGTTAAGTGCAGCCATCAAAGCCAGAAACGAGAATCTAGAGGTCCCATACACATACCTGGATCCAACAGAGGTAGAAAATAGTGTGGCTCTTTGAAAATCGGAAGGTGTGACCTCCACAGCTGTTTGCCAAATTCAGCTCCATATTAAGAAAAGTGAGAAAGGAAAGAGCTGCTTGTTCTGTTTTTTTTTGTGTGTGAAAAGAAACACTAAATGTGATCGTTGTGATTGATTTAACTAAAGTAAAAATTAACTGTTTTAAATCATAAGCCCTATGTTCAATTTCCTTAAATCTTCAATGAATATATAGGGCAGCTATCAAAATAAAGTTGCAAATGCTTTTGCTTTGCTTTCTCAACACAAGAATGATTTTTATACATCTGTTTTTTCTGGAACAACGCTACAGCATATGTGTTGTGATGTTGTCATTCACTGCTAATTCCTTTACCGTTTGTTCTCTTTGTGAGCCTGCTTGGTCTGTGCCAATTGATCTAGAGAACAATAAATATATTTTCTTTTTGCGAAACAACTAGTATTGGCTCTGTTTCATCATCAGAAAAAACTTTCAATCAAGCTTCTTTTAGTGAGCTTTATGTGCTAAATAAATCAAATGAAACGTGGTGCATATAAACCTATGCGTGTACGAGTCAGAATTCTTTGTGTTCTGCCCCACCTCTTTTGGAGAGCTGGTGCAGATTGAGATGACAAAAAGTCTCTCCCAATGCTCCCAGAAGACAGCGGGTTTCCTTGCAATGTTTTTTTTTTTTTTTTTTTTTTGCAGAATTCAAACAATAAAACAAAAATTCATAACAGAAAATGGATATCACAGTGCAGGAAGAGACAAAAAGCCAACTGGGCTTATTTGAAGCCTCCACCTATATAATATTTAAAATTTTACAAAATTACAAACATAAATTGAAATATACATAAGAAAGACAACAAAAGGAAGAAAGAAGAGAAAGAAAAATAATGTAATCATGTCAAGTCTGTGTGTGCGTGTGTGTATGCATGTGTGCATGTGTGAGCGTGAAAGTCAGCATGGCTTGTGTTTGTTTAGGAATTTTGGATTAAACCTCTGTGGCAATTTCTAAGCAATGGTAGCTAAAAATGTAGATATAACAGCTAAAACAAGAAAGAGAAACAGCAATTAGAGTTTCTTTTAGGCAATTTTTGAATTTTTTTATAGATGGACATTTCTTTGGTGGGAAAAGTTATTCCATAACTTGGTTCCCCTAAATCTAAGAGAGTATTGACCTTTGCTAGTCAGTAATTTCGGAGGATGAAGATGTGAAGATTGACGAGTTGAGTGAGAATGAATCTGAGAATTGACTTTGAAGAAAGTTTTGAAATGATCAGGAATATTTCCTTCACCTAAAAGGGTCTTAAACATGAAAATGCAAGTTAAAGAAATATTAATGTTATAAATAGTAAGAATCTGCAGTTTGTAAAATAAAGGAGCAGCTGAGATGTGAGACTGTGATCGTGTTGCAATCCTAACAAAAAGATTCTGGAGAAACAACATTTTTTTCAGAGAAGTAGGAAAAGTGCTTGCCCAAACTATATTGCAATATGAGAGATAAGGATAAATTAAACTGTAATAAAGAATAAGGAGAATGTAAAAGTAAAGTCCCTGGAGGGAGTCATACAACTTTTCCATCTACCGCTGTATCGCTTACAGCGAGGTGCAGCTGTTCAGGTTTTAACTGTAACAGGTTTTGTGGAACCTTTTCTCATTTCTGTCAAACATTTCTACAAGGTTCTCTGTTAAATCAATGCAAACGTGTGTTATATTGCAAAGAGTTATTGTGACAGTTAAAGGTCAAACCCTGTCAGTAGTTTTTTTTACATTTTAAGTACACTGAAAAAATTCATATTCATGGTCTTTGCATTGGTGATTAATAGTTGCCATTTGTATATTACAATGAATGAAAGTGTGACCTCCTTCCTGACTCTGATTATGGATAGTTGACTGATTAAGTATCTCTTTTTTTGTTTTGCCTCCAAGGGCTTTACAATCTGTACACATCCCTGTCCTCACATCGGATCAGGAAAAACTCCCCCAAAAATAGAAAAAAAATTTCACAGGGAAAAAAGGAGGAAACCTTCGGGGGAGCAACAGAGGATGACAGCAGCAATAGATGTCGTGTGTACAGAATGAACAACGTAACAGAGTCACAGCACAATCATTCAATGATATATTGTCCCTACTGTGATTGTCTGAAGCTCATTTTAAACTTTATGATGGCAACTTTGGGCCAACATTTAAAACATTTGTATGCAAAACACAAATCTGCTCCACACAACCCATAAGCATGAAGTAAAGCTTTGTTTTATGCAAACACTGCTGTGTTAGCAGTCAGCAGATTTTACAATCCAAGCATTTTATTAACAGTTTTGTGAGCTCAGTCTTGTTATTAGTGGGGGGGTTTTTGTCTCCGACAGATCAGCATTGTGTTGTGTTATCATGCAATGATAATTTGCCTTTGTCAATAATAAAACCAGATTCAAAGGGAATATATCTCTCTTTGAACTTTGAGACTTTAATGTTGTCATGAAAAGAACACAGTGTCTTCCTGAAAGGTAGAATACACACATTTAAAACTCAGTTGTATGCTTTAGAAAATGGTCAGCAGAAATTTGGTATATTGACTAAAAGCTGTTAACACACTTTCTACTAACGGGTTATTTGTATTTAGCTATAGTATATAAAATAAAGTAAATCCCACAAAATAGCTGTCATCTTCATTCTACAGTAAATTTGCTCATTGGATGCTGAATAATTCAATCAGAAATAGTTTGAAATTGACTGTTGGAGGAGCTGCCCTCTTGCTGCTCATTTCCTGCATGGATTTTGCACTGTGTGGCACTCCCTCTGCAACATGAATACAAACGTGTGCTTCAAGGAGGTAACGAAATACCATTAGTATTATAAGTAGTACAGTTAGACATGTTGTAACAGTTGATTACAGACATTTGAAGAGGTTGGATAATTTAAGAAGAATCTTCAAATCCTGCTTGTTTGCCTTATTTTCAGAACATTCCATCTTCCTTTTATCTTATCAAGTTGGGGTTGTGATGGAAACAGAGGGAGCAGAATAGCCAATGTGATTCCTCAACAAAGTCATCTTGTGGACATCCTGACCGCCAGTGTATTTATTTTACCTGGAGGCTTCCCTCCATTTGGTTATCAGCTTCAAGAAGTTTAGGAACACATTTAAAGGAGAGTAAGGAGGAGGGATTTTTACTAGATTACAGGCAACCTGATTGTCAATACAAGAGCCTGGATTGCTAAAGTTTTACGCCAATCAAAGCTATTTTTTAGGGTGGTATCCACAGCTAATAATGGCAGCTCATGACATCAAAGACTGGTGCTGGATTTCACCTGGTAATTTCATACCACAATGTCAAAAAATGAAAGCATACACTTAGCTCCTCCTCCCTTGGTACCTCCTTTATTGTTTTATCATTAGTCTTGTTCCTTTTTTGTTTCTTTGCAAACTTCACTTATTTCTTTACCGCTTCATTTGATCCCTTTCTTTCCTTCTTATTCGTGTGTGTGTTTGAAACTTTTTTCCCAATTAATGACTGTTGAGTCATTGCCAGCCTAATATGGAAGGCCTCTTCCTCAGCATGACAGATAACTGATACGCTCCTTGATTACTTGACAATGACTCACAAATATCTACATTCATTCAGCCAAAGGTTTCATACTTTATTCTTCACAAACTGATTTTTTTTTTATATTTCCTTTGCTAATTGTGTGCTCTGATACTTTATGTGTGTATGGGGGAATGCTTATGAGAAAAGATAGAGAAATGCCTGACTTTGCCACCCTTCAAGAGATCATTTGGAAACCACACAAAGGAAAACACACACACCATCACAAACACAGGCACAGGCACATACACACAATTGTGTTAGTTATTGGCTCTGCTCTCTGGATTTACTTTTGCTATGGTGGTTTATCTCAATAAGGAGTCTGTTTGTTTGCCCTTTTGGTCCCAAATATTTTGCCCAGATGGAAAACTATATTTTAAGGTATTTCATCACAGGTCATTGACAGGTGACTTTGGAGAATCATCTGTTTTGAGACAGATCTAATATCGAAAGTGCAGACCTTATGTTAACAAAAATTTGATTCATTTCATGTGTTTGCTGTGTGTGTGTGTGTGTGGGGGGGGAATTCAATAAATATTTTGACTTTATTTGGCATGAACGACGGAGAAGAAGAGAGAGGCCTTTGATGTGGGAGCTGCTGGTCTTGCTGCCTCTCAGCATCGGATTTAGTATATTTTGTTCCCATGTTTTCATGACAATACACCCCTTGAATGTGAGTGTTTTAAAGGTATCTTTGGTTAATGATTATGTATATTATTATGTCATTTTTCAAGAGATTTTTGATAACAATTTATGGCGTACTTTACTATGACATTTTTTATGATATACTATATTGTGGCATTGTTAAAGCATTTTTCTGACATATAACATACGAACTATGACTTTTATAACAATTAATGACATTTTAACAGCATACTATACTATGCATTTGATCGTAGTTCACTTTTTAAAATATTTTACTTTTCATTTTAATGGTATATTATTTGACTGTTTATGACATTTTAATGGCACACTAAACCAGATTTTGTTTTATGTCCTACTATACTTTGACTTTTATATTCTATTTTGATTAAATATTTTAGGAAGACATTTTTTATGACATGATCATCATGGCTTTACGGCATTTGACAGATACCCACTGTTCACAATCAAAAGAGAGCACTAAAATGTTTTAATCACCTAAAACCCTGATCCCTAGACGTTCCACTTTAAAACCGTAAAACCCAAGCCCCTCACATAAAAGAGTCCCCTATGTCAGTTGGTGCCACCTCTCAGACACACTCTACTGAGTCCTTCACAGCGCATACACTGTGCCGTGGCTTTCTACTATAGAAAACATCTAACACAGGGTGGATGCAATTATATATAAGTAAGCAATTAGACCCGGGCAGGTTAGAGGCAAAAGTGTCGTCATGCAGTGGGAAGGTATGTGTATTATGGTTTGCACACTCATTTATAACGGTGGTCAAATTAATGACTGTTACTATGTTTGCAGCTTTCTTTTATTACATTTTATTGGATACCCTGCAGCCTTCAAACACATGTGTGCTCCATGGCCATCATATAAAGAAAGACAATACATCTTTGAATGTCTGTGAGGAATATGAAATATCAAATCAAACCATCTGTCCTATTTTGTACCTGTCTGCATGCTAGACGTGGTTTGTGCTCCTTGATTTGGATGTGCCTCTCAAATGCAAAGAACGTTGTCTTTCTTTCTTTTATTTAAATATATGTTGTGCTGTGAAAACTGCCGTGCTCGCCGCCATAGCATTTTTCATATTCAATTTCCCACAAAATAATCTTTACATTTTTTATAAGAATTAACAAGGCCCTCTGTTTTTTAAGGATTTGTCAGTCTCTAATGCTGAAATAATAAAATATTATTTTTCATAAAAGAAATCTTAGATTATTATTCTAGTTTCAAATAGTGCCAAATAAAGCAAAGTAGCCTGTAAAGAAACTGATTAGAGACGATTTTGTGAAGTCACAGCGATAATTAGATTGTGTGGCAGTCATTCCACTTACGTGAGTTAGGGAAATATTCTGATTTGATACTTTGATCATTTTACCCTGCCCCAGCATAAAAAAGGTAGTTTGAAGTTCTGGGACATAATTATAATAAAGGCATCCTTTTGAGTTTTCACTACACACACAAAGTTTTGTTTGATCATCACCAAAATACACAGAGTGCAACCTTGGGTTTTAGAGAAGATGATGAATGCATTTGCTGTGGTTGTTTTTAACATTATGAAACCAGAAGATCAAATGACTCTCCTCTCACTCAGCTCTTTAGTTAGAAGGATGCCATCTTTTATAGCAACAACTGCTGTTGATGTCCCTGTGCTCTCCCTGTGTGCTCATACAAACAGAACAATACAAGCAATATCGGGACCTGCTCATCAATACATAGCTCGACAGTGCCGCTAGTGGCCAAAAGCTCAAAAGGACACCTTTAAAAATGATATATTTTTGTGTTGCTGTGGGATAATAAAATAAATCATGCTTTGATTCATACAATATCAGTCAAATTCATTTTATTTACATACTGGTCTGGATAAATCTGAATTTGGTGAATGCACCCATGCATACAGAAAACCTTACAATTCCAGCCGATGCCCTTCATTATCACAGCATACAATATGCAACTATGTGTTTTGCAAGTTACAGAGAGCATTTTACCATAACACATTGACATTGACATACACAGCCTTGAACTACACAAGGTTTTCATCTGTATACATGTACTTTAAGTAAAAGTTGCAATACCAACCATTTGGAAATCCAATTAATATCAATGGATGAATTTACATAACGTATAAACCACACAACAAATGGGATTGTAGAATTTCAGAGTATGTACACACAGCTACATTTACAATAATACATGTTTTGAAAGCCTAGAAATGTGTTGGTGTCGTCATTATAACAAACTGCACTTAATATAACAAAGCACATACTGTTTAATAAAAACTAAGTGTTGATTTAAAGTGTCAAAAATCATACACTGATTCTGTTTGACACATTTTGAGTATCTGAAAAAAACAATGACAATAGTGTTCAAACAACTTTAGGAGGCTTAAAAAAAGATCAGAGTATTCAATTGTAAACCCTCTTCTACCAAACTGATCTTTTAAATACTGTGACAAAAAAAAGTGTCTTTCTGTCCAAACTGTGTTGTCAAACAATTGCAAGACCAACAATGGCTGGGCTAAATTGACTCTTGTATGATGTTTTACTTTTGGTATAGAAAGAAATTATGACATTTACAATTAGCCTTTTACATCATTTTTGTTTTGTTTTAATCTCAAAGAAATGTATACCAGCAAATAATAAGCAATGGCTTGTGGCTAAAAGATCAAAGCAAGGCAAAAGCAGACTGCTAAGTGAGGGACCGATCCTCTCACCAGGAAGAATTGAAGTGAACGTGGGCCTCTCAGCGGTGTGGCTGGAAGGCTGCCAGGGCTGTGTTAGGTGGAGGACATTTCCATGGTAAGTTGGGTCATGCAGGCTTCATGGTAACAAGGTTATGAAGTGAGAGGGTGTCTGAGAAGACGGGGTGTGCCGCTGGGATCCGCACATGACATTTCAATTCAGTCTTTTTATTCATGGGCAGTCAAAAAGGAGGAACTCGCTGTTCAATTTTTTGGATATCGCTCACAGAATGGCTGGGAGGGCGGCGGGGGGGAACAGCGAGAGGCCAGGCAGAGTGAGGGGATGTCACAACAGAGTCAGTTCTCCTTGAGATGATTTTCCCTCTTGTTTTCTTGCGGCCTTTCTCTGTTCTGTCAGTCAGAGTCTCCTCAGATTGTGCTCCTCTGTGCAGGAGCCTTTCCTCAGGGTTATGTCGTCCACAGCCATCTCGCCACTCCTGCCTCGCCCGCGCTCCCCCTTCAGGATCACCTGATGAAAAGCAGCAACGTGCACATTGAAGCACTACCACTGAGGAATGACCACCAAATACTGCTGGCATGCATTTCTACCCAATCTAACATTTTGCAGATGCACTCTTGAAATGCAGACTGCTGCTCTTATTTATTTTTACATGAACAGAAATACAAACATTTGACATGCATCCAAAATGTCTGAAGAAATAATCATTTCAAACTCTCATTGTATGAGTGAATTTTGTAATATTTATACTTACACTTTCCAGGCCTGTGCCCCATAGTGTGATTTGGGTGTGCCTCCAGCCATTTCCACCTGTCCGGCCCCAGACTGCTGGACTGTACTGCTTCCCCTTCTTCACAAACACTTGCAGCATACCCACGTGGTGGCCGGCCAGCTTGTGCCGGAAGGACAGGCACAGATTGCCATCGTTCCAGGGAGGGGTGAGTGGGAGGACCAGCCGTGCCCCTCGCCCAGTCCTCTTGTTGCCGACCTCAGGAATGGTGAGGTACCTTCCACCTGGGGAGGTAAATGACGGACATTACAGTCAGTTAATGAAAACCCACAGAACATACTTTTTTTGTCAGTAAGGGGCAACTTTGAATTGGAACTGTTCCACCCTGTAGTGGGTATGCTACATCTTTGCCAAATTAAGTATTATTTATCATATATACTCAAAGCAACAAAGCTGACCTAAGTAGAATAAATTAAACAATTAATTACAGCACTAAAAATGTACTTGGCTTTCTAGAAATAGTAACCCGATTTACTTATTGTAGGATAATTTACATAAAAATGTAATAGTTGAATTCACTTTCCACTTCAAAAATAGTCCTCCAACAAACTGTTGACAAGGAAGTCTGTGAATTGTCCCGAGTCAGTGGGACATTGTGTCTGGAAAGACAAGTTGCTGTTGAGATTTTCAAAAGGCATATCAAACTTGCCAATGTGAGTCAGTTTTTTTTAATTCAGCAACAAAATACATCCATTCACTTATTGTATTTGGGTGTTGGCACAATCAAAAAATAAACCTGAACAAGCAGCATGGCATAATATGTAAAAATGGAAAGTTCGAAAAAATAGACAATTGAAAAAGACTTGACCCACTTATATTTTGTCACCTCAAAGTACAGCCATTTGCCGACGGCAAATTTATTATTTATTAATTAATGCATTAGTTAAGAATAAAAGAGCTATTTAGTTTGAAAAATGTAAAGTCAAAGCGCTTCTGGGTAATAGCTGATTAATGCTGATGCATTTTGCATATCTAGCAGATCTGTGTAGGGCTGGTGTTAACCACAGGGGGTGTGATACGTATCTGTAGGCCACAGAGGCTCTGCATATGTTATGAGCCCCTCCAAATCTTCTAACAGCCATGAGTGTTAGCCAGTGGCTGTCTATGAAAAGAACTTAAAGTGACGAACAGTAAATAGTTACTTGTAGTAGGAAATGTAGTAAAAGCCATATATAAGTGGACACATACATTCCTATAATTAAGATACTATTCAAATGCTCACTATATTCCCTGCATGCTAATGAAATGTTGTCTCTTAAATGGAATTTATTTTTGTCAGGGCCTAGATTATGATTTACTGTGAATGATTTTCCAGGGAACGTAAAGGTCTGGATAAAAATCTTTATTTTCTCTAATGAGGGAGCACAGACTTGGCTGAAAGGAGACTTTAGCCCTGTTGTCTGGAAACACACTAGTAACTATGAGATTAAGCCAGTTGGCAGGAGAAGCCAGTTGTAGAGTGTTGCTTAAACAGTGCCAGGACGCTGCACTGTTTAGTCTTCACACCGTGTCTAATGAGTCCTCTCAACATAATTCATCACGTTTTCTTCTTGTCTGAACCCCAAGAAAAACAGTGTCGTGTTCCCATTTTAAGTGAGCCACAGGTATTGCTGACGGGTCACGTAATCCGCTTCTCATTTGCATCGCTTTGTAGAGCAAAGCACTAATCCGCGTAAAAGACAAACTACTTCCCTCAAGTCATTTTCATCTTGACCTGTAATTAAGCAGAACACAACGGGGCTGCTTAGATTGTGTGACTGTGTGTGTTTGCATATGTAGTAAAGGAGCGTAGCTATTCTCATTTCCATTCACTGACTCTAAAATAAACACTTTTCCTGATTAGAGTGTGTGAGTGAGAATGGCCTTTCAATTACCTGACGGATCAGGTGTTGTCTCCCAATGCAGGTCTCCATCTCTGTCCCTGATCCAACCACAAAGACCATCATCAAAGGAGCAGCTCAGATACCCCGCCTCTGAAGATAATAAAACACACTTTTCAGAGACATGGAGGACACACATACATGCATGAAGTGGCTTCATTCTGCTCTCTGCAATGCGTCACATGAGCCCTGCTGTGTGACTCTAACATTACCAGGAGCGAGAGCTCCTTCTGATAAGAGTGACGACACAATCAATATGTAAAAGGTATTTGTAATGTTGAAATCATTGAGGACTTATCAAGTGGAAAAAGAGCAGTATAAATCTCAAGTGAAAATGGATTTATATAAATAAAAAGAAAACACAATTATGTGGGAGTTGCTGGAATCTGTGTGTGTGTGTGTGTGTGTGTGTGTGTGTGTGTGTGTGTGTGTGTGTGTGTGTGTGTGTGTGTGTGTTAGAGAGAGAGAGAGAGAGAGAGAGAGAGAGTCATTCTACACATATAGTATATTCTATGTCTCCCCTTTCCATGACAAAACACACTATTACAAAAGACAGGCATAATAAGTCATGACTGATGATTTCTTTCCCAGTGATGATGTTTAGACAATAACATTATAGGAATGCAGGCCGAAACAGTTATAGCATCATCCATGCATTTCTGTTCAAATTGGTTCGAAGATAAGAGTAACATCCATCATTTTGTAAAAAGTAAGGTTTCCGCAAAACACTTCTCAGTTCATTTCCTGAGCCAATAAAAATGCCTTCTCACTTGACACTGCTTAGAAAATGATGCACTGTGAGCCAAAAATAATCACATAACTAAACCATTAGGCAATATAATCTGCATACTATTGACATTAATAAATCACATAGAACAAATATGACACATAAAATGCTGTCTCTTCACAAAAGCTGTTTTCCTATAGTTGCTTTAGGAACTCTACACCGAATGGCGCTTATGAGCGGAGCGCTGATGAACTTCAAAATGATCAATCAATCATTCAAGCAGTCAGGCAATCAAGCAAGTATAATGTGAAAAGTGGAAATGTCTGGCCGTTCCAAGCTGTGAGCCATTATTTAAACGGATATGGCCAGATGTCATGCGTCACCTCCTGGTGAAGAGCCTATCAAAACACATCTGGTCACTATAATGTCTTCGCCTTGGCAGCAACCACTGCAGGAGTGGATAGTGAGTGTAATTTGGCCTCAAGCGAATGTGGCTCGTTCGTCATCATTTGAGGGCTGTTGCTGATTGTCTCTATCACATGTCTTGTGTTTACCTGGGTCGTCCTTGGCTTCATCTGCTGTGTTGCCGAGCTCAATGTCAAAGTCAACACCAAGGACGGTGTTGTGGCCATGGTTCCGAGGGACTGAGGAGAGAGGTGAGAGAGGTTTAGATAAAGGATTAACAAAGGTATTATATTTGTTCACTGGTCTCCCTGCTTGTGGCTTTTGTTTCCTCACTCTACAAGGACTCTGCGAGGATGAATCAATGTCTTGGTTTAGTGCCTGCATATCCAGAGCCAAGCACATTCAATGACACAGCACCTGAAGAGAATACCTAAGAAAACCTTCAGAAACACCATAAGTCAACTGTGAATCATAGCAACAAAAAGGCTGATGGTTCATGATGCAACATCCGGGCAAATGCTGCTGCCACACAACCTGGAGCTACAGTACATACTCACATACAGTGCACATCAGTCTTGAAATAGCCTCTTCCCTTCTCCAATGGGGTCACACTGCCCAAAATACTATAAGCCAAGCTGTCTTATTAAAGGTCGACTGACAAGTGAAGGATAGAAAGTTATTTCTCATACTTTTACAGCGGCAAGCCTTTTTTGGAAAAATATGCTTTGGCTATTTTACTATATTCTATTAGACTACAAACTAGGTTTACTGGCTTTTAAATTAAAGTGTCCAAAAAAAAAATTAAATACAGAGAAACATAATTTAAGTATGTATTCATTGCATTTGCAAGTTAGTGGAATTTAATGAGACAAATAATCAGTAAAACCATTCCCAGCATCACAAACAGATTCTTGCTCCTCTGCCGTGAATGCACTGAAACGTCAGTCCCACACACTCCCCAGCACGTGCCCCTTCCAGTCGGCCGACACACCCACCCCCACACTGGGGCACAACCACCTGGCAGACTGCAATGTAGCCTGACAGTCGGAGGAATCTGACAGCGGGGAGGTCACACTCACACCAGGCTCTCCAGCAATCCCAGGCATCCATGCTTCTGTGTGTGCCCAAGAGACAAGTTTGTAAGTGACCCTGTAAATAACTGTGTTGAAACTAAACTAAACTAAACTAAATGTTGCTCTTGTTATTTTTCATTGTAACCTTTTGTGGTTCATATTTGAGATGTCAACAAAAGCAGCTTTTTGTGGCTTTCCTATGTTCTGCCAAAATGTCCAGCCGTAACCAATCCGTGACATGTTTTAGGTTTGGAGACAAACACAGTACACTTCATAATTTCTTTTCAGATGCTGTTTGTGCGTGAACACCATAAATCTTCATTTAGCTGAGGTAAACAATGTCTTTTTTAAATGAATGTAAATGCCTCACTAACGCAATAGTCTTTTATTAGCCTCAGAGGTTTGAGGGTTTTCTCTAGAGCATGTACTCCTTCAAAAAGAAACACATTTACATTTTGGGATATATACTTATTCATTTTCTTGCTGAGAGCTAAAGGAGGAGATTGATACCACTCTCAGACAAGAGAGTGGTATCAATCTTTACATCTAATTCTAGCAGAAAAATTAATGTCTATTTTCTAAATAAACTATTTCTTAAAAAGGTACATGGTTTTCATTGTTTATACATGCTCTGACTTCAGTACACAACTGCACCTGAGACACAGCAGAGGCATTCTTCATGCCACGAAGCTCTCATTCAAATGATTCCTATTTCATCTAATTATCGGAATAATAACTCAGCATTGTCTCTCCTCCCTCCCTCTCTCATATTATTCAAACCATATTCAGGAAGCTCTGATTTCTAGAACTGCTCTGCAGTGATGCAAACTATTAGATTGATGTCTCCCTCAAGCAGTGCCGACAGGTGTTAATGTAATCTTCTTTCCTCTTTCCCTTTTCTAATTATGTGATGCCATCTGGCAAGGTGAGCCGGAACCATGGTATCTCACCTCTTATCCCGTACTTTGCTGTTGCATCTCACCCGATATGTCGACGTCAAAGGAGTTAAATGTTTTGAGTTTTGGTAAACACTGACTTTTGCTGTGCCTACAAGCAAGCATGACACAGACACACTGTTCAATTACAATTTGTTGTGCAATTTATACTGTTGGTGCATCTGGACTAAACATTCCAATAAGTCTCACCTTCTGTTGCTTTTTCTGTATGGCTGTATATTATAATAATATGCAAATGTCTGAAACTACACATGTTGTGTGCCAACAAATCCACAAACCAACAATGTGTTAGCCCAACTCTTAAGATTCATCTATCCTGTCTATGTCTCAGCGCTTTGAAGTTAATGTTCTAAAATGTCAGGGAAGTGCAACTAATTTAGGCCGTGGATGAATATGCGTTTAGTGCTCTTTTTGTCTTTTCACGGGATCTGTTTCTGTTGGCAAGCAGAAAAATATAGAATTCCACCAGCTTCACTTTTTAAATATTGTTATAAAAAGTGTTTACCTGCAGTAAAATAATCTAGCCTACTAGATCAAAAAAAGAAAGGAGAAAAAAGGAGACTGTGATTTTGGCCCTGAACTAAATATTTCCATTCAAACAAGTCAGACAGAGTTTATTTAAAAAAAACTCATGTTCTGTATTGCTGCATGCATTTGAGACTTTGAGAAGAAATCAGCAGATACTGCAGTGGCTACTTTCAACTCTTTTCATAATTCAATTCTGTAATTTGGTTTTGATCGAGAATATCAAACATAAAAACAAAAGAGCTGATGCATTTTGAATGTTTTGATACATGCTTGGCAGGAAGTGTCTTTTGATTTTTGACTGCAACAATTGAAACTGCTGTATGCATGTGTTTGAATACAAAATGAATATGAGAATATACATCATCTGTTGGATAAACATCCTTTCGGATTCCCCAGATGGTGACATGTGTCATAATAAACACAAAGTTCCATGATTCAGATGAAAAAATATACTCCAGGTTGGTTAGAGGAAAGCTTTCAGGGAGCTGATGACGTCAGACGAATAAGTGCCTTTTAATGTCAAAGACCCAAAAACAAAAGGTTCACCTCACTATCTCATATCAACAGTCGACAAGGCAATAAGAAGCATTTTAGCGTCTTTCAGCTCATTGCTTTGCTTCTGCATCTCACAACTTCACTGTTTTGGTGCACTGTCATTTTTGTCATTTTCAGACATTTTTGTCAGATTGCCAGAAGCACAACTCCAAATACATTATAATAGCGCTTGGTATCTCCTGGATGTGTAAATACGCAAAAGTTTTGTAACAGGTTAACCATCAACTTTATGGGGAATAAAATTAGGTGATAATAGGCCTACATTGTGTTTATAACATCATGTACTGCCCTAAGAGGCACAAAATAATAATAAAATAATAATAATACAAGTTAAACGTTTTGCTTTCATTAGGAACATTTGCAAAAAAACTGATCACACATGAAATATAATGTGTGATCAGTTTTTTAAAAAGATACAAAATGCTGATTTCTCATCTATAACTCAAAGGTTAAGGTGTAATAAATGCAATCTTTATAAAAAAAAATAAAGCTAATTCTTACTGTGGACATCTCCTCTCTGTTTGGTGACCTCCTTCTGGATGGTGTTGTCTACAGGTGTGACCGGCGGCGGCAGCGGGCGTCGTGTGGGAGTCACTGGCTTTGGTGGGCTGTAGGGCTTGCGGGTCGGTGCTGGTGGCTTCCTGGTTGGGATAAAGGGCTTTCGGGTGGGAACTGCTGGCTTGCGTGGAGGTGGGGTGACCCTCTTTGGAGGCAGAGGCGCTTTGGTCGTGGGTGGGGTTGTTGTTGTTGTCGTGGCCGTGGTCGTCGTGGTTGTGGCAGTGGTTGTCGTAGTGGTTGTGGCAGTTGTTGATTTGGGGATAATGGGGAAGATTCTCTTTTGAGTCACTGGAGTGCGGAGAGTAGTGGTGGTTCTTTTCTGATCCATGTCGGGGATGTGGTTGTGATGATTTGGAGGCAGTTTGCCTGGTCTCGGAGGGTCAATAACCACCTTAGGAATGGCTGAAATAATAAGAGAATGCAGACGGAGGACTGAAATATGAGCAGTAAAATGTTAATGAGGCGTACAAATGTAAACTAACTGCAATGATAAGTCTGACTGGTGCAGAGGAAGGCTTTTCTCATCTACTGAGACTTCTCCTGATATCTAATAACTAAATGTTAATCCTAACACAAATTGGGTGTTTCAAATCTTACTGAAGCACTAGCTCACACAAGACGGGTCCATAAAATCATCATGGAGCAAGTTCACATTTATTAATTGGGGTCTTTTTTTAAAGACAATTCTGGGCACATTTTTCTCAATATGACTGTCAAAAAAAGTGAAAGATGGATGGTTGCATGCAACATGACTGGTTGCAAGCAAATTTACCCACAAAGACACCTCACATCCAGTGAATGTTTGTTCTCCTCCTGATTAGAAATTCTTTGAGTGTTCATTGCCAGAGGCCACGCAGCATCATACTAAAGCTGCTGCTGCTGCTGCTGCTGCTGCTGCTGCTGCTGCTGCTGCTGCTGCTGCGTGTGTGTGTGTGTGTGCGTGTTGAATGATCTCTGCGCTCAAACAGGCTGCTGTGCCCTGGAGATCACCCTCGCTCTGCTGATGTCATAAACGTAACACCTCCTTTTTCTTTGTTCCGCCACACATTCTTCATGCAGCAGCAGAGACAGAGACTTGGGGGTTGGTGCGTTGGGGTGGTGGTGGTGAGGGGTTCATAAGGGTTTCATGAGTGAGGAATGAGAGTGGACAAAGGCAAGAGGTTTGAACTCAGTTATTGCCTTCTCAAGTTGCAGGCGACTTTGATATGTGATACACAAATAGGATATTGCAACTCGACTCCCAGAGCACTAGTGGCTCACACCCCCTTGGGCAGACGACGGGGTGAAATATTTGCAGCGCATAACACCAGGAGGCATCTTCTCTTGTCTATGGACTGTTACACTAGTTGTGTCTGTTAGATGATTGATTAACTGTGGTGAGTCTTATCCACTGAGCTGCTGTGAAAACTACAGACCAAATTAACTGTTTGTGAGCAAGCAAAATGAGACTAGGAAGATACATTTTTGACATCTTTTTGGTTGAGTTGAGGCTAACTCGGGGCTCATGTGATAAGGGAGCAGGGTGATTTAAGTGATGACTGACAACCATTACAAAGAAAGGAATTCAGTCCCGTCTTATTTGCTAAGAAGGCTATTTCTGCTTTCCTAGCTTTTTTTAAAACACAGGCAAAGAAAACAAATATGTGAGGCCCCGGTCCTCTTGGCAAAAGTGAGCATCTGAGCCAAGGGTTTTGTTCTCAATTCTTACGTTTGCAATTGTGGCCCATCCCCCTGTAGCCCTCTTTGCATTTGCACTTGTATGAGCCCGGCGTGTTGTAGCAGGAGGCAAAGTTGCTGCAGTGGCTCTGACCTAAAGAACACTCATCCACATCTGAAAGATAGTAAAAACATAAAATTAAGCTACTGGGTACAAGGTAAAAAAAAGAAAAACGTAACATAACAGCAACATGTCGAAGGATAATTGCTTCACATCCACTTCAAGGAGGGCTCAACATCAGTATTGTGAACAAAAGCATTTACGTGAATAACAGGGATCTGTGAATGCCAGAGAAAAAAATATCAAATTTGAGCTGCAAGGTCAAAAATGCCAAAGCATTTTAGGAAGAACCGTTTTTATTTTTATTTAACATTTGTTCCCAAAAATAATCCTAAAAAAAGATTGGATATAGTATATTTTCCAGATGCTGCTATGATTTAACAATATTGTATGGATTTCTATAGAATGTTAATTCATATTTGTTGATATTTATCATGCAAATGCACTGCTGGGTAAAGTTTTAGTTTCAGTTCCTCCTTTATTACGTTTTTTTCTGTATTTACGACTTCAACTACAGAGTCTCAGACAGACTTTTTGTATTCATCTGTTGATATGGAATTAAAGTTTTAACGATCCTATTCGGTGATATGTTTAAATGTCATACAAATAATGTAATGTACTATCTCACTGCAGATGTAAATACATACATACAATAGTAGTGCCAAGGTGTAATAATACTCTCTGAAAACATTACCTTTAATATTGTATAAGGTTAAGGTTTATTTGAACAGCTTTAAATACTGCTGGGTTGATTCATGTACAATATAATAATGCATCATATTTCATTAAATTATCATATGATTTGTAGGTAAAATCTTAATCTGCAAAGTAATCAGTAACCATAACTGTCAAATAAATGTAGTGAAGTTACATGAATAATATTTTACTCGGAAGTATAAAGTAGCATACAATTTAAATATTAAAGTACAGTACGGATTAAATGTATACTTCACTAGTTGGTTGTGGGTACCTTCTGAAGTTACAGAAGAAATATGTACATATGGGCACCAGACTATTGTTTGATATGCATTTGTTTTCTGTGTGTGTGTGTGTGTGTGTGTGTGTGTGTGTGTGTGTGTGTGTGTGTGTGTGTGTGTGTGTGTGTGTGTGTGTGTGTGTGTGTGTGCCTGTGCAATATATTTTCAATTTGCTCCCTCAGTGACTGGTGTAAAACCAACACCTGCATCCCTAAAAATAATCATATCATTGGTTAGAAGTCCAGACATCTCAGCACATGTATGTCCTTTGTAAGGTGTGTGTGTGTGTGTGTGTGTGTAAAAGCCTCACTGCGGAGACCTTGTGACGGTACCTCTGCATTGGTATTTCCCATTGATGTATTGCAGGTCAAAGCCTTCATGGCACTTGCAGATGTAGCTACCGAAGGTGTTTATGCATTTCCTGAACCGGGGACACACTGCTATCCCTGCTGCACACTCATCCACATCTGCAAGAGAAAAAGAAATGCCGGTTATTCCACACAGTAAGAAAATATTTAACCTAAACACATAATGTATTCAGAATCCCCCCCCTCAAATATATTTTAAGTTGGCCATATACAGTATACTGTACAATGCATTAGAAATTACACAATGCAATGAAAAACGTCAGGGTTAAAAAAAAAAAAACGGCAATTTAATCGAAAACTAAACAAACATCTCTATTCACATCAGGAGACTTTTTTCACCTTCCATGGTTCGTAATAATTTATGAACAAAGCCCATTATGTATTCTGTTCAGTGAGAAGAATACAATGCACAATACCTTGTTTCATTATTTAAAGACCTATTCTAAGTGTCTCTGTTGATCACCTTTGCAGGCATGTGGGCATTAATATTTAGACACAGAGAGGCTTACACATTTGCCTTAAAATCATTAATTTAGTTTCAGCATAATGCAGCCGAGGCACCGTGGAGTCACAGGGACTGTTGTGTAAAAGGACTTTTACTCAGAGACACCTGGACCAGCTGGGAAATCAAGCAAGTGAAGTAAGTGGGCAGAGCTTTCTTGTCCCTCAACAGTGATCCCTTAACAACTACTGCTGAGGTTCTCATCAGCTAGACACTTAATGGCCAACAGTTGAATTATTTAGCTACTGTGCAGTGGTGAATTATCATGTTTTACACAAACACACATGCACACAGCAAGACAGTCGCTGTCTCATAATGTTTAGTAGTACTGCTTACAAACGCCTGTTTTGATCAATGTTACATCTGGCTTTGAAGACAGCTTTGACTTTTCTTTCAAAGCTGCAGATCTTTAAGCATCCAAATCAAACTCTTATTAATTGTTACACATCAGCCTGCATTAAGCTCCGCAATTGTGTTTTCCTTGACAACACGTCTGATAAATTTAGCATTTTCTGTGAGAGGCAGTGTTGAAATATGCAGCCGTCGCATAGGTTACTTCTGCAATAATGCAAACACATCAATACACTTTGTCATTAATCAGACAGTTTTCTGTCACAGTGCAAAACAAGTCAATACTTCCTTCTAGTGGATCATCAGACTTCTTAAAGGATTTCTGGCCTAATCCATTTCAATGCACAAGAAGCAGGTGCACAGTTTTATTTTTTTTAAAACTACATTTCACATCAAATCATAAATCCATTCAACCAAATGTATTGAGTTAAACATCTTGGCATGCATTTGTCAAACTGATAAAAGTTTAATTTCTTTGCTACTCGCTTTTTATCAAATTATCAAACTTTTGACTTAGCTTCAGTCATTTATTCTATCAAATCTAGTATTGATTCATATGATTTATTGGATGAAAGTTGTCTACAAGCTGCAAAATGTATTAGATCCCAAGTAATACATCACTATTTTTATTAGATTTTATAGATTGATGTTAATGTCACACATCAATTGGTACTGGAGGATTTGACACAAATATAACTATCTTTGTTGATAAGTGCATGTATGTTTTTGCAGTAAAACATGTATCTGAGAGTAACTTGCAAGGATTTAACAGAGTGGCGGTTCTTGGAGATCACTGTGAAACAATAAACACAGACTTTAGCCTTTTTATGTATAATTCCTAAAAGTTTAACAAACACGGACCTATGCCACTTTTAAAACTACAACAAACCTATGATAATGAGTAATAACAGCTATGCATCTGTGCATACTCTCCCACGCTCTAGTTACTAGAAGTATTGACCTCCATAGATATGATTAGACACTCTCCATAAAACAGCGTTTTCTCTAGGGATTTGGAAACATTCCATTTAACTGCTGTAACACCTGTTGCAGGCAATCTTTCCTTCCCCTCCTCCATCATTTTTCATGATTGATGTCGGTCCTGTTTTAGAAAACCCGCCCCCCTCCCCATAAGCCAGCCCACAGTTAAGTGGGAATATAAGGCGGCTAACCAGGAACAGTCCACTCTGGAACAGCCTGTATTTAAACCTGACACAAGTCAACTGCTTCAACTGCCCCTTTATCTGTTAGTTACCTATCTGAGAAGCTATTCCACGTAATGAAAGGAGGAAGAGGGGGATAGGGAGTGGGCTTCCCCTGATCACATTTCTGCTGAAAAAAGCTGGAGGTATAAGTGGAATAAAGTCACCATTTGGTTGACAAGGCTTGTTAAATTGATGTGCTCCTTAATCAAAGCAAAACAGACGTATTGTTAAATATTTTTGGATGAATCTCAGCTTAGCTTTTTTTAGCAAGGTTTTGTTTGCGTTCCAAAATTGGTTTTCCACTGGCAAGTTTTCTTTCTTGCTCTGCCAAAACCATTGCATTTGATTATCACTCAGCTAATGCAATGATTGAGAAGAACTTGAAAAAAATAAAACATTTGTGTTTGTGATGCTTTACATGAGTAGCTCATGGGGAGGGAGTGGTAACACAGGGCTCAGTTTTCCGGCCTGTGGAGATATATAATAACTCAGACGTACCCACACAGGTTCTTCTATCCGGAGCCAGCTGTAACCCCGGCGACGGACACTGACATCGGACCTCTCCTTTCAGCACCTCGCAGCCGTACTGGCAGTTGGCCATGCCACAAGTGCGAGCATCTGATGGACACAACGGAAACACAACACATATTAACACATGATGGAGCCAAAAGGGAGAGCACACACGTTACTTTCTATCCTTTTCACATTCACACTCACACTCACACTTTATCGTTATCCTCCAGCCAGTATGTGAGAGCCAGGCCACTGCCTGATATTAGCCGAGTAGACCCTGAGGTGCAGACAACAGAACAGTGCACACTCTGCCATTATTAGATTCCTGTGCTGTGCGGTGGCTCCGTGTGCACACAAGCCTCGCTCACCCACTTTCATCCTTTCCTACACCTAAAGAATCATAATCCATCTAAACCCTTTCAAAGCGTGTGCAGTGAGTGCAGCACCTCTGTTGTGGAGCCGTGCAGGGCAGATCAAGACCCTCCAAAATAATAATATAATGGAAGAGATTTTCTTCAGCTTCTCTCAATAACTTTGGACCCTAAAAAGGAAATTAAAAGTGAGGCTCATGCTGCCGCAGCCACTTCAGCTGCCGCAAGCACCCTGGAGTACAGTTTGATGACTAAGGCAGGCCAGGCTGATTAAATGCTACAGTGATCTATTGATCAAAGCAGTAGCAGGCAAGAAAAGAAGAATAAAAGGTTTAACACTATCATGCTTTCATCACACAACACCTGGAATAACTTGAGATTGCCTCAAGTGGTAAATGGAGGGGGGGGGAATTTATTTATTTCTGATAGAAAAATAACTAATTAAAATAGGGCAACCGAGAGTCACGCTATGCTCCAGAAGAAAGGGGAGGAGAAAATAGTTATCAGGTGGGAAACAAAATTTACAGCAAGACGTGTACAGGCATTCACTCCCATTCTGTGGAATACCTCAGGGCAACCAATAATAAATGCACGTTCACTCAAGGGTCTAAAGGGTTCATACTTTTCTACTTAGAGTTCTTCAGAGGGGTTCTTTAGGATTTGGAGTTGCTATAATGAAGATCAATGTGGGGCTTTAATTAAAAACAGTCTATCAAAGGATAGTGAGGCTGCTGTCAGTAGTACTCACACAGGTGGGAAAGCATATTTTGTAATAGAGAGCATGTGTCATCAGCGTTGTCTTGCACTGGCATTCAGATGAATACATTTGTAGTAAAGTGAAACAAGGCTTCACAGTAGCATATCAAAGCTACAAAGCAAAAGAAAGCTTAAAAAAAAAATGAGGGAGGAAATAGATCAGTAACGAAAATACAAACGTGTGTGTGTGTGTGTGTGTGTGTGTGTGTGTGTGTGTGTGTGTGTGTGTGTGTGTGAGAGAGAGAGAGACCGACTCACTTCCACAGGTCCCGTCAGGCATCAGCATGTAGCCGTTGAGGCAGTAGCACTTGTAACTCCCATAGGTGTTCATGCACCTGTGTTTACAGGGCCTTGGCTTCAGCCCGCACTCATTCAGGTCTGCAGACAGAGAGAGACAGCATAAGTGGAGTGGACAGAGAGAGAGAGAGAGAGAGAGAGAGAGAAAGAGAGAGAGAGAGAGATACCCTCCTACACAGAGGGGAAATTAGTCAGAGGGCAAAGGTTGTGAGGTCAGTAATGGCAAACCTAACCCATCCATTTGTGTGTGTGTGTGTGTGTGTGTGTGTGTGTGTGTGTGTGTGTGTGTGTGTGTGTGTGTGTGTGTGTGTGTGTGGTGTGTGTGTGTGTGTGTGTGTGTGTGTGTGTGTGTGTGGTGGGGGTGTTGTTAGAGGTGGGGGTGTCTTCTAGGAAGTGCCATGTTCTGACAGGCCTGTAACTCCCCTCTTTGATGATTTAACAGGAAGCCAGTGTCAACTGTCAACCTGCCCATTACCTGCAAGTGATAAAAGATGCTATTACACCCTCTGACTCACCACAACTTCATGTGGTTGTAGCTGCAACATCCACATATTATTCCAGTATTTTTATGCAGGCATAAAAGTAGAGAAATCTCACTCACAACAGCCTGTGAAAATTGTATTATAAAACGATGCTGTCTGACTTCGGAGCAGGGATGGCTCCTGGGAGAAAAGAATACGCCCTGAGCACAACACCTGTCAAATGCTTATGCAAATTCAAGTCATTATACCCTTCTCCCAGCACAACATTTATATATTTCAGTCGCAGGGCCCTGCTGTTGTGTATGTTGCCTCACAGGAATGACTTACTGATACTTCTAAATGGAACAGAGACACCATTAATGTTATTAGATACGCCTGTGTACTTTCTGCTACGACGAGTCAAAGTGTCCTCATTCTGAAGGGTTTATAAATTAAATAAATATATTAATTTCTACCTACTGTAGATTCCACTGGAAGCATATTTTTAGGACTGTAACTAAAGATAGGTGACATTCCTAACATTACAACTGCAGCAAACCAGCCAACCAACAGCTATACAGTATAGCTCTTTCGTCCTATAAAATGGCAGACATGTTGACGCTTAGCGGGGAACACGCAGGTGCAACTAATAACATTAATCATGTCCTCGTTCCACTTTGGTACGTCAGTTCCAGAGCCCTGGTGTTGTGCATGTTGCCTGGGATGACTTACTGACACTCCTAAAGGTAATAGAGATAACATTAATGTTATTAGTTACACCTGATTACTTCCTGCAATGAAACAAATGCTAATGCTGAGTTAAAGAAGTAAACCTTTTTAATTCATACTTTAAACGTGTAAATAAGTAAAAAAAGATTCAAAACATCCAAATTGTAGCAAACCAACCAATAAGAGCTTGATGGCTGTCTATGGCAGATATTGTTCACATGTCATAGTATTAAACATACAGGGGTAACTATTAACATTAAGGATGTTCTCATTCCATTTACTGGTAGTTGACCCAGATACAGGGCCTTGGTATTGTGTATGCTGGCTCACTGATGTACCTGAATGGAACAGAGTCATCACTACTGCTAATTAAAGTCTATTGGGCCTGGATTAAAATATGTGCTTTGATTTAATCTTGCTTTTATAACAACGCATTCCAACTGTAGAAGAAGGTACCAAAAAGAGTTAGATAGCTCTGTTTATTTTGTTCCCCCAGCAGATAGTTGTACACACAGGCACAATTAATTAAATCTTGTAATTAATGTCCCACCTCTGTGTACTGGATCAAGAGACCTGGTATTGTGAATTGTGGGATACTGGGCACATGGGAGAGGTTTGCTTTCTGACAGATATCTCATTAGAATTAGGCAACAAACCTATTTGGTTGGGTTTAGAAAATATTTTGGTTTGGGTTCAAATAAACCCTGTCTGGCAGAAAGCCCTGAAGATAAACTTTTCCCATGTGCACATACTGGGACTCCTCATTAATGGAGTGTTGCGGCAGTTCAGGTAGGGACAGCAGTCGTTTTATAGTCACATGTTCTCTTTCCTGCAGGTTCATGACTGTCTCGTTTATTTAGGGGTCCATGCAGTCTGCCTGGTGCTAATTCATTCTGCCCTCTCTAATAAATGGTTGAAACTCGAAGTGAAGAGTCCTGACTAAAATGTCACTTGCGCCTGTGCTTTTTCTTGCACAGGATAAAATATCTGCTGTAAAAAAAAAGCCAATATGCATTCTAGATGCAAATCATTCCTGATAAACATTGATTATGCCGTCTTTGACTGTGGGGACAGTAAACTTTTAATCGTATTACTGTTTTGAGAATATTTGTTGTGTATTTGTTCTATTTGAGTACACTAAATACTGTAACTCATATAAGTGCATCCTTGATTCTCTCTGCGCTCATACTCTAAGAGACAGAATATAGCCTGGAGTTATACTGTTTTGATACAAAGAGGAATATTTGTCATTTCAGTTTTCTTCAAACCTCTTTTTGCCCCTAAAGCAATTTTCAAGATTAAGTTTTCTCATAAAGAAAATATTGTCAGTACTTTTGAAGAACATCACTGTGAAGAGAAGGGGCAAGGTTCCAAAATGTATTCTTACTTCTTATTTTTACAAATATTTGGAAGTAACAGTGCTTTTGTTGTTGAATCACAATAAGTGGCTCTGAGGGTAAAACATTAATTTTAAAACCTGTAAGGATGAACACATATTAAAGCCACGTTTTGAAGAAATCATACCATAGCTGTGTTAGTTATCAGTTATAATTCCTTTAATTTGAAAGTTGGCATCATTAAACTTAATTGGACTGTCTAAAATATTATTTGAAAATAAAATTAGGCTGAGTTTATGAATAACTGAAATATTTTAAATCCACTCTTGGCTTTGGCCCAATGCTTTTCCCTGAGTAATTTCTAATGAGGTGTTGTTTAAATACTTGGTAGGTGTGGATTGAAGTGAATATTCTATATATTTATTCCTTATATTACCACAACAGTTTGTGTGGGGTCCATTGAGAGTACTAGGAGTAAAAGGGGGAATCCAACGTGTAACTACACAGGAATCCTTCACACTGGAATGATAACACAGGCTTAAACAAATATAAATAACTTGAACTATAAATATCGTCCCATTTCTGGGACACGGTAGAATCATCACAAATAGATTTTGTGTCGCTGTACAGCACACGAGGGGTCCTTTTCATCTTGGCCAACTGCACTGTAAATGGCTCCGTGTTTAGCACTGTGGACATGTGCAGGGTGCATTCTCTGAGTGCCGCAAAGCTCCTCCATTTATCAGATACCAGAGATTAATTTGGATGAATGATGTAGCAGATGCACAGTTTGTATATCAAACCCCACCTTCTAATAATGGAATCCTCTGCTCTTTTAAAGCCATGTCGGCTGATTCAATAGGCGCAGCTGGAGTTTGGACTGACCGTCTGCTAGTTGAATCCTACCAAATGCCACGAAGCTTTATGTTATTTTCCATGACTATAAATTCTTCTGGAGATATAGGGGCAGTTGTTCCATGAGGGCCAGCATAGTGACACATTTATAGGGCTACTTTCATTCAATACAAGAATAAGGATAATAAGGAGAATACATTTATGAGTATTACACTTGTTTTATTCTAACACGTGAGACAAGCAAGCTAAATGTTTTTTTGAATTAAAGATAGCGTTTATTATTATGGTCTAAATTTATCAGTAGACCTAAAAAATAATATCATTAATATATCAGGCCAAACTTTCTGTTTGCATTTGTGCTTCACATTGTACAGTTGCAATGTCATTTCAAAGTTAATACTGACATTGCACAGCGCACACAAAACAGGTCATGTTATCTGATGCAAATTGCCCAGCCACTGTGTTTGCGCTACTGCTGATGTGCACCAAATTAATATGGAGGCCGCTGTGTTTTTTAAAGCCTGATAAAAGATTGACTGACTTCTCTCTTAACTGATATTGACGCTTCTTAATTCTTTATCAAAACAAACTAAGTCAAAATGATTTCTCCTGTCCTTCAGACAGCACCCGTAGCTCTGTGCGTTTTCACAGCCAAAATCCAAACCCTGCAACTGTCTCCTTCTCCGACAAGATAATGTCCACAACACACACACACACACACACACACACACACACACACACACACACACACACACACACACACACACACACACACGAGCATGCAAAACACACACTTCACTTTTTTTAATTAGCGGTGTCAACCCGGTTTTCCTCCCTGGTTTTCACAGTAAACTATTGTTGTTACTGTGATTATGGAGAACCATAGCAACACTGTCCATTGTCAGCGTGGCAGAGACACAGGCCTCCACTTGCCCGTTGCACTGAAAAATAGCTTGAAAATGTAAATGAGGGATTATTGAAATAGTCACATTCTGAGACAGAGGCAGCTCCGTGAGCATTCAGCACATGCCAGACACAGCCAGGGCCTCCTCCTCCGTGTAGGAGGAAACCGGCAAGACAAAGATAGGACACAAGGGAAAAACAGAGATAACAAACAGACATGACCACCAATTGACAGTTCGACACGGCCCCAGGACTGCAGAAACCTGCGCGATATCCGAGGTGGAGAGCCTCTCTGTGGGTGTTCATTGTACAGTAAATGAACTGCTGAAACATATTTGAAGTGATGCAAAGTGGAGTGATTTATTGGGTCAGCTCCACTGATGTATGCTATGCTACATTCCCGACATGCCTATCACTGACAGAGAGATTAGCAAAAGGCTTTTTCTTGGGGTTACGTTTGATGTCTTTTTCTCGCAGCGATGGAGGATTCTTGAGTGCCGTGTCCATGTCGATGATGGTTTTAAAAGGGAAGGAGGAGCTATTTGTTTTACGGTACTAAAAAACTGGAGAAACAAATTGAGAGAGAAGAAGGAAGCACAGCAATATGGAACAATTATAATGGCTCTTTCTACGGAGGTACTGTTTCTTAGGGAATTGAGTGAAAGAAAGAGAGGCAGAAGTAGAACGGTGAAGACTGTGACATGCTTGACATTCATGCTGGCATTTTACAGCAAAACTGCTCTTGGGTGGTGTCTCTTCTGCTAGGGGAGGAAAGGAAGCTGTGAGAAAATAGTTTAGAGTGACATTCACTCCTCCGCAGTTTGCACAGTGCAGCACCAGGCATGTTGCTGAGATGGGTAAGAGGAGGAGAAGGTGCTGGGGGAGAGGTCGATCGACGAATCTCACCCTCCATTACTACTCTCGCTGGCTGATGATCCACAGGAAGAAAGATAGGAAGGTGACTGGCCCACACTGGTGGGGTTAAATAGCCCAGCTCTTCTTCTTCAGACAAAAGGAAATGGGTTAGAGGGGCTGGGGGAGTGGGTGGGATTGGGGGTTTGATTGAAGATAAAGTAGTAAAGGGTGGAGAAAGAGGAAGAAGGGCAGCAGAGAGACACAGAGAGAGACAGGGATTTAGTGAGAACGAAAAGCACCACCCAATGGATTAGAACACCTCTGACCACACCACATTCCTGGAAAGTAAAGAGGAACATTATGTAGCAAAGAGGATTACACTTGTGGGAACTGGATGTGAGAGAAGTATCAGAAGAATTCTCGGAAACATGGGAGAAACAGTGGCAGTGTTTTTTAATCCAATCTCCTCCTGCTCTCTTTTCTCTTCAGCATTCCTTCGCTGTAATGGGGGTGAAATAGGATCTGAGAGAATTACAGTATCTCACGGATTCAGAGGATCCCTTCTCAATTGGTAATTTGGAGGTTCAAAGGTAGACAGGACTTACCAGTTATCACTGCTTGACTAAAAACACTTGAGCCTCAAGAATTTCAGACCCTGCCCTCTCTGCCGATCCATCTATCCATCCAGTAACCCTTCCTGCGGCAGTCGGTGGGGGAGTGACGGGAAGATAATACAGCTACCTCTGACTGTTTTGCACGCTTCAAATCATTCAAACCCTATTGAAGGATGCGGTAACTTAAGCTGCAAAGTTACGCAAGCCTACTGCATACCTGCCAACTCTTCCCAAGACAGAAACACTCGCCGCAGAACTTAGCTGCAAATAAGCGCTATGGATGAGTATTGGTGTCAGACGTTTTAGTCGCTAAGAACATGAATAACCAGTGCAGCATTGTCCAATAAGAGCTTCCCTTTCTTTTAGGAGGCAGGCAGGTAAATAAAAAGAGCAACACATTCCCTTCAATGTCTTTTGGAACTAAGGTTTTATTCAAATTATAGGATTTAATGCTCAATCCATATTATTTTTATTTTTTTTTACCACAGATCCAATCTTTCTGTTCACATTTCCTGTTTGAATTGACCTATATCTGACATAAGTTTGACTATGCAATTGTTATACCATGTGATTTCATTAAATCCAAGTCTGTTTGATGAGTTAATTTACATTTTAAATGACTGACAACAAGGCAAAAAGTCGAGGAAAACCTGCGCTAACATATTGTTACATTGAACAGAGCTCATTTCTTCTAAAAGATAATTCATAATTTCTTACGACACATAAACAGACACTTTGAACTGGATTTCACATAATTTGGTTTTCAATTTAGCTCCATGTAAAGTGAATAAACATGATGTTTTTATTTATTTTTACGTTTTTATATCTGCTTATTCATAAAATGGGAGTCCTACTGACAACAAATCAAACAGTAGAACTCAGTAATATAGAAAAAGTATTTTTTAGGTATCCAATATGACCTTTCGCACAGCAGTCACATGGCCGATAATCGGATATGTATCGGATTTAGGACCACAGGTGGCCGAGATCTGATTGGAAAACAATTGATTTCAGTGTCCAAACTATTCTCACACACTAAATCTGATCTGTTTCATATGGGGGCAACATTCGCATGTAATATGAAAGTAGCCGAAAACATCCTCAAAATCTATGCAAGAAATTACAAGTTTATTACCTATATAATCAAAGGAAATAAAATACAATAACCTTGCAATGTTGGTGCTGTGCTGGACTGCATTACAGTGAAAGGTGTTTTGAATATTGCCAACCCACATTTAAATATTTGTGCCTGATAACACATCTTTACATTGTTTGGACAAAGGATAAACTTGAACAATATCCCATGAAATTGTTAAACAGAGCAGCTTTATTGAAACCTGAGGCCGTGGTATAATGCCACAAATCTGCCCCAGAGACAAACTCTGCATGATTATCTGATGCGATCTGAAACCGACACCCGTGAGACTTAATAAATGCAAAGAAATGTGCATCATGAGGTATATATAATAAAATATAATCTGTGCTCTACATCTCTTGAGCACTGTTGTTCATTGAACGGACATTTTGCTCCATGATGAAAACAAAATCTGCAGGAAGGTGATGACATTATTGATCTGATTGCAACAATCACTCAACACAATCAAGCAAGGTGCTGAGATCTTAATGCGGCTTCAAGATATCCCTTTCCTGTCTTCATCCATGTGACACCTTCCTGCCATTCTCCATGCCTTTTCATTGGTTCAGTAATAATAATAACAGTCCTGCAAGACAGCACTTGGTATGAGGACATGCTGCCAGTACATACAGTCTTAAATGATAATTGATGGAAAATACACAAGATAATGACGTGCACAAAATACTTACTTGCAGCTGTTTGACTGTTAACAGCAGACAGAAATAAAAACAGACAGAGCAGCATATGTTTCTAAACCAACAACACCAAAGTATCGGTCTACACCTAGACTAAATAAAAACATGACATTTATTGGAGACGACAATGTGCCTTCACCAAGATCCAGTGTAGGTATAGTGAGAGGTCCAGATAATGGTTATAAATATGTATATATGTCTGTCCTTTGATTTTCTCCACAACCGTTCATCTGATCGACACGCAGAGTGTCGTGCTCGTTCTCTGTGGCTCGCTACAATATTAGCTGTTATACTACTAAACAGCATCCCGTCACTCGCTACAGTGCACTCAAAAACAGAGACTGGAGAGACAAAAAGCTACAGGACATATTAATCAGTAATTACAATACAACTGTTCATCTGCTCGATGAATGTAAAATTTGGAGGCTTATCCATACACAATAATTGGGGCTTTGACTTAATTAAAGACATACAATGTTTCTGTGAGCTTTGGCACCCACACGATGGGTATACTTTGTCATGATAGTTGTATTGCTCAGGACCCAAGGAAATGCAGTGAATATGGATTTTTGACTTTTGGAATTTGGATGAGCGGTTATCCAGAAAGCTGCAAGCAGCAACACCAGAGGCCAAGCAAGTACTCTATAAACAGATATAGGAACAAATTGCATTCTTACTTCAACCACAGCTCAAGACTATCAAACTTGAAATGTGATTAATTATATAGTTGGCTGACAGAAAAAGGGGAAAAAGAAGAAAGCAGCATCTGGAGGCACTAGAGCTGTATTGCTTCTGATGCCAATCCACCAGCAATATCTTTTTATAGCGTCTTAGCATCAGGTCAGCTACACTTAATTAAATCCACCTGCACGGAATAATCATCTTATTAAAATGATTGGATCAGCATGGGGGTGTTCTGCCAAATTGTTAAACAGATTATCCCTATAATGAGTTTATTTGTGCAGCGAGAGCTTTTTCGTCTGTCCTCACCATGCTGTATGACAGATCCAATTCTCATCAGCACCAAAGGTGAGAAGCTCTTTCTAAAAAAGATAGGGATTCTTTAAATACTGCTTATTATTCTTGACAGTTGAGTGCCTGTTACGTTAATGATGAACATAATCAGATTCATTCAAATGACACCCATTCAGGTGTTGAGAAGACAAAACAAAGAAAGTGAAATAACCACTGTGGGGAAATCATTTGGCAGATGAAAAGAGCTGGCACTAAAAACAGAGACAGTCCTTGAAGAATAAATCTCTCATAATAATACCAGCTCATAAAAGTTTGACAGGAAAATATGGCTTTGATTCTGAGAGCGGTGAAATCAATACAGTATCTGCTTTGCTTTGCGTCTGGTGTCAACACTGATGTTTCCTCTGTGGTTTGTTTTTGCTCCATACAAGCGGTGCTCCGCAGGTGTTTAACACTTTTGTTAATCAGATCTCCTCCAGGGTCACATATCTGTCCACGTCTCCCACTTAGAGCAAAGTGTCCCCAATATCTCTCTGCACATGGAGGTTGATATGAAGTAAGTCAGCCTTACAGGATTGTATTGCTTGATTCCACTTACTAATCATTAAGCATCTTCTTCGGGGGGCCCATCATACCCCCAAAATGGGAGTTCACTTTTAAACTTGTGTTGTTGTTATTGTTTTTTTTTAATTGAACTTAAATAATTTGCAGAACGTGAGGTAAGTACTGAATTGGATACCAACCTTCAACATGGTTCACATTGTTTTAATTATTATTAAAAAAAGAGAGCACAAGACACATGTTGAGGGGAAAATCTTGGGGAGGGGTCGCCTATAACAATAGGAAGTTTACTGTATGTGTTGTATTTGCAACACGGACCAAAATTGTTGTTGCACCTCAAAGAAACAGACTAAAAATAATAAAGTTGTGTGGGATCAGGCTATTATGTGAACGCAAACATCAGTAATGTCAAACCAATTATAATAATAATAGTTTGGAGACATGACTATCATGTTATGTATGTGAGCTTGGCTTAAATTGCTGTATGATGTTTTACAGTATATCACTGTGACTACTTGACCTTTAGCAGCATTGAGATCAGGAAAGCAGCACTCCGCAACATATTTCCCTCCTCCAGTAGACTCATCAAGATAATTGACGTAGGATATTAGAATGCTTCAAAACATTGGCCAACTGAGACATCAATAGTAAACCTCAAATCAATGTTTAATGGAGGCTGCATTTAAATGAGAAAATCTAATCTATGGTTTGACAATAATTAAATTGGTTTGCATCGCATCTGCCAGATCAAAACAGAATCCAAGGTTATCTCCACCTAAATAGGCGGAAAGGGCATGTCTGCCACTCAAAGCTGAGTAAAACAGAAAGCTCTGTAAAACGTCTAGAGCTTATTGGATAAAGGGGCTTCGATGGACACTTGAAAGTACAGTTTCATCTTGAAAGGCCTTGGAAGTCACATTTGTCAGTCTTAAGTCTGTCTGAATGATTGGAAACAAAGTCTATTGTAGTTGGATATGAGACGCCTGTTTTCCTCTCCCCTTTGTTGCAGATTAAGACAGCCGTCTGTCTGGGCAGACAGGAGCCACCTATAGCCTCCAAAAGCAGGATGAGTCATTTGGAACATTCCGGAAAGGATTTTAACACCTCTACACCCCCCTCACCCACCAGTACTACCTGAACCCTTGTTCTTAATTACACACTATCCTATTCCTGTCTTAGGGCGTGAATTCCACAAGTATTTTCAAGCTGTTGGGACACTTTAACAATTTTCAACATGTCCAATCTCTCAAGGATGAAATTGCACAAAAACTCAAACACAAACAAAAACACATTTGACATCTTTCAATAGCATTGGTTGCACTCCGCCGAGCTGAGTTATCTCAGGTCAGTAATTGAGATGTTATCTTCACAGGAGAGGATGCACCCTCGGGATTATTTAATATGGCATCACCATTCCTTTCCATTTGAGCTGAACTAGTGCTCTCTCTTTCTCTCTCTATACCTCCTTCCCTTTTGGTTAAAGCATCTCACCACTATAGGCTGGTGGCAAACCTCCAGGAGTGTCAACTTTAATATGCTAGTGTTGTGTGGTGGAGATCTGACCACAATAAACAATGGTTACCATGTCATCGCTCAGGGCACTGGTTCTCCTTCACTTAGTTTTCATGTGAAAAACATGGGTGGTCTGCAAGGTGTCCTAATATTATAACTCTGCCACATTTTTTTGTGTCATACGTCTCAATACGACATAGAAAACGTCACATGCAACTGCAAAGTAAGACAGTTTTCACAAAGTCTACAAGTTACGAGCGAGATCTCACCTTGATTGCAGGTCTTGCCGGTGAAGCCAGGGTGGCACTTGCACGTATTAGGTCCCACACAGTCTCCGTGTTTACAGCCAGGCTGGCACACAGCTGTTCAGGGGGATTCAAAGAGGAAGAGGCAGATCAGTGCAGCGTCCTGGCAGACTACTTGTTCCAGATCAGGATGACAAAGCACTTAATCCTACTGCTCCTTGACTTGGCTGTAAATTATCTGTTTCCTTCACATTACAGCAATAACACAGAATGATGCCTCATTCATAGAGGAAATGTGTTTGTTTGTTTCTCCTTGTGTGACAATGTTATTATCATTGACTAATGGTAATAGAGCAGCCATTCTCAGCCAACAACATCATTTTCGCATTGGACGGAGCTGGAAAAGTTTTATTGTCCTTACTGATACTATATCATTTCACATTGGGTGAGATAAATGAGAAATTTGACCTTTTAACACCAAGCAAAGTTTGAAAAGTGATTTTCCTGGTTTGAAAAATAGAGCATTGATATTTACTCTGGCACCCAGCCAACAAGGATTTCCTAAGCAAATAATATTTCCCCCCTTAGACTGAAGCTGAAATAATTAGAGCACCAAAATAGTAGATTATAATGAATGCCAAAGAGCTGCCCTGCAGATCGTACATCGTGTGCAGATGGTGGTATTTTGAGAGTGGTAGTTGGGGGAGATGCACAGCTTCACTAACTCTGTGTTCTGTCTCAGTGCGCTGGAGGCTTACTCTGTTTATCTGACTGTGCTTACTGCAGCTTGCTGCTTAGCATGTCTGATACAAGGGGTCTCAGCCAAGTGTTGTTCATTTTCATTAAAAGCTTCATTAATTCATTCTTCATACAGTGCAATCTGAGGACTTAATCGTCACTGTGGTGGAAGAGGAAATACATAGGCCTGTGTGTGTGTGTGTGTGTGTGTGTGTGTGTGTGTGTGTGTGTGTGTGTGTGTGTGTGTGTGTGTGTGTGTGTGTGTGTGTGTGGAGATTTTAGGTGAGACATTTTATCACACCAACTAGTTGTTGTGTATCTTGAAAGGTGTGCTGGTGTAGTTTTAAGGCCTTAAACACCGGCGACTTCTCATCTGTGAATATTGTATGTCTGGCACTTTTATTGTGAAATTCAGTATAAGAACAGTAACAGTGAATCTGGTATGCGCTGCCTTAGACAAGATTGAAAGTAGAAATAAAGTTAAACCTTTTTGCAGGACAATTTGCCAGGACTACATTTACATGATGTACAGTGATGCACATTGACTCTGAGGAATCCTGCATAACTTAATGCTATTGTTTTGCCGTTGGATATTCTTGTCTTGGATTGTGCAGCATTGTGGAGATACTCACTCTTTAAATGCTTCCTGTTTTCAATGTTTTTTTCAGAAAAAAATAGAAATAAGTTGAAAGCTGCTTTAACTTCATCTTATAGAACTGACAAAGAAAGGGCTGAATAATATGCTCTATATTTGAAATGCATACTTTCAGAATTGAGTTACACTCTCAGACATTTCCATTCGTACACATTCAGCATGCAGGGCGGCAGTTCTACCCTGAAAGAACATCTTTAGCTGCTCAGGTTTCAGTCTGTAACATTGTTCAAACTGAATTCAAAAGCATTAAGGTATGTGATGAATCCTTTAACTGGAGTCGATAACATCTCCCGACTCATTCCACTTGATTTGGCTTTGTAATTAAATAGAAAGAAACTATTGTTATCCCACTTGGAGAGACCTGTGATATGAGCCAGGGTGTTTAACACACCGAGCAGTCAATGTTCACAATTACAAATTAAAAATGGCCCAATTTGTAGAAGGAAAAGAAAAAGAGTTTATTAGACCTTGGTCTGGCCAGCAGATGAAATGAATGAAGCTTGTGATGTTGATAGTTGGAGGGAAGTCAAGTGGAGGGCTTTTTGTTATTCTCCTACATGGGGGAAGACTTGATTAACAGAATCAGAGGCGGCCATCAACAGGCTTTGCCTCTGAGGGTATTTTTAAGCCTCCTGCCTGCCAGAGAGATCAGGGAAATGACCAGTGTTCATTAACCACAGCAGAGGACGACTAAAATGGCCAAGGCAGCTGGAAGGCCAAACATAGCATGTGTGACCCTCGTTCCATGAACACCATCTAAACATGCCAAGTGATGACACACTTTCACTCTGGTTTACATCAGCCATTCCTCAGGACTGCTTTCTGCTGCGACTGATTCTTTTGATTTATTGGCTGTTCATGGATGCCTGATGGTAAACACAGGGGAAAGCATTATGTTTTAATTGATGCTGATATTGTGTATGAATGTTTATACTAATGTAATGCATTACTTCATAGGGGGTCAGACAATCATTACTTAATCAATCACAAGTTGCAATCAAAGTAATTACTTAAGACTGCTTGTAATCATTATTTCATTATTGTTTGATTTGCTGATTGTTTTTTATTAATCAATTAATTGTTAGAAAAGTTCTGTCTTTTAAAATTGCTTAATTGTCAGACTAGCACTAAAAGAACAAAAGTAGTCAAGGTATAATGATATGCTTATCAAACAAAAAATGTAAAAGAACTATTTGCATTTTTGATTGATGAACGCGAAAATCAATTATCAAATATGTTCAACTGATTAACAAATAAATCATTATTACATACTATACAGAGGACAGCCACTCTTGTGTCTGGGGTCTGCTTTTGTTCTATCCAATTTGTATGCAGTGAAAATGTCATCGATCGACCAGGTAATGTTATGGTGAATATTTCATTTACCCAAGGGATGAAATATGAGGACATTGGCATTCTCCACCTGACTAATTTTTATGTAGTTACATATGCAGAGCATCTCCAACTGCAGTAAACTGCTCAGTTTTTACCCAGCACCATGTAGTTGGATATATTACGGACATATTCATTAAAAAAAAAACATTATTGCTTTAATGGTTTCATTAGTATTCAATGGTGTCGACTAGAGGGTTGGTTGAATCTTCATAAAACTAAAGAACTTCAGCATAATTCATGTTAAGACACAGCAGCTTTAGGTGAAAACAGGTCCTCAGAGTGTAAGCTGTTTGCATAACACTGAGGCCGGAGGGAAGAAGATGGCTGCTACCAAGGGGTGCGAGGGGTTAGTGGGGGGACGGCTTGACTCTATAAATAAGTGAGTGAGTCCAGGATTCAGAGGATGTGCCCCCAGCAATTCATGTCTAGCACGATTATTTCAAGAAACATGTGGAGCTAACCTTGCGGCTGGCACCTTATCCCGGCTACTCTGTGAGTTAAGGCGAAGAGAGCTGAAAAACAAACAGCCGAACAAACAAAGATTGCGGGCATTGTTTAGTCTTTGAGAGCAAAAAAATAAACATGATGTTAGAAGGCAGAGCCTGGTCATTTTGACAAGCAAATGTTCCTGAAAAAAAAAAAGACAAAACACACACACACAGTCTGGAGTTCTGGAGTCACACATATTCCCACTTGCCTCGAGGTATAAGCACATTTTGATGCATTTACATTTGAGTTCTAAAAATGTAAATTATGTCTGAATCAAAAAACTATCTCCGGAGATGTTCTCTTTTTCTCTGGACAACATATTCACTATCACTCACATCTAAATGGAAGTGAATGAAGCAGCTTTCTCTCATACTCTGTGAATTCAAATGTACACCACTGTGCTGAAAGATGAAAACACCACCAATATCGTTTAAGGAGATCACTGTCCTGGTTTCTTCAATATGAAAATAAACGCTGCAGCTAACCGACTGTGGAGAGAGATGTTTAAATCAGCACTGTTTCAACGTGCCTTCAAAGGCGGAAATTCGAAACATGTGCCTTTTATTTGCGCATATATTCCCTCTAATTTGTACAAGCAAACCCTTCCATTTTGTTTTCACCTTGTTACCTCGAGCAGATGAAAAGGCAATCTTTTCAGCTGCCTTTATAGCCCAGTGATCATAAAATAAAGTGGAACAGACAAGGAAACTGCACAGACAATCATGATGAAGTGAATTACTGAAACTGATATCACTTTTCTGCTTTTGTCGCTCACTTTGTTAGCTCGAATTACTAATTTGAAAACTCTGCTTTAATCCTGTAAACACCATGTGTTGAAACAAAGACTGCACTCAATCAAACTAAATCCAAGTTTTAGTGGATATGTAAAATCCACTTGGACCTCTGAGGAAATGATGTGTGATCTATTTAATATGGAGGTGATATTTAACCTAGTCGATTTACAATGCAGAGAAAATAAGTGTGTGTCTTTAAGACAAAAGATAATCCTTTATTAGTCCCGCAGTGGGGACATTTTCTACCAAAGCTGTGTTTTATCTTTTGGGCACCTCTAGTTAATCAAACACCAGTCAAGTCCTTCATAGCTGAGTGGTTACACACGGCCCGCTCCTGTCTTCTTAATGTTTAACTGTTCCGGTCTTTTAGCTTAAACATTTTTGAGCTTAAGCCAAGTCAAATCTTTGAGGAGCCAACTTGCGTCTTTGCATTTACTTTGCAAAATTAGCTGTGAACACTGCATTATTCAATGTTTGCGACTACAGTATCAGTCTGTCCAAACAAGAATGTTGATATCAGACAATTCTGCAAAACCCAAGATTACATTCAATAAAAAAAAAAAAATTGTATGTGTTCCTACCAAGCCACAAACTTGAAGATCAATGATAAATCACAAACTGACTCCTTTAAAAATATGTATTTAATCAATATCAGCACATGGCAACTATTAAGATGATTAACTATGGTTAAAGTATAGTTAAGGTGGAGCAACTCAATCACTTGGTTAAAGTTGCTCAATAAGAAAGTCAGAGCATATCCATTTCCTCCACAACATGGTGACACCTGAGCCGGCAACTCTCAGCTAGCGGGGCTAGCCGTGGGTGGGGACTGGAGGGTGGGTGCCGTAATGCCTCGTCGACGCCGTTGGTCGGGAGGACGTTATCAGCTGTAACCAGCGTGTCGGCCCAGTGCAGAGCGGCCGCCGTGAGCGAGCTGACTGGGGCATGCTCGCATGCACTAACTTGTACTAACACTTAAATGCATCCTCGGCCAGTCTGGTAAATGTTAACAGCGTTCAGAGAAACTTCATTCTCTGCTCAGGTAGGCATCACTGCACTGAACATTTGTGTTTGATGCTATATTAATGCTCTGAATATCGCATAGAAAACCATTAGGGTTAGGGAACAAAGAAAAACAAAGAAACAAATGTCCAATGTGACCTCATTCAGATGAAGTGGGCTGTATCATCATCAGTTCTTTCGTCAGTTCGTTCTTGCTTTTCATAGCAAAACCACAGACAATTTAGCGTTTCAGAAAGTCTAATATGGATGAAATTAGTTCCAAATTCACAACTGCATTACTGGATATTAGGTATTACTGGATCTCAAATGTATTACAATTATCGAAGCTCCTGCTACGACTGACTGAGTCATGGGATCAACTTGATTAGACAGCTTTCCATCTTCATCAAGAGTTGAAGAGGAGAAAAGTATTTTTTTTCCCCGTTGACTGTATTACACTGGAAATGCAAACGTTCAAATGCTCACAGTAGCAGTAAAATGTTCATGATGGCAGCTGGTTAGAATAAGTGGCTTCAAGTGTGGCTCTGCCTGCCGGATGGCCTGTCAGAACATTACAAGTGGAGCTTCAGTCTACTATAAATCTAAAGCCCCTCTCTCTCTTTCTCCATCTGCCTGGTTTTCTCACTTGTCTCTCTCCCTCTCTCTGTTTCTGTTTCTGTTTCTCTCTCTTTCTCTCTCTCTCTCTCTCTCTCTCTCTCTCTCTCTCTCTCTCTCTCGAATCGATGTCTCTCTACCCCCACTCAGCAATAATTTCTTAACTCCTTACCTTTGAACCATTTCCCCTTACACCTCAGGATTTTTACTTTCTCCAACTTTTAGTCCTTTCACTCCTCTCTCCCTCCCTCTTTCAGTTCTGAGAGCTTTAAAAAAAGAACGAATCAGGGTTGATCTATTAAGTTTCTCATTCTTTGAGAGAAGTCTCACAAACCGATCGGGGAGCTCCATGGCTGAGAAACCTCAGCTTCAATCCTATAGCTTCAATCTAATCTCTTCTATCGTCACAAAAAAAAAACTTAGCAAGACCTAAATTCTGTACTGACTGCATCCGCTCACACAGAAGCACACACCCATGATTATACTTCCCTTCTTTTCCAAACCTTCCACCTCTCTCCTCCAATGTTTAAATCAGCACCTTACCGACTGGATAGAGTACTGATTGTAGTCTCAAGTGAATGGGTTTGAGTCGTGCACCCCGGCAGGAGCATTTGGAAACATTAAGGCGAGCACTGACCGAGTGATTTACCTCACAGGACAGATTTGTTGAAATAAAAGTAGTGGAGTGAAAGTAATTTAGCAGCTCGGTATGGTGGTTCAGCTCAAACTCATATTTTTGGCTCAACTTGTAACATGTGGGACTCCAGAACAACAAAGAAAACATGTTCACACACTGTTGTTTGGCTGGTTAAGTAATTTATGCAAACATTACTTTTTTAAATGTGACTCTGCTTGATTTATTATAAAATAAATGTAACATGATGATGTTTCGTCTCCCTCAATTTCTAGAGGCAAACCAACAAATGTTTTGTCTTGTGACAACAACTGTTTGGGATTTAAATGGGCAAAACATGTGTACATGGCTCTTGTCTCTTGTCTAAAACTATAAACCTAATTAAGTAATTGTTTTGTTTCTCGTCCTCATTCAAAACCCACATCTATTCCACCTTGTCTCTGTAAATGCAGAGAGAGCCCAGTACAGATGCACTGGGAGGTATTGGGCATTGAGATGGCTGACTCCTGCCAAGAGGATTAATGCTGAGTCTGGATCCATGTTCAAAGAAACCCAGTCAAATGATACAACTGATCAGTCTGAGTGAAACACTGCTGCTTTTTCCTAAATCATTCCAGCACATACTGTGTAGTGGCAAAGCCTTGGGGAAAGGTAGGAGATTATATTGCAAAAAAATCCTCTACTTTCCAAACATGAAATCAACCCCTCTCCAGCTATACGAGTCGAGGTCTGTCTCTATTAGCATAACTTGTTTTTCTGACACCTAGTGTTTATGTAAGAATAAAATTATCATATATTGTTTCTAATAAAGATGAAGCAAGAGGTGAATAAAAGCAGAGTTGTCTTGCAAATACCTGAGGTTAATCTAGCTGAGCTAAAATAAATATAGAACATTGAGGCCATGAACTCAAGTAATATTGTTTGTGTTCAGCAGAACAGAATAAGAAATATTGCGCTGCACTTCAACATCAAGTGAAAAAATGGCACTCTGCCACTTTTTCATGAACTATGAAGAAAAAAGAAAACGCTGCTAAAGCCAGCAAATACAGAACTCTTTTAGCTACAGCAGCACAGACCTTTGGACCCAACAAGCAGTGTGTGACATGTTTTCCACAAAAAAGGATACAAAATACAATAAATATACAAAACTATAGCTATAGCATGGCATGATGAGCTTCAATACGTGAGAACATAATACAAATATGGTTATTTCAGCAATGAAAAACACAAACACAAAATGAGTGGATTAAAAAACAACAAGCTATAGGTGGCCAGAACCAACAAGCAGAGTTTCCATAGCAGGAACTTAAAAACCCAAAACATGAAGCTTCCAATATATAAGAACCTGTAAGGCTTTTGTGCTGGGTTCTTCTTTGTGTTTCACAATCCTTGACATTTTAGCTGTGCTTCGTTTGGCAGATGAGAGCAATTGTGGGACAGACAATGACAGAAGAAGTGGCACTAATCCTGACATGGATTTTCTTTCATTTCTTTGAGAATTTGAGATAAGAAAATGTAATGCCAACGAAGACAGTTATATTAAGAAAAAAAATCAGTAGAGAGATAAATTGAAGAATAAACGTGTTAAATCTACATGTCCGAGGAAGGGAAATGTAAACATGTTGCCTTGTGGTCACAGCAGTGAAATGCTGGTTTCTGCGATGTTTGTTGTTGACACATTGGCTCGACTACTACTTGCTACAGAGAAGTAAACCATTACGTTTATTTCCCAAAATGTCAAACATGTTGCTTGTTACTAAGTTCCTGCTCTGGAAAATTATGCATTCACATGGAATCAGGCAGACAGTAGACGACAACCCACATATCATTTTAGCGGACAAGACAAGAGCAGTGAAATGAGGTCGGGTTGGCCGTAAACACTGTCAATCAGATGTAATGGATGACATTTCTGTCCAAAGTTAAAATATTGAAACTTATTGCTGTCCTCCGTGACGGAATTTAAAATTTGCAAGTAAATGTTATGAGAAACCTGCACTCTGTAGCTTCACGCATTACTAGAATAATTGCATAAAATTGTGGACACAAAAGAATTCTTCAACATTGCAACACATCTGCGTGTTTCCTTTTGCCTTCCTTCTGACTTTTTGCTTGTTTTGCTGGCGGTATCCATCCACTGTATGCCTGATTCCCTGTGAGTGATTAAAGCCCCACAACAAAGCAGCAGCACCAAGGCACAGGCACCAAGCCATGCAGACGTTCGTGAGGCAACTGACCAGATCTGACACCCATTTAGCATATTCACAGTCACACCTCCCTGGGTAGCATTACAGGAGAGCAGAGGATCTTCATACAATGTAAATATGGCCGACAAAACACAAGTAAATATTTCATACAGAGGTCAAGAAAGGACACATCCTCTGAATCCTCAAGTGGCGTTGCAGGATATGAAGATGAATTGAGGATTAGTACACCTGGCGACACTGTGCATTGTGTTCATACTAATTGTTTTGGCAGCGTATAAGCTTGCATGTTTTTTGCAAAGTAGTAATCTATAATCAATCTCCCATCTGCAATTGAATGTGTCAACCTGCAGCGACACTGTCTCTCCCTCATTATGGCCACCTGCAGAGTGAATATAAATGTCAGCCTTTCCTCCGGTCCAACCAGCCGTTATCATCAATCTTTACTCAAAGATTGTCTCAGGTGTGATGCTCTGTTAGCTGTATGTGTTTCTCTTGTGACAGCGTGCGTGCATGTGTGAATGTGGTCCCCCGAGCCCTTGGTTACTGTGTTGTGTTGCAGCATTTCTTGTGTCTAATAGCATCTTTGACCCCAGCTTGAAACCTCACAACCTTGTTAGCCCTATTT
Source organism: Taurulus bubalis (assembly GCF_910589615.1). Taxonomy (NCBI): domain Eukaryota; kingdom Metazoa; phylum Chordata; class Actinopteri; order Perciformes; family Cottidae; genus Taurulus; species Taurulus bubalis. The sequence goes on from NC_136594.1 coordinate 11,159,175, forward strand.
TCCCCCAGCAGCAGCAGCAGAAGCAGCAGGCATGGTGGCACTCACGCTGGCAGTGACCCCAGGAACGGCGTGTCCATCCCCAGCAGCAGTCCACCCTGGCCCCGTATCGACACAGGCCGTTGGACGAGGCCATCTGCCGCGGCCACCTGTGAGGGGATGACATAATTAATAAAAGGGGAAGCCAATTCAAATATCCAAATGAAAAGCAGGGTTGTTTGAATGTTGTTCAATGTTGTTTGAAGAGAGGCTTTCATTTAATTTGCCTGCTGTAGAGAAAACAAAACTTGTGTCAAGTCATTTCTTTTTGCACAAGTAAAAGTAATTTCCATTATTTTTACTTGTTAAAGTTTTTTCCCTGGGGGAGTTTTATCTTTTCTGAATTGAGAGTCAAAGGATAGGTGTCACATGCACAGATTGTAAAGCTCTTTGAAACAAATGTGTGATTTGTTACTTGTAAATAAAACTGACTTGAATAATCTATGTCTATATTTTATAGTATGTAATAGCTCTTCAATAGCACTGAAGGGCCCAAATTATGTACCATGTAGTGTACGAAAATGTCCCATGTCAGAAAATAGTGAGGAATATCTCTTACACTTTCCCAGATCACAAGGTAACATCTTTCAATCCATTTTTGAATATGACTATCAGTCCAAAATGCAAAGCTATTTAGTGAAGTACCATCTAAGAAAAAGAACAAAAACAAATAGTCACATTTGAGAAACTTTTGACATTTTTTACTTGAACATTCTCACATAAAAGAAAAAACACTCCATTTTCTCAGGGTGTTGAAGGCTGACTTATCACTGCTTCCCTACAGCTGCAGATTATCTTTGTGTCACGGAAATAAAAGCGATAGCACATCAGATGGTGTTGGTTTGTGCGGTGTCAAACTGGAGACCTGTGTTGAAAGCATGCCAGAGCTGATTTGAATTTATCCTGCAATGTGCATCAGTGCACCAATAACACTCACGTCTGAGAAGACCACATTGCTGTTGTGTTCATTGTAAGGTTTGTGAAATGGATTTGAAGCTATACACACTGCCTAATGCACTTGAAAATACATATCTATAACATCAACAAATGTATAGAGTATGTGACTGTACCGTATGTTTAATAAATCTATTAGACAATTTCATGACTGGGAGATTAAATCATTGCTGCTTCAAGGGGAACATACAGGTATTAATGTTTATAGAGATGTAGGTTTTTTTTCCCCAAAGCACTGCAATTCCTCTAAGAGAAATTACAGCCGGATATTTTTGTTACACCATGTTCTATTCTGCTCAGAGCGAGAAATAGCTTCTTGGCAGACAGTGCTTGTGGATTACCTTTTTATCTGTACCAAGGCTCACCACATATTTATGGAGAGAATAGGGCGAAGGAATGAGTCCATTTAAGGATGCTGATGTAACTCCAAGCCGCATACTTTGAGAGCCTGGTTCTGAGATGATACCTAAAATCTAGCAAAAATAATAAATAACGCAGACCGCAATGTGTGTCGATCATTGAATACATCCAATTTATGAATGACTGACTATGGAGGTTATTAATTATACAGAGGAAATACTGTAATCCAATTACAAAAAAAGGACAAATTATCTTGATATACTTCCAATATAAAATAGATGCTTTCTTTTGTGCCTCAACGAGAGAGTGGGGTTGTTGCTCAGTATTCAAGGCACATCCTTTGCCACTATCCCTGCCTGTTAGTGTCTCTATGCCAAGATGAGGAAATGCTAATGCTTGCCCCCGCTGCCAATCACCTCATCGGAGAAAAAAACCCGATGGATGCTAAGTGAGAAAGGCAGATCCAGGGAAAATGTTTGTCTGCTGCCTGGAAAGCAGGGAGGCAGTCAGGCAGGGCAAATCTCCAAGATAGTAAGAGCTCCTCTCTTACTATCTTGGGAGAGATAGAGGAAAATAAAATAAAAAAGGAAACAAAGGGAAGTGAAAGAGAATTAAGGCAAACAAGGGTTAAAGGAAAGAAAAGAAAAGGAATTTAAGGGAAAAAGAAACGAAACGAAAGAGAAGGAAAGGAAAAGGAGCGGTCTGGACAGCAGCCAGGTGTAGATGCAACTATTTCTGGATGGTGACATCTTTCTAAAACACCTGACAACCCCTGTGACATTTCAGGTTTATTTAAATCTGGTGATTTCGCCCAGACGTTTTTCACATGCACTCTCTAATTTATTCATCGTTGTGCATACGGTACTTATCTTCTTAGCTAACAAAGGCATCCTGTGGGAAGTGTTTATGCTGCTGTGAGTGCACCTGCTCCCATATAACCTAATGGTCTCATCTTCCTTTGTGGTTATACGGCATTACAAAGTGATCACTGCACCTGATAATTCCCAGTATAAAGCCGCTCGTGGCACACACACCATCACAGTTAAAGGTTTACTCAATATTCTGTGAGTTAAAAAAAGAGCTTGGCAATATATGGATATGTTATCGACATTGTGATATGACTTAAGGTGTTTTAAAGGCTGCATTACAGTAACGTGAGGTAATAACTGAACTTATCAAACTGTTCTACACTGAAGGACTACACACAGATGTTGATACAACTAGTAAGATACTCTGATATATGTGGCACTAAATCATAGCACAAGTTAGGCATTATTGTGACGCTCCAAGCCTTTGCATGAGGACATTTTCTCCAACTTGACCTCTATGAATTGGAATACCTGTGGTATTCAACACACACACACACACACACACACACACATACACACATATATACATATACATATACATACACATATATACACACACCTGCATGACATTTTTACATTTGATTAAACACAGTTTGACTCCTATGGGCTCCCAGTTGATGGTGAGCGGGAGGTGCCTGGGAGGTCTGTTTGGTGCTGCAGAAGCAATGAGGAGATAGGAACCCTCATGAGATACAACAGGTCCTGGATTATTGAATCAAACATTTTCTTTCTCCACTCATATTTACACACACACAATCCAGTTTCATGCTCTCAGACCTGTCTTCATGCTGAATTCAGCCGTGGGCCGTTGTGCAGGCAACACGCTCTGAACTCGGAACTGAGGGTTTAATACAATTCACCAGCTCAGCAATTCATCACACTGACGCTGAATACACATTTTCTTACAACATTTATGGCTTGAGTTTCAATCAACAATGGGAGTTACGGTGACACTTCTGTAGATACATCTTGTCCCCAGTGGTATTACTGAACAGAAAGCTGGCATATGAAATGGACTTAAGCATCAAACCTGTATTTATTACCCTGGGGCAGAATAATGATCCTAAATTACACTAAGCCTTGAAGGAACCCAAGCAGATAATTATTACCCTTCACTCATGCAGTGGGACACATCTTCCTGAGCGCACACTATCAGACAGGTTTCTGCCGGGAGAACCTGAGCAGTTGATATTCACTATAGGGGCGCAATCCTTCTTCCATTGTTTTACTAATGGAGACAGAGCTGGACGATCTCCCCTGTCTGACAGTGAAGAGCAGTGAGTCCATCACTCAGAGGAGCGGTGTGGAGTGTAGCATGATAATCAGGACCATGAAGGTATATAATTCCATCCATCTATCAATCAGCCATCCGTGAATTCCTACTGAAGCATGCAAATTGTGCCTGTTGAATTGATTTCTCTCACAAACACTCAGAGATGTTGATTGCTGCTTCGTAGCATCTCGATGTGAAATACTTGCTGGGACCTGCCAGGCTTAGCTGAAGCAGGCATGAGTTTTTGGAGTCATAAGGAGTCTGGTGTCGAAATGAACCACCTCGGCTGCACGCGCTGCCAGATCTGCACGCAGACTGCCAAGTCCATCACATTAACACACATCACCGTGTGGGATGTTGACAAATATCTGAGGTAAGTGAGAAATCCGCTGTCCTATTAAAAAACACATACAAAGAAGAGATAGTGGTAAGTATTCACTGAGTGGCCAGAAAAATAGAAACACTTGTATGATGCCAATGCAATGCAGCGCAAAACCCCTGCAATAAATGCAATACTTAGATGTCTCTGTTCATACTTCTGATGTAGGAATAAGTGTTTTGTGTCAAATCTGTGGCACTTTTCAGGCATTTGCACTTCAATAGAGCACCATACTGAAAGAAATCCACCTCATTCACATCTAAGGATAAGCAAAATGTTTGAAACACCTCACATTATGTTACCTTGCTTTGGCAGACCTTTTTTGTCCTGCGTAGCTTATGATAAGTACATTAAACCTCTGTAGGAACAAGAGGTCGATGTTGTCAACAATTTTGTTGAAAAGGAGTGCACTCTTTCCAAACAAACAGCTAAGATGGTGTGCTGCAAAACAAGAGCTATAAGGATGTTTTCTTTTAGAGGGAATGACACACTTGCACTAGCATGGCACGTCTAGCTGTAGCCTGAAAAGGTTTGTAGTGAAGACGGTCATGACTCCAGTCTAGTCGTGGGTTCATTTCCCCCACTGTGGGATTCAATACCACTAACTACAGCCTTACAAATCACCACAAAATCTACTCTTCCACACCGTAAACGACAATTAGTGTTAAAGCTGGTGTTGGCCGTTTTGTGGGAAAGGCAGATAAAAACCACCCTCCTACTGCAGCTCTCATCTCTCTGTCATAAGTTCCTCCAAACACCTTTTATATAGTCAAATGTATGCGTAGAAGTCAATAATTTCATCCCAATCGTGAACCCGATACCCTTGTATAGCGGCAATTCTCTTTTTTTCCTGCAAACTTGTGGTCTTGTAAAGCCCTTTGAGATTACACACTCGGTTGGAAGAAGGTTAAACTATTAGCAACATTTCACTCAATACTGACACATGGTTTATTGCATTTACTGTCAGACTCTTTTTGATAAATCCATCTTCCTTTTTTTTATACACTCTGCAGTAGTTGTTGCCAATGCTGGAGCTAACTTTTTCGTGCAGCCGATTCCGGCAACACGCCACCTAACCTTGCATCAACTCTTGCTATCTTCATCCTTCCTTTCGATGTATAAAGGATAGGGAAAAGTGTCAATGTCACGACACACTTGACTGTTACTTGACTGAACTAGTAGGTTTTATTGTCCAAGTAGCACATATTTCACCACAACATACAGCTTCTCAATCGAGTTTAACTTACTTCACAACTGTCCTCTTTGCTGAGTAAATGTGTTTTTTTTATTAAAAAGCAGGAGAGAAGTTAGTCACAAAATGAAATGCTGTATGCTGAGTTGGTCCCTGATAAAGTTCATATGTCTTGTTTAGTGAGGTATAGCACATCAAATACAACGCTGAATAGTAAGTCAGTGGAGCCTGACTTCAGTTATTGTCCGCTCTCAGAAAACATATGGCACGATCATGCTTTATTTCAAACTGCTTGTACAAAATGTGACTTCAACAGTATTTTCACACTCATTCTCAACCCTTGAAAGCCCCAATGTGGGTCCGACATTACAACGCCAACATAACCTGGCACCAGTCCACTGCTTTGGATTATTACTGAGGAGGTCTGGTAATGTGGTGCTTGGCTGCATTGGATTTACCAATTTAGTGACATCACTCGGGAAGAATATCCTCTGCTGTATGTGTTGCCTTTCATTTAAGCTTCTATGTTACATGAAAGGGAATTGGTTGTCCTTGAGTCCGTGGTTGAACAAGGAGGGGCATCAACAACAGTACAATGTGTTTAGCAGCACATTTGCAGGTAATTATGTGCAGCTATGGGAGAACAAAATGATCTTCCCATTGATGCCCGTGAAGGACCCTTCAGGACTAGATGGATAAGCCTGTTAGGAACGCTCTCTAAAAAGGCAATAAGTGAGAGAGAGAGATCAGGTAATAAATGGCTTTTTTGCTTGTGCTGGGACTCAGGGGATATTCTCTCAATGAATTAATATTGAGGCAGAGACTCAGGCCCTGGCAAGATTATACCCATAAAAATTGTCAAATTATGGCCATGGTGACAAGCCACTCCATCAGCAGGGATGTTAATAATGTACAATATGCCGGAAAGTAAATGAGCATTACACAAAGGCAATGCGTGAAATACAAGTTAAAGCCACCAGACCATGCATGACCTGTCACACAAACATTATCCACGGTGATTAAGAAAAACCAAAGAAGTCATAAATAAAAATAACATTGTATGTGCTTGCCAACGCTCAACTCAAATTGTCTGTAATATTTCTGCCTCTCCTTCTTTTTCTCACACTTTTCCATCATGCTGAGACCTTTGATATACAAATCGCTTCTTTTGACATACTTTTGAACACAGCAGCAGGTAACTGAATTGAAAGAAGTGAGGAGGAAGCAAGGCTATAAACCTACAGATGTTGAAATCTATCAACAAGCAGTTGGAATGGCAAGTCAGTCTGAAAAGGCTTTTTGGAAAGCGTGCACACTATTTCAATCCCAAATATCTTTAATAATCTCAAACCATTTTTTGCTCAATTGAAAAAGTGCAACATGAGAGAGAACCTGTTTTTGGGGCTGAGCCTGTCTGACAGAGATACATACAGGAGAAAAAAACAAAGTACAATACACAAGAAATAAAGCACAATACTTGGCTGCATTCTGTTCGAGATGTCGACCATTTGGCAGGACTCTCTCACTGTTTGGATGATCTTGAGTTAAATTTTTTTCTGAGCTCTGGAAATCCATCTCAATATGACACGCAATAAAGAGTGATAGAAGTGTCGGTTTTACACACCTCTTGAAACTGTAAAAGAACACTTTACAAATAGGCCCACAAATAAACGTTCTGCCAACTAACATGACTAGTGCAATTGCTTTTTCCACAAACACATTGGAAAGATGTTTTTAAATAACTTGTTTCAAAGAGTGAGTCAGGGTTAGACCTAAATTACTACATGTTTGCAAAAAAAAACAAAAAAAAAACATCGAAACTCAGATGCACTATAGGCAGATCGAAATCTCGGACACATGCATTCTTTAGGGTCTGGCACGTCTCCACACCCCTGTCTGCACATACTTCATCACATTCGTGTTTGAACATGAAGCACCGGGCAATGTGCTGTCACATCACTTTATAATCTGCCGGATATCTAAGACAAGAACCGCTTGGTGTGATTGTTGCACGTGAAACCCCTGTTTGTGCTATACCGTGTGGTCCACGGCGCAAAACCAGTCGGTTTGGATGCGCTTGGATTATTACTGTTTTCATAATAAAAGTTAGGACTCATTCGCCTAGACCACGAATCAGCTCAACTGGCTACTCACTGTGCATTTGAGTCCATATCATTTAATGAACAGCATATGTTTCCACTGCTAAATTGAGCTTCGCCGTTTGGAGATCTTGAAATTATGCTCCAGTTTGCAACCATTCCAGCAGCAAGTGCTATTTTTAACCAAAGGCGCGGTTTTTGCAGAAACAGACTATACATGGATTGAACTGTGAAGCAGGCTCTTAATTAAACTCACTGATATTTCACAAGAACATCGGCGTCCGCAGATAATGAGAGTCATGTGCCCTTACCTGCCATCAAAGTCTGCACTTGCCCCAAAGCAGAAGCTGCACAACAACATCAACTTCATCCATAAATCCATGATTTTCTGGAGTTACGCGCCCACGCTGCTTGTTTTTCTCCGTAATCCACAATCGCCGGGTCGGAAACGAAACGGCGGAGGAAACAATTAGACGAAGGAGAGTTTGCGTGGCGCACGCTGGAGGTGCACAGGTAGGAAATGTCTGCTGGCGTCCTTCAGACTGGTCATGTGCGATACGCAGAAGGTGCAGGAGTGGAAACCAGTCCTCTGCCTGAAAGTGGAGTGACCCCGATGCATGTGAGTGTGTTTTGGTGTGTGCGTGTGTGTGTGTTTGTGTGTGTGTGTGGAGCGCGATGCACTCTGTCGGGAAGGGAGCGCACAGCTCTCTCTCTCTCGCTCTCTCTCTCTCTCGCTCCTCACAAGTTCACTCAGTGGGCTCTTCAGCCAACAGCACCCACTGCAGCCTCACCACTTTTTTTTTTTTTAAATAACCTGCCACCGGTTACAACGTCAGGCAACCGCACGTGAGGGACTGAGCGCGTAACGTACAGCCAGGAGGACGCGCCTCCAGAAAAAGCTGCGCACAGCGCATGCTTTGCAAATGCCTTAATTAATTGCGCAGCCTGCTGAGGCACGCAGGTGCATCGGCCACCCAGGTAGATGCTGCTCACACAGCAAAGACAAACGCGGTGTGAATTACTGGGGTTGAGTTTAGAGAGGACAAAAAGATAAGCAGCACAAAATACTAAATGAGTGTTTTTTTCCAAAGTACTTCAAAACAAATAGATAGACTTTTGTTGAACCTGTAATTATTGTAAATAAAATCACTCAGTGCCACTGCCTCGCGACTCAAAGGAGTCAGTCAATAAAATAGTTCCCCTGTAAAGACTCAATGGAAGGAAAGTGGGGAGGGGAAATGACAGGGTAACTAAACGCCAGCATTTCCAGTATAATGGAGCACGAGATGGATGAGACGAGGGTTTGATATGATTAGCCCACTGCTGGTCGTTCACAGTCACGGCCGTCGTTTGATACATGGCACTGGTGCCTTGTTACGCCCTGTCACCGATTTGATCATAAATCTATGCCGTGGCACAGAGGGTTGACATCTCCAGATGCATGTGATCGGAGAAATGCCGGTTGTGTATAATTACACTATTAATCACATGATGTTCATGACTGGACTGTAAGAATGTAATTCCATGATGATTTATTACATTTAAAAACTAGTTATGTGTATTTCAGATTCTTCACGTTAGCCACATTATTAATAAGTTATAACATTGGTATATTGTGGAGAACTAAGACTGATTGCATGACATTTTAAAAGGGTCAGTTGCAGCCAAAACACAACATACATAGTTTCTTACTAATCCCACGTGGTATTTTGTTATGAAAAGTTTCAGTTTCATTTCCTGAAGTTTGGAGATGCCTATATCTCTATGACAAAGTGATCATCTCCGCCAGGAGAATCATGTAATTATCATGCAATTGCTTGTGTGTGCACGTTTCCATGCGTCATCCATGAGGGAGTGTGCACCTCTGTGTCTGTCCACGGCTAATCTCACATTCTGCTGCAGAAAACTATATGCCCTCCAAATAGGCCGCATTATTATTGTTATCTCCGCCCGGATGATAATAAGCTCGGTCATGAACGTGACAGTGAATGCATGCTTGAGTGAGCGTCTCTGTGTGTTCACACTCTCAAAACACCTTTTATTTTCTGTTTAATACGGCCACTGACTGCAGTCTCATCACTCACTACTCTTAACCAGGCGCTTGGCCGGTAGGGGCCACTAGTGATCACATAGCTTCTCCGCACTCAGCCACACAGTGGAAAAAGAGTTTGCTCACTTATATTTTTTCGGACGGTGTGTTTGGCTATCGGCTATAAGCTAACAGCTAACGGACATGGCCAAGTATCTCTCCGCCGCTTCTCTGCGGCCAGACACACTGGGGGAAAGCAATTCGCTCAGTAGACTTGAGGCCTAAATAAATGCTAAGTTGCATCATAAACGCAGGTAGTTGCAGACACACATGGTGGATATCTGCACTCTACTGAGGGCACCTTTCTAGTTTTAGTTATATTTAGTTGAATAGAAGCAGAGAGCAGATCTATTTAAATCCAAATATGAATTCAAGGTTGTGTTGAATTTCTTGCCTGTTCTTAGACAATTATTATTATTTGAATTAAATAATTGTAAGGAGCATCAATTGAAAAATGTAATCTATAGTATTTTAACTATAATCGTTCCAAGAAACATCGGAGGAAATTATAAAGTTATTATTATTAGACACCTGTACAACGAAGCATCATTGTGGCGCTGTAGTTTTGCTGAAAACACTAACATCATTATGTCTTTCCAGAAATTAAGTCTAAATTATTCTGAAAACTGTCAGGGGTAAATGGAAAAAGAAAATGTTATTTTAGTGATTTTCTAATGACACCCTTTAATTAGGTAAAGTGAGTCATTAGTTACATCTTCACCAGACAATGTATAGCAGAGTAAAGCAGTAAATAAACACACAAATAGAATATCAGAAGGGGAATCCTAAACGAAGGATAAAGAAAGTGACAGCAGATGTGACGGGTATAGTGTGTTAAACGTCAGAGAAAAGATTACAACATTATTGGAAAGAGGGAATGTGTGCATAATAATTTGTTGTTATTCCTGACCCAATATTATTTATAAGAAAACATAAACAAGTGAAACAAAACACATTTCTTTAGTGGTAATGCATGTTTAATGATAGATATAAAAACATGTTATTTAAGATAATTAAAAGGTCATTCCATCTGGGCTTGTACTTTATATCAATGCCTGTCATAATAACTGGCAACACAGAATGGAAAATTCATACCAACCAGGAGGAACCCCAAATATGGAGCAACAAACTGAGTTTTAATTACAAGTAATAACTGAAGTTAATAGAACAATAAAAGTGCCATTATTTCTGGCTTGCTGCAGCAACAAATGACCCAGTTCAGAGCTGATAAAATTACTAGTATGCATACAGGTTTTGTTCAGTTACAGGCTTCGGTACAGCTCACATCTTGTCAACTTTTCTCTTGATGTCAATCAGTTAATACACAAAATACATCCAGCTCAATGTATCATTTACTCTAATCTGTACTTATGGAATGGCTTCAAAAGGCTGACCATTAGTGAAGAAATGCTCTGCATTTACATAGAAATAAGGTCAGATATCTTAACTATTTTGTCAATACAAAAAATCTTGTTTCGTCACCTTCCAGCTCGAGGTGTTTAAGTTGAATCAACCCACTGCACTATTCTATCTATTATGCAAGCTTTAAGTAATGCCACCAACTCTCCCTCTCTCTCTCTCTACTATTTTATGCATATATGAATTTCTGTAATGTGCACTTGTGCAGAGCCACAAACATGAACAGGGAGTCCAACGTCTCCTTTTGAAATAATTTCAGTCCTTTGAAGGAGCTCTGTCTGGCCATTCACCTCAGGATAGATTGAGTCTGCTGACTGAATTCAGATGAGCTCGACGCTGGAAGAGCCTGCACCTCTCTCATCCATCCCCTCAGTGTGAGCAGGAAAACGGGCTCTCGGGCTACCTCCCCTGATTCCTGAAGCAGCTGCGATACACAACAAAGGTGACAACACAGGATTTTTCATTGAAACCGATGACCAGTTTCACCTGAAAGAATGAAAGTGTAAGGGGCTACAGTATGCCTTAAACATGTAGGTCTGAAAATAAGGAGCACATTTTGTGATTTTCAAAAACTAGTACCTGAATAGTGTGCATGTAATCAAGCACTCTGACCTTTTTTGCCAGTATCATAAAATATTCATTGCTGCTGAATGTAATACTGCATGCATACCATATTCACATTCAATCTTTATGAGGAATAATCAGTTTCTCTGTAGAACGAGGACAAATGCTAAATTGTACCTGATGTGATGAGTTTAAATCCAATATCTCTCTTGCTATATTCCCTTCTCTCTCAGTCAGTTCTTCACAAACACACAGACAGGAGTGGTAGATAATGATAATTCCCCATCTGATCTATAAGTGCAAATTACTTTTTACCGCTGAATTTCTCCTTCTTCTGTTAATACCTGGCGACAGAGGGAGCTGACTCAGTTCTATCGCAGAAGGACACATACAGACTATTTGCCAAAACAGCATGTGGAAAGTATGGTGTGCTTAATTCGCAATGTGGGTATGTGTAATTCCTGCTGCTTCTATTTACGCTGACAGCTTGATCACACATTTTAGGCAACGACAGAAACATAACGTAGCAGTTGGTGAGAGGCTCGAGCTTTTACTACAACTAAGCGCCCAATAATTGAGCGCATTTAACAAGGGAGAGGAGTAATTCTCAGAGCACTCAGTTTATCGCATCAAAAGACATAACTATTGCCTTTACCTTCACTCTGAAAGAGATTTTGGGAAAAGCTAGTTCAGAAATAATGAGCGAACACCTCATTTATTTTCCTAGGCTTGTAAAACATTAAAAAATTAAAAAAGTTGAGGGTGGTTTAAAAAAAAAAAATAGTTGTATTCTCAGCACCATGATGACACAGCCAGGAGCCACAGAGGCTGGGTACTTTATCAAATCCTGACTACCCCGGTTCTTGCAGTCCTAATTATGCACCAGTGCTTCCTGTTGTCTAGCACCAATTTCCAGTCCACTCTTGTGCGACAGCCTTCCCACCAGCATGTTGTTCTTCGGTGAACAGCTTTCAGGCTCCATAGTTATCACCTGCACAGAGTAGCCATGAGTCTCTGCTACCCACGAGCGGTCCAAGTCGACGAGGCCCATGCACTGTTTACCTGCAGTGATGAAAAATAAACCAGTTCTTATTAGAGAAAGGGACACATTGTTACACTTTTTTTGTGTTTATAATTACAGGTATGGGCAAAATTAACAGAAATGCCTTTTATTTTACAATATGAGGCATTCTGAAATGATAGCACCACAAAGAACAGCCATAAAAGTTACGAATACAAGAACATAACAAGTTAAGCTTCCCAATATTGTGTATTTAAGCCGATGCAATACTAATCTTTAAGAATTTAAAAAAGAAAATGTTGCTGACCTTGTACGTTATAGATTGAGAATAACAATAGTGGTGAAATAATTCTGTAATACCATGTACTTACTGAAATGTATGCAACAGTTATCACTATAGTACTACTGTATTTGTTTGCATATTGTAGGTATTCCTGTTATTTTGTTCATGTCCTCTAGGTTCCTAGTATGCATGTGTATCCTTTACCCTAAGGAAGCCCCTTATTCATCAACTACTACCACTGATAATTACACTTTCTCTTAGGATTTCCTTTAAACAGACTTCAAATGTATTAGGCAGTTAGGTAGCAGGTGGCAGACACAGTAAATGTGAGCTTTGGTCTGTCATGCTGCCTAGATGGGCACAGTCACGCTGGCAAGCTCTGGAGAGATGGGATCAAACATGGTTAGAAAATGTTAGTGGGAGAGGTTGAGCCCTGTTAGCTGATATAGAGCAGAAACGCTGTGACAGGTGGTGTCAGGTACATATGAAAGGGCTTTCAGACTGACGCGGCATTGGGGAGCCACCTTGGATTCAGAGAGACGCTTTGATAAGCTAGAGAACTATCAGGGTAAAGAGTGTTCTCAGAATAATGAAACACTGTACAGTGAAGCTCCAGCACAGACCTGAAGGTTTCAGTCTGACAAAACACTTCCCTCTGAATCACACCACGCAGACCTGGCAACTGTTTCTTCCCACTGAAGATATCCCTGCATTAGCATTTATTACACATCTCAAAAGTCTAGAAATCTTGGAAAAGTAGAGCAGTGGAGTTAGGTCAGAGTGTAAAAAATCTCAGAAAACACAACATCCCCTTGTACTAGGATGAGTGTGTGTAGACTAAAGATAGATTAGAATACTAGACGTGAGTGAGTGTTCAGCCATACAGGGAAGATCGTAAACATTACCGATGAGTCGCCGTCCAGGAGAGAGTTCGACAGCAGTTTGGTCAGCGAAGCGACAGAGGATCATGTGTTCCTGAAACAAGGACAGACAATGAATACAGGAACTGTTTATTGCCTAGGTAAATAAAGTTCTGGATGACATCCATTACCTCTCAGAAACAATATCTTTCTTTTAGCTCGCATAACAACATAATTTCAGGTCTTCTGTATGTTTGCACAAATGGAAGAAGTGACAATAAAACGGACTTCGACTTTGACAAGATCAGGCGAAGATTTAAAGAATTGTGTTTAAAGATAGTTTTTAAAATGAGCCATTCAATGAAATTAACTCTATAATGCACATGCACACGCACAAAAGCATGCATGGGTTGTGCATGCCTATCTATCCAATACAGTTGACTATCTATCTCAGCATGTACTGGCTGAGAGGTAGGAAAACATCACCAGCAGATCTTTTTTAGCCACACTAGCAGAGCTCTGGGGTTGGCAATGTCAGTCAGTCCACCACTTTGGTGGACACTGAAATATCTCAACAGACATTAGATACATTGCAATAATATTTTGGACAGACCTTCATTTTAAAAGGATAAGTACTACTGCCTTTGTGATCCCTTAAATGTTCCTATAGTGCCATCAGCAGGTTGACATTTTTGGTTTTAAGAAAACTAAATTCTAGATGGATTACCAAGAAAACTGTTATATTATTGTGTATATATATATTTGACATATAGTGAACATCTTATGCAGCACCAATCTCAGGTCAATACTTGCCCAATACTTTTATTTATGAACTGTAACTAATGACCTCAGCTGTAGTTTGTGTTTAGTGCTAATTAGCAAATGTTAGCATGCTAACAGGCTACGAAGGTGAAACAAGCAAATATTTAAATAATATAAAATCAACCTGTAAGAATTGCTACTGTAAGCATGATAGCATGCTGGTATTAGCATACAGATTCAGAGACACTAGCCTTTCTTCAGTGTGTATCTTTACAGTTTCACTGGACTGAGGAAAAGCGACTTAATTTGCATGGTATGCTATTCATCAAATTCTTTGAATAAAATCCGCCTTTAAAAATGTCCAAAAAGGCCAATTCAACCAGGTTATTTATTTACAGTCGAAGGAGAGGTTTCTGTTTTTAACTCGCTATGGTTCATGGGACAAGTGAATCAGGAGAGCGGTTTGTCCGCTCTAACTTGCTTCTACTTTAATTGATTCAATTCCTCACTCCACGGGGTTGAATCTGAATGCAAGGCCACGGAGCAGGTGCTTAAAGTTAGCGCTGAGCTCCAATATCCCACACCATTAGTCCTTTATCCCTGCGATACACCATTTGTCAATGTGCTGTCATTCTGTTTAACTACTGTAGTTCAGAAAGGACAACATTGGTTCTGCTATAAAACAATGAAACGCTGCTTTTATATCGGTAAGTGTTGGCTGGGACTTTGGGAGCAGAATCACAGGAAATGGGCTGTGCACTGAGCCCAAATGAATAGAAAAGACCAAACATGGTTGTTGAAAGCAAAAGCACAATGGGAGGCAGAGGAGATTCATAACTAGGGTTTAAAGTGGCAAATAATGTATCTCCTGGTTGAGAAAGAATATAGATTTCTCCTGCTGAGTGGCTACATGTTTAGCTTCCTAATTCCAGAAGGAAATTATGGCAGTTGTGATTTCCCTTGCTCGCTGGGCTTTCGGACAAACAGCAGAACACAGAGCAGAACAATTTCCCAGTGTCTTCTTAAGCAATAAGGTACAAGAGGCAGTACTGTGTCGTGCAATAATGTACTGTTCAAGGGAGTTGTTAGGCAAACCCTTGAACGTAACAGTTGGTAACAGTTGGGAGTTGTTAGGCAAACCCTTGAACTGTACATTATTGTAGACACAGTATTGCCTCGAGTACCTTATTGCTTTTATAATACGGGTACCTGCGACTTTATAAATAGTAATAGTAAGCTCCCTTTCAGCACAAAATAGTTGTAGCCACCAAACGTTGTGTATCGCATTTCAGCAACAGAGAAAATAGTCCTAGTAGCGGTTGCATAGTCCCGTACGTGTATGGCGGTTGCTATGCAACCGCCATACACGTACGGGTCGCACATACAGGACTATAAAACTGACTGCCTGGTCAGACCAGGCCGGTTGGAAGCAGGGTGGAGGATGACACTCAGCCACCGATGTAAAGAAGTGCTCTCGCTGCTTCTGTCCGTCTTTTCGCCGTCATTTTTCTCCTCCATGATGTTTAGAGAACTTGCCTCGCGTCGGGAAATTACCGACGTAATTATCTCTCACTGGAAATTATCACGATTTTGTGGTCAAACCCTTTTCATTCCTCATCTCATTTTAGGGAGGAAGTGGCGTGTGTGTTGTCGTTCGTTATGCTAGTGTGGGGGATGCTACGTGAGCTTGTTAGCTGTTACGTTTGAGTTAACGTTATTGTTAGCGAAGAGCCCCTTTGCAATACTGTGAACACTCAAGCAATACACCTGCAAGTTAAGGAAACCAACGTATGCAAGTCGTTACTGCGGACGTAACAATATCAAAGTTTACACGAACATGTTTGGTAACTGTCAAGCTTGAAATGACAACTAACGGTCGCGCAATTTAAATCTACCTGTTATTTTTAAGTGCGCACTGATGTGGAACACTCTAAATGTAAACAGGCTGTACAGTACTTTATGGCTGAATAAACTACACCTCGTGACTCACTCTCAACTAATCAGAATGCTTGATTTGATCTACCCGTATTATAATAAATAATACATAATCTTCAGTGACTCAAGCCACGTCTGTAAAAATCAAGTTTCCTTTAGTGCACAACAGAAGTTAGAGGTGGCCCGTTGTTGTGACAAGTCAACTCTTGAGGTTGCCATGGCAAGACCCTACAGCAACTTTTGCACAGATTCCCCCCCGGGGCCACTGACAGGTCCCATACATCATCACGGGATGGGCCCTCTCAGAGTACAGTGCTGTGTCTGTGCTGAGCGATAAGGGGCTGAGAGACTGGAGGGTGCGAGCCTCCCTCTTGTAACTGCCCAAGACGGGGACAAGCGCAACAACATGTAATTAATTATATTTTACTGTCCTATAAAATAAATGAAAGGAATAAATAAACTCTTACTCGTGCCAAGCAAAATTATGTCATTTTTTAAAATTATTTAGATTTTTGATACATCCAAGCCTCTGTAAAACATGCATGCAGTTTAAGTTCCAAATAGAGATTTAAGCGTCACTAACTTAATACATTACGTGGAGATTAGTTGTTATTCAATTTTTACACAGCCTTTTGAGTCGTATCTTGATGCAGAAGGCTTGCACGTGAGTGTTGTAATGTTGGGAAATGGTCACGGTTAGGTTGAGGCAACACAACTACATTGTTAGGGTTAGAAAAAAGATCATGGTTTGGCGGAAAGAAGTCTGATAACTTAAGCAATGGACGTAATGCCATGTGACTCAGTAACGTACGTCACATAACATAATGACATCATTAAAAAATAACTAAACTTCTGGTTTGACACTGTACAGGAATGACTGTACCCTGGGTGAACATCCTGTTTGTTTGACCCAAAAATTAAATAAATTACCTCAAAATTACAAAATGTTAGGCCACTTCTTTTTTGTAACTTTTGTACTTTTTGTAATAACTAAGCATAATTAGGCATTTTTCCCTCTGAACTATTATTTTTTCTTCATACATAATAAATAAATGAAACAAAGTCATACCTTCATTTACTAAAACCTGGAAGTTAAATCATAAATATTGTTTGCAACCCTAAAACTGTAATTTTTGGAAGTTATATTATGTTGTTGTTCTACAGTGACTTCCTGTTTATATATTATAGTAGCACTACAGTTGTTTCCAAGCAATACATGCACACATCACTTAGTTATCTAGAAGTTATTAAGAACTTAGAAAGAACTTGATGCATAAACTTGATCTTGGGTTGAACAGCTAGTGCAACGCAATCCAGATGGGTCTCTGCTTTCTTAATTTGTTATTCAAACGACTGAATCTCTTCTGCCGTCTATGTTTGCTGGGTGGTGATAATTGTGGTATTTCACCTTTTTACTGGGTAATTTCACTCTCTGGTATGTGAAACTGTAGCTTTTAAAAAAAATGCCTCTTCCATTATAACCTCTGTTGATGCAGCGGTATCTTAATTAAGAAGCAATTAGAGAAGAAAGAATTGTTTCATTCAGTGTTTCATTCAGCGTTGTAACCGAATAAGTAAGACTCTAATGAACATAAGTTCATGAACGTAAGTCGTTACCCATGAAGGTGTCTTTCTATGTGCACATAGGTGAACTGAGCCTGAAATGCAATCCTTGTAAAAACGCTTGCTGTAATTCAGTATTCTGGACAGGATATTTGCAGTTTGCAAATGAATAAATGCAACAGAATGATTTAATCACATTTAAAAGCATACCTTATGAGTCAGAGTCTCTTGGAACCTTTTGCTGTAAAAACAGAAGAGGGAAAAAACAGAATATATGTTAATGTAAAAGTGTAGTGATTGAATTGTTGGGGTAAAGTGTGTTTATTACACTTATATATCATGTGTTTACTTGCTCAGCTCGAAGACCACTTAGAATTGAAAAAAATCTTTGTACAAACAAATTAGAAATATACAACCAAATCTAAGGCTCAACAAAACAGCATTAATTATCTCTAAAGCAAACCACTTTCTCCCCGTGAAATAAGGACTAATAAAATAGCAGGGCGTTTGCTTTGATATGGGGAACAGAGTCGTTTTTTTTGTGACGGTTAAATGTCGTCAGATCATATTGAAGCTAATTAAAAGTCAACATGAAGAGGGTCAGGGGTTCGCGACCAGTCAGGTCACATGGAGAGACGCCTCAAACTGTGAGGGCCTTAATGAAATAGGCAGTTAAGTTTCACAGCTCATAAAAACCTGTGAACTGCCTGGAATGTCGACACCTGCAGAATATTCGCATTAGTACCTGGAACATGACCTGGGGGGGGGAACACTAAAAGTAGCAAGATGAAGATTGACACAGTCAGGTGCATTGGCCCATCACTGCACGATTGCCCTCCAGAAACACAGCTTCTTCTTGTCCATTACAGCTGCAAGGTTTTTTTTCTCTCTGTCATTCTTTAATATTTTATAGAAGGTGAGGAGGGGTGAAGTGTCAAGTTCGCAAAAGTGGGGCAAGAAAAAACAAAGTATGTGAAAACTCTTAAATATTTATATCGTAAACTGAAGGTCCCCAGGGTCCCTTAATTTTGTTGTTGTTCTTTTTTTTTTTTTTAAATGAGACAACTGAAACAAACAGTACACAGTTGAACCACACTACACCTAATGCTGCATTACTAGTTGTGGCAAAATTAACCGTAACATTATAAATCAAAAAGCTGCTGAAGATATGGCGCTCTGGTTCTTGTGGTTTATGTTAGTTCTGAGTGAACAATGCTACTGTTGGGTTTTGGTTTTCTGCTGCCGTTATGCAGGCTTATAAAGGCTAATAATAACATAATTATCCGTTAATAATAATAATAATAATAATAACTCATGTTCCACTGTAAATGTGAAAAAAAGTTGGCCATGACCTCGATCCTTTTTGCTGAGTCTCAAAATGCATTCAACAAAAAAGGCTAAATTTGTATGAAAGGGTGGATGGAGAAATGAGAAAAAGAAGGAATATGCCGAGAGTGCTGGAAGAGACACCTGACAACTGGATTGTAATAAGAATTCACTAAAGGCATGTTCCATTTTGCGCAGCATTTTTGATGGTCAGAGACTACATCAGAAAAATAAAATCAGTCGACATAATGCACTGTATGATTTTGACCCAGTCCGGAACAGACTTGGCCCAAGTCGGTCCCATCAGTCTTGCTGCCAAAGTCATAACTATAATCAGCACAGCAATCACAGTGGGTATCTCTACTTCAGCTTGCTAGTGATCGCATCTTTCAGTTGCTAAAATCAGCAGTCCTACACAAAAAATATGTTGTAGCTTCAGTATCCCAAAGTGGTTTTAACATCATAATACCTTGTAATGATTCTAAAGCTGTTAGTCAGCAGCGCGCTGCTACAGCAACAGTACCAACACCATAAAGTATAGCTTGTCACTTCCTCTTCTCTGCTGTCATTTGTTTCTCCCGTCTCCGCTTAAAGCATCATCACCAGAACTGAAAATTAAGTGAATTGTCTGTAACACTGCGTATGATAAAGTTTTTTTTTTTAAAGTAACATTTCATGTCTGTACCTACAAACCGAATTTTTCTATCATTCTCTAATATCGAAGACAGCATCAGCACAGCGAACCCTCCATTCTGTTGCTGATAGAACGGGGACTAAAATTGAAAAGGTGAGAGGTGGACCTTGCATTGAAGGCGAGGTGACACTGCTGCCTTGTACTGTCAGCGGTGATACGAGACAGGAGGTGAACAAAAAGTCGTGACAAGAGATATAGATTGTGTGTGCGTGCGTGCGTGCGTGCGTGCTTGCTTTCGTGCGTGCGTGCGTGTGTGAAAATGATTGAGAGTGAGAGCCTCGGAAGAGAAAATGGAGAGAAAAAAAAACAAAGAGAGAATGGGAGCGAAGCACGAGTGGTGGGTAGCGGGGGTCTAACAAGAAAACAACATGGTCAGAAACAGTATTTTAGAAAGCAGAAACCTTGAGAAGTGAGCAGGGACAAACCTTTTGGGGAAGGTGAACTTGACTGCGTTTTGGATGAAGCCGTAGCAACATGGACTGATGACAAAGGCGGCTCCTGCCTGGATGCAATGCTCCATCACCATGTCGGTTGCAACGCCACATGCATGGAGCGCAACCTGAAGTGAAACAGACGTGTTATTTTCCTTGGTATATTAAAGACGCAAGGAAGATTTCATGGAAACCTTTTTTTTGTCCAACAGCAAGACGAGAGCATTTGAGAGCATACACTCAATCTCATTGATTACTTCATAATAAGGTGAACACTTGGGGATTTAGAGTAAACAAAATGTATTGGTGCTTTAGGAGGCCTAAATCATCAGGATTCCCATTTAGTGGGTAAACTGTGCTGTGTAATGAACATAGCTATACATTAGTAATGCTGTGGTAATATACTAGAGGGTGGAAAGGTACAAAAAGACCCAATATTATAGCCTGTCTGCATTCAGGAATGCAAACATATATTATGATTTATGAAAGGAAATGAGTTTAATATCAAAAGTACAGTGGTGAAGTACGAGATTTCCTCTCAGGCGTACATTAGCCAAATAGATTCTCTGTTAATGGTTCACATAAAATGCATTATCAACAGTCTGATGTGACAATAGCTACTTGGGCACACTGAAATTAACCCTGTCCAACTCAAGCAGTCACCCCAAACTTCTGTTCTCGTCTTCCAAGAAGTCGTCTCTTGGCGTCCTGGAGTCTGAATGTACTGCTCGTTGCCTTGACAGCAGTGCCACAGAGACTCGGTCAGGACAGGGCTGAGCCAAGATTGGCAGCAACTACAAAAGATTAGAGAAGATGTGCTAGACACTCTAAACATGTCCAAACCCACTCATAAAGTCACTGAAATGGGGGTGGTGGTACATTTCTCAGAGGTGCTTAAGCGCTCCCTGGAAGTTGGACAGCTGCAGCAATCCTTCAGCTCACAACTGCACTACAAATGTCATTTCACAAACTGCACTCGGAAACAAGCCTTCTCATCTGCGTTATTCCACTTCAAAAAGATGTGCACCGATTTAAATATGAATTTATACAAGGAGACTCTTTATATGGACATGTCCATAAAAGCCAGAAACTCAGGAATTAACATCAATTACCTGCATGCCTTGGATCTATTTGACACCTAATTTTCTGTCCTGCATTTATTTATGGCATCAGGTAAAAGCCGAGCGTGTGTTCTTTCAACAGCATGTTTCAGACTGCTGATTAGGAGAATGAGACTATCACAGATTGCATGATGTTACATCCTAGATATCTAAAGAAAAAATAATTAACAAAGTAACACCATCACTCTTTCCCAGCTACTTAATGTTGCACATTAGTCATGCTGTGGTAAATCCTAATTACTTTTTATAACCTCTAGCCTTGATTTAACACAAACACAAAGCCACTCAACCAAAAGAAACTTAAATAAAACACATTTCGATATGTTCTGATAATTCATTATGCATTTCCAATTCGCGATTAAGAAAGCATCCTTCTTTCATCAATGGCTAAGACTTTCTTTTGTCTTTGTTTGTTTAAGCATTATTAATAAAGTCATGTCCAAGCCCAATATGTAATGTGGGATACTAATTAAAAATAGATAATGGAAAGTGCAAATAAATACAAGGCTGATTTAAAACCAACCCGATAGATATGAAGTATTTCATACATGCCCCGCTAAGCACGTTTTTGCACAAACATTTAATTAGGAAGAATAAATCATAAATCAATATGCAACAACCAAAAGGACCAAGGGCCATTTATACAACTGTGTTATTTGATTAATCAGTCTTTTGAGGAGAGGAAAAGCCGTTTCTATCTGTATCTTCCTCTCAATAATCCCATCACAGAAATAATGAGGCTTCATTATTCACTCTTATTCAAGTAATTACTTCCCTTTCCTATCAGACCGAATAAGTTCCTGCAATATAGCCGACTAAAACTCTTCTTAATCAACATCAGACTCTTCTGCAGCGGTGCAAAACTGTTATAAAGAGGTGTGATGAAAGCTTTCTCTTTGCCGTGTTCATTAAGATATCACTCTTAATAATACCGAGCAATTCAAGTAAAACAGGTTCATCATCAATAAGAGTTTGATATCAGCAGAACTTAAAATTCTTTGTTAGTTTCTGGTATGTGCGCCTTGTTTTGTGCAGTTTTCCTCTCAAAAGGTGGATGATGCGATGTGGCATTCAGCTAGAGATAACCAGACACGATCTTATAAGTCTTAAAAAAACATATACAAATATCTTTCTTACTTAGAACCCTTAAATGACTAATTGATCCCTTTTATATAAAATTAATGATATTACTTGCTTCCTACATACAAGCAAACAAAAAATGTGTAATTTCGTATTCGTTATAATTTTTCTTTCATAACAAATATAGGTCTTAATACGTTTTAATGATTTCCTCAGGTAGATGGATTCATTTTTGTGATTTGTACACAATTGTATAGGTAGTAACAAATGTGATATGGGAGTGAGCCCTGAAGCTGCACCAGAGACAGTGAAGTAATGGACCTGGATGAAGTAAAATCTAAATCCACTTAAAGCTCCACAACCTTTCTCGCCTTCATTGTTTGTTCAATGTTATTTTAGAACAGAAAAATATAAACTATACACTGTATGCAGAGGCTATGAGTCAAACAACAGTGTTATGCTACTGAAGACAGGAAGAGCAGGCACTGACTAAGAATAGCGACACCTCAATTTAATTAGTCTGATAAAATGAGTGTGACTAAAAATGGGAACATGTATAATACATAACAGGATTAAAAACCAGTGTGATGGGTGGCTCCTTCAGGTGAGAATATCTGTGTCATGCCGGAAAAAGCTTAGTCAAAGCAACAACTGAGGCCCAAGTTGAGTTACGAATCTCAAGCCGTGCAGGAAAGTACAAACTTATGCACCTGTTTCATACATGCATTGTATTGTTCATTAAAAAGTAATGTGTGTGAGTGTAAACTCTGACTTGGCTCCAAAGACAACACCCACATATTGTAGAGAAGAATAATCTATGCTGTTTGTTTCTTGCCAAGTGGAACAGGTCTCAGAGGAGTGATGCTGGAACAATAGCTTCTAATTACAGCAGGTTCATATATAATCCTATTTGTCCCAAAGAGAGTTAAAGTGAGGCTACTAGAACAGCTGGCTTTTCTGAAACTGGGCTGTGACACACGGCTGGAAGATGTTTGGGGAAGACATCAACCTGAGACGCACAAATATTCAAGAGTGATGATAATAAAGATTATTTTGGAGAGCAATATGTTCCCTGTTTGGAAACAGGAATTCAGAGACTCTTCATTAGGTGAACATCGTTCACTTGCTTTTGCCTGACACAGCCAGATTCAAACAGCCAATAAACAACCACAGTTAAGGACCCATTTGCTCTAAATTGATAGTAATTATCAGTTTAAAAAGTCAAGAGCTCTGCAGATGAAGGTGGGTGTTTAAAAAAGGACGAGCAAGGGTTTTCCACTTACAGCAGGAGAGTGCTACCCAATGCTGATTTTAGATTGTTTCAGACCCATTAAACAGAGTTTGAAAGCTAGTAAAATATTTATTCTGTTGTTGCAGGTAAGCCATGCAGAATTAAACACATTTACTAAATTGAATCTTTAAGCTTAAACAACACAAACTGCAGGCTTGGCAGATATATAGATGTAAACAAAAAGTGATGAATTAAGAAGTAAAAAGGTGGCATGGCCAAGTTAACTGCATAAAACTGGAAATGTCTGACAACCCTTTTTTCTACTTTTATTACAAACATTTTTCAAATATTGCACCTCCCTTTCGAAAGAAGACTCCTCAAGTCACAAGAGCATAACTCATATTAAATATCTTGGCAAAATGATTTTAAAAGCAAACCAAAAGGGATAGTAGCATTACGCCAGAACAAAGAAAGACAAGCCTCACTGAAGAGATCTCTTATCTCTGATTATTGGAAAGCCAAAAGGTAGCCAGAAAATTAAGGGCAAAGCTAATGTCAGAGAGGAGATGGAGACAGACACTGCTTGACTGAAGTGCAGAGCACTAAAAGGGTTCTGATTAAAAGCTCCACTTGAAAAGCCAACTTAGCTGCGCTGATAATAATAATAGCACGATGGCATTTTCACTTTCTGGAAAAACATGAGGGAGTGACATGTCTCTCCGTGTGATGTGTGGCAGAGCTTCTCTAAAATATAAAAATGTTTTAAGACTAAAAATACAACATTCAGTTGTCGGTAGAAACGCATTGTTTATGAGGTGTAAATAAAAACGTTTTTACTTCTGTTTCAATGCATCATCGCAAATGGCAAGCAAATGACAAGCAATCATAATTGACATTTTAAGGAAAAGGCAATGTTGCATGTCATGAAAGCCAAATGATGGGAACCGTTTTGACAACAGTGCTTTCAAACAGCACGCTAACTTCTTTGATAATTTAAAGCAATATGGAACTGGATGATTACTCTGTTGATTGCAGCAAAATAAATCAATGTCACGGAATTCTTGATTACACATTGACACATTGTGTTTGCTTTGTAGCTCAATCAGATGATGACTATGACGAGGGCTGCCCCTTCTTCGTCGATTCGTCCACTAATTGGTCGTTTTGTTCTTAGTCGACTAAGATATGGTTGTTTAGTTGTTTATGGTTTTACTCATGCTGAATGATTTATTTCCAATAAATGTATGAGCACATCTCTGGTAAACACACTATTTTAAGTGTGCATTGCATCTGCTTGCAATACATGCGGTTCTTTTTTTCCTTTTCTTTTTTACAAATTAACAAAACCTTAAATTGTTCAGTCATTCAACATGATTACCATATTGTCCAAAGAATTTATGGGTCATCATACAAATGGAGACAAAATGTATGCGAATGTGCGTGGTGTTACGTGCTACACTCACCCCAATCTGAAACGGTCCGGTGTAGTAGTCCAAATTAGCCTGAATGAAGCCAATGTTTTTCAGACCGAGCTCAATGCCACGACTCTGGGCCCTGACCAATGACTCCTCTTTGTTCTCTATCAGGATGACCTTGAAGAAAATAAGAAGAAAACACAGCTGCATATGATTGCATTGAGTAATAATACAGTTTAAATGAGTGCCAACATTAAGCAATGTTAAAAAAACCCTGAGATGTACACAAGGGGAAAAAACAATAAATATAAGCTCTCAAAATTTAAATGACAGACAGATGAGATCATAGGAGGCACTTTCTTAGATTTAAGAAATGTAAAAAGCAAAACAATAGGACAAAACACAACATGGTGAAATGATAGTATATGATGATTGTAGGGATGCATTTAATAGATGAAGATTTATTGTTTTTTATACATCTCTCTTAATCAAAAAAAAATACATGTGCCTAAAAGTAACCAAAGTCAAGTCTTCAAAAGGTTCACGTTGTCGGGAGCCACACATTTCAATTATACGACACACACATTTACACAAATACGCATGTTACCTTGCAATCTGGAAGTGTGTGAGCTAGAGCGATCCCTAAATGGCCCTGAGAAACAGCAGAAAGAAAAGAGAAAAGAAATGAAAGGAAAAAAGCCTGCGTCAATGGGGCATTAGTGGAGTTATGATTAGTGAGACCCTTTCCAACCAAGTATTGACCCTTTTGTCATGCAGCGCTCCCGCTCTGAGCAGTTTCATTTAACTGTAATTACCATTCTGTCTGTGTACACCCGCCAACAACAAAAGTCATTGAAAGAGGCAAGAAAAACATGAGGGAATATGAGAACTAGTTCCTCCAGCTAGCCGCTAATGGAGCAGCAGCCTAATGTTGCCATCGGGTGCAGGGATAAATATGCATGCATAGCTTGACCGATGGATGAATACGGTTACCGTTCCGCTGCAGAAATCCACGACGGTGTATCCTGGCTTGGCTAGCTCCGTAACCATGGCAACCAAGTTGTTCAGCTGCTGCCTCTTCCTGACTG
Source organism: Taurulus bubalis (assembly GCF_910589615.1). Lineage (NCBI taxonomy): Eukaryota > Metazoa > Chordata > Actinopteri > Perciformes > Cottidae > Taurulus > Taurulus bubalis. Next base: position 11,185,219 of record NC_136594.1, read on the forward strand.
CACGAATATTTGACATTTCCCCTGCAAGCACAAGTAGAAAGCAACCGGGTTTGTTTTTCTTTCAGGAAAATTATCTGAAAAGTCAGTTCCCGAAACCTATTAAACATAAATGGAATTTCATCATGATTCTAAAAATCTATTTTGTGGCTAGCTTGGTTCCAGCCAATGAACAAAAATAAATAATCACACATTTAATAAAGTACATTTTTCATTACTCGGTCTGCTTTTCGCTGTTGCCAGAGAGTAAACAGTCCTTTCCCCACAACTGCTCACATTTTGATTTACACCCAGCCGTTTCAGGTAATGGTTCTATGCTCTTCAGCATGTTTCCAGCCAATTGCCAACTAGGGAGAGTAAACAATCTTTCAACTTAATCAAAAGCAAGCCTTCGAGCCAAAAAGTGTCCTCCTCGTTTGTGGCAGAACTTTCTACTGCTGTGAGAGCAGTATGTACCCCATTAACTCAAAGCACATTTCAGTCTCCTGCATCTTCATCACCCGTCTGCTGGCACGCCACATCGGCAGTGAGCCGTTGACACGCTGTGTCGATGCCATCTCTGGTCCATAAATCTAGAGTGATGAGTGTTTCAATTTCCCCACAGTCACACCCGCATATCCACGACCAGAATATCAGAAAAATATATATTATTCCTCCACGTTCCTGCTCACACTGCTTTGTATACAACAACAGGGGAAAGACGTTTCATTCCACCGACAAGTGCATTTCATCGTGTCATTATTCCGGCTCTCATGCTAGCTGTTATTGAGCTGATCTCAGTTCTGCAGAAAGCACAATGAAGAAATTGAGGGATGAATTTAAATACAGAAAAACAGCAGGAATGCCAGGAAGATTCTGTTCTCCATTTGGATGAGACACTCACATAGGTACAGGCCACCTTCTATTTAGCTGCAGCTCCAGAGGGGCTTCAGTATAAATGCCTTTTGATAAATCTTAACACAATTGCAATATAGAATGGGCAGAAATAGAAATAGAATCAAAGATGTGTTTAAGCAGTAAACATTGAATAACCTAACAATGTAAGAGTGCAGATCAACGCTTTTGAACCTGCAATGATTAAATTCTTATTTTTAATTTTTTGCATTTTGTAACACTTTGTCATATCAACTTTATCTTCCAGAATTGATATGACAATCTAAAACAGACGTGAAGCAACATTAGGGTTCATTTGAAGTGGTGTTACTTCAATGCATCCTCAATGCACCTTGCAACAATATTTAAAGCTTTGCTGAAAACAACCGTCTGCTGCGGAAGAAAACAACACTATGAGAGCGCCGAGAATCTAGATCAGATTCTAGATTTTGGCCAGGTGAGGAGTACACGTACTAGGAATTATGTTTTTGTTTCCCTCTTACAGCTAACAAGGACAACAAAACTGAACAAGAGGAAACATGTATGTAGTATGAAGAGATTATGATGTGTGTGTGTGTGTGTGTGTGTGTGTGTGTGTGTGTGTGTGTGTGTGTGTGTGTGTGTGTGTGTGTGTGTGTGTGTGTGTGTGTGTGTGTATACAAACATGGACACACGCACACACTCTAAGCATAAAATGTCTATTAGTCAGACCGTTTCTGTAAAACTGGTGAAAATTGCAAATATTCTGGGAAAAAAAACTATTTAATGACTAATACATGATGCTTAGTTTAGATGGAGTTTACTTTGAAGATGTGGACCTGATATTCAAAACAATGACCTGAAGACGCTATCAAGCTGCAGAGTTGAGTGATTAATATATGTGGACACTTTCACATTCAAGTAGTCATTATTAATACAACATAATTGTTTTGCCCATAACCCCTTATCTAACAAAAGCCTAATATTAACAAGGTTTTTCCATAAATCCATATTTTTTTTAACTATCACTGTAAACTTTGATTTGTTTGATTTGACATGTTTTTTGCTTCAAAGGAAAGTATGTGTGTGAGGCCCCACAAAGGAGCCGCAGTGTTAAAGGCTACAAATGTATCAGGCACATCCCCGCAGTTGGGAATATGGGCTGAGTGCAGAGTTACAAGGGATTGAGGTCAGTTACACAAGTTGAAACAAAACAAACCTGAAGTGCAAAAGGTGTATACAGCATTCCTTGTTTAAAAAAAACCTTTTCATTAATTTAAAAGTCTGTGTGTGTGATTGACTGCATTTCTACTCAAACAAGACTTTGTTTTGATGAAAGGTCACCACACAACTTAAGGTCAAACCCATCAGCTACATAGGACTGAGTGGGTGGCAGCAAAAGAGCTAACTACATGCCAGTCCACCTCTCCCTTTGTTTTCATTTTTGATGTGGTTTCAGGGAAAAGAATAATACCAAGAGAGCTCTTAAAGGTTCACGCCCTGGGTTGCCTTTATTGAATATAATAGACTCAATTTCAGATGGAAATCATGAAGTATGTATTAAACAGAGTAGATGTATAAAAAAAACACACGATGTAAAAAGAAAAAAAGAGTGGAAAGACACTGTAGAGATTACTGAACAGTTCCATATCATTATGTCTTAAACTATTCTTGAATTTCAAAGCGTTCACTATTAAAACAAAGTGAATCTTCCTGCAATATAAGTCACTTAAAATTATATGAAAGAGACCGATGGGAAAATAAAATAAATGTTCTTCTCAAATAAAAAGTGCTTCGGAATAGGTGGAAAAGCAGAGGGAAATCAATATCTTAATTAAAGATACAAATGGTTATGGTGCTAAACTGATCAAATCAATCCCCCTAAATAATTCTCTTATATCCTGCAACCTCCTTGCAGGTTTTATGTAGTCCTATCTTTCCGCATTAACACAGTTCAATTAATTAATTAATTAATTAATTCTGGAAATTCAAAGTTATACGCCGCATAACTAAAGGAGGGGACATATGGATGCTGGTCCCCGTGAACTTACTTTATTCACCTCTCAATGCCTTCTGCACTACAAGTTATATTTTTAGCTCCAGACTGGATGTATCCGTTGACCCCGCCCCCTTCCTAACAAGCCGTGGACCCAGTTAATAAGGCCCATGAGGTATTGCTCAAACATCCCTTCTTTGCTAAGAGGGTCACAGAGACAGGACTTGCAGACACGCATCTCCCCCGGGGTCTTCATGAAACTTCATCATCATTCATCTCTCAGGAAGATTCTCTGCACCCACTTTCAACACACTACTTGCCAGACAGAATGCTGATGGTGGTTGAATCTGTGAAACACTAGATTATGTTCAATGAACAGATTTCTGAATGATCAATGTCAGCATTTTTCAAGAGGTTATTCCCACAATTTCCACACAAAGCAAGCAGTCTAGTTGTGGCATGGTAAAGGTGAGCAACAAAACCCTGTTTAGTACCGTTCTGCAGCTGAGATAGCCTGGCTGTCAAATATGAAAGAATTAAATAGACTATGTGACTATTAAGAAAGAACCTGAAGAAGTGTCTTCCTTCACATGGTGTCTGGTTTCACTCGCTCGGGTTAACATTTGACAGCATGCTCCAGAATCTGCTCGCATCCACGGGGAAGCATCGTAGAGGCAATTTCGTGAGTGCTGTAAATGTATAAAGATGCAATGTATATTTATATTTTCTACTGTGAAATGTTATATTTACGTATGTACACTGAATGTTTGTATTGTCTTTGTTTGCAGTTTTCACCAGTATGATTGAAGGAAAAGAGTTACAGTAAATGGGTGAAACTTATTACGACTCCGTCTTCATTGACTGTGGTTTAACTCGGTGTTTAGTCCAGAGTTCCAACACCCTGCACGAGAACACTACACATAGATTAAACAGCTTCACCTCCCATCTGCCCATCAGAACCGTCAGGTGATAACAATACAGTTTCCAGATGTAAATTAGTTTGATGTTTCTAGGCTAAATACATTTAAGTCAGATAATAAAATAATCTATGATAGAAATACTCATATACTCATTAAAGTATTTAGGACTAATCCTCTGGAAAGCGGAAACCATGAATGTTTGGGCAAAACTGTTTTATTCAGTTTACGACAACTATAATATTTACAATTATAATATGACAGGAACTCCCGCCAATGTCAAACCAATTTGATTAGCTGATGGCCTCTTGATTTGTTTTTTGTTACCTCAATGGTGGAACATGATTATCGAATCACCATCGGATTAGTTTCTAGGGTGTGGCTTATATAACATATCAGTGCCTATGTCTTACTATAATTGTTGAGCTTGAAGAAAGCTCGGGGGTCAAAATGTTATCTTGATTAAAACATTAAAAAAAAAATACATATGGTGGCAGAGTGTGTTTCCATCTTTCAAGTCTACTTGTGATCTTCACCTCACTACAGCCCTTGATTTATGTAATTTTTTTAATATTTTGAACAAAATAGTGTGCCAATCCATCAGGAGAAAAGAAAAAAACAACGTTCTGAACAACTCTACCGGTGACTATTTAGAGAGCATGCCTGCGGGCAGCTCATTGGCTCTCTTTGAGCCACCAGGCGCTCGCGGGCACCATGTTGGCTACCCCTGATCTAGTACTTGTCAAGGAATTCAAGCAACGCTTGAAGGTAATCCTGCTGGTGGCACTACAGGAAGGACCATCAGTGGCTTGTGAGGGACGGTGTGTGTGAACCTTCACTGTGATCCTCTGCCGGTCGCCCTGTCACCCCTCAAGTATGAAATAAATTCAATGCAGCTGTAATGTCTATCTGTCACAGTTATCAATGTCCCAGTATTAGTCGGCAAGGTAGGGAAGGTATTTATCAATGGAAGCGATCAGGCCATTTGATTGAATGATGGTCTTCTTATCCCTGAGGTGGTTTGAAAAAAAATAAACTAGAATATGGCCTGAGCATATTTCTAATAAATTGCACTGTAGGTACATTGAACACCTCTTGTAAAAGAAGCCGCTGTTTTCCCATTTCTAATTGTTCCGTTTGTTACATCTAAATATTCGACCTAGAGAATTAAATCTTACATTTAAATGTGCATTTCAATCTTTTAAGAAGGCCTTTAGCCAATGAATAGAAAACAATATAGGAATTTGGCCATTTCTGCCTGTTTTTACTAATTTACGAATTACAGTCTTAGGGTATCGAATGAATCTAAAGAATCTAAATTAAATTTAAGAGCTGGATATACAGAAATAGTTTTTGTAAAATGTGGCCACATTATTAAACTACTTAACATTACGTTACATTTAGCTGACGCTTTCATCCAAAGTGACAATAAGTGCATTCAACCACGAATACAAACTCAGAACAAGAAAGTACAATTTCTTCCAGAAAGCCAAACTACAAAGTGCGATACGTAAGTGCCTTTTCAGTGCTACTAAAGTGCTACCTTCTTTATTCAAGGTATAGTCGCAAAAAATGTGTTTTTAGTTATGCGGGGGAAGATGTAGAGACTTTCTGCTGTCCTGCTGTTCTTTTGTTATGTCAAAAATTAAACTGCTTTAAATTGCTGTGTAGTTATCTTGATGGCAAGTGAAGTTGCTTGGTCTAGAAACATTTTCCTGCAGTTGTAACTGGTTGAACCGCACATTCACTATTGTTTGGCTTGTGACCCCTTGTATTATTATTGACATAATCATTTGACACTTCATTGTCATTTTTTACAGAAAAGGCTTCTGTAGTTTTAACCGACCACGAACTCGCAAGACAAAAACAATCACAGACAATGTAATTCACAAACAGCTCAGAAAGAGAGACCTATCTGCACAGTGATTTTTTTTTCCTGCCTATTTTTCCTCATGCATCCCAACTGGGTCTACAGTTTGCCAGCCACTTCAAAAAACAGACGCAGCAATCACAAGTGTGACAGAAACTACCTGCAACTGTCATCTAGCCCAGCCCAAATGATCCACCAGCAAGACAAGTTGTTGACAGGTGGACATTAGCTCAACTCCCCTCCTCTGTCATTACTCGCATCACACTGTCAGGCCACCTCTGCATGTGGTCTGACTGATCGAATCCCAATGAGAGCAAAATCCGATCTGGGAGCAGACAGACTTGACAGTCGATGTGCACTGGCATGATCGGATGACAAAAGTTGCATTGACGAGACCAGTGTAACCACAGCCAAAGGCTCTTTTCAAACGGAAACATGGCATCAAGCAATATAATCCTGTTTGTATTAAACACAATTACAGTGGAACATACTGGCAAAGAAGATTAGTCAAATCTTGTTTTCTTACAACAAGCAAAACCAATAAATCCACCAACGTGTAAAGTTTATTTTTGTTTCCAATCCAACTTTCAATGCAAATTTCGACAATTTCCAGGATAGTTTTCTTCTTTTCTTTGAAGATACTCATTTCTGAACACAATCCTGAAACAAGGGAAACTGCAATAGGAACACATGGTATTATTATTATTGTTGTCAAATATAAAGACAAAAACAATCACAAACCATGTAATTCACTTTTTTTTTCCTCATGCATCCCAACTAGGTTGAATGTACAGCCACTTTACAGATGCAGCAATCACAAATGTAACAAAAAATAGCTGCAACTGTCATGTAGCCCAGCCTAAATGATCCACTTGCAAGACAAGTTGTTGGACATTAGCTCAACTCTCCTTCTCTGTCATTACTACCATCACACTGTGCAAGACTGAGGAGGAGCTACAATGTTTCAGCAATTAGTCAGATGTTATCTTTTTTTTTTTTCTTTGCATCAAGACAAGTACTTATGAAAATGCTACTAATCATGCAAAATTTAGCACTGAGGGGGTGATAATTGAGACAATATCCAGTTTTTTTCAATGTGACTTTTGGAAATTGATGCGCTAGATCTGAACTCAGCTGTGTCTGCATACGTGTGTGTCTACACTTGAAACAGCAATACAATCCTACGGCTAAAGACATTTAATTCCGTTGTTTTTTGCTGCTTACTCTTCCATCCTGTAATATTAAGAGCAAAATCAGGAAATATGAAGTTTCCTTTCCACAACTCAAACTGCTTGTCTTAGCTGTGCTTCAGCCCTGGTTCTCTTCATTGCTTATCTTTGCTCTCACTCAGGAGGAGAACCTCTGTGTGGGGGAAAGATAATGTGACACCTATGTCAGATTAATTGTCTGGATTTGGCCCACATGCTTTCCACCCCTCACTGGGATCTGAACTCAATGCGATCCAGGCCACCTTGATGTGTGAAATAGCTGATCGGATCCCAATTTGAGCAAGATCCCATCTCGGAGCCGACATTCTTGACAGTTAATAATGCGTCCTGGCATGGTCGGGTGACACAATGTGCATTGAAAAGACAAGTGTAAACAGGATCAAAGACTCTTTTAAAACTGTAACTTGGCATCATGGAATATAATCCTTACAAACAATTACAGTGAAACATACTGCCAAAGAAGATGCAATGATTGGCCAACAGTTATTGAATAGTAGGTCAAACCAATAAATACCGAAAACAAAAACCAGCGGGTCAAGATTCTTTTACTTGTTTCTAATCCAAACCTCCGTTTTCTTGTTTCAATTGAAGATACTCATTGCTGAACAAAATCCTGATAAAGAGACACTGGACTGGGAGAGTTATGATCTCATCTCAACTGATCCCGGTTTTAAGGGGTGAACAGCAGAAAATTGAAAAACTAATATGTTTTTTGCAGTGTACACTGAAGTACATACTATGTTTTGTTGTTTGCAATGCAAATGAACACAATATAATTACAATGTTCTGTGGATATATCTATATTTGTCTGCAGCGGAAAGAGATTTATGTATTTCCATCGTACATATGAGCAAACCACAATCCTAGCTTTCCTTTGCAGTTTTCCCATCTCATGTTTCCTTGGCCTCCTCTGCTAATATTTGTTAAATTGGTTGTAATCTGGGTCTAAGGTGTTTTCTCCTGACGGATTTTTGAGTTTAATCTCCTTCCACAGGTCAAAAGCAGAATAATCTAATGTTGTTGGTGTTTATGAACGAGCATCATCCCATCAGGAATAATTACTAGCACAAAGCCAGGTATGACAGAACCAGTAAGAGTCTTGATATAAAAAAAGATGAGTTTTCCTGAGCTCTCCCTATTCCCCCTGATGCTGCAGAAGTGCCCAGAGTTTTATCAAGCAGGTCCATCACACAGATTAGAATGTAAACACATTGCTGTGGTACAGAGGGCCTCTGTTTGGTCTCTGCAGGATCCGACAGCCAACATCTTTCAGAGGATATGCTGGTTTAAAGAGCAAACATAAGGAGGGCAGGTCCAAGATTCTACTTTAGATTATGTTGTTGAATTTAAGGCTTCAATATTTTGGGATGATCATTTGGATTACATGTTCTTTTTTTTTTATTATTAAAGATTCCTGACTAGTTTTTGGTATACTGGTCAAAATATAGGGGAATTGTTTTCTGGAAATTACATTTGAAAGAGTGGGGGTGGAATTATATTTGAGGACAAATGTAGTACGTGTTCACAACAGTACATGGTTTCTTTGAACAGAGGAAGTACCAGCTCTTGTGTTAGACGGAGCATGTTACTTGAAAAGTGTGCAGTAATACAATGTGAGAGACTAGAATGTTTCCACATCTCTGTCTAAACTGTGAACACCAGAGTTACGCACATCCAAAAGTGCCCAGCAACCTATAGGAGTTATCTGGTGGCTCATGTTACGCATTTTGCTGTCGAGGAGGAAATTAATTCCTGAATGAAAAGCGACTCCAGACGTGCTTACCACAGAAATGTCCCAGACAGACTCATCTGTCAACCACCAAGCAGTACGGTGTCGTCGGGTGTCATGTTAGAAGATGGCGAGCCTGAAAGGACTGTCTTAAAACAACTCACGCTGCAGAGAAATTCTTTACATTGATGTGTGAGAAGCACAAATTAGGATTGAATATTGCCATTTTTCTTTATTCAAAAATAAATATGGTATGTTCATCTAATTCCGTGTTTCTTCTTTTCAAATGCAACAGGTGTTGCAAAATGGTAATATTATATAATAATCATCATCTCAATTCAGGCTGATATGGAATACTGCTTTGAATTTTCCATAATATATATACAAATAGAAAACTGGGGCAGCTGTTTGTGTAGAATATGAATACATTTTATAACATATTATTGAGTGTCGAAATCTATTTAGTAGCTAATATTTTACAATGCATATATACTCTATGTAGTTAGTAGCATGAATAAGAGGTTTATCCTTTGATGTGGTAAGAAAAAGTCAACTAATGATTTTTTTAAGGAGCTCATTTTCTATTTAATTTCTACACCTTTAATTTAATGCACAGCTAATGTAATAAAAACAAATTAGCTAAAGCGTAGGTCAATAAATCAAAAAGAAACTTTGAGAAGGGTCACCAGTGGGAAAGTAGACTTGTGTACTTTTTGCATTGGAGTAAGCAAGACAAAACCTTTGCATTCAGTTTCATACATGTTAACGTGTATGTCGTAATAAATGGAATGACGCAACAATTTTGGGTTGTACACAATCAGGCCGTATTCAAGCAATCCTGATACATTTGCTCATAAAAGCACAGGGGCACGCTATGTGTACGAGTGTTCAGTGAGGTAAAGTAGAAACAGGGAGGTCATTATATGCAGCTCATCTAATCATCTCATGTTTAAATGCCTGGATCCTGATCAAGTAATCATGAATGTACCAGTGTGTCAGTTCACATTGGATACGTTAGGCTGTCTTAGTCCTTCCGAGGAGCAAAAACAATCTTTTGTCATCTTGGCAGCTGTTCAGAACAATGCAGTGTCTCATAAAAACAAGTGCAAGGGTGGTGTGGGAGCTCTTAGCAGGACTGAAGAGATTAAAAAAGCAAAGTGGCTTTAAAATATAACCTGTTGGGACCCGACAGTGTTTTTGTTACTGCTGAATTGAAGCATACTTTGACAACAGTATGTGAATTTGCCACGTGCCAAATTAAAGGCCGGCTAATGCAACCGCAACTCCTGGTAAACTGCCTGGTGTGAGAGAGCATGCTTTATTTCCTTTATGTGGCTGGAAGAGTGGAAAATGCTAGTCCCCTAAGTGCTGTTAACTGCACACACAGGCTCTGCAGGAGTAAACTGAGCAAACAAAATAAAGAGCGAAGGAGTGCCCCTTACCACTGGATAAACAAACTGCCTGGAGCACAGTAACACAGGTATAATGGATTACTAAGATCTTGACAAATGCAGATAAAGGCTTAAAAAAATTCCACATATTATGTCTTATAAAAACAGGTAAAAAAAAAAATTAAAAAAAACGTACATCATACAATCGGGACTTTCCCTATGAAAAATAAATCTTTACACTTTTTTAAATTAATAAATTCTACAATATGACCCTGATAATCAGTTAACTATTCAAGGTTCTTTTAAGTAGAACATTTTTGAAACGTAATCTTTGAATACCTTCAAAACAAAACAGAATAGACCAGAGAGCTGTAAATAAATGTTTATGGTTTTCCATCAACTCTTTGGAGATTGTTGGCGTGTGCACTTGCTACTCGATGTGAAAGTACAGAAAGAAAAATTGTTTTCAATCAAATGAAATTATGATCTCTTCAGTGATGGATTTGCGTTGCATGACATTAATTTATGTAGAGGGACACAACGTGATCCATTACAGTTCCGTAGAGTTTAAGGTACCTTCAACATATTTTCTATGTGACAAGGCTCTGGCATGCACTTCTGCTTTCAGGAATGGCTACAATATCTAGTTGGCAGTGTTTTAGTTCTACCTTGGCATTGACTACTGCAGGCATCTTGCAATGTTGTTGCCATAATTTCAAATGATAAATGGCTTGTTGGCAACTTAAAAGTGTGTGCACGGGTGTAGAAAAGTTCTGTTCTTCATTGTGGAAAACTGCAGACCGAAGCGTGACGATATTAACTTTGGGTCATCTCTTCAGAATGTTGACCGTAATTAAAAACCGGAGAGAAATCTAAATTCATAGTCCTATTCTGGCAGAGTAACTATTCTGAGGAACGTTCCTGAAAGCTGCAATACCACACAAGATAACTGCAATTGTGCTGCAAAGTATTTAGAATGTTGTGAGGTTACACAGCCAAACACAGAGCAGCTAAACATAATAAATAAATAAAAAAACAGTCACAATTCTCAAAGCTCCAATTGTTGACAAGCTCAGAAGAAACAAAAGAGTCTGCTTTCACAGCAGCAGTCGCTGAAATGTTTCAATGTGTTTGCGTAAGACTGTGATGACAAGAAAAACGAAAGCTAATGAAGACAAACACAAGAGGAAAAAACCTCTCACTCCACATCCTTCAGCGGCTTTGGAATGTCTGTCAAAACATGACCAGACGAAGCTGGAGGCGAGAGGTCTGCATAATTATGGACCTCTCAGGTCCCTCGTACAGGTTAGAGCACATCCCTAATTTGTCTGCATGGTTTTGTTGCAAAAACAAGCAACAACCAAACTGAGCATCTGTTTTGCTCTTCCAAATACATCCCAGGACTGCCTTTACACATGCACAGAGCATCACATCAACACGTTTCACACAAACCATCACGATGAAAATCTGAATCAATGCTGGTATGGTTCAAAATATTTGTGAACCAATTTATTCGTCAAAAGACATTCTATAAATGTCAATTTTGATGATCAATTCAGCTGGTCACAATGTCTCAAATTCAAAGATTCAAATTTGTTTCTGTATTTCGTGCCAGTGTTGAGTTGATCCATTGAGACTTTTTGATTGATTGTCAATCAAAGAAATCTGTTAAAAAGAACATCTTTCAGCTTTGGATAGGCACACATTGATGAGTAAATCAAAAAGAAAATGCTGGCATAACCCTTTATTTCCCGATCCCATAGTTTCCTATAATTTCCTTTAAAGGAACTGATAGTATCAGATAACATTGTTTATTCCAGGAATCTTAACCATTTTAATGAGCACAGAAGATAGTGTTTGGTTAGCAGGACACTTACTTTATTAATTCAATTTAGTTTTTAGTTTCCTGTTCTTTTCCTGTTCAAAGATGTTGTCTATTTTCCCCATAATTAGTATGAAACAATGTAGTTCTGTTCAGGGAATAAAAACTAATGTCAAGAGATTATTAAAAGACACTCTTTGGACAGACCCGTAAAATGAAGTGTTCCCCCTCAGCCAATATGGTTTGAGTTGTAACGTGCCAAAGAGTCTAAATGGAGACCCTCTGCCTTTTCACATTGTCTAATTTCACTGGACTTGTCAAAACAACCAACAACAAGCACAACGGGGAACCTCTCCAACCCTCTCGGTTATCATGGCAACAAAACAGGTTTTCTCATCAAAGAGTATTTGTTGGCAATTATAGTGGCATATCTGAAATCTAAATATTTTCAATGGAAAACTATGAATTTAAAATATTTTTCTAAAAGGTGGCTTAAGAAACCTCAATAACACATGCTTTGCCATTTCAATTCATCTTAAAATGTATCAAGATGTTTTGGCTGTCGCACAATGAGATGTTCATATTGGCCCCTGCTTTGCAGATACAGTAGAGCCATTTCTTTCTTTTTGGCTACCATTCACAGTGTTGGCTAAATGTTGACTTGCAGTCCGTCTCCTGAATAATGTTCACTGCACTATTTGTAGTGGACGTGGCAAAGCAACATCTACACTTCTCTGCTTCAAACTCGGGGAGTTTGGAATCGCCCCGTTCTGGCGTAGGCTTCGAGGTGAGCAAAGAAAAAGTGTCTAAAAAAAAAAGGATATTCCTTCCTTTTCGTTAATAGTGAAGTTGTACTTTCCTCATGTTACCCTGAAACCTGTAAAGAACCACTGGAAAAGCTTCCCAACTGACCAACTGGGAAAAAGATCAATCTCATCCTGAGGTAAGGACCCTGGACAGATGCGTCATCAAATATTTGTCCATCTGGCAAACGTCAACACTAGATTGCGTGATCTGTTATCAAGAGTACTGCAAGTACTACCCAGTTTTAGCACTCATTGATTGCACCTTAAAGTACCAGATATCCTCCAAAACTGACAAGCACATTAATATGATTGTATTACATTGGGTGTCTGCATTCATGGACATGTTCACATGCTTACTGGCGCTTTCAGTCTAGGCATAGCCCAAAATATTGGGCTGCAATGAAATGGAGCATGAGAAAATACATTTTGGTGTAGGTGAGACACAACATGTCAACTGGATGCAATATTGTGTGTGTCCATCAGCAAGAGAACAAATGTTAGAGTTAAAACGTTTAGTGATTTCTTATTTAAAAATATTGTTTTATTGTATTTAAATAATAATTAGAAAAAAAACTAGATATGAATGGAAAGCAATGTAAAAAAAGACTTCCCCTGAACGTCTAATGGGAATTTTGTCATTCATATTTGTTATTTTAAAGATGTATTTGTTCATAGCTTGTACATTGTTGGGGAGTGAATGTCTTGCTGGGTTTGGAAAAAGATCTTTGGAGTAAGTACAGCACGCAAACTTCTAGGTATGAACAGTTGAGGATGGCCATCAAATGATCAAGTCACATCTACTTTAAAACACCAAAAAGAGGCCCTTTGCACCACTGACTTGACTTATATGCAAAAATTATTAATTACTTATGCATTGTCATTTGCTGAGATGGGGATTCTGCAAGTGCAAGATTTTTATGCACAACAGAATAGGCATCATCAAATTAATTCTTTTGAACTGACGCACAATTTTAATTAATAAGAAGGAGCAAAAAGTTCCATTATGGTCTACCGTCTTATTCAGCACTAAGTTCAATGTATAAAAAATACTTTAAACAGTATGAATGAAATACACATTCTAAAAATAAAGTCTACAAAATACTTTATTTCAGCTGTTCTTTCCTGAAAACCTTCCCCCACTATTGCTCTTGCAAACCGAGTAGTCCGTTTCTTATTCAGTGCACTCTTCCCCTGCATCCTTTGCTCTCTGTACTCTGCCGGAACTGTCAAAGTCAGGGAGTAAGTGGCACAACGCTGGCATCTGTGGAGGGCCGTGTCGACGTTTCTTGGCCTGCCACCTTTGTAAAATCTTCCAGCCAGTATGGCTTTTAGCCCGAGCCTCGTAGTGCTAACTCAAGGATAAATAAAGACTGGCTGGACTCCAGGCAGCTGGAGTCCCTGCTCCTTCTGGGTCCCTCTATTAATAGAAATAAAGGGATTCTCACTTCTGCTCTATGCGTAAGTTTGTATTGTCACTGCAGAGGAAGGCTCCTGGTGTTTGAAAGGAACTCTTCCACCTCTCTCTCTCTCTCTCTCTCTCTCTCATTCAAGAAAGTAGGACGAGATTCATGGGATTACAGATTGGCCGCCAACACATGTGCTCTTTGCATAATTAGAGCAGGATTCAGATAAAAACGTTATCCTGTCTGACTAAGCCACCTTCATACCAAAAAGAAAATAAATAAACACGTTATGGAAGCTATTGTCCACATTTCACAAGCCACAATTGACTCTTCGTTCACCCTCGACCCCCGCTTCTACTCAGTCAAGCTGTCAGAGCTTTGTTACAATGGAGCCCACAGTGTGATTACTTATGATAGAAGCTAAAGGCTACAGATCACAGTGTAAAAGTGAACCATCACGAAACCAAAGACAATGAAATTAAGGAACAACAATGTTCCTGTGCAGCTGGGTAGGTCTTCTTTGTTCATTGTTACAATCATTATAAAGAATACCTTAAAAAGTGCTAACAGTAGTTCAATATGTGCTCTCGTACTCTGCTAATGTTAGCGCTAGAGGAGTATCACTGTAACACAAAGTTTGGCCATCAATAGCTTGAAATCTGGTTGGAAGTCGGTTAATTAGTTGCTATGCTGCGTTCGAGGACGGGACATAGCGTAGGGTCCATTGGTTATCTAAAAGCCATTATAGCTCCCAGAATGTAGAACTAAAAGCCTCCCGCACACCGTCTGCTTCACCTGCATTCAGAGATATTTAGTGACAACGTTTCTGTGCCCTGTAGAAGGTTTATGTGCTCAAAATATCTCTTCATTCAGGTAGAGAAGACAGTGTGTGGGAGTTTTTTTGCTCTGTATTGTCGACCATAGGTTTTTTCCCAAAGCACCTGTTGACCTTGTTAATCTTTTTAGTTACCAGAATGTAAAACATGTAGAGCTATGGAGGCCCCTGCTACGTAGGTGATTTATATTTATTGTGAAACGCTCTGCAGATGCAGAAACAGACCAAACACACACACATAATGACAACTCCCCCCTATAGCAGTAAACCAACACCATGCAGGTGTGCAAAACATGAAGGAAAACATCTTCAACGACAAAACGCTGAACACAGAAAACTGAGACACACACGCCAAAATCCATACACAACCTTCCTTTGAGCCAAATTAGATGCGGGCACAGGGGGAGGTCCCTACCGCAGCAGGAGCACATCTCACAGTAGAAACTGATACCAAATATGACACGTAATCTATTACAGTGTTCACCAGAAACAGAACATAATTATAAGCCTTGAGCCTTTCTTTTTGCCTATGCTGAGAAAAAGAGGAATTTCAATAGGATATTATTCCTTAGGGATGGGGAGAAGAACAAATGCAAAAGCGGTAGATGTAGTGTGGGGGAATGGCAAAGTGCTTTAATTGTGTTGTCAGGAGTCTGTGAAAATGAATACAAAATATGTCTGCGTCAAAGCAGTGTTTATGGACTGAGGTTGAGGGGGAGAAAGTAAAAAGGGGCGAGAGGTTAAAGATGTAATGAGAATGCAGGGCAGGTCGGCAAAGAAGAAGAAAGAGAGACAAAATAAAGATAAGTAAACTCGTGCAGAGAAATGGTGAAAAGAAAAACAAGAAGATAACCATACAGGAGCTGTAAAAGAAAATATAAAACAAACGGAACTGATGTGTATTAACGATGTCTCTAAATACCACTTCACATTTATGTAATGCAACTGAGCTGCAGTCTTTGAGTAAAAATATGAGCATCTGTAGTTTGTTACCAATTTAAAAAATATTAGGAAGTCAGCCTGACCAAGTTTACTTGTTTTATTAATGTGAAACTTTTGTCTCAATATTTAGTTTTATTTATCAGTTAAGCTTCGTATACAAGCGTCATCTCATAGATGTCTATACAATCAGAGCCACCCCCTTATGTAAAGCACTTGTGTTAATATACTTTGATACTGTGTTAATGTACCTTGATACTTTCCAACAGAGGTGATACTATGCGTCTTCTGAAGAAAGAGAAAACTGCATTCATCATCCTGTCCGAGTAAAACCAAAAAGCACATCTCTATGAAGGCAAAAGTCAAAAAGCATCAACAACTAGAAGACTACAAAAAAGGAATTGCATACAATCTTCCCTCAAATGTCATCTCTACATCAGAAATACATAATATTTCAATAGACAAAGCGTGTTAGACTGTGCTCCAAAGGAAAAGCAGAAAAGAGAAGATTTACTTCTACATTCTGCTCAGGGCTGAAAACACTAATCAGTAATTAATTATGAGTCTAGTGAAACGGCATAAGAAACACTATGTAATCCAAAACCCCGCTGAAAGCAGGCTTGGGTTAGGCACATTTTCTCCCTGCTCCTTACCCCACTCTGCAATGCCTCACCAGAGATTATTGAACAAAACAAAACTAAGGAGACAAATGAATATTCATGATATGACATTTGCAGGGAGCTCATCATGGAGGCAGCCAGTGGCTCTGCATTTAAATAGGCACAACTCAAACATCGCTGCAAATAGTGAAACTCTGCACTACACCTCCAGGGAGTCTAGATGTGTTTGAACTTGAATTGTAGAAATAAAGTGCCAATTATCCCTCTAATTGGGAGTAACAAAGCTGGCTGTCTGTTGTGCTTGGTCCCATGTTTACTGCGTATCTTTAAATCTCCAATTTAAAGGCTCTAATGAGTTCAATTAATTGAGAATGAGAGGAGTTATTTGGGCGCCAGAGCCTGTTGTTTAGAGCTGTAAGCCCAAGGGACTGAGGTGATAACCAAATGCCAGCACGACGTATAAACTGATATCCCCACTAATGTTCAATAACAACATTTTCATCAAATCACATCTATGTGTTTGTGTTATTAACATATGCTCGCCAAAAGAGATCTATGATCTCTGGTTTGAATAATAGGCAATTTACCTTGCACAATTACACATACACTGACAGCCGTACGTGCAAAACACACACCTCTCCTTGAACACAAGCAGCTTTGAGCCCTGATAGCTGAGTCGCTCGAGGCGGGCTGTCGGACGATCGGCCCACCACAGCCAGAAATATCTCCACAATTATTGCAGGAATTGTTGTAAAATATTGCACAAACATTGATTGCCCTCAGAAGATGAAGCCTACTGATCTTGGAGTTCCCCTGACAAGCAGGTCAAAGTCTTTACTTATCCAGTGAAATATCTCAACATCTACTGGACACAACATTTGGCACAAACATTCATGGTTACCAGACATTAAAACATAGACAACTATGTGAAAAGATTGCCAAGAAATTTGGTGCCAACATTCTACCACTTCAGTACAAATTTTATTAAATTTGTAGTACATTGAATTTTCACCTCGCATCACCATGAGGGGAATTTGTCGATACCGATACTTTTGTTTTGTCCTGTCTCAACGACACGTGTGAAAGGAGTTCAAGGCTCGTCTGGCACATTTGCTCTTCAAGAACTTTTGCAATTCCTACTAATTCCTTTGCAATGCTAAGATTCCCAGATCAAACATTCTACGAGACACACTCAGGTGGAATATTTTAGTCATTACAATCATTCGTAGTGGGAGAGTTGAATTTTTTTTAAGTTGACAAGGCTCTGGCTTACGTCAACAAAAACTAGTATAAATAGAAGCTGTGTTCATAGAAAGTGGTTGAGGTGAAAATCAACTGACTATCTTCCATCTAGATTACCCTTGACATTTGTCTGACAGAAGCTTAAGGATGGAAAGCGCCTTTTGACAAGAATCTGACAGCAGGCAGACTTTCTTTTTTTTTTTTTTTAATCTTGCCTCGACTTTGCCCGTATCACTTGTTTTGAGTTCATAAACCCCCCAAAAAATGCATTTTTAAAAGAACACATAGGGAGAAAGGGGGAGAGACTCACTCAACATAGTCTCTGGACTAAGCAGTTAAACCGATCTGTGACGAAGCCTGCTGTGCTTCTCAGCAGAGCTCCATTCAGCCTGACAGCTGGACAGGAAAAAACAGTGTTGTAAACAGACCTCAAGTCAGATGAATGAATGAGGAGTTGTGCACAACCTGCATGGATAAGACAGGGAAATGTATTTGGTTCAGACCCAGTTAAATCTCAAATATTTTCAATCAACCACATTTAAATTTTTTCTTGAATTATATGGGAATTATGTGGTCAATGTGTGGTTAACTTTGGATCCAAGAGATGAAATCTAATCTTATCCCTCATTCACTACTGAAAGTTCATCACCAAAGATGAAGGCTGGATTCAGATTGGTGCAAACAGTTGCCCACCAGACACAAAACAACATTAGAATTCATTTGAAGTCGTGTTTTTGGCCACCTGGCAAATTATTCAAATATTTGCTCTCCTTTTAGCTCTGATTTTGTCTCCAGCAACTCCAGAGGGAAATATCTGGCTCTTAAGCTGCTAAATGTTCCACTATGTTCATCAGCTTAAAAGCTCCACAGAGCTGATGGGAACTGCAGATCACATTATCATTTGATCCGGAAAAACACATTTAATACAACATAGCCTAATGATTTTCTCATTGGATCTGATCTCTTATGAAAACAGCCATGCACTACTCAGAATATAACCTATAAAAGAGAAATATTTCTACAAATACCTTGCCATCAATGAAATGTGATGGATGGTGTAACATGATCATCTGAAAGAAACAACTCTCAATGAGTGGGAAGATGACATCTTTGCAATGTTCCTTTATTTAAAGTTAATTATAATGCACTACTAGTAAAGGTCAGCTGAGAGAAACTGTGAAGAAAATTAAGAAAATTAAACGGGATATTCATAAATCTGTACTTCATCTAGCTAATTATCTTTCCCTAAATTTCAGTGAGATTATGTGCTGGAGGGGAAATCACATCCATTACAGGCAGCCAAATGGATTTAAGAGTAGATTAAATGTCACTGTATTAGAGCACATTGAACATCATTTAAATCAAAGTCAGAGAAAAAAAGAAGATAAACATAGGAGGTGGGGCAGTACATTTCCATCTACATAATAACATATTTGAAAGTTGTTTTTGGATTGATATTCTATCTTTGATGCATCTTACAGACAGGTCTCCCTATTCCTGTAGCAATATGGTTAGCATTTGAGGGGTATCTGGAAGCTAAACATGACAGATGTTTAACTACTTATTAGACTTGTGCACAGCGTAGAAAACCACAATGTGTTGAAAATGTGTGGGGTAACATTTCTACAGGGATTTCAACTACAAACAAAGATGATGAGGCAGAAGGATGTCATGACAGAAAGGAAAGTTGAAGTAAGCACTTTAGCATCTTCCATCAAGTACTTAAAACACAATAACATGTTGTTTACAGCTTATTTCCGCTGCCCACAAGTGGCAAAAACAATCAGGTATTGTAGGTTTAAGAAGAGAGCCAGAACAGTAAAGCGTGAAAGAAAAAAAAAAATTGACACTATAACATACAATGTATAGCATAAAAAAAACAAAGAAATATAGCTAGATTTCTAAATATACCCCTTTTGAGAGACTCTTCAGATGGAAATTTGATGTTTAAAGAATAGTTAAACATTTTTAGAAATATGCTCATTTGCTTTCTTGCCAAGAGTTAGAGGAGTAGATCGATACCACTGTCATATCTGCACGGTAAATATGAAACTACAGCCAGCTGGAAACAGGAGCAAACAGCTGTCCAAATCAGAGTCCAAAATGAACACTGCCCAGTTGCCAAATGTGAGGACATTTTTCCCTCGTCGAGTAAATTATGGAGATGAAGTGGGGTGAGAGAGAATGAATGTATTACTCAGTAATATGTCATTTAGCTTTGGCAATTACGTAACTTGAACATGCATGCAAATCAAGCTTCTTTGAAATTAATTGAGAGCGAGAGAAAGAGGGACTGTTTGTGTGACGCTGAGTATGAAGTTCGCAGTAACGTTATAGTTGTGACCGTAGCAGTGCAGCGTTTGTACAGTTAAAGCTATTCGTTGGTGAATAAATGCTGCAACTCCTCAAGACCCACGCTGAGTTAATGTACATTGCTGATCAAAGTGAACGGGGTTAGCCCCAAAGATAGCAGCAACTTCAGCCCAGGCTCACTTTCAGTGGACTGACCTGTAAAGTAGACCAGCTATTCTCAGCCGCCGCTCCACGTTGTCACAGCATCCTAATTTAAGTGCAATGTTTTCAGTAGTGGCCACTGTAAGAAGCCTATGTTGATAATACGCCTATTTGATCATCTTTGTGTTTGGATTTTGCAGTTTGGATGAGAAGAAAACACCGTAAGAAATTATCCTTCTTGCACTTCAAGGCCAATATCATTTCAAATGTTGATCCAGTTGTATTATTATGTATGCAAACAGTTTGTGTTACTACTATTAATACTGCACACTACTATACAATTGATTGAGTATCACATGACAGCCAAGACAATATGCTAAATAGTAATAATAGAAAATTGCAATAGTAAAAAGCAATATTTTGATTGATTTATTCTTAATTAAATCTGTTGTAGGTAGATCCAAGGGTAACAACATCTACCCACACCTCGAATACTCACCAATTCATATCTTGTTGTTAAATCTGTCCAAAAAACTAACTAAATATAAAAACATTGTGGTGTCTAAAGGGGTCATGTGCTGGGCTATTTATCAATTTCTGCATCTCACTACTGCATTGTATTTCTTAAACTGCACTGCAACGTTTATGTACGTAATTTCTTTTAGCTTTTTGACTGTTTTTAATGATTTCATACATTTTCTTAATTGTTTCTAAATCTTGTTCTTCTGCATTATGTTTTGATGCTTTTATGTGAATCGCCTTGTTGAAATGTGCTATACAAATAAACTTGCCTTGCATAACTTACTAGAGTCTCCGCTGGTTGCCTGGTTTACACAGGGATTTTATGTTAAGATGTTAAGATGTTGCATTAAGATGTTGCACCTCTCAGGGCTGCCCACTGCTCCCTATCCAGGGATGGGTCAAATGCAGAGAAGAGTTTCCCCAAGGGGATTAATAAAGGATACTTTCTTTCTTCTTACTTTCATAAGATATCAAACTAATTATTCAGCATGTTCTTCTACCAAACACACCAGTTTAGTGTAGACTTTGTGAAATCTCAATCCCATCTCTGCTGTAGTCGAAGAAGGGAGCCAGGGACAAATTGAGCCAGTTTTCACTCCAGCAGTTCAACTTCTGTCATACTGTTGTAACCTAAGAAAAAGACATGTGAACTCATCTCATCTCCTTGTACCAAAACAACCCTGGAGGACCGAACAGCAGCAGGTCTCAAGCACGACAACTATGCAGTTTCCACACCCGCCCTCCCTTTTTATGCCCCATTGTCTGATTCACCTCTCTTCCCCTGCCTTGTTTTCTCCTGATAACCCTTGTCTCTCTTCAGGCTGTCTCACTCCTATCTCAATCTCCCACTGTCACACACTCAATCAATCTAACCCGCTTTTTCTCGCTGCCTCCCCTCCTCCCTTTATTAAGTGAAGCGCTGCAGACAGGACGTTGACTGCTCCATACAATGGCCCCTGTATTCACATGGCTGTGTGTGTGCGTCTGCAGACGGAGGGGGCAAAAACATAAACAACTCCCACGCACAGAGGTCCCTTTGTTCCTCTACACTGAATATACCTGAGCATAAGTGTGTGGGACGTGTTGCCAATGAATGGGTCAATGTGTGATTAGCTTTCATCCGTTTTGTGGAAGTAGATATTAACAATACGTCTGAAAACAACAGTGGAGTCATACAAATACAAGACAGTGATAGTCTCAATTGTTTGGTTCACTACCAGCAAAACAGATCAGATGGCGACTTTCAGATTCAAGAGCGTTTGGATGCGTTCACGTCCATATTGGCTGTGCAAATTGTAGCCTATTTTAGCCTTCAGAATATGGATAAAAAGGGCTTGAATTTCGAAACGCTTCATTGAATGTGAACAGTCAAATTAAAGCTAAAAGTCAGCACTTTAACCTCCTTGTCATTGTTTCACAATACAGCCAATGCTTTGGATTCAGGCAGCAACCCCGGGTCTGAAAAGTACCCTAAAATTGTATTCTTTCTAATGGCCATCAGGGGACGACTCCTCTGGTTGCAAAAAAAGTTTTTCGTGTTTTTGTCTTTCAACTTTAACCCTTTCAGTGTCTTTTCAGCACATGGAAGTTAATTGCAATGTTTTTGGTCACCTAAAAAACTTTTTAGCGTTCGGTCATACTTGGCTCTACCCTCTTTACTTCTGGTTGCAAAAGAATCAGGAGGGTGACGGCAAAAAATTTCGAACACAAGGCCCTTAAAACGGCAGCGCATAAACCACGGGGTGACGCTACGGTGACTACGTCTACTTCTTACACTCAGTCTATGTACAGAGCAAAAACCAAACCATCCAAATAGTGTATATGCACTTATATAAAAATGGTAAGCAAATACATAGAATGAGACGGCTTTCAAATACTTGTTTGTCATATTAGTTTTTTTACATATGGAAATATTGATTTACATGTAAGGGGACATCTTCTCTGTTCGTGTGTGCACGTGTGCAGTCATTTGTATATATACTGAAGGTAGATAGATGGGAAAGCCCACTCGCTGGGGTTCAGTACAAATTGTCAGTCTTTGCTCCTCTTTAATTACACAGCGCTGAAACACAGAGGCTGCCTACCTACAAACCTAATCCTGCAGAAGGAGATCTCAACAGTGCCGTTTATCATGCAGAGTGCCGACAAAAGTGGGCCAGCTAAAATGTACCATAGTCTCTCTCATTCTCAAAATAGATACGCTGCCCACATCATCAAGAGCACTTCTGTTAAAATGTCAGTGGGGTTTTGGGGATATAAACAGATTATTCGTTTGTACAGTGGGAATACATGAATAGGCTACAAATGGTTGTAAGAATTACAGCTTGTACAATGCAGTCAAAAAAAATAGTACAATGAGGATGTTTTTTTATTGAGTTGACTCATGCAGCAGTTGGAATTTTAAAACGGTGACTATCAGGTTAAAGTTCAGGCTTTTCGTTAAAATACATTACCACAACGACTATACTAACAATACTACTTTTGGGTTTGAGGCTGTTTTCATCCACATTGATTCATTTGCGTTCATTTTACAACAATACAAAAAGGGCAATACTTTCATATATATACAGACAAGGCAAGAGTTTTTAAAGAATGCGTCTGTCCTCATATTGCTGACTTTATTGTATATGTAGCCCCATTTATTAATCAAGTCATTAACCAATTAAAGCTTTTGAATGAAGGTCATACTGGATTGATGCATTTTTTATTTTCACACCTCCGGAAAAGGGCTTGCATACAAAAAATGTTTTGTGGTGAATGATGTTTTATAAAATTAAATCAATAAATACATACCAATGTAGTATTATTATTTTTTAGGGCTGCTTGAATTATTGATTAATCTGCCAGTGACTTCACAGATTAAATAAAAATTGCCAATAAAATGTCAGGAAATTATGAAGAATTCCTGTTAAAGTCCAAAACCCAAAAGATATTCAGTTAAATATAATTTATGACAAAGAAAAGCATCGAATCCACACATTTAAGAAACTGGAACCAGTGAATGTTCTGCTCTTCTGCTTTTAAAATGACAAAAACAATGAATCGATTACCATAATAGTTGGTAATCAACTTTTTGAATCATTGCAGCTCTATTAGTTAAAGCAAAAGAAGTAAGAAACGGTCTGCAAATTAATGATTTCAGTGAGCAAATAAGTAAATAATAACAAGATAGCACACGGAAGCCATGTCACTATATTCTCTCTGTTTACCTATTCCCATTCATTATTTTGTGAAGCGCACTGTGATCAAGTGTCATAAAAGTACTATAGAAATAAAGAGTGTGTTTACCGAAAAAACAATTCTTCTTGTTTAGTTGGAAAGTTATACAGAGGTTAATTTACATGACACTACAGGGGGTAATGAAGTGTGATCTAGGTCTGCATAAACACAAGAGCCGAGAGGCAGGAAGCTGAACTCAGTGCCATACACATGGATATCTTGATAATGAAATACCTCTCCAGCTCCAATTTCCTGTTCTCTGATAAGTGGAGGAATAAGCGATGAGCGTGAACGTCTGCTTGTTAAATTGGAAAAAGACAGTGTGCAAGAAATGAAGGCATAACACGATGAAGAGAAAATCAAACATGTAAATATGCTACTATTATTATGTATAAATGCTTGTCTTTATGAACCCCTCCATTTTCTTACAAACAATAACACTGATATATTACTGCTGCTCCAACACATGCATTCATCCCATTTAGCGTCGCTACCGACGCAGGCGTCTCACTAATAAGACGAAAAACAATGCAGGCAAGAGAAAGGGAGACGGAGAAACATTGAGATTTCTTCTCTCTGCTCCACCAGAGCCACCTGGGGCAGCAATCATCAACTCATCCATCGCCTATTAGATACTGCTCTCACGGCAATCAGTAACCACAAAGGCGTCGGCACAAGTTCCACAATAGTTATTCGAGCCTTCAGTGTGCGCATGTTTTTGTGGTATTCCGCTGTGTTGAGTCTGTTTAAGTCGAAGACCTATTTCACACTTTCGCTACACAAAATACGGAGGATAACACATCAAGATAAGCACTTTAAAATGTATTAGGGGGCCTCATGGGGAACAACATCCAGCTGAGGCTCAACACAAGACTCTGCAAGTGTCAGTGGCTAATATTTTTCTTTTTACTGGCATAAAGGTGTCACTGAAAATCCCCAGGCGACAATAGTACGGGAAGGTTTTATGGAAATATTTATGTGAATTCCTCACTCTTACCTCATGTATAGTAACATTAGCACTTCGTTTAGACTTCCACCAAGCAACAAGGTGAAAGAAAGAGAGCGTAGGTGCGATGTAGAGGCATACAGATTTAGAGAGTGAGGAGGTAGAATGAGAGGAAGAGGTTTTAACACTGATGGGGAAGAGTTAGGCTTAGACAATAACAAGAAAACAAAAAAACAAAAAGGGAACAAGCCAAAAGAGCACAGAAAAGATTGCGAGAGCAGAAGGTCAAGAGGAAAATGTAGAAAGCAAAAAGGGGAAGCCAGAAGGCAGAGATTTGACTTTACCTTCAGTGGGGTTGATAGCTGCTGGTAAGCTGTCCCATGGGAGGGTCCAGGCAGGGCAAGGATGAGGGGCGAACACTGCCTCGATGCCACTTCCCTTGATCGAGGAACACACACAAATACACACACGTTACCATAGAAACCCCTCTACAGCCTTGAGGTGCTGTGGTCCAAATGGTTGTAATGAAGCGATTTAAAGAGTAAACAACCCCTTTGTTACCTTGCTCATGCTATTCTGAGGCTATACCTGAGGGAAGGCACTGCTACTGCACTTATTATTTTCTCAAGAGACAACACAACTGTACATCTGCACAGCCAATACACTTCAGCAAAATACTGGAGAAAGGCTTTTAAATTGAGGACGCCAAGTACGGGAAGTGTGCACACCTAAAAGCATTTTCTTTTTGTATTCTCTCTCTTTGAAGGTAAGAGGGTTACAAATATAAGCCTGTGCTTTGGCACAGTCTAAAAAAGGCAGGAAATGGATAGAGAGTCTTTATCATGACAAACTATTTAATACAAACAAATCTTTTCTAACAGCTGTACATCAGTGGTCTTCCTTCTGTAATAATAGGTCTACATGGACCCTAATAAATATGACACCATCTTATGATTAAGGTGTAAAAGGGGTGTGTGGTGCAGGCAAAATGACATCCATATGTTGTTTTACTTCCAAGGTATTGTGGTCTCTGACAATATTAACGTGCTTTTTTGGGGGTTTAAATTCTGGAAATGTGAGGACTTATTCAAGTCTTTTATTATAGTTATAATGTTTTTGTTAAATGTGTGTATTTAGTTATCACTACAACAACTGATTGTGCCAATGCATATATCATGATAACTAACAAAACCCCCAAAAACTATCTATACTACAGAAGACAGTATTATTAAGGTGCAATGGTGTTGCACACAATCTGTGTCAGTATAGCTCCTGTCAAAGCCAATTACCCTGGCCTACTGTCACAGCAAAGTATATACAGTTAAATATCGTCAATATATAAACTGAAAAACTACACAAAGTAACACTTGCATGATGTAATGCAACACAAAACAACAGCCCTGTATAAACACTATTTTATTTAAAATATTTTTTGCTGGATCTACTACTAACTTGTTTGTGTGTTGACTACAGTAACCTGGGGCTGAATTATGTGGTGGTGTGTAACATTGTATTATATCAACATTTTCTTTTCTAATATTTCATCCACTTAATTTACTTCAAAGTAGGAGCAAAAACATGAAGAACACTTAACAATATATAATGCATTTCCATACAAGAAGAGCATAATTACAGCTTTAAAATGACTCAAGTTATTTCAGCACCGTTTTAACAGTGTCGCATATGTATTACATTGAACCTGGAAGGTTTTTAGTCACTGGGTGAGGGCATCATGTGAGGTATTTCAGAAAGTAAACTATTTTAAAAAGGTGTGGCTTCTGGCTTTTCACAACAATCGACAAGCCAAAATAACTTTAAACTAATTATTCAGTTTTAAACTAATCCAACACATTGCGTCAACAGCCACGGTCTAAAATGATCGTTAATGATTTAACTGAAAGAACACAAGCCGTTGAAATATATTAAAGCATTTAAAAAGATACTGTGGATGCAAGAAAAGAGCTCAAATAAAGATCTGTGTGCAAAAAATAATAAGCTAGGCCACATTTTCACAATGCATCAGTCATGTTCTGAAGTTAAGGTGGACACTACATTCAAGCTGGTAGAGATGAGTCTTAAATTGCAAGCAATGGCCAAACTCTCATGCCCAACCAGGACTGTGAGGAGTAAGTAGCCAACCACACAGCTGTTTAGTTTCAGTTTCCGAGGTCAGGGATAGACGCATACTTTCAGTAATCCCAGTTTCTAGCACACCAGTTTCCCTGTAAGCCTCATTCTGCTAACACTCTGCCTCACGTCTCTCCATCTCCCTCTGTGTATTTGTCTCTTCCTCCTATCTGTGTGAATTATGTGGTTCAGTTTTGCTTCTTGTTTGTTTGTGTAGTCTGTCCTCTTTTCAGGATACATGGTGGGGAGGAGGTAGTGAGGCTGTTTTTGGAGAGTTTTTCCATCCGAATCAAGGGTCAAAAAGGACAGAGGGAGCTGAATGCTGTACAGATTGTTAAACACCCCTGGGGTCAAATTTGTTATTTGTGATATTGGGCTATTTAATTAATAAAGACTAGATTTGCCAACACAAAATGCAAGATTTTCCATGATTAATATTAATCCTGTTAACTCACTAATCCTCCTTCTCTGGACCACCCCCATTTTTTACTGATTTAATTTTTTGGCTAACTGTATTTAGAGACCTGTCAATCAATGTGTTAGTGACAGCAGGCGGGTTTTAGTCTTGGATTTTGAATTTTGGTAGCGGGGATACTCTTTTGTTTACATTTGGATCACAGGTAGCGCCTCTCCAGCTCACTGCACAGGCAGTTTGACTGGCATGCATCAGTGTGTGTTAACTGAAGTGAGAAAGAGGGAGAGTTTATGAGCCATTTATATTGTGGATAGAGTCGCGGGATGAGCCTAGTGCCTCTGGTTAGCAGCAGTGAGAGATCGTGTGTCACATGTCAGACAGCAGCCCTCTCTGTCTCCATGCACTTGCCTCGGGACACACACAGTCATATATGAGGACATATGCATGCACACACGCAAACACACAGCTTGGCCAAGACTACACAACAGCTGCAGTGCAGACATGATGGTGGCGACACGCAGCCATCCTTATAATCCCTCTAGGCAAAGAAAGAATGGTGGCCATTGTGTGCGTCTATGTGTGTGTGTGTGTGTGTGTGTGTGTGTGTGTGTGTGTGTGTGTGTGTGTGTGTGTGTGTGTGTGTGTGTGTGTGTGTGTGTACAGGCATTCCTCTCAGTTTTAATGTCTGATTTCAACCTGCTATGAAAACTGTCATTTGTGCACATCTGTGCCTGACTAAATTCAATCCAGCAGCCTGGCATGATAAAGGCACATCCCATCCTGACCACCCAGCTCACTCATCTGCCTCATCCAAACTGTCTAAATACTGCTTTCTCCCTTTGCTCCCTTCCCGTCACAAAAGAAAAAACATTGATATAGACACTTAGCAAACAGGAAATCAGAGGAATATCTCTGCTGAGAGACTAGAGCAACAAGGCCAAGTGAACAGTCTAAAAGCTTAGTAGTGAGAGGTTAGTCAGGGCTGAGGAGTCTCATTTTGAACAGCTGGGTCTGCTTATCTCCTTCTGGAAAAGCGAGGAGAAAAAATTGTGCAGGGGCAATATTTGGTGTTCTGTAGAGCTAAGAATGCTATAAATGTGTGTGACTGTTTGTGCCTCTGGCCAATGCTTCCTGAGGGAACTGCATTTTAAGAGCATGGACACATTATGCTATTGTTTAGAGCAGTCTTATATCTTTATACTCAGATTTTGAGCCATTACGATAAACTACCTAATCTGACTATACAACTTTGTTTTGGACCGGATTCATTGTTTTTATTGCACCTTAAATGAGCATAAGCTGAATGTGCATTGTCTGCACTATTGCAAGTGGCAACAGGATACACTGAATGGTGCATTTTATTATGCACTGAGGGCAGTACAATACTGTTCATATAAAAAAGATTATATTATTCTTTTAAGGCTAGTCACCTTTTGTATTAGTTTGTATTGATTGGTGAAAAATAGTCATACAAACAAGCTTTGAGAAGAAAATCATGTATACAAACAAGCATCTTAAAACAGCCCACTTAAAATGTTAATTCTGTGAGTGAAAGCATTTAACGTTTAAGCACTGGCAGAAAGGCAAAAAAAATTAACGATTAAGAGAGCCTGCCAGAAGCTAAAACATTAACTTAGAGCTACACTCTTGAAGGCACAACCGGCAGAAAATGGGTGCATGACATTACAGAGATAATAGTAAAAGGAGCAATATAGGACATTCAGAGCATTAATATAGCAACTATTATCTGTGTAAAGATATACTGGAGTATTGTCTACCCGAGTACCTGGGTGCGTTGTTATCAGAGCTTCTCTGTGCTTTGTTGACATAGCCGGGCTAGCCGTAAGGGCTTTTAGTGCATTTTAGTGCACGTGAGCGTGCCCCATTGGCTAACTCAAGGCCCTGCACTGCTCTCATACTGCGGTTACAGCTGATAACGTCATCCTATCAGAAAGAGTCGTCACGGAAGTGTAGAACTCAACCTCCGGTTCCCCCTCAGGTATACACCGTTAGCTCTGTCAGCACGTTTGCCGTTAGCTACGAGCCTCCAGCTCCGCCATGTTGAGAGCCATTGAGAGGAAATCGAGATGCTCTCAATCTCGCATGATGCACCTTTAACAACCAATTGGAGCCCTGAAACCCTCCATCAGTACTGTGAAGGGACACTGGAAGAGAGCTCCTTGCATTTACGGAAGTGTGAGAGCATGTTTGCAGACATAGAGAAAAAAACATGATGAGTAATAGGAAATGTTATAATTTACCTGAAGTTTAGTCAGTGTGGGCCTGGGCCCGCCAACAAAGGGAACCTGCTTAGTCATCTCCTGGCCTTCTTCTTGCTCCAATAGGCTAGTTGGGATGTCCCCTGCTGAAGGCCCTGGGAGGCTGGACATGAGAACTTGGGGGTTGGAAAGAGCCATCCCACACTCCTTGGAAGCCCGAAGGACCCCAGGTACCTCCTGAATACAGCTGTACCAACGCAGCAGGTAGGGGAGCTGATGTAGAGAGCTCGCAGCATGTGCTTGGAGGGAACACTATCAAAGAAAATAAAAAGGAATACAAAAGAGAAAGGGGAGGAAAAAAACAAAGACATATTGATTAAGTGACTCATCTGACGTGTCATCTCCAGTGGAGCGAGATGTCAGGTTCCAATAGAATTCACTCATCACACTGCACTGGTGGACAGAGAGACACGAGGGGCCGGCAGGAAAAACATCAAAACAGCGTTGGCAGGTGGGGAGGGTAAAGAGACAAACAGAGACATGATCAGAGGCGCAGTGTCACTGTGTGCGCTTATGTGTGAAAGACAGAAGAAAGAGACGGGGACACAGACACAGAGGGAGAGGGGGCACTCTGTAGTGCGACAAGTGGGTGGAGTGGAAAACAGCCGCTGCGGCCGCATGTATCGTGGAGAGTGATGGCCGTTAAGAGGAGACACGCTAGGCTGAGTGTGAAACTGGAAACCACTGGAGCACAGCTGACTACTAAAAGCCTCATTGTGAGAACTTCAGTTCGTTCCCACAGTCGAGGAATAGTTGGAGACGGCTGAAGGGTGAAATGGAGGTTGAGACCCACTTCACTCGCTGACAGTGCAGCATTCCTGATCAATAACAATATACCGTTGAACTAAATAGACGTGGTACTCTCTGGTCTCTGCTGCAGTTCCTTTAGCCGCTGCTATGTGATGAATATTCAGAAAGTGTTCATGAGCTTTTGAAGTCTTTCAGATGTTTTTTTTTTTAAGTTAAGAGTTTTAAAGGCCAATATAAACACCCACCAATTCTTGATTTGTTGCAGAGAAAAAAAAACTTTCCTGAAGGAAGGTCATTGAAATGCATTTCAACCTGCTGCATTTAAATAGAAACCCTACTATACACTGTTATCACTCTTTGCCAGGTGGCTCTAGACCACCTTTGAGAGCACAACCTGCGCCAAGTCTGATGCAGCAAGTCTTCTTAACTCAAGTTTCTGCCTGGATGGATCAGAAAGGAGCTGCGTGTACTGCCTGCTCACCCTGACCAGTGTGTCAAAACCATAAGACATGCATAATTAGACCAGTCATCATAAAAAAGATAAGTCAGTAAATACACATATGGTGCCATCTATACAAGGTGACATCCGACTTGAGTCATGTGTGCTACTGTTTATGTTGAGGCGAAGCCTTACATGCTAAATGAGCATTTGACATGTATTCATGGATCTTAGTTATGCAATAACTTAAGGCATGAATCATAAACTCCAAAGCCCTTACCAAGTACTGGTAGACGCATGGCAGCAGCACCACATCAGTCAGAGTGAAGTACAGTCCTTCTGCAAACACATGCTTCAGCGGAGGCAGATCTGTGGTCTTCACTTTCCTGATCTCAGAGTTCTCTCTGGTGGTCGAAGTTGGAACTGAATCCACAGACAGCTTGGCCAGAGCCGCCCTGAGCTCCATTCCGTCACTGACCTGAGGTGATTGTCCGGGCTCGAATTCAGCGCCTGTGTTCCCTTTGCCTTCAGGGGACTCGTTCTTTTTATTCTTTTTCTGCTCTTGAAGTTTCTGCCTCCGGATCTTGTCATCATTGTGGACTTTGACAGGCTCCGCTAACCTCCGCTCGAGGGTGAGGATGGAGAGAGGCAGCTGCTGATATTGATTTGTGGGATTTTTTAGGTGTTCTTCAACGTCAGAGGGGATTCCAATTTCACACAGTCTGGTCCACTTGCTTACCTGAGAGCAAGGAAAGAAAAGATGTTGAAGGTCAAATACAGCAGGGCCTTTAAAAGTGCTCAAAACAGAACATCATTGTGATACGTTATAATCTGTTAACATATCCTATTATATCTGTCTAATTATAATGCTGCTGACACTTTTACCAAACTCTAATCGACATGCTGTAAAAGTACATTGACCCATTGAACATTGCCATCATTATAGTAAAAATAAATTTGGAATTAAAAACTTAGCTAGACCAGTAGAACAGTTTATCCGATGAGGGCGTGAAATTTTGTCAGGTGAGGAATTAGTTCAGAATTGAGAACCAGTGACGACTTTAACCCACAACCAACTGAACAACAATAATAATGCTGTATTATAAAAGGTGCATATTTTACTTCTCCTCGGATGTTACTGGTGAAAACGATGTAACTTTGAACTTAACTGTGCCACAAGTTTTGGGGAAATTATTTGCGTTTTGTTTGATGTATAAGTGCCATTGTACAATTCCAGAGGAATTTCCTTGAATTACCTACTCCATTAAAACTAAAAATTGAACAGTCAATTTTCCCTATGATTAGAACCAAATTATGTCCTTTTTCAGAAACATACTGATAGATTTACAGTTGTGTATCAGTTCCTTTCGGGGAAATTATTAAACCCATAAAATCAAGTGTCACTGGTATTTTGACAGGCTAACACTGACATAAGCTTTATGTCCCCTAAATATGGCTAGTATCCTGTCACATCTCAAGGCAAGGCAAGTTTATTTGTATAGCACATTTCAACAACAAGGCGATTCTAAGTGCTTCACATAAAATCATTAAAAGCATCAAAACATAATGCAGATTTAAAAACAGTTAAGAAAACATAAAACAGTCGAAAAGCAAAATAAAAAATAAAAGTTGAAAAAGCAAAATAAAAAATAAAAGTTGAATAAAAGTTGCAGTGCAGTTTAAGAAATAAAATGCCGACTCAGGCACTGCTTTCAATTCAATTTAAATTTGAGAGAGACATACGTTTAAAGTTTATTGTAAATCAATGTCAATCTGGATTCAGATTAATGACGCTGTCCTTATATTTGCTGGAACACCTATACACCCAGAGTGATAAATGCTGAGTCAGGGGGTACATTTTCAAACTTTTAAAGATGCCATCCACATCATACATAGGTGAAGTTGTGCTACAAACCCCCACCCAGCATGATTGATGCTACACGTCAGTGGACTTTGTTTACTTGCACTTGTACAATTACCACCAACCTCAGCACAAGCCTTCAGACAGGTCTTCTTGAATCCCAGCAGAGCCAACACATCCTTTCTTGAGGGCTCAGCCTCCAGGGCCTTGTTGATGATATGTCTCAGGACCACCGCCAGCCCTGCCCTGCAGAGCATCCCAGTCTCATCCAAAACAGCAGGGAGACGGCAGCTGTCCACCAACTGGGGCAGATCCTCCAACTGAATGTCCGACACTTCCAAACCCTCTGGCAGCTGACTCCTCAGTGATTGGGAGCTGGCAGGTTTGGTGAAGACTAGGAAAACTTTGAAAGACTTGCACTCGCAGTAGGACAGGAGAAACAGGGCGATGGAGGTGTGCAGCGGAAGATAAGGCTCCTCATTTTGGCAGCAGACTTGCAGAAAGAGGGAGGGATGCTGTTGCTGCTTTTCCTCGGTGTGCTTCATCGTTAATAGTACTGTGGAGAAGAAGAAGAATCAGTTAAGAGGTGACGTTAATTAACCAGATTTTGGGAAATGTGTTCAGGTGACCTTTCATGTATGGCAGCAAGAACGTGTTAGCTGGAATACAACGCAAGATCCGGCCAATACAATTACATTAATAGATACTTACAACAGCTTCAGCAAAGCAACAGGCAATTTCAATGAAACACGTTGTTATGGCACACGCTTCCTGTGTTTCTTCTTCTTTCCTCGTATTAAAGCTAGCGTAGCTCCACAGCCCCCTCCACAGCTTCACCTGCTGTCTGATAGCGATGCGTACGAATCAATAAAAAAAATCAAGGCAAAATATTAAAACGTTACAAAAAAATAAATAAAGGCCGAATTTTAAATTGGATATAACATATATAGTGTAAAGTTATGTGTTCTTTGTTAATAAGGCCGATTTCCACCCAAAGGTTCCGAGCGGCTAGATTCCGGACATATTTAACGGTTGCACAGGTATACGACGACGGCTTTATAAGCGCTCACACATCCGAGCGAGCGCTGCTCCCCGGCTTCTCATCTAGGAAGTGTTCAACCGTTCAGGTTAGTTGCTCACCAAAACGAAACTACCGGGTTCAGGGGCAGGTTTCTAGAAGAAGCAGACTGTGAGGTAACGTACTCCAACTAAACAAGTATGACCTGGTAACTTGGATGTATAGCTGACAGTTGACAGGAAAATGTAACTTTAGCTGCTGTGGCGCTAGTGTTAGTACTCGTATGTTTCTG
The DNA here is from genome assembly GCF_910589615.1 of Taurulus bubalis. Lineage (NCBI taxonomy): Eukaryota > Metazoa > Chordata > Actinopteri > Perciformes > Cottidae > Taurulus > Taurulus bubalis. Next base: position 11,219,189 of record NC_136594.1, read on the forward strand.
GTTCGCACTAATACCTTCACAGAGCAACCAACGGAAGTCGTTGTTATGGTCTGACGTCTTTCGTGCGGGATATTTTGGACCCAACACGGGGACGAAGTTTAGTTCCGACCACCCTGTTCAGCACTTCAGTATAACACAAGTGATATATTAAGCATCAGAGTGAAGACTTGAACAGTCCTTGTTGACCTGTATTGTATTTCCCTATCCAGTTATTTCTGCCCAATCGCATTTTATGTTCCCAGTATTTTATGATTAAGGCCATCACTGCAAAAGTATAAAAACATTGATTGCATGAGAGACACGAACAGGGTGACCAGGCTGCACTGAAGGAAAAACAGGCATTTACAGACACATATTTAAATCCGTCATAATAGTGAATTTACAGAGATGATGCGTGTTTTTCATTTAATGTTAACAGTTCAATCTAATAAAGATGAATGTGAAAATGAACCTGAAGAAGCTGAATAAAACCTAAAGATGCTGGAGATGCAAAACACATTTTGTTTACTGTCACAAAGATCTGTAGACATTTAAGTGCTTGAAATTATTTAATTTATATTTTGTTGAAGGAATTCATTTAGTATTTTACTGTACTATCTGTATTTAATCCCGAAGCTCTCAGCCAGGCCAAATGTCAGTCCAAGTCAACACTGCAGTGTATATAACGCAGCTACAGCTTTTGTTTTGTGTTTTCATTTATTTAAAAAGTATGTAATTTGTTTAACATAACTTCTCCTCCTTAGCAGTCATATTTAATAAAATTGTACTAAAGCTTAAAAAGCTGACATTCTTTTACGATTCCCAGTGTTTAGCCATGGCTGGACCTGTCAGTCTGGAGCTGGATCCAATCTTCCTAAAGGGACTGAGTTTCCTACACTCCAAGAGTAAAGACTCGGCTGAAAAACTCAAAGCTTTACTAGATGAGTCCCTTTCAAGAGGAAGTGACTCGTCTTACCGTTCATTGCAAAAAGTAAGGAGTTCATTGCATTTTTATCATCGTTATTGTTAATTTCTCTTCAAATGTCATTGTAATGTAATTTATACAACTGAATGCCAACTATTCTGTCTTATCATTGTGTATCCTCAGGATATAGAGGTGTCCAAGGGATCTGTGTCAAAACTGAGCTTAAGTAAACAGGACTCAAAGTCCTCCTCAAGTTCCTCATCCTCCAGCAGCAGCAGCAGCAGCAGCAGCAGTAGCAAATCCAGCTCGGAAAAAAGCAAGAAAGAGTCAGAGAAGAGACCTGTCGAGAAGGTACGGAATAAATAGACTCTCCAAAATAAATTTAAAACCACATAATAATATTTGTGTGTCTTTGAGGCTACGTTGACCATTGTTATGCATTTATTTTTACAACTATGGTCCAGTCCTGTTTTACTGCCTGTGAATGAGTACATCATAAATTATGACTGTCAACTACATACATCTGTCATTTTAAAATTATGGTCAAAGAGAGAGGGTCTTTTTTCTTCTTAATATTTTATCTTTTAGACTTGCAGCATAGAGCTGCACTCTCAGGCAAGGAATACTGAGCACATCCATACAGTTAGTGAGCCAGTTGGATAATCAATGAGATGGCTATAAATTGACAATGTTGATACTCATGACATTGCTGTCAACATGCATTGTCCAAACGGAACTCTTTCTGTCTTACTGACAAACAGGTCAGGGTGGTGGACTTGGTTGAGGTGGACCCTCCCAAAAAGCCTCGTTTGGAGAAACCGGAGAATCGCTCTTCTCCAATTACCGTTCAGACGAGCAAAGACCTTCTGCCAAACATAAACGACTACGATGAGACCAATGCTGATGACTTTGCAATGGAAATGGGCCTGGCTTGTGTGGTTTGCAGGTACATTTTAATTATTAGCAAATACATTAGGTGTAGTTGTTCTCTAGTACGTGAGCTTCCAGATGTTGGTATGCATTCCAATCTAATAATTTATATTAGTTCTACTCAATCTTTGAGATGGAAAGGTAAACTTACTAACCTGCAACATTCTTTTCCATTGCCTAAGACAAATGACCGTGAGCATGGGAAACCAGTTGGTTGAGTGCCAGGAGTGCCATAATCTGTACCACCAGGACTGTCACAAGCCCCAAGTGACAGACAAAGAAGTGAATGATCCACGGCTTGTGTGGTATTGTGCCCGCTGCACCAGGCAAATGAAACGCATGGTGAGGAAAATAAATGATGACCCAGTCTTTGTATTTATATCTTAGTGCATCATCATTGAGTATATGACTTATCAGTGTTTAGTCATGTTAGTAGTTTCAGTATTGGTATTGTTTCTGTCTAAAACTAACAATGTGTTTGTCCACTAGGCCCAGAAACCTCCACAGAAGCCATCTCCTGCGTCTGCATCATCAGCGCCGGTTGTCAAAGACACACTGGTGAAAAAGACAGAGCTTAAAGCCAAGCCTGACACAACCAGCACCTTCCAAGCCTTCAAAAGAACAGAATTGAAGGTTTGTGAGAACAAAATATGGCGATATGCCGCCTTTTTATTTATCCACAGTAATATGTGTCGTTATTACTGGTCTGCCATTAAATGGACTTTTTAAGTCTTTCGACCACTTAAAACGCTCACACATATTCACACTGAGATGGCAGAGACAGCCATAACGGGTGCTAAACTGCTCATCAGGATGTAAACTAATGGTCTCAGCCTTCGGGAGCAATGTAGGGTTCAGTAGTTTGCCCAAAGACACTTTGATATTTGTGCAAACGACTCTAAAAGGCAGTCTACATAAATCCCTGCTCAAGAAAATGAGCAGAAAGTAGACCACTGACTTCTGTTGGCAGTATTCCTGTACAGTATCATTTCTCCAGACGGAGTAGGTTTTAAAACTTTTCAGAGTACTTTTACTTATTGGAGTTCACGACGGGGTTATTTTGACTGCAAACATGTTGCCTTTAAGTGAGTGATTTGAATATGTTAATTCAAGTCAGTGTGGGAGTTTGGCTGAAGCAAGTTGAGGCATTGTCTAGCTTGCAGGTAACTGCTGACATATCTTGATGAATATGTATTTGCTCTAGTGATCTGAAGATATGTTAAAGCATAAGGCTGGTGTTATTCATGTTGTTTTTTTGGGTGAGGGGGTCAACAAAGTCTCAATGCTTTCTTCTTACTGGTAATGGTTCAGACTTTTCTGCATTCTCACTAAAAAAAAGTCCATAATAAAAATCCTCTCCACCAGAACATATTTCTTGGTAACATGAAGCAGTAGAAGAGATGGGAATATACCGAAGCTAAATGATTACGTTAAGTAAATCTGGTAATGCACTGGAGGTTGCACATATATGATCTGCATCTTAAATTAAACTATCTCTCTTGCCATGAAGTGGTAAATGAGCTTAAACTAATTTAAGTAAACTCCTTTCATGAACGCTGAATTATTTTGTTGGCATTTGGCACTCCAGACATAAAGGCAACTTCTTAGTGTCTCAATTTCAAAATTGTAAAAGTTATTATTGCAATAAGACAGTGACATTTTAGGCTCTGTTGAATTTGTGGTGCGCTGTGATAACTGTGGTAGCGATTTATCATTTCAGGCATCTGCAACATCAGCCAATCCCACCAGCAGCAACTCCGCCTCATCAGGCAGCGGCCTCACAGGCTGGGCTGCATTTGGAGCGAAGACGAGCCCATCTCTAACTGCCAGCTCCAAACTAGGTTCCTCCGGCCCAAGTGGGAGCCACAAGACCTTGACGGCTCCCTCTGGCCAGAAACCCGCCGGGCTGTCTGGTTTAGCAGGAGCCAAGTCAGGACTCGGAAGTGCAAAGATTACCGGGAGTGGCAACGGAAACGGCTCTAGCCAGGTGCCTCTAAAACCTCCTCCACCACTGACTCTGGGTAAGCAGCCTCTGAACCGTTCATCGAGCAGTGAAAGCAAAGGGCCTGCTTCATCAGGAGCCGGCTCCCCCAGCGGCTCAAGTGGAGGAGGGAACGGAGGCAATAACGGAGGAGGTAATGGGAATGGGTCAAAGGCTGCACAAGGAGACAAAGCACCAACGTCCCAAGAGGTCCAGCTCAACGCCATGAAACGATTACAACTGGTGAAGAAAAAAGCGGCGCAGAAGAAGCTGAAGAAATGAGTAGAGAGAAACAAAGAGGGGGGAGGTGTGAGGGAGTAGAAAACACATGTGGAAGTAGTGCCAGAGTATTGTGTTTGTATTAAAAGAGCAACTGTACGTGAGTAACACCATCCAGTCAAATACTTGAATCTTGTGTTGCGTAAATGATGCTGGACTGTGTACCTCTTTCTGTCTAAACAAGTCTGACCGTTGAAAAAGTGTCACTTTTCATCCATAAAAAATAAATGTCTTGTTATAAACTGGTATTAGCAATGACTTCGTAGCATGTGGTGTCCTTAAATGTGTATCGTTATATTCTGCGGGACAAATGGAGGTTTGATCACGTTTATTCATTATGTAATTGTTCAAATATAAATGATAGATTTCTTCATTTCACATTAAATATACTCACTTCATGTAGGAATCAGTTCACATACAAAATTTACTTCATTAATAAATCACTTCATTATCAATATAAACTCACCAACACTGAAGTAAAAAAAAGTGCTCGGCACAGTGCCCTGTATTTTCCTACCATTATTTATGTTAATCACAGATTACTGGTCCAGTCCCATTTGTGAGCTCTCTTGTTAAAATCTTCTGAAGGCACAGCAGATTCAACACTTTTGGTATGAGACGTATAAGGTCTAGTAATACCTGGTGCAATTTTGACTCACCAAGCAGAAAAGTGACAGTGTCAGGACTATTTGAATTATGTATGAAAGTGTAAGTGAGTTTGTTTAAAATGCCACAAGTTGGTTTGGTTTCCTGGATATGATATGCATAAAAAAGTGCATCTATTTATGCGTATGACATCCTGCCAAGGTAGTTGGCAGGGACGTATCCCTTCTGTCCGTTAGCCTCTGCTAACCACCAGTCCTTATTGCCTCCCAGGTCACAGAACTTAAGGATGCGGACATGCTGGTACTCCTGCAAGGTCAGCTCCTGGTCACAGCGTGCTTGAAATGCATACACGGCATAGAACTGTGGAGAGAGAGACGCAAATCAGATGTAATCAGCGGCAAATCTACTTTCACGGTTTGAAAAAATGTAATATCTTAATTTACACTGACGTCATTAAATCATATTTAAGTGTGTCCTCCTAAAAATCCAGAAGGTGGCACTGTTTATTAGCGTTCCACATGGACAGAATGTTCCCACCGGTCTTAAATAAGGTTTACAATCTACTAAGCCTGATAAACGTTATGTTTTAAGACAAATAACTGTGTCATGTTATGATGAAGATCAGAGTCATATTGGGTGGTCATAGCAGATGAAGACATGACTACTAGGAGGACAACGCCTTTATAGCCAGAGTGACAGCACACTGTCATCATTTAATATTATTCACCCCATTTCATGTCAATGCACTGGCCCTCTGTAATAACACCTCTCAGATTTAACAGTTGGAGTCTCATACGTGAAGAGGCACTTATTGCCAGTTTAAGTTACATGGTTCGCTGATCCGTTATTTTATTTTAATTATGAGGTTTATGTGGTGTGTGGTTTGATGTGTTTCAGTTTGTTCCCCTGTTTTTTAGATTCCTGATACTGCTTGGTTCATTTCATAGTGTTACACACATGTCATGTATGCACATTTGCATGCTTAAGTGAGGCTTGTAGTATTTCTGCAACTGTTGATTTAATCTTCTGGACATTGACTGTTCTCAAGCTGACAACCAAAGCCGATCAAATATATTCTACCTGTCTGAAACACTGCAGTAGCTTGCAATGACATTCATAAAGAAGTGCAAGATCGTGTAGGCCACCACACACACCTGCTGAGCCTCTGCGTCCTGGGTTTCCTCCAGATCTTCAGGGCTCTCTTGCTCCCCCTGCAGTCCGGAGAGGATTGAGCCACTGTCGGTGGTGTTGAGGTTGAAGCTGCGCAGGCTGCTGCTGCCACTGCCTGACACAAAGAGGCTAATGTCATCGAAGTCCTCGTCCACCATGGCAGGCGGCTGCTGCTGCTGCGGCTGCTGCTGCTGCGGCTGCTGCTCTTTTGCCATCTGGCCTGCCCGCTGAGAGTCCCTCAGAGGGTTGTACTGCTTCAGGAATGTGGAGTAGACATAGCCCTGTGTGCCTAGCAGTGACACAAAGGGGCAGTTAGTCAGGATGCCTGACCTCTCAGAGTTAATGTTGAAGGGTTAGTTCAGTCAAATTGAAACAAAATACATTCACACTTTCCTCATTTATCTAGCAATGCAAGGTAGTTTAAAGTAGTCCAGGTTTTGAGATATGTATCTCTTAGATTTCCTCGATCAGACACATCAAACACTGAAAAATCTCTTTTCATAAACAGTGTCCCACTCTGGATAATCCACAGAACAGCCTGTTAACCATTTCTGTAAAAACTAGTTATTGTGGATTATCCAGATTACCCAGGGTTATATATACATATATATATATATATATATATATATATATATATATATATATATATATAGTTTTAATTATTTAAGCATGGTAATCAAAATTCCATTCACATCGTAATAGGGTGCAGACAAATCGACGAGACTGACAACAAAACTTGAAGAAAAAAAACATAATCTTTCTCCATTTTATAATTTGGGTGAACTGATCCTTTATGTCTAACAGCAATGTAAATACTGGACAAACTGCACTTCATAAGACATTTTTCTTTGTTAATCCCCAAAACGCGTGATAGAAATAAACAAGTTTCCTCTCTGGAAAATGTGTGTTTAATACAGTATAAGGGTCTTACATTAAGGCTGTCAGCATTTGCATTTGCTTAAACAATCTTAAATCGATGCAAGTGAACTAAGGAATGTGTAAATGTGAAGCAAGCATATTCATAGTGTTGACATCAACAGAAGGATGAACAACAACTTCCTGGGAATGCTTCTAATCCCAGAGGAACAGACAAGTCTGTGAAGAATGTACTTCGTACCAAGAAACATGCACACACTCTTTTTTTTTTTCTAAAGCTCATAGAACTTGTTATTGCCGAATACAAAGAGGCGTGCAAGTGTCATCTCTCCGTCCTTGTTTCCCAATACCCATAGGGAGAGGCTTTGTACTCCAGGCAACACTGCTTACAACACGCTGCGGTTTGTTCCAAACAAGACATTGGGATCTCAGGTGCCTCTGCGAGACGTGAAGGGGAGATGGAGACAAGCTATGGAGTTGGCCCTGTTGAGAGGCAACCATCTCCAGAGGCTGGCAAAGAGGTACCAGCAACCATGACATCACAGGAGCCCTTGGGACTAATTTTTGTGTGCTGACTTGTCAGTGTCAGAAAGTAAAGTTTTGTGTGTCTAGACAGCCTCAGTCATCGAACAGGTGCAGGTATATTCACAGAGGAATGTGCATTAAAGAAGACATATACCAACCATATACCTGCAGATGATCTGGTGTAATAACTTAATTCACCTTGTGTGTCTTTCTAACTGAAGGAGCCAAGAGTTACCGCTGCCTCATGGGTCTTTGTCCTTTGACACACACACACACACACACACACACTTGCCTCCAGTGCGAACGAGCCAGCGGCTGCTGCTGCCTAATGGGTCCGTGTCCTCCAGCAGGGCGACCAGCTCTCCCTCCAGCAGGCTGAGGTCCTGCTCCTGGCAGCCATTACACTTTCTCTTCAGCTGGTACAGACGGCTAGGTGGATGTTCTGCCAGCAGCCAAGCTCGCTGTTCCTCGGTTTGATGCTGCACCTCCGGCATCTAAAGGACACAAAGGGTGTAATTATGTGAAGTGGGTCTGGTGTGTGAGCACATGTAGGCACACCGTTGGTTATCATTGTCTGAGATTGTTCTAAGGAGGGCGGAGAAAAAGATCCACTCACATACAAGCATATGCTCATATAAGTACTGGTGTTTATGCATATGTGTCTACACACCAACACATAGAGATAAATAAGTCTCGGGGGCCTGATACCTGGTGGAACTTTGTGTTTCCAAGTGCCCCAGTTAATCACAGCAAGGAGCTGTTCTCCGTGGCTGCCTTTGATAAGACTTAGAGCTGCTCATTTATGGCTTGGAATTGGTTCAACAAAATTAGAAATACAGGAATATGTGTGACTTTTGTTTCAACCTGGAGTTTATGAGACGTTTACAGACACTTAAAGAATAAACCAGGGATCTAACGAGGACAGATTGAAAACTATGAGCATTTTCTCTCTATGTGAATAATCTCTTTTAGATTATTTTCACTTTCTTACTGCTATTTTCTTGTCCCGTTGTCTCTCAAAGCTGACTTTTCGCTCCATCAACTTCTGTGCGTTGTCCTTGACAAAGGTCAGATTGTTCAGCTCATCCATGATGCTGTTTTGCACTTCAGCAATGTTTGACAATGGAGCCTGAAAAGACAAACACGACACACTTTAGTTTCACCATTAAACAGACTGAACATGAATGAGTGTTATTTATGTGTGGGATCCTCACTGGCAGCTGCTGTATGGATGGGGAACGGAGCAGTATGTTATCCATCAGCCCTCGGAGCAGGGCCACTAGATACACCACACAGTTTCTTAGGACAGTATAGGCGGCCATGTTGAACCTCTGCAACTCCTCCACCAGCAAGGCATTGAGAGCTTCATAGTCCCTCCTGGCGGGACCGGGCGGGTCTTCTAACACCAGTGAAGGGGAGGAAGAAGTGGTGGATGACGTGGATGACGATGAAAAAGAAGAAGAGCGCTCCAGGCGGCTGCAGTAATCCAGCAACTTGTCATATCGCTTCTGGATGAGCTTCTGTGGAGCTGTGAACATGCCTTGCAGGGAGGAGAGGGGGCCGAGGACCAAGCGCTCCATACTGTCTTTCTGCAGCAAGAAGTCAATGAGGCAGGGAGAAGATGAATAGAGATGTACAGTATTAAGTATTCTCTGTACATGTAAACAAGTCATTTTACCGTACCTCTGTGCGTTTTTATTTGAATTCTGTATATAAATGGCTTATTTTCAGAATGCAGCAGCATCTCTAATTCGCAATCATTTTCTATAACGGGGGATAGCAAAGTACGCCTTAACATTAACCAGAGCTGCTACAGCTTGATTTGCATGCAGACAAACAAGATGTAGTGATGTTTCTCAGTTTACAGTAGTACTTAAGCAGACATTACATATTTTGTTTATCATAATGTGGAGCATGTAATGGGTAGTGCTAAAAATAAAGTAAAAAGAAAGTTATTGTGGTGAAAATGTTCTGTTTCCTGAAAGCATCTATCGGTTACAGCTGTTATGTGTTCACTATAGGAGACACAATGGATCCCCTTTCATACAAAATTAGTCTGTCGATTGGCTTCTTAGAGTGCCAAGGCCTTTCTATCTACACTTATTTTGTAAAGCTTATTACAGACTTTGGTTTGAGGCTGTGCAACACAAATAATCGTATTCAAAGCTTTACAGCAGCAGTGCGATCCACAGAGTAGAGGGCAGGAAAGGGAAGGTGGCAGTTACTAAGGGACCTAGTAGGAAGGTCAGAGGCACAGAAGAAGAGGATTAATATAATAGGCAGAAGACAAGCAGCTGTGGGCAAAGTGACAGATGACTCACAGTTGGAGGGTGAATGGGAGGTCATGTAGGAACAGGACAGCAAAGCAAGGACAGACACATATTTAGAAGATTCAGGGAGGAACTACTGCCCTGAATAAAGCCAATAGCATTGATGTTGTTTTTGTTGTTGTAAAGGAAAGAAAGCCATATCTTACATAGTGCTTATAGGGGTCATTTCCATTCTTTTCTGAATTGCCGTTTGTGTGATTTCTGTTTGGATCCTTGATGATGTCCTCCATGTCCTGGACATTCTGAACAGCTACAGACACCATCTCCTGCAGAGCAGACATCAAGGAAGAACGTCTCAGAAAGTTTACAGAATGTTTCAAAACATTAAAACACACACTTTGCAGTCGGACACGCTAACTTGCACCTACCTGAGTGTGCTGCAGGTAACATTGAACATTCTTGACCAGCAGCCTCACAGCCTTCTCTAGACACCTGAACAGCTTCTCCTCTCTATCAAATATTTCATCTCTCACCTACAGACAGAAGAGTTTAAACATTAACAACTATTAACAACTGCATAAAAGCAACAATTTGCATTTCAATAATGTACCTTGACGCCAGAATGTTTTATTTATTTAAACTGTCATGTTTATTTAAATAATCCTCATAACTTTTATTCTATGTACTCATTTGTATTGCTGTGAGAGATAGCACCGTATTTTACCTGTGGTTCAACTCCAGTAAGGATCTTGAGATATCCAGCAAACCTGTCGCCTTTCTTCCGGATAGAGTGGATGTTGAACTTGTTTAGTTTCCCCCTCAGTGTGCCTTCATCCTCTAACCGCTTATACTTCATAACTGAGTGTGAAGAAAAAGAAAAAAAATTGAAATAGAAGAAAATCTACAAAGAACTAGCTTTGTTGTCACATGAGTTGGCAAAATCACAAAGTTGCTAAATAAATAGACATAAATGATAAAACACCTCTGTGCGGCACTGTAAATGTAATATCACCTATATCTTTGCGTCTCTTGAACTCGTTGATGTTAACATTGACGATCTTGACAGCAGTGAACGCCTTCTGCATTGGCTGATAGTCACGGTGGTCCTCAGGCGTGGCATGCCACAGCTCCCCAAGCAGCAACGGATACTTCATGATCCTCTGGACCGGTTTGATCAGCAGTGAGCCCATATTCAGTAAATTAGGTTTCCCTCTGTGGGAATAAATGTGTTATACAGGAAACGATTATTGACATGAACTGACCGACGGAAATGAGATTCACAATGCATGACAACGAAAAACGACTTACTCTTGGTCGTAGATTTTCCTGTAATTACAAAGACAAAGAAACACATTCACCAACAAAATAAAACACACAGTTAAGAATATCAACTAAGTTATAATAAGATAAGATTATGAGATACACATATATGAAAGATGTGAATTGACTTACTTTAGAGATAATACACATGTGGTGAAATGTTGCTTTACTTCTTCTTCTTCCTCATAGGATTTGAGTGACATGTGGGCATCATCATGATGGTAACAGTAAATCTTATATACATCTTCTAAAGCTGCCTTCGCCTGGAAGAATATATCTCCTTCAAATAAAAATAGGACATGAGATCTTTTGCCGAACACAAACCAGAGCAGTAAAAGTCAAAATTGGTTCAAATCAGGCAATTAGTCTAAATGGCATTACCTATGACAACTGCCTCTGGATCCGGGTCAGCGACGGCCTTATGTAGTCTGTGAAGGAGTGCTGCAGAAACTTCACACACTGCCTCTGTGTTGGTGAACAACCGGTCTACATCCACAACCTGATGAAGGACAAATACATTAAATATGCCATGCAAATGAAACCGAAATGAAAATCCTCTTTTTTCTGTTTTTTTTTTCTGTCAAAATGTGAGTCAAAGTTACTGCATAAATAAGCTGTCATTTATATGAATACACCTTTATTTGAATACTCCCATGCTAATTCCTGCTGTACATTATATTTGTATTACAAGTTTCTCTCTATTTACAAAAGCTGCTGTTAGCAACAGCCAATATTATCGGATACTTCACACACATGTTCAATAAGGGGGTAATAATTAGTCATATATTGAGTCATATATCAATGCTGTAGCAAGCAAGAAAGGAAGTTAGAAGAAAAAAACAGAAAAATCCAAGAGGCATATAGATAATATTGTCTAAATTAAATTATTCTCCAGCAGAGAGCACACTTTACAACTTTCAAACACTAAAGTCCACTCAAAATATTTTCCCCATGTAGTTTTTGTGTGCCTAGCTGTGTGTAAAACAAAGGGATCTCTACTGTCAGTTGAATTTGTTTCTTCTTTTGATTTGGGCAATAGAGCTTGAGAAATCAGGACTGGAGGTAAAAAAAAGCTTCTACTAGCTTTAGATATTCATGCTATTTATTTAGTTTTAGCAAGGAATACGATTCTATAACCAATTGTTTTATATATGTTTGATGCTCAAACTGTATATCAACATATTTATATTTAAAAAAAAAAGGATTTCTATTACAGAATCTTCCTTTTCTGATCAGATCAGACTTACATGTTTTCTGTGGTTCAGAGATCAAATCTGGAACAAATACAGTACATCCGGCCTCAAGGTGGCCACTTTTAATTTAGAAACAGTGAAATAATTTGTTATAAAAAAAATCTCCCGATTTTAGTGTGTGAAAAAGTTACTGTTATGGTTGGGGTTAATGTTACACATAAGCATGATATTGTAAAGTGGGTCAAAATGTACCCAATAGTCAAGTGACGCCGTTGAACATCAATTTTTTCTCAGCAGGGAGCCACACTGAACTTTACGATTACATTTTTATCTCAAGAAAATGTCACCATTCAAAAAAAAAAACACTATTGTAGTATATGTACACGTTGGTGGAGTTAATACATTAAGCCTCGAAGATTTCATTGTGGGCCCTGAAAAACGTGTACCTGCAGATTGCGTAGAGGCTGGACCACCTCTCTGATGCACAGCTCCAGGTCTGTGAGGTAGTCCTTTTCAGTCTGCACGAGCTCCTGAATGACCTTTGCCCTGCGGTTCATCTTCCTGGAACGCACCTCCTCCGGGTCCAGGGCTGGAGAGGGGGGCGTGGACCGGTCGTGTGGTGTCATTTTCTCTAAAAACAAGTTGACATTGAGATTTGTATCAAATAAATAGGTGGTACGTGGCTGGCCAGTCACATTATTGTGTACTATGACAGCATCTGGCCCAATGAGTCAGAAGGGCCGTATAAGGACAAGGTAAATGTATGATATTGTGAGCATAAACCTACATGCTGCTGTAAATCTGCAATTTCCCCCAAAATCTATGTGTTAGGCAACATTTCAAGCCATCTGTGTGCATTATCGAAAATGCTGGTAAACAACCTGGCCCTGTGGCTGTGCATGCTTGGAAAAACCAACATCTCTTCTAAAACATCGGCTTGTCGCCTGAGCACCCATCAGTATTTCACGCTGATATAATTATTTTGACTCCGGCGCCAAAAGGCCTCACTTAACATGCCAGTCAGGCTCACTCCTCTTTTTTTTATTGCCCTGCTGTCTAATCAGTGTGTGGCTGCTCTGTGCTTTGCATGGCAGGCAGGAGGAGTGTCTGTTCAGGGAAGAGGGATGCTTCCTTGCTGCCTAATCGACGCCACACACCACTTCCTTCTCTGGGGAGCGCTGCGAGGCTCGTGTCAGGTTACAGAACTAATCGTGCCGCTGATGTAATGCTCCATCGTGCTCAGGCATTCCATCTGCTCAGACTGGGAGTTTGCAGGGGGAGTGGCGGATAATGATGAACACACACCTATATATGCAAGGACACACACAATGATTCACATAGAAATGCACAAACACACAAACACACACACACACACACACACACACACACCCACACCCACACTAACTAATTTACTGCACCCACCTCAGCACACTCATTTCACACACATATGCACAAATACAGAGCATAAGATTGGACAGAGGAAGTTCAACTTAGTGTTCATATTAGCAAGACATTTACAGTATATGTATGCACCATTTTATAATTATAATAATTAGTCTGGCTAATGATTAGTCCAGGCACACCCTTTGTAGTCATATATTGTGCTCTCATTAGTTTGATTATGGATATGGTGAAAATGGGCTTCCATAAGAAAGTGAGGAAGTTGCACCGTCAAAGAAAACAAGTAAGGCAGGTGTAGGGACATTCTTTTTTTCCCTTTGCTTACTCATAATTTCATTTAAAAAAAAAAAAAGTTTATTTATTGTTGGAGGCAACAGGAAGTTGCAGGCGCTATGAGTGACAGGGTAGCTGTGGGGGAAAGGTACATTATAGTGGCTGAAGCTGAGTAGAAGGACTCATGTGACTCTGGCCAGTGGGCAGTACTTCCTCATGAATGCCAACACTGTACAGATTGCCTTCACACATGATTGACTTCTGAGATCTGATCACTTTCTGCTTGCAACGCTGCTTACAGTGACACCTTACATTTGTCTTTTTTCCCCCCTTGAGATACATGATTTCGCCTGCAGAGCTGAATAATCCCCTCTCCGAAAATCTCAACGAAAACCGAACATTATAAATTTCTCAAAGGTAATATTCATTTGAGATATGCATCTTGATATTTCCTTTTAATAATTGATTTAAATGCCTATTGGACATTATATTGGTTGAAGCTGCAATAAATGATTTATATATATGATAAAAAAGAATATATATATATATATATATATATATATATATATATATATATATATATATATTCTTTTTTATCACAGTGGCTAGCGTCACAGTGGTTTATCTGAGTTCAACTTGTTTGTCTGGGATAAACTCAGTGTCCACAGCACACAAATAAAGCTGAACTGAGAAGTCATAGACCTTTTCCTCCAGTAGTTAATAATTAACTGATAAGACTTCAATAAATAGTTAAGGTAATCTCTTTGAAATAAATCCTTGGTACATATTAATCCACGTTTTATTGCAACCAACAAACAGTTTTACTGGTGGATGTTATGTAATATAAGTGTCGCATTCATGTTTCAACAGTATCATGAAGTGGCACGTGTCTATGTGGGCTTCCAGCGTGAAAAGAGACCCCAGAAACACTGAAAAACTCCACCCGTGAGAAAAATGGCAGCTTCATATTCTATTTTCAATCTGGTTTTCAGCCATTTTCATAGATCATTAACTTTAACTCCAACATATTCTTGCTACTCTACAAAGTATATATAAAAGAAGAAGTGAAATAAATATTCTCCTAAAAGCACTTTGGATTCTGTTGTAGTATTCACAACCGGCCTTGAAGTTGAATTATCCCGCACTGACACATTAACAATAAAATAATTCAAACTAAAATGTATCGTAGCATATCTCGACTCAGCAGATCTGTGCTGACTTCTGCTTTTTCCGGCATTATGTTTGGGGAGGTATGGTTGCTGACACAGAAGTTCCCATGAAAGTAGATACAAGGCTTTTCACTGTTCAGCCCATTGAATGGAATTCAGTAGACGGCCCCTGAACAGAATAAGAGGCACGGGGTATCACGTATCGCCGGCAAGAAAAATGACACGCCTGACTTTGCCACACAGCAAAGTGAACAATGGGATTTTTTCAATATATTTTGGATAAAGTGCAGTGAAAGTGAAGAAAGCCTAACATTGTTTACAAAAACGATTAATTAAAATATTGAATTTAATGAAAGTGGGACATATATCTTATCTGTATGTAACATTAATTTAGTCTTTTTGGGGAAAAAAATCATATAAAGCCCAAAAGGTCTCAAGGTGACACACACTTGCACACACAGAGTGAAATTCAGTCCTCATACGTGATAGATAAAGATAAATAAATATGAATGTTCAGTTCAGTACTGTCACATCATGTGAGTTTTGCGCTGGTAAATCATTGTCAGAACAATTATTTTTAGTGACTGTACATAATTAGACATAGTGATGTCATGTTGCCATGGTTCTGTGGCTTGCCCAACCTGTCTGACGAGCAGATGAGACGGGCTGTCGAGCAGCAACTCACATGTTTCCTCTTTCAGTGAAGTCATCGTTCTGTCAATATTTGTGATGGTAATACCACTGTAAATATGTAATGCAGCTTGTCAGGTGTGAGGCTAAAGTCGAATAGGGCGGGTGATTGGTTTACTGAAAACACCCCCAATGTTATGTAACAACCGTGCTGCCATTATGCAGGTTGGGGAAGAAAACAGAAAGTGCAAAGGAGAAGAGAGTGTCTCCATTTCATGTAAACAGAGCAGATGCTGATAAAGCAAAGTGTGTGTGTTTGTGTGTGTAAAAGCTCTTTTATCAGTGCAACACTAAGTGAGAAGAAAGTTATAAGCTATTTTAAACAAGGGGCCACTCGTCATGTTGGCATGTTTTGTGTATTGTTCACAGGAATGGAAACCCAGGAACAAGTGGCACAGGAAAGCCAACATACTTATGCTAATCTTTAATAGTAACCCCCTGATGACACAGTGATGACAGTCATTTTGCCTGAAGTGCAGCATTCCCAGTCACAGAGTGCACTCTTAGGACAGGCGAAGCCAGTTTCTTTCTGAAATGTGGACACGTGTGTGTCAGTGAAAAGATGAGGTCAGCGTTTGTGATGAGGTAACACAGAGATGTTTTTTTTAACACATCCTTATTCTACTCCTGCTAGTTCTTACCTCAATCAATGCAAATTGTTGTGTTATATTCAATGTCAACCAAACTGTAAGACCAATGGTCAGACATCACTTAGAAGTCGTTCGTTTAAAACTTGGTAATGAACATTAATCTGAGCATCCGAACTCCCACGTCACTGCTGTCGCGGTCTTGTTTACTAGCTGGTCTGGAACACTTTTAAAGCCACTCCTCTGTGCCCGAGTTTGGAGCACAGTTTGCATATGTGGCTGCATCCCTGTGGGAGTATATTCTGCTCAACACATAGTAACACAACAGGTACCCAGTATCCAGCGCTATAGAGCAGAGCCTAATCTACGAGCATTGCTGACACTGTTGTGAGCTGGGATAATGGCATAAATGTATGCATGAAGGTTTTTAGTGCCGTCTATATATCTGTATGCTGCCATATCTGTATTTTTCTGTGAACTGGTTGTAAAAACAAATATCCCTCTCTGTGTTGCCCTTAAGCCATATATGCTGCTCTTAAAGTTACACATTTGTAAGCAAGTTATCTAAAGTATGTTATCAACAAGTTTACAAAGTAAAGAGTTGAGAGACTTTTCACACCGAGTGTTGGCTCACGTGTGTACAGATTGTTGCCATAGTTTTGACCCCCAGGGAGGTCATTCGGTGGTGTACCTTGAAGTTTAGCGCTGTATTCCGTCTTGTCGGACTGACTCCTCCTCACCAGCGTCCCCATGTTGATATCACCTTTGGCCGAGTCCTCGGCCACAATAGTGTCCGTCTTTCTCCTCTCCAGGTAGCGCAGGAACACAGGCCGGTTCCTCCTCTTTATCACTTTCTCCTTCTCTTTTTCCTTCTCCTTCTCACCCCCGCTGGCCTCATTGGGATCCATGGTGAGGCCTTCAGCTCACTTTTAGAGCAGTCAAGGAGAAAAAAAGGGGAAGAGAGAGGGACAGGAAGAGGGAGAAAGAAACAGAGGGAGGGAGGGAGGGAGAGAGAGAGAGCCTGCGAAGTGCAACAGGTGCAGTGTTCACTGTGCACTGACTGTCAGCTCTGCACAGGTAATCAAGCTCCTCCCTGCCTACCTGTCATGAGAGCCATGTGGCCACACCTCCACTGCTGTGCTTCTTCCCTCTTCTGCTGCACTTTGAACTATCCAGACCTCTCGGGGCCCCGGGGACAGGTCTGCTTACTGTCCCCAGAGTAAGAACTGAACACGCAGAAGCAGCATTCAGTTTTAATGCACCATATATCTAGAAAAAAAACTCCCAGAAAACTGCATTTCAACACTCACTTCCTTTAAATCAAGGCTGGAGAAGTTTCTGTTTGCTGCTGCCTTTTATTAAATAAATGATTATAAATGTCTTATAGTGCACTCTTGTTGTTATTGTCAATTATATGTTTAATGACTGTTTTAAATTGTATTAAAATGACATTTTATAATGTGATTATTTTGCACTTTGTGCATGTTTATTTTTTTATTTTAAGTTTCCTCTATTGCCTTGCTGCTGAAATCTCTTATAAATAACCTTTCCTTTCCCTCAGAGCATTACATTCATCCAGGGAGAAGGTTTGAGGACAGAGCAATTACCACCAGCTACAGTCTAATTTTACTCAAAATGAAATAGAAATGTCCTCAAAATAAAATGTATGTGATACATCAAAGAGAACACTAACAATGCTAGACAATTAAGTATTTATTGAAATGGCCATAGTGCTGGAAATCCTGTGAATCATACTTACAGTGAGCTTAATATTTACACAATGAATAAGTGATTTTCAAATCAAGTTAGATTAACATTAAATTTACACTTTGAAAATGAAGTGAATAAAACAACCTCAACTTACACAGTATATATTGCCACAGCAGCGGCATTATACTAAAGGTTTATTGTACCTCAGCTAAAGTGCTACGAGTGTTCAAGGACACGAAGTTGCTGCATTCTATCTGTGTTGACTAATTGCTGTGTCAGGTTTGTGGCTTTTAGTGGTTTTGAAACAACAGGGGCTGTTTGTCAAACTGTGATAATCACATTGTCATATTACTTATACACAAGGTATTTTCTGAGCCTTTGTTTCTCTATAAAAACATTTTTTTTTACACATTTACACTCGTAAAATGACATTTCTGGTTAGACAGGTAATTTATCAACACACATGCTACCACAAGGGTTTCTGTTCATAGCAACCAGATACTGCGTTCCACGTCAGAACAATGAATAGATGCATTTCCTCCCCATTGAAAGGACAGGTAATGAGCACACCCATTGTGTTTCAGATCACTGTGCCGTGTGCTCAGAGCACACCTGTTTCACTTCCAATAGACTTGATGCTCTTAACTAGATCATTATCATCATCATCAGTGTAAGAAAAACTAAAGAATTAAACAATTTAATGTTAATTAACCAATAGAAAACCAACCTATTTTTAGGTTTTTACAGGTTTCAGGTCTGCCTAGAAAGAAAGGATAATTATTTATTTGAAATGATGCAGCTGTAAGGTCTAACTCTAACCCAAATCATAACACAATATGTGAACATTCTCTCTGCAAAGGTTGACTTTGATTAAGTGAAGCAGAACAAAGTTAGAGAGGGTTTAGTACAGAGAAAATTCAGGCGAGGTCTCCAAAATGTCTGACATTTACATTTTTTCATGTACCAAACCATATATTTCACTTGTATACTTGTGTTCAATACATCCAAATACAGTAGTTTCGGGGCTTTTTTTTCTTCATTAAAACAAGCTATGATTTACAGTTTTTTATAACAAGCGCTCAGTCTGCCACCCCTAGGGGGGGATTGGCTTCTCTGGTCAACCAGCACAGTTATATCGTTTTCAAGCATAGCCAATGTCAATGTTAGCAGTATTATGTAACAAAGCGTACTTGGGAAACCATGCTGAACAATCACATATACAAACATGTAAGTGAGTAAACAACGTCATATCCTGAGCGTTGTCAGCATGCCGATATTAATTGTTTAGCCCTGAAGGCGCTCATGTGACATAGTGTCTCACGCAGGGTGTGGCTTTCACACTCTGAGAAATAAATCATTAAATATATACTGCCCAAAGAATAAAATGCAGCTTCTATGAAAGACTTACATTTACAATTGTTTTTTATTTTATTAACAATTAATCTGATGATTATTTTTACTTTCTCCCAGAGAATGATTAATTCTTGCTTGTCAATTGACTGAAATCAGGTGTCGATTAATTTGATGTTCATCAACTAACCGTTCAGTTCAACGCGATGGTTTCAAAACATTTTCCATTGTACTTCAAAATACAAACTCACTACAACACATAATGCATGCAGTAAACAGAGATACATTGTCCTTGTTGTAAGCTGCTGTTTCTGAATGATTATGACCACCAACAGTATATGTTTTCAGCTAACAAACAAACAATAGTATCTTTATCATGCTAAAATGAACAAAGCTAACAGGACCTAAGTTTGTTTGGTGAGACAAGATAACAAAGAGATCCTTATTTTGTCAGCAGCAGTGAAGTTGCACGAGCGAGCCAGTTGAGTGAATGGGGAAAGGGAAAATAAAAACACACTCGTGCCTGAAACTGTCTTTTACAGCCACAGACCGTTACTGCTGGCCACTTGGACACCATCACTGGAAGAGTCATTGGTGAGTGCTTTGCTTATGAGCACAGACATTGAAGGAAGGAATGCTCTTCTCAATCAGCTCTCCATCCAGATTTTTCAAATCAATACAGAGATTAATACTGATCAAATCATTTTTTTTGTATTAGGCACATTGCATTCACAAAAGAAAAACACCCGTAGCTATACACCTGTCCTAGGATTTAGTGCTCGGCAGAATCAAAACAGTTTGGCAACAGCATCAAACGCAGGCGACCTTTATGGCAGCCATCAAGGTTGCTGGGGTGGGTGTTTGTTCATGACACAATGGATACATATGGACTTTGATCTCATGATGTATTGTGCAGATAGCCATCAAATATATAAACTTCAAGTCATAAAAACAAAAGCAGCGGGACATTAAAGCAAAAGCCACCTTTATGGTTGTTCTCACTACACTTAGTTTTTGAACATGGAGGAATAGGCTGCGTTGTAAAAGCAAAACAAAAAAGAAATAGGTGCATTTACCAAATGTTATTGACAAAAGGTTGACTTCTTGTACTAGCTCTTCTTCTATAGACAATAACTATAGTGCCTTCATAGAGCATGTTTTTATGTATGTTAGCCGTGTGATAGAAATCAATTAAAAAGACCAAAAACGAGAAAAGAAAAGAGGGAAAAGATACAACGAGGATTAAAAGTGCACCTCGCCTAAATTAAGAATTCCTTTATGTTATTGCCATGGTCTAGGAAAGTTAATCAAATATTTGTGAACATGAGCTTCTCTTTCTCAAAGCCGGGAACCAGGGAAGTACATCTCGAACTTGTGAGGTCATCAAGTATAAAGTCTGGAGCTGCTCCTTAGACAATGAATGGGAGTCACTAGGTCTCTCTGCAAGATCCGCCAACCATCTTTCTGGCTGTGAGTGAGCTCTGCGCAAGGTGTCCAGCAGAAGTATAAATTAGACATTAGAGTCATTTTGGGTGCGTTTATAAATCCAATCTGACACTGACGAATTAACGACCGGGTAAGTTATTGGATGAAAGACAAACTTTCCGACCATTATGTATAAAGCAAAATAAATCCTCTCGTGCACGATGACTCCCTGGGGGGGTCAAAACTATGGCAACAATCTGCACACACGTGAGCCAACACTGTGTGGAGGACAATTATTAGGATGAGACATGAGACTTTAACAATATAACTATGAAAAATTACATATGGGGCAAAAAACATTCACACAGTGCTTATGTGGTGCTGAAATTGAAGAAGAAGAAAAAACTTAAATAGGGCGGAGACAACTATGTTTCCATTTGTTGCAAATAAATTAACAATGTGACGTTTCCAGCAAATGTGCCTGGCTACCTCGATCACAAACAAACATGCAATGAAAACATTTAGAAGATAATATATATGGTAACAAATAATTGACTTCCGGCAGCAACAATTTGTTCTCAGAGTAAAGTGCCAGCAGTAACTAACCAATACATATGTTGTATTTGTTTAGGTGTAGCGACACATACCGTTAACACGTCCGGTACTGTAACTTAAAGCAACAGAATTATACACCAAATGTTCTGCCTGGACTGGCACTGTGGATGCTTTTATTTTGAAAAGATTTATCCGGAAGCTTTTGTTCCACTCTGGTGGACTTGACACGACTGGACGTGGCGTGGCGGAGCGGAGGAGGAGGAGGAAGAGGAAGAAGGAAACAGGAACCAGGAACCGAAGAAATGAGACCCCTGCTGCTGCGCTGCTCTCTCGGCTACTCGACGACAGTTTTCGGCTCGTTTTCCGCTTCCCGAAACAAACTCGTCACACAAGCAGCAGCGCTTCCTCATTGGTTTTATTTCAGAAACACGATGCACTATCAAACGGAGGAGAGAGGATGCCCCAATTCTACTGACTACCGGATTTATTTTAGTAAGTTTATCACCGCCACCATGGGAGGAACCTGTGTGTCCTCTGCATTGCATAGTGTAGCGTTAATAGTTGAGCACCAGATGTCCGGAGGCGGACAGGTAACCAGGTAGCCACAGCTCGACCTCCAGGTCACGGCAAACGTGTGACCTTGAGCCACAAGCGCGGGGTTGTAAGGCACGTGGCACTCTTACTATAGCTTTTAGAGTGTAAACACCATTGCAACCAGGCTAAGTATAAAGCAACTTCCGGTTTGGGTGATCACGTGTATTTGTTGTCTATGCACAAACAAAACCTTTTGATGAACTGGTTGAAAATACAACAGTAAAATTCACCCACTCCTGTTGGATGAAGTTACACATTAAATTGAGCCATTCCATTATGGCGATACTAACATTATGCAGTACAATATTAACTGAATAAAATATCACATTGTTCTGTTTTCAATATGGGTAATGTGACTATATTTTCGTCATGACTGCAGCTGTTTTAATTAAAACATTAGTAGCATTATCAGTAGTGTAAATGGTATTCAGTATAACCAATAAAACAACAGTAAGGATGCAAGTTGTAACGAACGGTGCAAATTGATAAACTAACTCACCATGCAATTAATCTTTAGTCGAAGGTCTACTTACCAGCCTTTTCTGGAGCTTTTCAGTCACAGCCATCCTCATTCGATGACATTTTGCTCAGTGCATCAGAGTTATATCAGTGACGATTGAGCAGACTGTCAGATTTCTGTATGCAGTGTCATTTTATGTACGATAGTCTGCTGAGATTTCTGTCTATATATGGAGGTTTTATTTGTGACTTCTTTTTTTCCCCTCAGAAACCTCAGAAGGAAAATACATTTCACCATTCCATGACATCTCACTTATAGCGGAGACCGAACAGGTAACTCATTGATAGCAGAAGTTCTAGTTTCTGTTTTATGACTTCTGCAGAAAGTTCATGATTCTGTCTGCCTATTCAATAATATAAACACAATATTCATATATTTTTTCTTTTGACAGGACAATCATGTGCCAACTAAAAAGTCCAAGAAGAATGAGAGCGAAGTACTGTCAGATTAATATTTAACATTGGTTGTACCACCTGAAACGTTGGTGTGAAGCATACACTGCATAATGCTTTCTTTTGTACTTCCAGGTGCTCTATAACATGGTTGTGGAGGTTCCTCGATGGTCAAATGCTAAAATGGAGGTAACAAGGCCGTAGATAAAATAGTACCTCACTTTTTTAAATATTTTATTTGATTATTGCACTTTTACAACTACTACTGCTTTAAAAAGGCAGATATTGATATGTTTAAGTAATAACCGGTGTGTAAACTTTCATTTAATGATGATCCATTTCACATTTTCAAAAGATTTAGCGTAGCAGTAGCCTGCAGCTATTTTATATATTATTTATTGAGTCTCTAAGTTGATGATACCTGACTTACCGTCACCAAGAAATAGCTTGACTAAACCTTTTACGGAGTTGGCACATACTCTCATATACATATAAACATACACCCTCATAATTGCCTTAAATTTCCAGATTGCAACTAAGGAACCGCTGAACCCGATCAAGCAAGATATAAAGAAAGGAAAGCTCCGGTATGTTGCCAACATATTTCCCCATAAAGGTTACATTTGGAATTATGGGGCGCTCCCACAGGTGAGGAAATGCACAGCATGAAATAAGCTGCTCAGACTTTATTTTGTCAGTGATAATAATGCTGCAATTTAAAGACTTATTGATTAGTTTTCATGCACAAGCACAATTTTGTCCACACTTTATTTATATTTATTTATTTATAATGTAATTATCAAGTCAGGAAGTTAGTTTAAATGTTTGCTGGAATTTTTTGATTTTGTTTCTGAACTGTTTCTTGGAAAAGACTTGGGAGGACCCAGAACACACAGACAAAGAGACAAAGTGTTGTGGTGACAATGATCCCATTGATGTTTGTGAGATCGGCACCCAGGTAAGACTGGTGTGTGTGTCATTTTACGTTTTCACTTTATTTAGACTTTTTTTTTAAGATTTCTTAATTGTGTGTCACTCTCAATTTGTACTTTTCTGGTCTGTTCTTCAGGTGTGCTTTCCAGGTCAGGTGATCCAAGTGAAAGTGCTTGGCATCTTGGCCATGATCGATGAGGGAGAAATGGACTGGAAGGTCATCGCTATCAATGCTAAGGACCCAGATGCCAAAAACCTGAATAGTGGGTGCTTTTCATAGATAACAGTCAATATCTAAAAACTGCTTTACACCGACTCATCCTCTCTCCTGAAAAAATGTAGTTCAGGAAACCTGCTGGAATGATCGTAAGTCAGGGCAATTAAGGTTTTATCTCAAATGTGCTAAATAAGACAATTAAGTACAAACAGCTTCCATCAAAGGAACAGTGTGCAGCATTTTGGAGTACAATACATAACACTGTTTTCATTAGTGTTTAATCACCTGAAACTAAGTTTTTTTGTTTTGTTTTTGTGAGACAACCCGTGGAATGCAATCTGCAACCACACCGCTAGATGTCACTGTCACTTTTAAGATACCGGTGTCCCTGGAGGCAAAAAGGCCTTTAAAGATAAGCTGCCAAACAAATCTCCAGGACTTGTCAGATGTGTCCTTCTGTAGTTAAAACCCAAACCTAGAACGTACCATTTGGAGTTTTATTGTCAATGCAGCTTTCTTTACATTCAACGTTTCTTATAAAACATTGTGTGTATCCTAAAGGCCTAACAAACATGTTGAGTGCTTTTTTAAATGTATTGCATACAGCATTTTTGCAAGACTGTTTCTGAACATTTTTGTTTACAATACAGCTGCAACCTTCTCCTAATGTTTTTTTAATGGGGCATTGCCACTTTGAAATATTTTCTAAAACACTTACTTATGCTACATAAGGATGTACTTATTCATCATACTCTTAATTTTTGCATTAAGATATATTCCAAATACCAAGTGTGAATGGACAGTCACATGTTATTCATACCAGGACGAATAAAGGGCAAATTGGTCCTCTGTTCTTATTCTGTTGAATGCGTTTATGTTTTCCTCAGGCATAGAGGATGTCTGTAAGAGCCGGCCTGGTCATTTAGAGGCCACTGTCGACTGGTTTAGGAAATACAAAGTGCCTGATGGAAAGCCTGAGAACCAATTTGGATTCAATGGACAATTCAAAGACAAGGTACTGAGTCTTTTGTAACATTACACACATTACAAAGATAAGGCATGACATTTTATTTACTCGGGGTCGGAGTCTATTGTAGTTTTTTCGGTGGCTAAAACTGACTGTATTGCTCTTTAAGAAATAAAATTATATGTTTTTCTCTGATGCCCTCTTAATAGGACTTTGCAGTGGAGATCATTAAGTCCACCCATGAGCACTGGAGGGCACTAGTGCAGAAGCAGACAAATAGCGGAGAGATTGAATGGTAAGTTGGTGGAGGTACAACTCCTGCAGTGAGTTTCAGATTTTTTTAAATATATATTTATGTATATATAATATATAAGTGTAATGAACACTATTTACTCTTTTGATCAGCAAAAATATATCCTGCTGCGAGAGCCCTTTCAAATGCAGTGCAGATGAGGCCAGAGATGTGGTGAAATCGGTGAGAACTTATATGCCGCTCGTTTTACAATTATGATAGCAAACGCAACAATAGCATATACAACTATTAGGGTTTGGTAACTTCCCTGTTTATCGTGTGATACTCCAGGCTCCTGCATTCGACAGTGCACATCCTGTGTCTCAAGATGGTAAGCAAATACTGATTAACCAGCACTACATTTGGTTTATTTTAGGTATGTTTCAATACTTTTATTATTTTAATATTTGTATGTGATTCTAAATCTTCTCTTGCACAGTGGACAAGTGGCATTTTGTCTAAAAGCTCTAAAGAACAACATGGAAACAACAAAACTGTTGAAGCAGCTGCTTCTTTTGAATGCAGATGGATTTATTGTTGGTAAGGACTCACTCAGCTGTATATAGTGCCATCTAAGTTTATTATCCAGTAAAATGTGTAGACATCACATTGTTTTCTTATAATTTTGAGGTAAATCACAAAATAATTTTGATCTCTTTTACAATAAATTGTAAATTATATTGTATAGTCACTACAGTATTTTTGGGTCAAATGTCCAGTTCCATCCTTGTACAAGACTGAAAGTCATGCTAATATGCTCAAATTTGCCTTCAAGACTTAAGTCAGTTCCGGCTAGAGACCACAAACACAACGCTATTTGTATGTAACAATTTCTTTGTTTGGGTAAATAAAAAAACATGGCATGATCTCTTTCCACATTCATTTCAAAACTTAAACATGTTGACAATTTTCAAGAATTTAGATTTAAAGAATTTGCTTTAAATAAATATAAATTTTATTAAAAAAAACACCCACATCTCAGCAATATCAGGAATGATATAATAAACAGCTTTCAAATTAACTGCATCCATTACATTACAATACTTACAGTATTAATACCCATCCTTAATTCCATTTGTAGCATACTAAACTTCAGAAGAACAAGGGAAGCCTTAAAAAATAAAATGACAGGCAAAAAGTTGCACTTTTTTTTTTTACCCTTAGTGTCTAACTGCAAAAAGAAAGTGTGTATCAACTGCTAGCTTAACCTTTGAGCAGAGCATCTGCAGCGCACTAGTTCAGCCCAGAAAGTCATTCAAGTAATGTTGACTGTACTCAGAAACACTCTGAAGCTTCTTCAAGTATGGCTATGCTTTGAACCCGCTATATTCTTAGACACCTTGGCTTTCTCAACCACAACCTGCTACTGTAGCTGGGTCCTGTACAATGAAATTTCTGATGTCGAATTATTTTACAAAATTGGAACAGTTTAAAAAAACTAGAACGTCTAATGTCTGCGCGAACAGGATGCTATAACTGTAAACATTGCTGTGACAGCGAGCATACATTTACAGACTTCCTGGCTAAATCTAACCATGATCATTCTGATAACCTGAAAGGATATTTAGAGATATGATGAGTATCGCTGATAGGAGAGCTGTGGGTCAATTTGACAGAACAAGAAGAACCTACATCAACATCAAAGAATGAGTTGTATTCCTGCAATACAGGTTCCTGGTATGTACAATGTGACATAATTTATTTGTTTTAAACACATTTACAATCTATTTAAATAAAACGTTTTGTAATTCTTTGTTACATTTTTTTTTTCCTGAAAAAGAAATGAAGTGCTTTCAGAAAATGAATCTGTTGCAAGAGTGGGGTAAGTTGTTACTGTAACATGACATTCCACTATATATCGCGTTAATTAAATCAAATAGACAGGGAGGAAAAAAATCATTATACAATTGCTTAGTGGTTATAAATAAATTTAACTATACACAGGCACAAAGATGTGCAACTACGTTAATCGCTGCCCTGGTCTTGTCTCAGCAAAAGCAAATACATTGCTTTTTACTTCAATATCATACTTTCCCTTTAGTCAACTCAGTGCATATATGTTCAAATTACTTTTAAAAGATTACCTTAAAATATAAGTAAAAAACTGCATGAAAGTATCTTTATCCTCACTACATATTTTGTCTCTTTGTGAAGTCGACAAGAATTAGATTCAGGATGCAATGGCAAGTACCTGAATGAGAAAAATACCAGATGAACACAGAATTAGTTGAAAATGTCCCTGATTTTACAGTAACATCAAAACTTCAAGTTAAAGTAATACTTTCTGATAAGAAAGTAAGAAATGAACTGTTTTGCCATTTGGTGGCCTGAAGTTATTATTTTGAGTAATATACAAAGGAAGAGAGAAAAATGTTATAATCCTATTGCCAAACTAGTTTTGAGGTATATGACGGGTTTGTACTGTACATTATTTAAAAGCCTTCCTGTTGTCCTTAGATTCTCACATTGTATGTTTCTAGTAGGTTGGATAGCACCTTATGATCAGTTAAACCCAAAGAAATACAATGAAATAGGCCGTTGGCATTCTTTACAAACCCAAAATCTCTGACAGTAATTCCAAAAAGGGAAATTAATTTACTGTACATATCTCACCTGTTTATCTTACAGTTAGATTACAATAATTAAAGACCCCACAGCAAGCCAGCTGCCCTCAGAAACCGACACTGGGTTTACCCTGTTTCATGTTCCTCAGTGTATAAAAAAAACACAATTCCTAAGCACCACAGACAAACAACTACATGTAATATTCACAGTCCAGGTTTGTTCAATGAACCTAATGTGAGGAACATTAAAAACAGTCGCTGACAACAAAGTAAACCTGGGAAAAACTGAAATAACAAAAATACTTTTTTTTTTTTACCTCAAAATGTTAGAAATGCACCATAATGGCTCGATTTACAGTATAAATGACACAGGTAAGCTAAAGAAGCACCAAACATCTTTTTGCATGAACTTGAAACAGTTTCATGGATTGTTCATTCGATCTTCTGTTATAAATTCATCAATTTAAATTCAGTGATGCTTATAAATGAATTACTCTCAATGTAGTAAGTATAACCCGATTTTATGATTTAAAGGTATTATCAAAAAGTGCCCTCAGAACCTCCGACTTGCCAACAACCATTATGATGCTGATCATTTGATTGTGGGATGATATTGTCAGTGTCCTGTTCATTGGGTGTCACTCTTAGAGTGAGTTATGGTTATAGTGTGAAGGTATTTGAATTTAAATAAATGGTAATAAGCATACACTTTAGCACCGTGAATGTTGTTATTTACAAAGTCAGTGTTTTATGCCAAGAGTACATTTTTGTAAGAAAAATAAAGCCACCAAAAATGAAAATTTGTTTCCATTAAAAATAGGTCCTTGTGTTTCAGACTGAAAGCACCAGAGATGTTGACAGTGTGTATCTTGCAAAAGTTGTCAAACAAAAATAAATACATCCTTAGTAGGGTCAACAAGTAAAGCTTGATTGTTAACGAGGTGAAAGACCTGATGTGAAAGGTGATTTATATCTCATCTGATCACGGGTTCCTTTTTCTACATTGATGCTAACCGTACAGACAGGAAGGAGTGTTGAGGAGGCCAGTGGTGCTTGTGGTCTTTGTCATAAATAAAGCACCTTTAATGTTCTTCTTCATGAGTGCTTCTTACACAAACTGACTGTATGGCCCTGTGACCTTGGTGAAGGCGTACGGAGATGTATTGACATAGGTGTTTGTTGTGCACGACACGGAGCCCTCCATTAGTGTCTGGATAAAACGCTTGTAAGGAGGCTCCCCGGTGGATTCTGTCTCCGTATGCTCACGCTTCGCCCCCTTCTTGCCTTTAACAGGTGTCCCCTCGCCACCATTCCTCTCTGCGTCTTCCTCCTTCTCTCGAGCCTTCTCTGCCATCTTGGCTTCCCACAGTGCCAAACCATGCTTGGCCTCATTCATGTTTTTGTGCTGGTAGAAGACCAAGGAGATGCGTGTTGGGTGGGTGCGGTCTGGATTTTTAACGGGCGTTGTCGCGTGGAGCTCCCGCTTTGCACACTCAATGAGGACTGAGCCGTGGCTTGGTGCCACTGCCACACCGCCAATGTCAGGGTCCAAGAAGTTGTGCTCGTTGTCTGACCACACCTCAGGCTTTTGTGGGGTTGTGGGTGTCTGCGGTGTTCCAGGCTCCTGCTTAATACCTGAGCCCATGAGGCCCCCATTAGGCAAACCTAAACCTGACTGTGTTTCAGGGTTGAAACACCCACCACTTAACGGAGCAGTATGCATCTGTGGGCGGGGCATGCCCATCTCTGTCTTGATTTGCATATGGAAAGGATCTTGGCCCGGGGCGAAGACTTGAGGGCTCCGAGATAGGTAAGGATTTGGGTATTCTCCAAACTGATTGCCTTTGCTCACAGCAGCTGTATAGTCTAGACCTCCATGAGCTGAGGGTGCTCTTGAGAGAGGGTCCATGAACTGGGGGTCTGAGGTTCCATTGGGACCATAAGGGGCGTACGGTCTCATGGGGTGAACTGGCCTCATGCTGCAGGCATTGTAACCATTCACCTGTAAACCCGGCTCAGCATATCTCGGCGGATAATTGACCTCATAACGTTGATGTGCACCATACTGCTGCTCGGGGTAAAGTGCTGGCCGCTGTTGTCGATACATATCCAGGTGCTTTGGGTTTGAAGCATAGTATGGGTGACAATTGTCAAGGGGCATTCCTCCGTTACATTGATATCCTGGATATGGACGATTTGATCCATTAATGTAAGAGTTTGGTACGTGGAGCGGGGAGGGGTAAGGGCTGGCTGGTGTTGGTGGCTGAGAGGGATACATCGTGCCTGGCTTGGAAGTGCTTGGAAAAGACCCGGGGTGGTTGGGGAACCTGGGGTAGCTGGTTGAGCCAGGATAAGGGGGAAGTATGCTCTGGTGCTGTTGTTGCTGTAGTTGCTGTAGTTGCTGTAGTTGCTGATGATGGGCCCCAAGGGGGTGTGTTGGCTGACCTGACTGTCGGATTGCTCCCATAGCACCGTGAATAGGTCCTAGAAAACAACCCCCCCAAAAGATAAAGCAAAACAATTAAACAAATCTCTCATGTGCCACTTTTTGACTTTAATTTAGTATGTTGACAACATGTCCTTACTAATAGATCAAATATTTAAGATGCAATATATAAAATGTGTCAAATTAAATGTTACTCTACCTGCCATAGGAGTGCTCTGAGCCGTGTTCTCATAAGTGCCAGCTTTTGTCTTGGCCAGGAGGGCCTTCTCTGCCTTTTCATTGTCGAGCATGGCATTCTTGTTGGCCGCTGCCTTCTTAGCATCAAGCTTTTTTTGCCGGCAAGACTTGGCGGGCTCTGAAAGCATGCGCACCTGGCGGCGGAAGGCACTAAGGACTTGAATGGCGCCTGACTTGATTTTCTCCTGCTGACCCTCCTCACTGCCAAATTCATCAGTGCTTGAAGCCTTATAAAGAGGCAATACATGGAGCTGCTCATCCTCTGGTATCTTTCCGATGTCTCGGTTATCGTCACTTGTTAATGTACACACCTGGAAAAACGGGTTGAGTTTAATATTTTTAGTTGGGGATGTCACAGACATTAAATAATGAATCTACTTTTGTCTTTTACATATCGGTTTTAATGCCATGCCTCGATGGGACGTTAATGCAGAGCTTGATGTGGAGTTTGCAGGTTCTTTACCTTGTCCTATGTCAAAGAAATACAACATACTTAGAACGATGAACTGTACGTTTCCCAGGTTCTGCTTACCACAGTGCTGCCGCCCTGCATGTTGTGGAGGTCTCTGTGAGCATGGGCACAGAAGTCAAGACAAGCAGTGACCCCAGAGAAAGGACGGCCATCCTTGACCCCCAGACGACAATCTGGTGCCCTGTGTTCATGTTCCACCTGTGTCCAGGAACAACAGGAGGCCAATTTGAATACGATATTAACAGTTTCTGGCCACTAAACAATATAAATGGAACATCTTTACAAACCTACTTTATCATGTATATACTTAGACATATCAAATATATCAAATATCAATGCAGAATGTACTATTGTTGTTTCCTGTGTGCAAGTTGCATCCACTCGCATGTTTACATGTGACTAAAAACCATGCTTGGTTTAGATTTGATCTGTTAATCAATTACGCCTTTGAAAAACAGGACACTTTATTTATATTTTGTGTAATAATAAATGATTAAGATGTAGATGTGGAAAGGCAAGCAGTCAAACAATGTCTAAATATACACACCTGGTTTGCATAGGCTTCAGGTGCCAAAGTTTTATACAAGGGACCCAATAAGGTTGCTAGATTTTGAAAGTTGTGCTCCAGTCTCTCTTCCTGAAAGACAAAAATTGGCAGCATTTAGTCATTTAATTACTTATTAAGCTTATTATATTAACGGAACCATGCTGAACATACTTCTTTCATATCATCTCCTAGTAGCTTGAATTTTCTTGGGATTTTGCTGCGGGCAAACTTGCATCCATTGTAGTACATGCTCCAGGAGCAGCCAAAGGAGAAAGATGCCCCACATGCCTCAGGATTTAACCCCTGGCATGCACAGGTCCTCCTGAGGAGGGAGGACAAAAACAAGTTAATGAATCGTGTCAACCAAAATTGATTACTGAAGAACAAATTGGTAAATGGTATTATTTTTAATTGATACAAAAAAGACCGTACAATTATACTTAACTACATTTTCCTTGTGGGCATACAAAATAAGAACCAGGAACCAAATTGAACTTCTGTGTTTGGTAAAAAAAAAAAAGACTTGAAGGTTGTAGCCCCTTCACTTACTCCTCATTGATGGCACATCGTCTCTGGGTATGGGCTCCATGCTTTGTTAGAGTTTCACTTAGCTCGAGGTAGAGGCGGTCAGCTATGCTGGGCAGGATGCCCTCCCAGACCAGGATTACTACAATGATGCAGGCTGACTCACATTGGTGACCAGTGCGTTCCCGCACCAACACCAGTAGCTTTTCATCTACACCGGACCGACGAATCACCTGAAAGAACACGGAAATAAGCATTGGTGGAAGTGCAGATTTTTGAGTCAAGTGCCAGGGAAGCTGAGTTGCTTGCTTCTCAAATTTAAATATACAAAAATGGTTCTTACCCATTTGGCGATAGGGCACCCTTGTGTACTTTTTCCTTCCTTGCCGGTGTATACTACTTTCTCAATCCGGATGGCAGGACCGGTTAGACCAGACCTTCATAGCAGAATAGAGGCATATAAGTAAACCCAAGTAAAATCGTACACAGTGGTTACATAACACACTCAAATTGGTCAGTGAACAGGTCAGATATGTGGTTACCTTTTCTCCATCCCCTCCCGAATACCGGCAACACTCGGCGCAGACCCCAAGTGAGTGTAGTATGGGCCTTCATCCTTCTCACTGATTTGTTCTAAATTTCAAGGGACATGCATTAATATTTACACACCAACTGATTAATCATCTTTCAGAACCAACATCATGATACTCACCAACACAGTGACAGGATGCAATGTCATATTGTGTTTTCATGGGGGTGTCCAGCAGGTTCTTTATAGGGGTATCCAATAGCTTCATAGGAGACTCCATGAAGCTTTGTAGGAGGTGTTCCTTCTTCGGGGTGGAATCATGTGGTCTTTTTAGAGCTGTAGGGACTGGGGCAGGTGCTGTTGATTCAACTCCACTCAAGTCAGTGTTGGTTGACAGGATTGTGACGGGCCCAGAATATTCCACCTTGACTTTATTTACTGAATTGAGGACAAGGGATTTCTTCTCAAACACAGGTGAAAGCTGGTACTGCCTCAGGCTTTGTTCCATGGAGGCCAAGATGTTTCCCGACCTCTTGCTTTGATCGCACAGGGATGGCTGATTCTCCTGCTTGATTTGCACACCACCTAGGCCTGTCTCTCGCATCTGTGATTGCTGCTCCTGCTGCTGTGAACACGTCAGCTCGAATCTGGGGTTGTTTTCCAGTTTCACAGCTCTCAGGCCATATTTGGGGTCACTAGTGCTCTGTAGGGGATGAGGAAGGCCCTGGCGCTCCTTCCTTTGCAACAGGTGCATACGCAGGGCTGCATGCTTCTCAAAGTCTCCATGGGGACCCGCAGGTGCCAGAGGTAGTCGAGGTCCCCTTTGGAACTGAGCGCATGATATCTTTAGCTGCTGTTCAGCTTTAGGATACAGCTGTGGTGATAGCTGTTGGTTCAACGCACCTCCTCGTAAGTGAGGTTGTGACTGCATCGGAGTCTGGGAGAAGTCTGCATGGTTGGGCTGGTGGCAGTGGTTGTTAGGCCGCTGTGGTTGAAATTGCTTGAGGTTACTGCTGCCCGAGTCAGATGGAAACTGCCTTTGATGTTGTTGAAGCTGTTGCATGTCCGTTGTGTTATTGTAACTGAATGTGGCATGGTCGCTGTGCTGGATTTGTTGGTTGTTGGATTGAGCAGAATTGTTTCTAAGAGGCTGGTTGGGTTGAATCTGCTGCTGACCTGGCTGAGGCTGACTGCGAGGTCTGTAATCGGGTGACTTGAGAGGCTGCCCTTCAAATTGCGGTGGGTGGGACAGGGGACGTTGAAGATGACAGTGCTGTGGTTGCTGTTGCTGCGTTGGTAAAAACCCAGGTGACAGTATATCCTGCAGGTCAGGGTCTTCACATAAATGCTCTGACTGCATCTGGGTGTGGTAGCGGCTGTCTACCTGCTGATCTTGGTGGAAATTACGCTGCTCAGGCAATTTCTGGGGCTGAGGCTGATGCATTTGAGGTGCTTTCGAATTTGATTGCTGCCACTCAGGGGCAGTGTTGTGCTGGGCTGGAGCACAGTGTGTTTGGGCCGGGAGACGGTCCTGTTGTTGCTGTTGGAAGCTGTTAGACCCCTGGCTGCTATCTGTGAAACCTGCCTGTGTCTGGAATCTTTGCCCTGGATTTGGAGCCAACATCTGGCAGTGGACCTGGGGGTTAGCTGTCTGCTGCTCTGACGGAGGCTTAGCAGGGAAGCCCCTCCACATGTCCTGCTCTTGTGCCTGGGATGACGGGCCACTTGCTAGTTGCTGCTGGGAATGTGGAGAGTTCAGCTCTACCCAACCTCTTTGGTGGGGAGTCGAACATGATAAGTTGGATCTCTGATGCGGTGTGTTCTCCATCCCGTTTTCTAACCCTGCATGACTTGGCTGCTGCAGACTGGGGCCCATGGGTCCCGTACTGTCAGCTCCACGTGAGTTCCCATTATTGTGTTTAAAGGTCTGGGGTTGAATCCCATACTGCTGGCCCCTGTCAGTGCCAAGGCGCTGATGCTGACCAGACCTAGGTTCTTCTCTTTGTCCCATCTTCTGTAACCCAGAGTTAGGAAAGGATGCATATCCACCTGTCTCCGGTGCCTGTACAGGAGCGCCGCGCTCCAGAAAAGAGTTCTGGTTAAACTCTTGGTTGGCCTTCTCATATATACCTTGAGGATTCGTGTCATCTGGATAGCACCGTGGGCCATTTTGATGTTGTTGTGAGCTATTGGCAGTGCTTGTTGGCGGGATCATGCCAGGGAGCTGACCTAGAGACAGCTCCTGACCAGAATAAGATGGTGGTCGCTGCTGATGCTGTTGTTGTTGTTGTTGCTGCTGCTGGTCTGCTTCAAAGTTGTTGGAGTATCCATTCACTACATAGTTGACCGAGTTATAACTGTTGCCCCCTTCAATATTGCCCGATGCCCCTGGCTGCTGTTGCTGTGAGTCAGTCATCTGAGCTTGATTGGGCAATCCTGAGGTTAAAGATAGGGGTTGAGCACCTTCACTTGGCAGCTTATTTGTCAGTGAACCATTGACAGCATCTAGCTGTGGCCCAGATGTTTGTGGTACGATTGACACTTGCTCAGGATAATACTGAGACAAGGTTTTCTCTAAAAGATCACCTGGAGTGCTTTCTATGGTTGAGGGGGGTGATAAAGCACCATTTGGAATCAAAACATGTTTATTCCGTGGTAGACAGAAAATATCTCCATTAGGAAAATTACAGTTCCTTTTGTCTAAATTGAGCTCTGTCTGTGGGTTATCGCTCTCAAACTCAGTTGCTTTTGTCAGCTCAGGAAAGCCATCCACCAAACTAGAGCTCATGTTGTCATTTCTTTTAATCTCAGATTCTACTTTAAGTTTCTTGGGCTGGTGGGCCAGTAAGGACTGCTCAGTGAGTGCATGCTTCAACTCTCCATTCATAAGTTCTCCATTCATCATGTAGGAACCTTGATCGTACAGCCCTTGTACTGAGGCAGGACTGTTGCAGTTCTCCCTGTGCCTCTTCATGGTGTTAGCACCTGCGCTGGTCTTGTAATGGTTCCAGCTTGCATCCCCAGTGATCTGCAGAGAATCTCCCTCTGAAGACTGGTCTCCATTCTGCAGTTTGTGAGAGATGTTGTGAGATGTGCCAAATTGTGCTAATATCAGATTTTCTTCCGCCTCATGTCTGGCTTGTTCTGTTTCCATCTGGCCTGCTCAGAGTCCATCCACAGGGCTGCCCTCTGTCCGTCCTGCGGGGCAGATAGAGGAAGAGAAATAGTTGGTTACATCATTATTCAAGTAGTTATGTTTTCAAATACAATATGTCCTATGTAAAACAAACAGGATTTTGTTTACCTATGTGTAGGAACCTAACTCGGTCAAATTGACTCTGCTGAAAAACATCTAACTTCAGCACTCGTCAACTAGAGTCTTGGATCTGAATATGACCTTAGTGAGGGGAAGGTCAGTAGAGTAATGTGTTTACGCTTGGCACTGATTTGTATCAGCTGGCAACATGATCCTGACAGAATTAGATTCACCCTGACCTCATCCCCCATTCACTAAAAAACAGATAGTAAGTAGAAAATGAGAAGAGAGTACAACTAGAAGTCATAACGGAGCCATTTTGGCTAACAGTGGACTGTGAGTTTCCATTTGTATTTTTATATTTCCAGTGGCCTTTATTAGGAGTGAATGGCAATATGTGTGCGTCCATATGAGGACCCTAATCTCAAACTGAAATATGTGACTTCCTGTTATGTTCTGCATGTGGTTAGTTAATCTTAAAATGGGCCAAATGCTCGCGGTCACCTATACAACTGTTCTGCAGGTAAAACAAATGGCGGGATAATAGGGAAGTGCTACATACAAGCACGACTACATTGTTTTGAAACTGACCTTTTGGTTGCAAATATGCCAATAGACCAGTTGGTGTTCAGTCTGCTTCAATAATGGAAGAGGGGACTTTATGTATATCATATATATCCACCATCATTACACTCAAAATGGTGGGAGACAATAGTAATATTTTAAGTTAGGAACATGCTAAATAAATAACAACACTGTAGCTTCTTGCTTTTTTTCAGATTATACAGACAAGCATCAGACGCATGTGTCTGAATCCTTTCTATAGATTCTGACCAAAGACTTTCTTTGCATTTAGGTTCATGAATACATTAAACTAGACACAAGTCCATTTGATTGAAGTTAAGAAGATGCAAGTGTAATGTCCCAGATGGTAGATGGGAGGAGGAGTTTGCTGCTCGTCAGCTGTTGTCGTGGTATTCCTCAGCCTGAACACATTGCTGTGTCAAATATGCAAATACACCTCAATCCTCAAGTTTGAGGCCTTTGTTATCGGGGCTAAAGCATAGCTCTGTGAGCTTTGTGCCATGGAGTTATACTGAGTTAGGAATATTAACTCACCCACAAATGTTTCCCACACTGACACTGATTCCCAGGATTAACGTAAAAACCTAACCGTCTGAGTTTGGTTCAATATTTCATCTGTTAATCTAAATAAATTGTATGTCTGGTTTCAGCTGAGCAGCATTTTATCTAATATAGATACGTTGGCCAAACTTTGAGAGAAGCTAGCTTTTCATTTGTATTCCTTGGGATCCGTAGGTCTAGCAACAAAGTAATTTAATAAAGTAATACAAGTGATGTATGGAAACTAAGATCTCCTCAGAAGGTTAAGCAGCCAAACGAGCATATGGTTTCATTTTAGCTTACCCTGCGTTCCCTTTGCCTAAAGCATATATAGATTCCAGTGAGTCCAGCAGAATATGGATTTCTGTCTGCCTCCCTCAATAATTAATGCATGTCACATCCGCAGCATCTACAAAACAATTGCAGTGTGCAGGCACAAATAGCCTTGTCTAATCCATCAACATTATGAGCAACTCTCCTGCAGATGCGAAAGGAATGGGCAGCTGATGAGCACCAAGAGAGAGGCCCAGATTCAGTTTTAAGTGTTTAAGTAAAAGAGTGTTGAGCATTGGAGCTTGAACAATTACTGATTGTACTGTAGATTCGTGGTTGGCAGGGGATGCAGGGAGTTCAGTCCTTGTTTAGTATATATTAGAAAACTTCAGTTTGTCCTCAATGTCACGGTTACATTTGCATGAAAGTATACCTGGTTTTGACTTTCTTTTACTGGCTTTAAAAAAGAGACACACAGATTCACACAGATTTTCTTTTCAGACTGTGGTAGTCAATATCAAATAGACAGCCACTTTTTTTAAACAAGCAATGCTTGTCCGTGTGCTTTATTTTCCTCCATATATCAAAGGCGAGAGAAAATGCATTTTCCTGACTTTAATTGGTGTCCTAAGGTTTTGTCCGCCTGCGCACAAGCATCCGACAGCCACAATCACCCTCAACTGTGAGTACTCAAAGGAATTGGGAACGCTTGGCTAGGTTTAAAAAGTATATGTTCCTTTTTAACATAAGATAATATGAAAACCAGTAGTCTGATTCCAATACTTTGTATTTTATAGTTAACATATGTAATTAAATGGACATTAACAGGCCCAATTTTCACTTTGCTGCCCATAGTTAAACTCCTCCAAGACGTTTTTTTTACACACAGATAACACTGTAATAATAAATCTATAAAGCATACATTCATATAACTCATTTATCAGGTTGAATCATTAAATGATGTAGACAGGCATGTTACTTGTTTACATGTGATGAAGTATTTGGTAATAATTAAGATCTTTTTTCCACAATTGATCAAAATGTAGCTTCAAATAAAAAAAGAATTGGCACATCATAGTGTGCAATAAACAGCAGTTTACCAAAATGTGTTCATCAAGACAATTTAGGTTCTTGTAGGTTAAAAAAACTTCCTGTTTTATGTTCATAGACATTTCGGTCAGCTAAACACTCTGTATGTACTTAAAGTAAATAATGTCCTTGGAGCTTTGAAGCCTCGGGTCACAACTGCCAGCTGCTATGGTTAAGTTCAGAGAAATATGCTATACAACCTTTGAAAACATAATTGGATCCAGCTTTAGATTCCCACAAAAGCCCTGCTGTTAATGCAAACCTACTATAGGCTCACTATAGGCACTGACTGATGTTTGGGGGGGGAAATTGCTAAATATTTGAGGTACTATGGCATGTTTCATTTGGCAATCGTGCTCCATCATTGGGCTCGATTATCACATCTGGAAACGGTTACAGCTGCTTATGATTCTGCAGAAGAGCTGTCGTCTTCAAACAACATGTTTTATCCAGAGCCTGATAACCTTTTTTGCAAATGTTTTGTCTCCATTTCAGCCACAACATGCATTGAACGAAAGATCTATTGATCATGTACATTGCTTCATTCAAGAATGATTATGAACAAATGTAAGGTTCAGTAATGGTTTTCAATTCATGGAAAAGACTAACATATGAATTTGATTTTACTGTCTAGATGGGTCATTTGAATTAGCAAATATATATTTAATAAATTCAGCTATACTGTAGACCAGGCTAGTTTGGAGAGGTTCCTTTGAGGGTCCTAAAATTAAGCAGCTGCATCATTAGATGACATTCATTTTAGGGGATAAGTTAATATTCCTACCAAAAACGAATTTCAATTGTTTTTTCAAAGGTTGCCCATTTCATAAAGTTATTCAAGACCTCAATACTGTGCACTTTCAGCGATAGAGGAACCTGATAGCAACACTATTTCCATACCCACAATGCCTAAACTGGTTACGTGGACCATGAATGAGTCCAAACAAAATGTCACTCTGTTGCCATTGTGGCCCAGTCGACCGTCTGGACCAAGACAACTGCCACAAGAACAACTGTCAGACTGAGCTCTGCCCAGGCAGACGAGCTAGT
Organism: Taurulus bubalis; assembly: GCF_910589615.1. Taxonomy (NCBI): domain Eukaryota; kingdom Metazoa; phylum Chordata; class Actinopteri; order Perciformes; family Cottidae; genus Taurulus; species Taurulus bubalis. The sequence goes on from NC_136594.1 coordinate 11,258,431, forward strand.
CGAAATAATGATATCCTTCTCTGTGTCAATCACCCCTCCAGGACATTAGCAGCCCTCCAGTCCCCCAAAGTTAGCGTGCTAAATCTCCCACTAACGAGCCAAGCTGTTACAAGGGTGTCTGGAAGCTCCCACCGTTGTCACAACAGAGAAGCCAGCTGCCTGTTAGCAGGTAGGACAAGGAAGCGGCTCACTGAAAACAAAGACAGCTCCCATGTCAATGGCTGGAGAAAAGGGGCCTGAAAAGTATCTTTTTATGTGTATTGAGTTAGGAGTGGGAATCTTGCATACTAAATATAGTTTGTTTTAAGAAAAATTGTCTTGTTGTGAGCTTACTATAATATATATTTTCAACATTATCCAATGGGGTTTGGATGGGTTTCATAAACCAGAAAAATAGAAGTTTTTAAAAATCTAGAACTGCATGCAGAAAATGAACTAGCTCTTTCCATGCATTATCACTTGAATAGTTCAGATAAATAGTTAACAGTAGTATAAGTAAGTAAAAGACAGCAGTGGAGTCTCGGACAACAAGTTGTAGAACTAATCTCCCTCTTACTGCTGTCGGACACAGACGGATGTAAAGAGCCACAGCGGGACCCCACCGTCAGCATCGTAATCAGAAGTGACATCGAGCCTCTTTATGATTATGTCAAAGTTATTAAAATATAAATGTGATATTTTGACAAATGAGTTTGAGAAGCGCACCACGTGGGAGTTGTGAAACGTACACGGCTCTGTTTAATGAATGGCTTCATTCATACATCACATTTGGAAATTCTCTTCTGTGACAGATCTGCTGATTTTATGATGCACTGTTTGGAATATCTTTGGTTTATGTGTTGCTTGCGGATGACAAACATGAGGTGATAAGGTCATATCATTGAGTATTGAGTATTGCTGAGCTACAAGCTAATTTATCAGTCTTGCCATGCAACATTGACATTTTCCATCAAATAAGTTTCGAGTCAAGATAAAAAAAATTGTGAAAACGGTTTACAAATGGCATGAAAATACAGTTGAAATTGAAGTCACAAGTAATTACAACATTACTTTACTTTAAAATTACTTCATGATAATTTCCCCCTGTATTTGTAATTCCAGCTTTAACTTTAACTACGAATACAACTGCTTTGAGTTATTTACAATATATTATCAACATCTAGATAAAATAACAAAATTAAGTCAGTGTCTTTTGAGGAAAAAGGAGCTAAGAGGAGTAACCAAATGCTCCCACCTCTCTGAACTCTTTCAGATAGAAAGCATCTGATCCCTGCAAACGTAACAATGAGGTAAGCGGGTGAATACCACTTCCCGACCCCATGTGACGACTCCTTTGTTTTGTCTGGCCCTCGGTGCAGTCTGCAAATCAGTAACTAAGTCAAGAGGTGAACACGGGCGCTTAGCTGCTTTCAGCGCAGCTCCAATCCTGCGGGACACTCCAGGATTTACAAAGGACCGAGCGGAGCCAAGCAGCTTGTCACAGTTGGATACACCCACACTGACAACAAAAAAATCTTTGCAAACCCAGAACAAAGCCAGAGATCCCAGCTGAGTGTGTGCTGCCTGTCAGCGTACAAACATATAAACACACACATACACCAAGTACACAATGTTGAAAGTCCAACTTTGACTGCTTGCTTTAAGATATTTGGAGGATTGGCTGCGTCCTCTTTATTATTCACAAGACGGGATACACAGGGAGATCTATTTTTGCTCCGGAAGTAGAGCACTAAACTAAACCAGGCACTGCCTCTCAGTGGCTTTGGTGTGGATGCCTGCTGGAAGTTATAATGCTTTGATCTATTTTGGTTTTCTTTCTAGTAGCTAATGTCCACCAGAACTCCGTTTCAGTGTCTGATATGACTCAGCTTGCTTGGTTTGTAACTGTATTCCCAACAAAGCTGTCTTTCCCTCCAAAAGTTAATTTCTTTGTCTCTATACGCTGTTGTCTGGCTTCCCTCCTTCTCCCACAGCCTCACCTCCAGTCCTCTGCCCTGTAATTACACTTCAGGGTCCTCTGTACTTCTGTCTGCTATACTTCCCTCCTGCTCAGTCTCTCGTCTAGCCTGTGTAGTGATGAACGTGGCCACTCAGCCCTGTTGTAGTCATTGCCCGTTGCCTCTGTAGCTATGTATTTGCTGGCATTTATAGATGGCGAGTTGCTTTAGAGCTTTGAAGCCCGGGGGCAAGGGTGCACTCTTAGACAGTGACCAGTGTTGTAAAACAATGGGCACAGTTTGCACAAGAGTCATATAAGGGTGGTAGTTAACGCACATATTTTAACAATTATGTTTGTTTTTAATATGGCTTTGCTTTACAAAATGTAACTTGTTTCTGTTTGTCCATTAAATTGCTTTTCAACAAAATTAGAATAGAACAATTGAGCTACAAATCATATGTATTATGGATATTTAGTCCCTATCCCTGATGCTTTGGCTTTACAACACTACTGTAGCAAACTTAAATGCACTGGACTCACAGTGTGTTTATTGTTATTCCCAGAGGCAGCCAGTGAAATATGAGAGCTGCCATAGTAGATGGGGTCTATTTGGCGTGACTTGGCAGCCGTATGTGACATTCACTACTAACGACAGCTGCTGGGAAACTCAGGTCTGTACACTTTCAGGTTCAGACCCAGGGAGCTAGGCCTAAAGAGTCCCTGCTGTTGTAGAGAGAGAGAGGAGAGGAGGTGTGGAGCAGCACTGTAAATCAAACGCACTTGAAAAGCCACATCGCTGTTTCACATAATAGTCCCAAGAATAAGCCATAATCTCAAGTGTATATTTCCGTTTCTTTGCTGATTTGGACCCATTCACATTTTCCTGTTTGATAGATAAGAACGTTGAGCCTGCTTCCAGTCCTGAGACTATAAATTCTCAGAGCACTTTTTAAAAAGGTTAAACCCACATGTCTCGTTGTTTTGAGTCATAACAACGTGTGCCAATAATAATATTCATCATTATATCACCTGATTACATATTTTAACTGTAACTCAATGCTAATTCTGTAACTACAACAATTTAACATTGAACTAACTGGATTTGTTCACAGTTTACAATCAATTTGTCCAACATCAACATTCAATATGAACTATTGCTTGCTACTCTTTGCAACTTTGCTATTGATTTAGTCCCCACAGCATTGCTACCTCTTTTATTAATTATAAAAACATTGCTTTATATTTGAAAACACAGCTGACAGTATTGATTATACAAACTAAATCCACTCTTGATATTCGTTTCATGACTCTTTAATCGAGTTGCATTTGAAAGTATCAAAACATTATGAAACATTATATATATATATATATATATATATATATATATATATATATATATATATATATATATATATATATATATATATATATATCTTTTTTCTCTTGGTGTGATGATTTCGACATTTCCTAAGGCCTCTATTGTCATTCCATGTCCCAATTTATACAGAAATATGTCATTCTAATACTTTAAACATGGTGTAAATACACCAATAAGTAAATGTAGGATTAACTGAGCTCTCACTTCTTACTAGCAAACATGAAGACAAAACATGATTTGGAAAAGAGAAATCAAGTCTTTTGTTGATAACATGCATTTTGGTAATGGATATTCAATGTCAAAACATAGAAATGCTGTAATGGCTGTACATGCTGACAGACTGAAGTTCAGACTTCACCCGGCAGAGCTGCGAGTGAAACCTCATCTGTAGCAACTCCAGTGTAATTAGGTCAGATGACTTGCATTCTACAGCGTTTTAAATCCCTCCCGTAAATATAGTCGGACCCACTGCTCCACAAACCTCTGACAACATTTTCACAACTCTGCATTCTAGCTGCCTGCATAAACAACGAAGATGAATGTCGGAAACATTTCAGAATCTTAGAGAGCGTATTATTAAATCTGAGAGTAAATTACTACATGCCTTTGATCTAATTGTTGTGGGTTCAGTTTTTGATGACAATACACAGCCCGAAACAGCTCTGTCGACAAGACTCTCAGTGCACACACATTTTCCTTATTTAAGGCAGTGTTTAATTATTCCTTAAGACGGCCGTGTCGACATTTTGAATGTCAGTTCATGACATATGGCGAGCATATGAACTGAGGGAGCTGCCTCTACTGGAGAGGGTTTGGGGAGTTAAGGGGGTGGACTGGAAAGTCTGGAAGGTCAGAATACAGCAACTCATAAAGCACAATGTGAAGTGAAGAGCTCGTAGCATGTGTTGTCACTGTTGCTGCTATAGGACAGATGTTAATTCATGTTCTGTATCTCACCGCGTCTCTCAGTCATGCACGTCACACTTGGGATTTATGTCACATGGCACACTCATGCCAGATACAATGCACCTCACATGGTTGCTCGTGCCTTCTCTCTCTCTTTCATTCTATCAGTCTGAACATATGACACTCTCCACCCTGGCTAAGAAACAAAAGGCCCCTGTGTCTGCAGTCATTTTTATGTTCCTGCAAATGTACATGCGAGCCAGGTCTTTGTAGCATTTCTTTTTTGGGGAGCTTAAATCTTGCTCCTATTTTGTCACGTGAGAAACCTCAGGGACAGGTGGGCTCTACACTCTGATCTACAGAGAGAGGGAAAATCTAAACAAATAAAACATGAAAGTGAAGTCCGGGACAAAAAATTACATGAAAGTAGACCACACACACCGGTCACAGCGCTGTGTTATCTTGACATTTCCTTATTTGTAAAATCAAAGCAAGACGTCTTTTTCTTTCCCCTTGAAGGAATAGTTTGGCTTTCTTGAGAGCTTACTTACATGTTGAGCGTAACACACAGTTGATACCCCTCTCTGGCCTGACCCATGAATATAAAGCTACTCCAGTGACTGCACTCAGCGAAGAAATAGTTCAGCACATAACCTCCTGTACAACCATTTTACGCTATGTTTTTTGTTTTGATTAAACAAATACAATATATTGCGTCTATTAGAGATATTGAAAGACTCTGGGCTAACTTTTTCCACCCATTTCCAGTCTGTGTGCTCAGCTAAGCTAACCCGTGGCTGGCTTTAGCTTCATGTTTAGCGTACAGACATGAGTGTCAACAACTAAGCAAAAAGGCATATATTTACCAGAAGGTCTACATGTTCCTTTAACACTGGAAGATCATATGAAATGTTAAGGTGCAGCATTGTTTTTGATGGTTGTGCACCAAAAAAGCTTTCCCTTGAGGTTGACCCATCCGTCTTGTGTTTGGGGAATATACAGCTTCTGTTTAAGATTAAGATGTGTCAAACTTTTGTATTGATCACTGAAGGCATGCAGACACATGTGAATTGTATTAGCAGGAATGCTAAAGCTTGAGGTTCTGAGTTAGAGATGCGACTCATGTTGCTTCCATTAATAACAGCAAAGGATGCTGCATACTTAGCAGTGTTCAACCTCAGGTCTAGTTGTTCTGTCAGGTAGAGCAGTGCTGTTTCCTGTTGACGCTCACTGGGGCCTAATCACTACTTTGTGACGTAGCGATGGCTGCATCACATGACCACCTGGAGCAACAGATCTCTGCTTTTCTTCCCTCTCTTCGGTTTCCCTTCTCTTCATGGTTGACCAAAAACAGTGTAGCTCTGCAGGTACAGCTTGCAGAGAAATTGAATGCCAAAGATCAAATAATTTTTTGTTTCAATTTCATACTAAATGAAAATCTCCTTAAATGTAAATGGGACGCAATGAAGCGGTTACATTTAAATGTTCCAGCAGTCCATCTTCTCCAAAGTGTTTGTGGGTTGTCTGTAAATCCTTCCCTAGAGAGCCTCCTCCCCCTCCTTAAGAAGAAGGATCTGTACAATCTGCATTGTTCTTTATGTCTAATGCAAGACAGATGTGGCCGACTTGTGGAGATTCCCACTGCAGTGTCTGTTCTTCAGCAGTTTTATGTCTCTCTTACTTAGCTCTTACTGAGCTGTGAAACATTTCATCAAACTATATAATTATCTGATGAAGTTAATTTGCAATTATTTGCATTATTTTATTGAATTAATTTGTTTCGCATTAATACAAGAAAGCAGAAATGCCTTATGCATATCAGTTTGACTGAAGTTTTGGGAACATGGATTAAATGTATTTGTGAAAATGATTAGAATTCTATAATTCTATGGTTATGAAGTGTACAACAGGCTGTTGTGGAAATCTAAAGCCTCAATTCTAGAGGTCAATTTGTATTATGTTGTGAGTGTACCCACGATCTTGAAGGGAATATTAATACATGTTTACATTAATCTTTCTGCTAAGGACAGCCAAATCTACAGATATTACATTTTTGAGAGTTCAGATTTTTGATCAGCCGCTTCTCCATCAGAGCGACCATGGAGCCCACACTGTCATTAACTGCACTCCCTGAATAAATCTAATCTCATCTTTGGAAAAACCTTTTGAATAAAACAGAAAGGTAATATAGCAGGCGAAGCAGACAGAGGGGTCTAGAATATGTATTTGAAAGACATCTCCAGGCTGTCAAATGGATTCAGCAGCAAAAACAGGTTAGAACGGTAAAGGTGAAGACAAAGCCGACTGACCACGGTGTAAAAGTGAACCCCCACATCACCTTGTGATTTTACTCACTGTTACAATGATTATACAGCCAAAGCAGCATGTGTAAACATTCAGTGTTAGCTTGTTAATACTGTGCTAACATACTCTGCTCATGTTAGCTCCACAGGTTTCTACGTAGAAATGTAACGTTTTAGAAACGTATTACTCCTCATTATGGCCAATTGGTGGATCCTGATAATTGCTGACTGCTGGAACTCTAAGGTTTCAGTGTGGGCTGTTTATCTTTTCATGGAAAGACGATACAACTTCTTAACGACTAAGCAACTAAATAAACTTGCAAATTTAAATTTATGCAGTTGGGGAGTAAAGCTGAAATAGTCAAGTAGAAGCAAAGACAGAACTGGAGTAATACATTGTGTATCAGGACAGTCATAACAAGGGCAGTTCTTATTTGGTTATGCTAGAGCTCCCTCAAGGTAAAAAGATAAACCGAGAGAGGGGAAAGATTAACTGGCACCATGATAATAAGCTATAACCAAGTGCTCATAGCTATAATTAAGATCAATGTCAGCACTAATCCAAGATTGTTTGATAGTGTTTTTCGGGGTTCAGTGGGCTCAGGAAGCAGTGGACATGACAAATAAAATATGTTTACTCGTAAAGACCCCCAAGGTCTGAGAAATATAGGAGCTAGTGATTTGTGGCAACATTTCAACGGCCGGTTTTGTTGAGTCTATTTTTCAGGGGCGAGGCTGGCTGAACTGTTGACAGTTTTAACTTAACACGGTTTGAGAACATCACATGTTTTAGTGGTTTAATGCTGTTGAGCAATACCAGATGAGTCAATGAATATGAAGGAGGGTTGAGCCTCATGTGGATGGTGAAGGTGACATTGGTATGAATAACTCAACAGACGTTTGTGTAAGGGATAAACCCCGCCTATGTATGTTTCTGATACAACTTGTTTAGCAGGTTGTCTGGGAAAACGGCAAACACTGAAACAAAAACATCCATCTAGTATCTGCTACGCTTCCACTCTATCTACTGAAATCAGTCTGACCTGCTGAAATTGTTCTTCTTTTGAAAATGTTACGATATTTATTTAACACCAGAATATGATCATTTGGCTCACACTGAAACCACCACAAACAACAAGTAATACCAGGCCACAGTGTCATGGATCAAATCTATAAACCATCAGTGTTTCCTCCTAAGCGACTTCAGGGAAACAGTGCCTTTACTCAGAGGTGACTGTTGAACAGAAGAGGTAAATCCTGATAGCACACATCAGTTAAACATTAGGTTGGACTCCATGAACCTGCTAGTCTTCATTTTCTCAGTTGAATCAGCACAACCTAAAAAGAAACCCTGCCAAAAGGCACACTGTGCAAAGCTTACACGCAGAGTCTAAACCGTTTTCTGTGGCTTCAAGCTGCATCACATGGAGACTCTAATTAAGAAATGGGCTTCTGAGCGTACAATCCCACTAACCCCCACCACAATGCTGCTCATTCACCAGCCTGTATCTTCTCCCCTCTAACCCTTTGTCTATGCAACAGTCAATATTATCTGACTAACTTGATGAACTGTGCACAGAGCAAAGTTAATTTCTCTCAGAGTGCATGGTCGCTATGGCGACCATCTTACGAGCGCTCCAAAGCCCATCTGGTCTAAACATTACCCCGGCACGGCTGACTGCAGAATAGGCTGCTTTGCCGCGGTGTGCACATGTGCTTTATGCATTGAACCTGCCAGTAAATCAATAGTGCGACATATTCAGGAGCCTGCATTTGCAATTGTGCAGATCAACGCCTTTAAAATTGCATTTTTAAAACCTGAAAAAAATTGGAGCCAACATTTAAGAATAAGATAGTCTTTGCGTTATCTTGAGCTACAGCATGCATTGTTAGAGCCTCACCAAGAAAGATGTTGAAGTTGCTCTTAGTACAAGGACCACTTTATATCAATCTTTTCCTCCTCATACATCCTCCCATCCACTACAACCTAGCATGAAATGGAAAAGTCATACAAAAGCCAAGTGATGAGCAAACGCTCGTTCCCATGTTTCTTTAATTCACCCACTAGCCTCCCAATCTTGCCATGTGATTAGCCATAGGCACATTTATTTAGCAGATATTTCCTCTCTGTTTGCACGATCCAAATTCAAACCAGCTTCCAATTAAACAGGAAGCGGAGGTGAACAGTAAACAGAGCAAAGGGAAACATTATGATAGGAAGGAAGTTAAAACATGCACATGGCACTGGAGCAATTCTAAATGCACTCAATACGAGGGCAGATTTCAGATTTATGGAAGACTGAGCTTCAGATAGTAGTTTGTTTTCAACAAAAACTTAGGTAAGTTTAGCAACCTCTACTTTCTCTTTCCTTGTAATCATCAAACAGGAAGTGACGTCTTGGGCTTATGGCTAAGCTTAATCACAATGTAGTGATATTCTTCCCCTCTGGTTTTTAAGCAGCATGACCTAAACCACTGTTGCTAAGCTCCCTCTTTCCCTCCACTAAGCACGTGACTCATTGATTAGAAATCACAAATCCGTCAGAGAGGGACATTTTCTGCGATTCATGGCTTCAGTGTAAGAATGTATTTAAACACTTCACTGCATTTCTGAGAACTCAGAAGGAAGTACAGAGATTATAAACAATAGTTCTTAAACATGCGTTTCTTTTTAGTGTTCACTTAAAGGCAAAATATGTGTGAGCTTCAGGAGTCGTCAATCATGTTCTGCCATGCAGTTAAGTGTTCTCCAGCACAGAAACTGTATTTGTACCTCCCACAACAGTAAGACTCTTATTTTGGTGGTGAAGTTTCTATCCATTCAGCCCAAAGCTAAAAATCTGTCTTTGAAACATTCCCAAAATAAATACATATATGGATGCAAACCGGTCTGATCGTCATTGAGCACCAGCTGCTGCACTCGCACATTCCACCTCGGAAACCTAATATTGAGCGTGAGCCACTTGAAGCCCTCAGAAGTAGGGAGTGATGTCATTCAGAGCATTTAGTAGGGTTACGCTCCTAAATGACATTCAGGACCAGCTGTCTGTCTTTGTGCTACTATCGCAGACAACAGGGGGCCATGGGGCCTAACCTTTCCAATGACAGCTCTGAGCAGCGAAACCGTCCATATCTGACAGCCATTTTAGAAGAGGGGCTAACGGCCATCAGAAGCAGTTGTTTAGATCACCACAGACGCCACTGAGATTGCGCTATCATGACAGAGTTTTGACAGAGACAGCTGACAGTGATATTCATTCTTTTCAGATATTGTTCTTAATAAGCCAATTTTAACAGATGATGCATTTTGACAAACTATATATGAACAGAGCCTCCTCTTTTGGTCCTTTTTCCTGATTAACCTTTCAGGAGTAAATGTGTGACAAAGCCTCCTCATTGTCACAGATTTGACTAAACTGGAACTGACTGACGGCTATACGTTTTGACATAGGAGTCCTGTTAAGGGTAAGATCCTAGCATGACGCTAGGTCACTTTTCAAGATCTGTAAGGCATACACTGACTGTCCGTGTGCAGGTTTACTTCTGCACACATCGTTACGCCTATGTTTGAAAAGCCACATCTTGGCTGGCAAACAGGCCCGTCTAACTCTCCAATATAGAAACACCAACGGTTTCTTCTGCATATTTTCATGTTGACTTATAAATAACAATCTTTTTTTAGCCCTCGCTTGCAAGAGCTTTAGCTTAACTTCATTTATATATTGATAAAAGATGAGTTTTTCCTACTGTCAGTCAAACACAAAAGTTGTGATATAAAACTGTGCTGGACCACTGTGGAGTCAAATGTGTCTTTACATCTGTGCACACACTGTTTTTTTTTTTCTATGAAACCTTGCAAATATTGCAATGCTGCAACCATAAAGGAAGTGGTAGAAAAGTTGACTGCCAGTTTTATTTCCTGACCCGTCAATATTTAGGCCTTCACCAGCACATGAGCCATGCGCTGTCGGAGCAGCATCAACATAAGAAAAGGCCTGCTCTCCGTCTTGCCGTTCTCGAGAACACATACGCCGTTGTGATTAGAGCTCTTGATTTCTTTTTTAAATTTTATTCTTAACTTCTTGAAGCGGGACCGGCGATAACAGCATTCAAGGATATTGCATAAGCGTAGGAGAGGCGGCTCACGGAGAGGTGGTCCGCCGAGAGGCGGGAAGGGATGCTATTCGCTTCGGAGCGATTACGTAAGATCTCACTTGTGTCTCTCTGGGCGGAATGCCGGGATAGTGTTTGTAAACAGAGCGGCCATGTGCGTGCTCACGTGGAGGAGGCTTTTGAGTCGCTGCCCTCGCTGTCTCACCCCCTGAGGTAAACCCTGACATCGATACACGCTCTCAGAGCCAGCGACACTCCCTACGGCCACGTGCCACTCAAACAGAGCCTTATCACTCGCTCTCCATAATTACGCCCCGGCCCGGCTAGCAACGCGCGGACCCGTGGAAAAAAGAAGGCCATGAGTCATATTTGGGATTCGCAACGTATCTGCTGGGGCAATTTTTTATCAGACTCATAAAAACGTTATTACTATAACACAATTCCAGTGATGACCAATAAACCAGTCGCAGGCAATAATCACATCAAAGTCTCTTTAAAAAAGTTGGGCATTCATAGGACGGAAAGCTTAGAATCTTGACGGCAGTTGGGATGGATCTGGTGTTATGATCTGTTATTGAAAACTGACTTTCTTTCGTGATTTGGCTTCAGTTCATTCTTTTGATTTATTTTCAGGGAAGATATGCACATCACTCTCCAACCCGTGATGTAGTTTGCCATAAGTCCAGACAGAGAGAAGTGAGACACAGAAGACGTTTTGAAACATTCAGCAGGCTTCAGAACTGATCAGGACATTACTTATGGGTAAACCTCCAATAAATGCTGAAACTCATACAATACAGCTCATTCATTCTAAATAATGTGGCATATGGCATGAAGTTAAGCTTTCCCATCAAAACTCCATATGGATGTCTGAGCTTATTCAACCGTATCTTAATAGTCCTACTTTGCTTTCATCAACAAGAACATTCTCACAACTGTGCACTATTGGTGACTAATCCTGTTTTAAACCGTGTGTAAATGAGCAACTATATTATGACACTCAGATTCCACTGCAGAAGCACTTGATTGCATGTTTCTGCTTCTCCCCCTCTCAATAGAAAAACAACCCCCAATAGCAGACAGGAGGGAAATCAATATTGCAGAAATCAATACAACACTCAGTATCTCGCCATTTTGTCTCAGGAAAGCAGTCCAAGCTATGACTAGCCAGCAGGTAGTGCAATATAAAATGTCTAACCTACCACTGGGCTTGCTTCTCGGTCTCATTTCTGCAACAGCCCCTGGGTGGAAATACGATGCGTGGGCTGGACAGAGCAGGGTCAGAGGTGAGGGCTTGGGTAAGGGCTTGGGTATTGTAAGAGGACAGCATTGTTTTGGAACGCTATGGCAACTGGACATTCTTCCCAAAGGTGATATTGTCTCTGCCCTGGGAGTGACATAAAGGGAACTTACGGCCATGACGAAGGAGCAATCCAACCACACGGCGTTATCTGTAGGTGCGGATAGATGAGAGAAGCTATGTGCATGTGATTGATCTATGTGACCCTTCCCCCATCCAGCCACCGATAAGCCCATTAATGTTCTGCTACCTTTTCAGCTGCTGATGTAACAGCAGCCATGCAGAGGCTCGTGGAAACACCTCCAGTACGATTTTGTGCCTTTATTTCTCAATTTTAGAATGTGTCATTGTTATTTAGGTCAGGATTAGCATTTGTAAATCCTTTGTACAGTGCAACTGCACACAAAGGGGAACACAAATTGCACAACCACACCGTGACAACCATTAATAATGTGCTTTCAGGAGCGAGCAGCGAACTGGGTTAGATGCAATCCATCCAAACTGCGAATTAGATAATTGTGGGCTGTTTAACAACAAGCTGTTGAAAATAGACAAGTTGATACACAACACACAGAACTACCTTGTTATTGGCCAATTTCAGCGGCTCATTTTTTTTTGTCTTGTTAGCCAAAATGTAAATAACACAAAATATTTTCACATGAGACATTACACAGTGTTTTCACATAATGAATGGGCAATGGGAACACACACACACAAAAGCGTGGATCACCTGATCTCATGTAGTAACTATAGAGAACACGCGTGCTTCAGCACTCGTTCGTGTTGACTCTACAGTCAGTGGCCATGCTTCACATATCAAAACACAGCCATGCCATTGCGTCAGAGGGATACACCGCCATTGTTGGTTCACAAGTTTCCTGACTGCTCACTAGCAAAGTAAAAAAGAGATTCTCTTCCACTACAAACTGATCGTTTTCAGTAGAGAGTCCACATAAATGCAGCATGGGAACACAAACGCTTAATTCAGAAGGGGGAAAGGCGTGTTTGGCTGTGATAGAATAATGTTCTCCTTTATCTGTCATCATCAGCTGTTTGCATAAAAAAGCTTGGTGATCGTCTTCAAGTCATTTGACTAGCAGCTGACCTCATTTTGACTTCACTGCCCCTTAACCTTCTCTAAAGCCCCTTGCATGCACATCATTCACTTAATGTCACAGTTAACAGCAACAAGTAACTCACTAGTTCAGAAAAACATAAACTGAATTCCTGCATGGCTCCTGTAGGCAGCTTGCACTGTTAAATGACTATGCCCAACTTAAGGTCAGTCATTATTTTCCTCCCTTTACTCCACTTTTTACCTGAGGCCATTCTGTGGTGACGTTACGACTGTAGTCAGTAGAATACACAAGCCCAATACACAAACCTGAGTGAGATCAGTTATAATCTAATGGGCTATTCAGATGTTAATCTTGGAGTAGCACTTAGTGAATTTGGGAAGAAAAAAAACTAACAACCTATTAGCTATTTGCTAATTGAGATAAGACCTGATGTCCTATAACACATCTGAATGTAAATGTTGGATTTAGCTCGTGTATTAAAACAAAATGTGCATACTAACACAAACTGTCATGGTATGAAGGCGATTAGCTCACTGTTATCACTCCATTATTGTCGTTTACTTCTCTATCTGTGCAAGTCACCTTGCTGGTATTCTACACCCATTCATTTTTAAGATGATTACAGATCACACGCAGCCACACACAGAAAACACAGACACGCATTCCTCTTCGTATTCTCAATACTCTATTTGTCAATAGCTCTGTTTCTAAAAGAACACAGCAGTCTGATTGGTGTGACCTTTAACTGCTTGTGCTCCATTAAAAACATACAGTATAATACCGTCAAGTATCTGTTTGGTTTAGTTTCTTGAAGGAGTTTAGTCAACTTCTTTGAGAAATAGGATGTGTGTTCTTCTGGCAACAATCACCATTGCCATTCTTGTTCCCCCTGTTAATGGTGCAGTAGGATAGAGTTTCATTTCCTTCAGAGCTTTCTGACCTTGTCAGCTTGTGCCACCACAATTCTCTTCTATTTTGCTTGTGCTTGGGATTTGCCGTTGTGTGTGCTTGTCTTTCCGTGGTGAAAGCAATGAAAGCTGATTAACAGAGATACACAAAGCCAGAAGCTATTTCAGCTCTACTGCTGTGCAGACACTATGCACTTAGTGCTGCACACGTCCAGGTTGGACTTTTACTCTCCTGCATCTAGTCTGCCTACTGAACAGCACAAACAAACACATACACAGCCATGGATATGAAAATGAGAAGCTACAGGGGATAACACTGCCTGGATCTAAACCCATTTAATAAAAAATAACATCAATCTGTAATAACAAATAATTACACATAAATGTTGAAAAATGGGTTTCACCTCTATAAACAAATACACTCGCACAAAAACACACATTTACACACTTAAACACGCTTTTATAAAAAAAAGCAAGGTTGAAATGTTGAGGAAAGAAAGAGCATTGTAGAGGCATTTAAATCAAGCTTAAAGAAAAACTCCTGGACAAACAGTCTAAGTACACCATTTTCTATGATGCATTCAAAAGCAGCTAGAATGTAGAGGCAACACAGAACACACAGGAAAACACAGAATGTGTCTTTTCAGATTCAGCTGGCAAAAAAAAAAGAACGAAAGAAAATCGTCAGCCATGTTGGAGTAGCTTTATCTAATATCCCCTCCTTATTATGTTGAGTCTTGCTCTTACGGTGGGGGGACATTTTCTGTACCTCGCCTCATACAAAAATACCCAGAATACACCCAGTGTTAAAGGGGAAGAGTGTAAGCAGAGTATTAACACAGTAAGCAAATTCTCACCTCCTTTTTACGTCCCTCCACTTTGTAGAAATTCCAACAAACCGTCTGGATCTCCTCTTTAACAAATCCTAAAGGGCAGCCATCTTGCCTCCTTCTGTTCTTCTATGAAACAGACTATCCTCCACATCAATATTCATGGAACCAGTCTGACGTCGGCTCTCATCATCAGGAGTCCGGGTGTCGCTGTTTAGCCGGCCTGAGAAGCACATTCATATGTGGATCTGGTGTAAGGCAGTAGAAGTGCAGAGTAGAAAAGATGTGGCAGGTCAGGGGGGGGGAGAGCCTTACTTTGCCGGCAAACTCAAATAATCACAAAATCACTTTCCTGCTGAGTCCTTCCCACACAAAGAGACAGGTTTTCTTTCCCTCCTCTGCTCCCTCCTCTTTTTTTCTTCTTCCCTCAGCCGCACACAATAGTGAACACTATGATGGCTGCCCTGAAGCACTGGAGTGGATTCAGTGAGCAGGACAGGACTTTACCCCCAGTGCACTTTATGTTGAATATTGCACTGGCCTCAACTGTCTGACTGAAGCCTCCACCCCCTTCCTTTCCTCAGACAGGATGCCAAGTGACTCAGGGTTTTTCCCTCCCTTTTCGCCCCGACTATTTTGACTTCCTTCTTTCATTTTCTTTCTTTCTCCGTCATTGGTTACAGAAGTTCCCCTGTTGTGTAATAGCTCTCATTTTGGAGAGCCTTACAGCAACAATCAGAGGTGGCCAGTTTGGAGTCCAACCAGTTGAGCAATGCACTCATTTCCAACGTCTGTGTCTTATTTTGGCACACCTCAAAAGGCTGGCTGTCTCATTTTTAGAGCGTAAGACAACTCTCCAGCCTGCACACAGGCAGCATAGTTTGCTTCATGCGTCTGCCAAGATTCACCTCCTGTTGACACTGGCCACGTGTGCCTGAAAGAGATAGAGAAAGAAGTGTGAGAGAGGAAGGGACTTTAAAGAGCGATTTAAACAAATAATTCAGCCCTGGAAGGTTGTTTTGTACAATTGCACAGACAATTCTGCTTAGGTTTTTGTTGCGGGTTTCTGTGTAACGTCTTCATGCAGAGCTATACGTCTGAGGTTTAGTTTGCAAAGTAAGCAAGAATTTAGTTTTTACATCTTTGATATTAAAGGTGAAAAAGCAAATCTCATAAACCGGTTCAAGGATGTCTGCAATACAATTTAGAGAATGTAAGTTTTAACAAAACATTTTATTTTCATTTATTTTTTATTCGTATTATATTGACATTAAATCATGGTCATAACTTTAACCACAATGCTCAATAGTTAACGGCACCCCCATTCACTGGACTATTTAATTACTCTTTACTTTACTAAAGAGGCGGGTCTGAAAATAATCTCCCTTTAGCTGCAGTTCAGGCTTAAATGGAGACCCCCACCTCTTTCCCACCAGCCCCTGCCTAGCTGCAGTGGCATTTGTTGACTCAATAGTTTCAGGCTCAGAGCAGAAAAGGAGATTTGTTTTTACACAAAATGGGGGAGGGGAAGAGGCAGAGAGGAAGGAGGAGTCACTCTTGCTGCAACTCAGATCCTGTTAAGACAAAATAGAGCGTTTTACATCAGCTCCGTCTTATTTCTTCACATAACTCGGTTGTTACTCAGATGTAGCAG
Organism: Taurulus bubalis; assembly: GCF_910589615.1. Taxonomy (NCBI): domain Eukaryota; kingdom Metazoa; phylum Chordata; class Actinopteri; order Perciformes; family Cottidae; genus Taurulus; species Taurulus bubalis. Next base: position 11,274,841 of record NC_136594.1, read on the forward strand.
GATTTTGAACTGCCTTTGCTTTTAAATCACATAACCCTGTTGCAATTACGTAAAATTAGGTCATTCTTGCTGCTAAACCGCTTAAAACTGATCACAAAAGGAGTATAGATTGAAGAAAGAAACTCAAGGAATTTAAAGCTTTGAGATGTTAATTGTGAAAAGGACCTGCAAATAAATATTAGAAAAAAAGTTTCTGATATGTTGAGTGTGAATGCGCCACGACAGTAAACGGCATTTACTACTGTTGTGTCCGGCACAAATATTTTATTATAGTATTCTTTGAATCTATAACAGTACCGTACAGTATAACAGTACCGTTTTAAAGCAACTGAGCTCTTATCAGAAACAGCTATTTCTGGTTGAAATGAGTTTGCAGGTGACTGCTGGCAGTGGCGTGTTTATGCCTGTCTGTAGTTAATCCTTGTTTGAACAGACTAAAGTAATGTGAACTGCAGCTAATGGCCAGAGAGCATGTGACCACAATATTTAAATCCCCAGATGAGTTATGAAGATTGTAGGAGGGAATGAATGAAATGCCCCTATTCCAACTGCAATCCAGGCCTCTCTGAGCAAGGCAGCAAACTTACCAGTGCACCAATGAAGCGTCCCAGTGATCAATGCTGCAGGGCTTTCAGTGGCTGTTTTGACTTGTCAGCTTCCTTCTATCTCCCTGGCCCTGCTCCCTCAGACCGCTGCTGTCAACAAGAAGAAAGAACTTTTCTGGTTAGATAATATGTTTAATACACATTGACGCTTTTGTAACTGCTGTCATATATCTATATGTTCAGTGAGCTGCATGAAGGTCAAATTACTTTTTATATAATCAGGCAACAAGCTTGTGTATGTTTTCTCTTTCTGAATAAACATAATCATGTGTTACTGTTTAAAGTAACAGGGTTTGAGTCTCCAAAAGTGCACTTAGTGCATTCATCAGTGCTTATCTTGCTTGCGACATAAAACGGCTACATTGACTTTTGGCGAGTGTATTACCAGCGGTTTGGCAGCAGAGCTCTTTGCCGCTTTTGCTGCTTCCCCTGAACGCTACTGTAACTTGTAAATCAGAGATTATCTCCTCATTCCTCTCACCTTGTCACATTTCAAAGGACTGGAGGCGTGGGCCGTCACCTCGTCTGCAAACACAGAGCTCTGGCCTCACGCTGACCCAGGGTCATCAAAATTTAGGCACACTTGTCACTTGACGGATTTCACACCTAAAGATGATAATGAGCATTAGAGACTGTTTTTCTTGTGGGCGCAGTGCTCTTGTTGATTTATGCAAACAAAACCAAGGCAGGCTCCTATACTGGCTACTAGGTCAAAGCTACAGGCCTCTGGTCTTAAGATCTGTGTGTCACTATAAGCCACGCGCTGGTTTATAGCCCTCCTCCCTTACCGGCTATGTTGTTCTTTCATGAAAAAATGTGGTAAATCATGAGCTCACATTATCAAGTTGGGTGGTGAAACCACAGAGGGAAATTAGTCATTCTTTTCAACGTTTTACTTGCCATGTGAAAAAATGCAACTGTCAAAAATCTGAAAGTCTATTGAACGACAAAACTTACAGTTTGAAGTTCAATTGCTACATTTCCTTGTAGCTTATAGGTGCACATTGATGTAGTAGAGATTAGAGAGCTGAACCACGTGTGGAAAAGTACAATTCTTGGTAACCTTAATATGTTTTGATTAATTAAGCCTTGTAGTCTGTTTTTAATGAACAACAGCTTTTTCATCTCAATATTTGAATGGAGACAGTTCTTAATGTTTTTTTATTGAGCTCTATGGCGCCAACATGATTGTTGATTGATTTTACCTTCAGGCCATGTCCACACTAAAATATACACATATCCACACATTTTGACCACCAAAATAGATCTTTTATAAAACTATTTATTTAACACGAGTATGGACTCATGTGAAGAGTTTTCTCTTGTTTTGTCATTTCAATGTAAATAGCACGCTTTAAAACAACCTAAATATTTGTATTGTATGTGGATTGAAAACATTAGTAAATAGCTTCTCTTTTATTTACCCACCTTACTGTGAATGGGACCTCACTTTGCTGCCTGGAAAGGCTTTTATATTTGGTGAGAGTAATTTGGTCCTAAATAAGGTGGAGACGCAAATAAGTGCAGGCTGATTTGTGACGAAAACATTGATTTACGGCTTTCTTTACATTGGTGGGAGAAAAGGGTGACATCTGAGGCGCGACAGCGCCACTAGGACTCGTTGTGAAGCTGAGAAAACCAGCACTTCTCACAAGCACCAGTGGTGTTAGCACACATCTCACCTGGGGCAATCCAAACACACATACGAACTCTCGGTAGGGTAATAACTAGGTATCCTCTGCCTGGGCCAATACACAAGCGACTGACCACAGGATCCCCCCTAACAAGATGTCACCCACTGCTGCCCCTCCTCCTGTAGTTATCTTAAAAGACAAGGGAGAGTCGTTAGTGTGGGTCTCACATAGCCTAATTGTTTAAGCCACAGCAGGGGGTCTGGGGCAGGGTGGTGGTAGGGGGCCGGGGGTTTAAAGAGGGAGAGTAACTGGAAAATAGTTATTTTACATTAGAGAGCTCCAAAATGTGGTGCCATTTCACACTATTTCACATTCCCTGCACATTTGTAACTGCAGCACTTTTGTCCCGCTTCACAATGCCTCTCTGTCTGCGGTGTGTGTGCCACCTAACGATTGACAGAGTTCCTCCCCAGGCACAGCAGGGTTGGACAAGGCCAATAACGGCCGGCCGCATTTCCCATGGCGACCAACTGCTTCTGAGAGGTTTGAGAGCTGGTTCGCGCATTCAGGCTGCAGATGCTTCCATCCTCCGCTGACACACCGCCCCCAGCTGAAGCCTCTGTAGGCACGGCCCTCTATTAAGTGCGGGGAAGCCCTTTTTTGTTTTTTTTAACCAGGCGTGTGATATACAGTATACGCCTCTCACCCACTCCTCCAGCTCTGGATCCCAGAGGGGAATCACCGCCTGGCCCCACGCCCGTTTGGTTCACTGCCATGAGACGGTTTCTTGTGTCGTGGCTAAAATGAAGCTAAAAACTTAAATCAGACGAGAAAGGACAGTAAAAACTGTTTAAGGTTAAACAACGATTTCCCTTGGTAAATAGACTTGTAGAATGGACATTTGACACATGCTAGCAACTCGTCATGGAGCTAAGTAAAGTCACACACTGAAATAATCACATGCCCCATGGTGTTCAAGATTAGTATTGACAAACCGCATGCCCTTAAAGCACTGAGGCCCCACTGTTTGTGAACCACATTCACTGGTGTTTGGCAGGGAGCAGATGATGACCCCTGCTGGTGAAGCATGATGACCTACGATGCATCTGAGCCTCCTTTAAAAGAGATTGAGTGTTGCAGTAATACTGTCCGTTGCAGTTTTCCTTTGCTTTTGACTAATTCTACCTTAACATTGGTGCTTTCATAGACCCTTTGCACCTTTACTTATTTTAGAAAAGTTATTAAATTCGTATTATATTTATCTATTCTATTTATTGTGGCCTACGTCAATATAAAAGTAACACAACTGAAGTGACAGAAAACCGTAGGACTGTTTTGCAGAGGCACATGTTTGTGTCTGTTAAAAATGAGATGCAGCCACTCTGCGTGCAGACAGCTGGCACTTGACATTTGTGATTGTTAATGTCACATCTCACTACAGCAGCCTCATATGCCCCCATACTGTCGAGACAACATCCTGATTCACCACCCTCGTACAGTTGGCCTCTGGCTTTGCCCTCACCTGCCTGCCAAATGTCGCAGCAGCAAACACTCTGCTGTAGCAGCCAGAACTCATCAAGGCCTCCTTTTATTCCTGCCCAAGACGAGTAAGATCAGATAAGGGTTACTGCTTTCGAAGGGTCCCGGTCTATTTCTGTATCATGAAGACAGCAGTGTACGTGAATTACTCTTCAACACCATTTTTTTTTTTTAAATGTATTGCTGGTGGAACAAGTACTGATCGGTAACAACATCACAACTCCATTAAAAGTTCCCAATTAAAAATATTACTAAACTAAAAGTAAAATAAACTTCATGTAGAAAGAAAAACTTCAAAATGTTACTGTATTCATTGTAAACTATTTGCACTTGTAATTGCCTGCATATTCCCATTTAATAATGTGTTATATCTCTACTTCACTATATTTCTGGGGGAAACTAATTAAGATTTTATAAAAAAACATTATGTACTTTTCAGCTCGTAGTGGCCCAACACTTTACTACAACATTTAACGTTGTATTTTTGTTCAGTTTGTCATCTATGGGTGTATATTATTAATAGTGTATGTGCGCCACATCAAGTTTTTCTGTTATTCCAACACTGGAATATTGTTATTTTCAAAATAAGTAAACATTTAACTTTTGCACCTAGCTCAGAAGCTACATGGCTTCTATAGATATGACGGTAGACAATGCAAAGGATTGTTGCTCAACTTGTTGCTCAGCCTGGAAGGATGCGCAACCAGTTGCATGCTACTCAACAGGCTGCCCAGCAGCAGCTGCATCCTCATTGCTTATCTTTGCATTGGCAGCTGAGACAGTCCTTCCAGATAGCACAGACATGAAATCCTCCCTTCACCTGCTCCAGAGTTGGCTCAGCATGACAAGCACACAGCGCAACAACTGCCCCCACAGCCATGTTGTCTATCACCAGACAAACTTCCCTTACTCTGAACTGCTGAACCATAAAACACTTAAACCTGACAGGAAATACAAAAAGATAAGAAACGCAATGGTACGATTTTACTCCCAAAACAGTGCGAGGGGATGGTGGCTATAAGGCTCAGATTAAGGCATCCAGACGGCAGAGACAGTCTGGCATTACGATAATGAAGGTGATGTTTTGCAGCAGCAAAGATGTGCTTGTGACTCAGAGTATGTAGCGTAACAGCTGTGCCGTGACACATAAGCCCCCCTCCGCAACCCATCACTGATTGTGGCAAGTCCTTGGCTGTGACCTTGCTCTCTCTCTGCCCACGCCGTTTTGAGCAGGAGATGGTTGACGATCAATTTCAGCAGCGAGCGCGCTGCGGAGGAAGGCAGCATATGGTTAGACATGATTTACGCACAAACACGAGCGCTCCCTGATATGCACCCCACACAAACACCCTCCACTCACAAACAAGCACTTACATAAATTATCATGTTTTGTGCTGCTGCAAGTATTACTGGTGAACCAGTAATGGTGGTTGCAGGTCTGTGGTTTCGCAAAGAAAGGATAAAAAGGGGATGTGGGGAAGAAGTAATGTCTGCAGCCCAAAATGTGAGGAAAACTTTTCTTTAAAAGGTAATTGGTTAAAGATTGTCTTCTTCAAGGTATTAAAGGATAGGTTCACTTTTTGTTTGTTTGTCTCAACAACACAGGCTCATATGCATCATATGCATATGTAGATTGAAACAGGTTTTGCATTCTGTAATCATTCCTCCTGTTCGTGCTGGCAAATTAATGATTTGTTGATGAAGGACAAAATCTAGTCTGTGTACAAATGTATTCCAAATTTTATCTGAAGCTACTATGAGGCTTCAGTGGTCTGAATAAATCAAATCAAGTGGATGTCCTTGCCAATGTCACATAGGATATTTTTTAAATTACAAACAAAAGGTGGACAAACAAGATAATAAAATATTAGATTTTAAGGCTAATGAAGAATAACTCTGAGAGTCTAAATTTCGAAATTCCTCATGAGCCTTTCACCCATTAATGATTTGCATTTGACCCTCGGTTCATTGCCTCGTTCTCGACTCCATTCCACCTCTCCATCTCAAATATTCCTTCTAAAACATAATTTTATTTAAATCATTTGTATACTCGGGTAGCGTGAAAAAAACAAAAAACATTACAATTTCTAGATACGGTTGCCTCTAAAAGGCTCTCAAAATGGCGACGACTGAGCCGGTGGCTCGTAGCTAACGACGCTAACGGAAAGCATGCTTACAGAGCTAACAGTGTTTACCCGAGGGAGAACCGGAGGATGGCTGCTACGATTCTGCAATGACGCTATGTATCGGGAGGCATTATCAGCTGTAATCGCCATATGACAGCAGTGCAAAGCGGCAGGTCGTGAGATAACAGTGACGCCTGCTCAGGTGCACTAATATGCACTAAAAGCATGCACTGCTACATCAACAAAATAAGGAGACGCTCGGATAACAACACACACAGAAGGAGACTGACTTTATTCTCTGGTCAGGTAGACATTACTCGACTATATCTGTTGTATATTGCTCCTTTTAGCAGCACTGTGAGTGGTGTGTAAATCCTTCAGATGTGTCAAATCTGCAGGAAGCAACAAGCAGGAAGGATATTAGAATCTGTGTGTTGTGCTCTAACCTCTGACCTTCAGTTACCATCCTGCACAGCAGAGGTTCAAGATGACTCGTAGATTATCGAGTGCTGGACATCTGTGGTGCTGTGATGTTTTGTAGTTTTCTGATGTGGTTGTGATAAAAGCGTAATCTGGGTGAGCTAGACCTCCGTTCCAGTGAGGTCAAGCAAACGGGGTATTTGAGCTGTGAACACATTCAATTGTATTCCGGTCAGGGTTGTGTCATGTGACTGGTACAACCTCAGTGTTGTTGACCAGATTAACCAAAGAATAAAATGTCAACAAATATGGGGTAAAAGTGATCAGTTAAATCCGGGATTTGGAATTTCTCATTCGTTTCTCACTTTTACTAAAAGGACAGTGTGTAGGATTAGGTGGCATCTACCTATCTCACCTATATTTGTAGTCCAACTTTGTAGTCCTTGTTCCTAGCTGTTATTCTTTTTCTGTCTAAATACATAAAAAACGGTCAAAATCCTTTGGTACATGCATGTAAAATAAATATGATTCTGATTGCATCCAACTGAATACCCCTCCGCTCACTTCTCCCGTTATCAGACGCGTTACCGCAAAGTGCAAAACCACGGTAACGGCGTTTGTCTCGCTCACAGGCCATCTTTAAACAGTAATACTCCTTCAGGAGCTACAAAAGTCACACGGCGACTGGTGGGAGCGCGGTTTTGCACTCCAAGGCTGACGTTGCCGCAGTTTCACAAGCGTATCGGGGGACGGCAGTGGCTTTCTAATAGTTTAATGTAGAAACAGGGTGTTGGCAGACTCACCCACTCCCTATATGGATATGAAGAGCTCACTCTGAGCTAACAAAAACACAATGATTCTTAGTTTCAGGTGATTAAAGAAAACATAGTTACAGTGGCGGATTCAGGCAGTCTGAGGGACAGAGGCGATTAGTTCAAAAAAGACACCAGAAAGTTTTCTAGTATGTAGGGCCAATGTTCCCAATTTAAGGGCATCCATTAGTGCACTGCATCTTGCTTTCTCCACTTGAAGGGTACCCTAGAGGGCACTTCATCATCTATTATCTACTAGAAGGGCACCATAGAGGGCACTTTATCATGTTTAGCTACCGTAGGGGCATCCATGAAGGCACTTTTGCTGAGTGGCACCGGGGGGTGGGTCGCCACCCTCTAAATCACATTGCATAGTTATGAAAATGACATTCCATTTCTGCTAATAGATCCCCCTAAATTCTACACCATGGCCCTGTAAAGTAGTTTTTTTATGTGGGTACCAAGAGGAAGGTAAGAGTTAAGTAAAGTGTAATTCTAAAACATTTCGACTCAACCCCCCGGTTTTCTTATTTCCTGTAGTTCAAAACCCGAACTAATGATTCCCAGAGATAAACTCACAGGTTAGTCAAAGCCTACCGATGCTTAGCTGTCTGACTTTAGAGGAGAAGAACTTAACTTCTTACATGTAACATAACATTGTAAACTAAGTACTTTGTCTTCTGTCGTTCCGTTTGAAACACAATTTGAGTTTTAATACTCAAGTTGAAATGAATAAGAACTCTGTAGAAACGAAGGACGATTCTTGAAAATGTCTATTTAAATCGTCGTATAATGAGCAATACAACATGACTTCCCCTTGACATCATGTAACAAATTAAAGCTTCTGTCTACAGGAAGACCATTAAACCTGCCTGTCTCTTGTGTTTATGTAACTGAACGTAACTGAGATTTTTTACTTTTGGTTCAATTCTGATTCACATACGTCTCTACGCAGTCTGACATGAACAACGAAGCAAACCGTAGTTTAGTTAAGTTCAGTCTCAGCGTGTCTTTTTCCTGCTTCTTGGAATACTTTATCTTGACAAAAAAACATTTGGCAGCAGTGGGCTTTCAGCTCATTTTTACAGAGAGCTTCACCATAATGATATTTTTATTCTGGGAGACATGGCCTAAATGATTTCATGTGCTAATGCAATGGGCTTGGCCATCCCCAAGGCAACAGCATTGGTCTCATTAGGGTTTCCAGTCATGGAAGTAGTGAAAAAGGAAAAGCGCTGATGGGGTCGTTAAATACATCATCAAAGAGGTGTGTCTCTGCTCTCTCGTTATAACTTAAGATAACGCAAAAAAAAAGCTTCTCAGTTAGGGGAAAGGGAGGCTGGTATACAAGGGAAAGTTAGGGTTTGCTTGAATTTCAGTTTTTGTATTTAATTACAGAGTCATAATTCATTTTACATGTCTAAGAAGAACATTTAATTTAGCAGTAGTTAATGACATCAGTTGTGTAGATTGTATTTATTATAGTATAAAACATTAGAGCTAAAAAAATAGTTTTGCTCTAATGTTGCACTTAATTTGCACCTCTTCTTTTGTGAGCAATATGTATTTAATGAGAACTTAAATAATGGCTTTTTTACCTAAATTTATATATATATATATGTGACTCTTTATAACCATAGAGGACACTATAAATGCTTTAATATAAATCATACTTCTTTTAACACCTGCTGTTGAATTTAACTGGTGCAGGATACCATTAGTGATTCTAGACGCTGGTCTGTGGCTGGGACATACATTACCTACATTAAATGTCCACTAGAGGGCAATGTGTCCAATGCATTCAGTCTGATGTCACAGGTTTCATAAGGGCGACAAACCACACAAAGAGAAATGACAATGAGTCCGTTATTACACCGTGTGCAGATTAGAAGAGTGAAGCATCCCAAAAAACTGATCATTACCTTGATATGAAAATGTTTTTTTCAATTCTCCTTCAAGGTGTCATATTATTATTTTTGCCACTGCTCTTCACACATGATTATTGAGCCATTTTATGGTGGTGTCTTTTTACAGTATGCACCTGGCAATGTCAAACTACAAATGAAATCCAGTGATCATCAAGCATGCAGTGGATCATTTATTAATAATCAAAATATAAAATTAAAAAGAGGACCTTAAGCAACAAATAAAATGTTGTTCTTGTTACATTTTTACTTGTTTGTTATTAGCTATGATGTGTTTGAAGGGTCTGTGCATATGAAGTCTGCAGCATTTGGCATGCAGGAAATGGCAATAATGAAAATCAGATTTAGTGAAATAATAATCAATACATTTTATTTTCTAAATGTCTTTTTCCAACAAAGAGGAAGCTGCCTGCATCCTCTTCGAGCATCTTTTCCTATTCGTCTCTCTCTCTCTCTCTGTCGCCTTCATTCCTCCCTCCCTCCCCCCTCCTGTGGGATCATGGGAATTGTGCAAGTAGCGTGGCGTTCCACGCTCTGCCCGCGGCGCTCCAGGAGGAGGCGTGCAGTAATGACCTGCTCCTCAGCTCGCTCGCCATCATCGCCCTCACAATTAATTCCCGCCTAGCGTTCCTCTGTGGGGAGGGGGGGATGAGAGTGTGGGCTCCCTCATTAGAGCTCCTTGTAATGTGTCTGGCAGCAGTTCCCATCCTGCCACTTCTGCCCTTCCACTGCTGCTACCATGTTTGTTTTATAGATGCCTCCCTCTATACTTTCCTGCCTCACAGAATGACTGACACCGAGTGTAAAGGTGCACCTGGTCTGTGTTTTTATCCATCAGGGCTCTCGGAAACACATGAATACACCTTTCACATTTGTGACATAGAGGGGAATATTTTGAGTAGGTTATTCCAGGTCCATTCAGCTAGCGTAGAAGCCTTTTCACAACAAACACAATTCATGGAAATGTCCAATGTACTGTCACATTAAAACGCCTTCAGATAAGGTGATGACATTCAGAACAGCTGGTGGCACCAAACTCAGGCTAAGCACTGAACTTTTAAAACAAGTGGAGCAGAGTCTGACCTGGATTTCAACTTTGAGCTTGACCAGGGATATTTTACAGTTTCATCTTACCACCGCCTGCTTAGAACAGTTGGTCTGCCTGCATATTTTATTATTTTCATAAATGTGAAAGAGTTGCAACATAAGGAATAAAGAACCAAGTTTTTCACACCATACTGTATATAATGGAGAGGATTTTTATCGTTGATTTGCAAGCAGTCTTTTTGAAATACTGAATGGAAAAGACAACAATGTTTAGTCCTTGAAAAAAACATAATAAAGAAAAAACTTTAAAGTTGGTACAATTATGTAATGTTTTATATATGTATTATATTAAACATGTATCAAATGGCAATGGGAAACAATTTGACAATGTGAAAGAGCAGAGGTCACTTGTCTATGGAGAACTTTCAGCTCATTGTTCATCTGCTGGCCCAGAACTCTAAAGGTCCTGTAACTTAGATGCCCATATTATTTTGCTATTTAGAATTAGGTCTAGGTGCTAAATTGATACCGTGGAAGCATCAACACACTTCTCCAATCCACGGAGAAAGGCACACATCCCGTATTAAGAAGCCGTGCCAGTTAAACGAGCTGACAGTCACCGGTAGAAATGCCTCTAAACTCTTTGTAGTTGACACACACAGCGAGTCCCCCGCTGCAGTGACGCTGTGAAGATGGCGACAATGTGTGGAAGACCGAAACCACTGACCAATCAGAGCAGGCTTCTTTGGGAAGAGGGCTTAAAGAGACGGGCGCTAAAACGAAGTATTTCAGACCAAATAATACTGTGTTTTTTAAATATTAAAGTATTTAAACATGCTCTAGCAAAACCCAAAATTGAAGTATGAACCTGAAAGTGAGCATAATGTCTCCTTTAACATTCTGGTTCACGCTCACCTCTCTTATTGTGTCTTTTGACAATGGCAGCTGTTTTTAGCCTAAAAAGAATTCACCACCTAAACATTACCAAACAGCAGACAGACACATTAAGCAACTAGCTGGTGAACATAATGAAAATAATTAGCAGCTAAAAAAGGTAGATATTCACTAGGAGTTGGTAGAGATCAAACTCACAAACAAAATATTGAACTTACACTTGCCGAGTTGCCAGAAACACAACTCCAAATGCATGATAATGCGAGGATGCTTTCCCGTTCCTGACTACTGTTCTGTGTAATTGTATCACATGCAGGCACCTGCTTTTATGTGTGTGGGTTTTTCAAATTAATTAAACGCCATATGCGTGTACGTAGTGGTGCACAGCGTGTGGCGCACGTGAATGTAGCGGAGGAGAACAAAACAATCCATTTAGCTGCTACCGTGTTCCAAAAATGAAAACGCAAAATGAGGAAGAGGCTTCTGAGGAGGGAGAGACAACGAGAGGTTCTGACTCTTGCCACTGATGTTGAAAGTGATTGAGCCAGTGTCATTGATTATGCTGTACCAAAAAAAAAAGAAAGAAAAGGGTGCGACTAAATCATTTGCCAGTGCGATCAACTGAGAACGTGGAAAGGTTAGTCTGGAGCCAATCCCAGCTGAGAGGCGGGGTACAGCCCGGACAGGTCGGCAAACAATCACAGGTCTGACACAAACCATTCACACTCACATTCACACCTACGGGTAAATTATAGTCCTCAATTTACTAATGGACTGTAGGAGGAACCCGGAGAAAACCAACCCTAACAAGGGGAGAACAAGCTGTCCAGCGGGTTCAAAACCAGAACAGTGTTAACCCCCGCACCACTGGGCCACCCCTACTTTGCTTCCCAAGATGAATTATTTGTACTATGAACAAGACCTGTTTTTAATTGTAGCACAAAATCGTGGGGGATACGAAATGCAACGTAAATAAAAGCTGACAATGTCCTGACCAAGGCAACATATATCTTTCACTGCAGTGTGATGCTGTTTGCACTCATCGGTCGCCACGCGCTATGCAAACACAATACAAAAATAATAAACTGTACAGTACAGTATATCCTACAAACTCGGTATAAAACCAAGGAGCAGACTTATATTCTTTTGAGACAACTTAATATAAAGCATCGAGGAGAAAAAAATGTTGTACACTGCATGCGGTGTATGCTGAGGAAGTTGACACAAACCGAGACCATGCATTTCTGAATGTATCAAACGTAAACATGTCAAAAGTTTGGAAATGATGCCAAGTGTGGGCTGTTTAGGAGGACAGACCAGTAGGTGTGATACTATAGATGAGTTGTCTAAGTATGTGGAGAACAGTTCTCAGTGATCCTGCACCTTACATCCCTCTGGTGTGACAAACTGCATGCAGTGTCATGTGACCAGGTAGAAACCATTTACAATAGACTTGCTGTAACAATAAAGCTCATCCTGAGAAAACACGGATAGTGAGCTGTTTGCACACAGAACCTTTTAAATAACACAATCTGAAAGACATTGACTTCTGCAAACTATGGCACAAATACTTTGCTCTACTACATTGTTTTTTTTGCACAGCTATTGTGCAAGAGACAGATTCAGCACCTGCCATTGTGGTCAAAGCCCAGGCTGTGGCTCATAGTCAATGCGCAGATAAATAGAGGCTGGTACTGGTAGACAGTTCTGTGAAAGAAGTCAAATTGTATTTATTTCATCCGATATTGCTGAAACTCTGCATGCTCACCTTGATCTCAGTCTCTTAATCCAGAACTTTACCGGTTGATGCAGCACTTCTAACTTTGATGCACTGTAAGATGTAGTGCATCAAAGTACACAAACGTGTACACAATGTATACTTGGGCACGAGGTGGCCCTGATCGAAGGCCGCATGTTGGAGAATGTTGAAAAGTCAGTGGCGAGAATCTTTTGAGCGACCAACAAGCTTAAAATGACAAGAGAACAGGACTAGACAGATTCTAAATGTTATGTCTAACTTACAATTTGACCAAAACCATGCCTGAAAGCCTGAGTATTTCTGTTCATTTGTACGTAAAAATTAACATCCATCACAGCTGTGTAAAAAACAAAACATCATACAGTAAAATGTTTTGTGTTAATATGTATCTTCGTATAAAGCGGACAACAAATTTATCTCAGGTACACCTGATATTCACATGCAATCTGAATCAGGATATCATATACGTGTATAAGGGAAAATGCATCTTAATGGAAGGTGTAAATGCACATCGATCATATTGTAATCGGATGCAATGCAATCTTTGCAAGTGAAAAAGCAATCTGTATGCGCCTTGCCTAACAAGTTGAAAGGTCACCCAACTCTGTCACTTGCTATCTGAAGCAAACTCGTATTCAAGAAAAGCATCCATAAAATACAAGCATGGCCAAAGGACTGCAGACGGCTGCAAGCTCAGCAAAAGAAAGTAGAGCCCAGAAGCATCACTTTCCTTGATTTGGGACATATTTATTGACCAGTCTCATTTAATTTCCCTATAAAGTTACAATATTCTCTAATAGTGTGATAACGAGACTGTTATTAATACTAGTTGTGAATGAAAAGACTTGCGATCAGATGTCATTATCTAGATAATCAAGATCGAGATCACCCGGTAATAGCAGATGTAAATGGAGCATTAATATAAATAGGAATTCGGATTCCACTCTAAACCGAGGAACAGAAAAAATTAAATCAACAACAACATTTCAACAGCTCCATTGCCAGCTGTTGTATAAAAGTAATATCGCTGCTGCAGCGACCAATGTTGTCGTGTCAACATGTAAACATCCAAGTGTGAGCGCACGCACAATGTGGTGTGAACCACTTAAGACCGAGTCACATCCCGAATGTGACTCCTGGACTTAACCGGGTGCTTCCAAGATGTTTGTGTTTGCCGAAGCCGTTTGCTCACCCTCGCTGACAGATGAGCACTGTAACAGTGTTTGCACATATTAGCACAAAAACAAAAGTGTCCCCATTCCCAGTTCATGAGAAGGGACTTGTCTGTGTTCGATACATTTTGCTTTTTTGTTTGTAGAACATACCTGTTTTCGGTGGGTAGCTGCCTCAGTGTGTAGAAGGAACAATGAAGAATTTCCTTGAAAAATATAGTTTCCCAACTATATATAGGAAAGCACTGATGATACTGTATTGATTGTCAAAAACACTTTATCTATGCAACGGCAGACAGCGGTTGATTTTGTGATACGTTTCCATATTGGATGTTACAAGGACTGATGAATCCAAATGAAGATCCCATTATGCTAACTGCATAAAAGTACACTTTATTTTGCTTTATTATATTCCCTTACTTACAGCATCACAATATATTAATTTGTAACTCCTTATCATAACAAGTCGCCTGATTCTTGCCAATACCCAGACATGGTGTATTCCCAGTGTGAGGTCTCTTGATGAGTTTGAGGTCAATGTATTTGAGTGGGTGTGAAAAACATAATTTCTCTAAAATCATTTTGGTGAAATAATAATAAGAACCAACCATACTTATAGTCACATGATTAAAAACACAATACATGTTGGGAGCCAACAAAGGCGTCGCAGGCTAGAAAAGGTTAAGAAACCTTCAATAAGGGCCCGTCTTCTATCGGGTTCAGTGGCACTAATTTGTTGGTGAGAGTTGGATTACAAATTACAAAACAAGAAAACATTCCACACCGTTTGACATTAACTTCAACCGAAGCACAGCTTACCGTTTTATAGACACCCAACTCTTCCACAACAACACAGTCCTGTTTATCGTCTCTGGTAGTTTAATACCTTCTGACATTGAAGAAGGATCATTATTGTCAGAGTGTTTACATTCATGGAGCAGGAAAACCCTGCGACAGGTTCGAGCAAATATTGATTGTATGCCACACGGTGGCTTTTAATTTCAGCCCATGACCTTTGTCACCTGCAACACGACTGTTCTGATATCCTGGCGGTGAAGCAGCCAATCAGGACAAACACGAGCTCCTGAGCTAACTAAACTTCTGGCCTTCACAACTTTAACACTTAATAATCATGCTGCTGAAATGAAACACACACCTAGTTAGAGAAGTTCAAAGTTTGTTTGTTTTCTGCACTACATGTTTTGTTCTGAAGACACCACTCTCTGTTCTTAACAAATCCTGCACTAACCATGGTGTTAATATAAGAAATCCTGTGATGATGATATACTGTGCATTGGTATGGGGAAATACACAAAAGTGCATGTTATACAACTTCCATTGGCTGATGATACAAACAAGTCAAATCAGAAATCAGATTATTTAGTCTGCCAAACCCTATCAGTCCCAATTGAAAGTGCCCTTGGCCCCCAGTCTGTTAACATAAAGTCCACTGCCAGAAAGTACTATTTGATTCAGATCTCAAAAATCAAACCAATCCTCTCTGACCCTCACCTGGAAAGTCATTAATGTATTTATCTTTTCAAGACTTGACTACTGTAACTTCTCACTGGTTTTAACAGACGGCAGTATTATATCGATTGATTTTATCGTTTCTTCTATTGTACTGTGTAATCAGGGTTTAACTCTGACCTTAGATTGCTTTGTTGGGCCTCACTGTTGAGCTTTCTGTAGTTTTATTTCCTTGCTTTCTGTTAAAGCACTTTGTAAACTCTGTTTTTAAAAGTGCTGTCAGAATAAAGTTACTATTATTTATTTTAAGTACACTAACAAGTACTGTACTTAAGTACAATTTGAGGTACTTGTACATTATTTGAGTATTTACATTTTCTTTATATTTAATTATACTAATTACTTTGTTATGTTATGGCGCGTTTACGTCAACTCATTCAAACCATAATAACGAGATGCCGAGTTGTACAAAAATGGCACATTAGCTTCCGACTTGTAAATCTTAGTCAGAGACGTTGGGAATATCTGGTGGCATTGATATCTCCCACTTGGTGTAAATAACTGCAGTAAGCGTCAAACAACCGGTGGAAGGTTAGAGCTATAAAAAAAATATTGATTCATTAAACAAATTGATTCAACTGATCCGTGGCAATTTTAGTGGGGCCACATAATATACAAACAAGAACGTTTGATGATACAATCCAAACATAGATATATCACATTGAACCATACTCTCACAACCAAGTGTTCAAGTGAGAAGCTGAAGACACCACACCTAAAGTAACCATTTGCGTAACACATTCATATAGACTGATGGATAGATCAGAAAATGAAAATGTAAATCTTGCATTTGTTGGTGCATTTGTTAGCACAATGTGCTAAAACAGGGGTGGCCAACCAGTCAGAGACTAAGAGCCACATTTTTTACTGTGTTACCGCAAAGAGCCACATCATACCCCCCCTTGAGTTTGACACCAGTGGTCTAAAGTATTTGCAAAATCAATAAAAAGATTTAAAAAAAAACAAAAAACAACAACTTTCGATATGAACGCAAGAGCCGCATGAAACCAGGCAAAGGCCATGCAGCCTACATGCAGACGCAGTGCTTTCTACCCATGTTACTTGAGGTTTTCTGTGGAAGTGGTTGTGTGTAGGTGCTGACATCTGTACCAGACTGTGTGCCAGGAGTCGGCTTTCTTTCAGAAAAGCTACTAACTGGATAATTAAGGGTGCTCTATACACTCCAATTATCAGGCGATGGGAAAGGGAGGAGGGATCGCTCAGCTGTATCCGAGGAAAGCAGCGTAAAACCGGGTGATACACATCAAATCACAGCAAAAGGCTAATGTGTGCGAGGTGAGGGCGCCATACATCACAGCCTGCAGGAGGAAATGAGGCAGGTTTCTAAATAAATACTGCCAAGGTTGCTGCTGCTCTGTGGCGCATCACTGCCAAACCATAATCTCATACTGTTTATTTTCCAAAGTTGCGCTCTCGCTCTGTCTCTCTCTCACTCTTTCTGTCTGTGTCATTCTCTTCATGCTTTAAAGGCCTCAGAGGAATGCTGTTTACCATAACAGTCTGTGTGAGCCCGTCAGAAACACCTACAGGAGACGCAGTCGAGCTCCTCCCTTTTCCTGGTCAGAGTTTTAATAAAAAAATATAATTCCACTGTAAAACAACTGTGTCCCCGTTTTCTTTTTATGACAAAAATCTATACATCCTCCGAGTTTGTTAGGCCTCTAAACACTTTCCAACAGGGAGAAACACAGAATGCTTAAAAAAAAAACAACACACACACACACACACACACACACACACACACACACACACACACACACACACACACACACACAGGTTGAAATCCCAGGAAGCCAGCTCACCCCACCATTTACACATTATATTTTTCACCAAATATATATGCCTCACAAGCAGAGAAAGGCAGACTGCATGTATCCATGCTCCTATGCATCTTCACTGTCTTTCTTCAGACAGATGTGAGCACAGTGCTCGGATCAAATTGAGACGGATGAATCAATGGTTTCACACCATCACCCCTCAAACACCCATATCTTATGACTTCACTCCTCTGTGATTCCATTTCCATCGACTAAATGCGGGCTACATTTAAATCTGGGGTCATGGTTATTAATTACTCTACCGAGTTCAGTTGAAAGCCCAAGGAAACAGGAGGAGGAGTAGTCGCACGGGGAGCGACGCCGGAGCACGCAGGCAAGAACAAAGGCCTGCCACGAGGGTTCATGCCTCCCACTGCTAGACACCCACATTCTGCCGTGGCTCTGCAGACAGAGGTTAGGACCACCTAGGCAGATTTCCCCTGGGGGCTATTATCGCCCGAAAGATAAAATGATTTTCAGACGGAGGCGCTTCCACACACAGAGATGCACTGGGTCTGATACTGACGAAAATAACGCTTCAAGGATGCTTTCCTTTTTTGGTAATGTAACTGTCAGTCGTGTATGAGAACAAAAGTTCTGATTCATCATTATTTTAGGGAAAAGTCCAGACAAATGTATTCACAAACTCCTTTCTGTTTGCCATAAGTGCTTTTTGTAGTATCAAACGAAGATGTGCTTTTATTGTAGTGTGAAAGGGGAACTACAAAAATGATCAAAACAAGGACAGAAGAAAAACATGTATGTCAATTGTACGAAACATAGGATGAAAGATTATGATGAGCCTGCAGGAGATGTGGAAAAGGCCAAGTTCACAACCAGTGGCTGTTAAAGTTTGACAGGCCACACAAAGTACAGGAGATACTTTCATCAACAGTTGAATGTCGAGACACAGTTTGTTGATCACGAAATATTTTTTAGCCTTTACGTCAATCCGTCCATGGATCGAAGTCGGTCTCTGAACAGAGACTTAGTTTAAAAAAATTCATTAAATCAATCTGTAATGAAATGAAACCAGATGCTTTCTCTAATGATTTCTCTTTTCATGTCTGCATCTGAGAATCAAGATGGCATGTGCAGTTAAAAGACTTTACATAGCTTCAAACACTAAAAGAGTCAGCAAAATCTGAGTGTGTTAACTTGTACCTGCTCACTCCGACTCATGACTTCATCTTCATTCAAAAAAGTGGTGCTCAATAGCTAATTTTGTGTTTTATTTCTTGATTAAAGACGGATAAAAGATGAAAAAAAAACATGTCAAGTGTGTGCACCCGGAATAGGAGTAATCACAGCTCAAAGGTGTGTTGATGACAGACACGACTGTTTATCAAGGTCTTCACAACTAGCCACCATATACTTAAACACTTACTTCTGTCGACTGGTTTCTGTTCACACCACTGCTGCTGCTGCTGCTGCTGCTTTGGGGCTTTGCTGATCTGTTGCACCCTTCAAAAGTCTTTCCAAGCCCAAGTTGTTGGTACGTCACCACGCCTACGAGGATCGACAGCCATCGACAGAGCGATGGTTTGACAGCTGTTGGATGAAGAAGAGGAAGTTTTAGGGCCAATGTCTTTTGAGTCAGGTCAGCTAAAAACAAGATGTGAACCAACATAATGTGCTGTGAGTTCAGCATCCTTACAGTCAATGATGTATTAGTGAGTTTCATCATTTGTGTACATGGTAATATGTTATACTGAAATAAGTAGAATCTTAAAAAATCTATCAAAACTGAAGATATCTTACCTACAAAACAAGTGTTAATGAACCAAATGTCACTTCTAAACTACGTCAGGTCTAAACAGATATTTACAAATAGATTTTAAAACATTTAGCGTGGTTAAGGCTACACTTCTTTCCTGTCCTTTCTGTTGCCAGCTCGCAATAAATTCATCTAAGTGTAGCCTTTAGCAGCCTATAGGCCTGTGTCACACAGCTCACCTGGAGGGGCTGTATGACTATGAGAAATGTGTCAGTGTAGCTGTCAGTTTGTTTACTCCTAAATCTGTCTGAAAGTAGAAGCAATGCAGGGATTGTTTACTCCTCTGTGACATGATGTCATTTAAATGCCATATGCCATATCGTCACCTTCCTAAGATACTGGCCCAAGTAATTTTTTCAGGTTTTTCAGAAAACACAAAAAAACTTGACCAAATGTAAGAGGGATGCACAACAGGCATACTGTAATCCTGGTCAAATTATGTTATGATTACTAATATTATGTTCGAGTGAGATTGTCATTGACAAAAATGCTCGCAAGAATGCTAACTAAATTGCTCGCTTAAATGCTAGCTTAAAAATGCCATCTTGAAAAGCTTGTAAAAATGCCTAAGTCACATTTTCTTTTGGCTTAGGCAAAATAAAATGGCCTAATTCACACTCTTGACATAGGCCGTTATACTATACGGGTAGAATCACATAATCTGTTCAACTGAGGATGTAGGCGATTTTACCAGAGGTGGCCAGTATCATGAGGAGATGATTTAGGCAAGAAAATCATTGCTGTCTTCCATTCTTTTAGGAAGGTGATATGAAATGATTCAAGTTGGGGTAGGTAATGTATTTTAGAAACCTTTATTGATTAAATTATTTGTGTTCCCCAACAACAATCAATAAATCAAACATTCTGCCAAAAAAGAAGAGAAAAAATCAGGTATCTGTGACTATCGTAGGACTGTAATAAGCCCATCCAAACATTTAATTTGGCCCGAATGCAATGACTGCACTGCTAACCGTCTGTCTACCTGCACGCATTCTGCCAGTGGGATCATTGAGCGACACCAGAGTCTTCCACAAGGTGCTAGCTTGAAAGCTGTGCGCGCTAACAATAGCCACGTTGTCGTTTACGTTACTTATGATCATTTTGGGGGCGGAGCTTTGGAGGGAGGCCTAAAGCGATGGGCTGTAGCTGTTGCCAACTTGGCCACTTTATAGATTTTGCAACTTTTGGAGCTGGGGATGCAAACTACTTTGATTGGAAAAGAATTGGCAACACTATAGGCTGGAATTAATGATTATAGAGGATATTTATGATGTAACCTCTTTAATGAATCAGTTACTAAATTTTATAGATCCGTGTTAGACTATTAATATAAATAACTTTTGAGTTGTTAAAAATATGTTGAGCCATCTGACTTTGTATTTCTTGCTGCCGGCTATCTGGTCCAAAATTCCATTTAACTTGTTAACACTTTAAACCCAGACTTGATGGATAAAAATCCTATAATAATGACTGAAAAAACATTCATTAACTGCAGACTTCATTTTCAATGAGAACATGAGAAACCTATGAGCATTTATAAATGGATTGTCAATATTTATAACTGCATTATTTCCAAATAGAAAGAATAAAGTGGGATTTTAGATATGCAAAAATGTTATCCAGGTTAATACCGGCTCTATAAAGCCTTACTAAATGATGTATTTATCATTAATACCGCCATTCGAAAAAACTTTGAAGAGCAAAAAGGTTTCTCCTAATAAGTTAGTTTGACCTTGTCATACCTTATTTTTGAATTTTCTTGCTGTACTTGGTGTATATTTTAAAACGGAAAACTATATGAAGAGATATTGCAGCATAACAACACTGGATATATCTGTAAAAAGTAGTTTACTAAAACCTGTTTCGTAATCAGTAATTAGCCTCCGAGTAGAATTACAGAGGTGATGGTTCCATGTTCACTTTTTTTTCTGAACTCAGTTTATAGATAAATGCTGATGTGGGGAAAATAATCCGGGACGCTGCTTGCAGTAATAATTTCATTTAATTTCCAACTCAAAGCTTTTAGGCTTCAACATGAATGAACGCACATTGTCACACATCATGGAGGCTCGTGGAATAAATGTGCCATGCGTGCTCGTGTTGTCAGCCTGTGGGAGCTGTAGGCATGGGTGGCCAGGAGGCGGGATTTATAATGGTGATGAATCCCGGAGGTCTTAGTAATTATGGCTGTCGCTGGACGGAAAGAGGGGGGGGAGGGAGCCGGCGGAGGCATTTTATCTTAATCACAGCTCAGCTCCATTCAAATTAATTTGACAAGTTTCCCCAATCCTTATTAAACGACGCATCTGACAAATGACAACCCCCTCCCCTCCTCGCTCTAAACGCCTCGTCATGAAAGAAATATATATATAAAAAAATATTTGGTGAAAGAAGAAAAAAAGAAAGAAAAGAGAGGCCACTATAAGGTTGCAAGACGCAGATATTTCCCGTAGATATTTTTTCTCCCTGCAGGGCGCCCTGAGCCACCCATCCCTCCCACCTCCCGAGTGTTTCTATAGTAATTTCCAGCCAATGATCAGTAGGTGTCCACATCCCTGCTTCCTCACCTCAGCACCAATCAGCCACACACAGCGACAGGAGACACGGACTGAGCAGCGAGACCAGGCAGACACACAATACAGCCCCCGGATCGAGAGGAGTGGAAACCCCGCTGCGATTTCAACCCCCTTGTCTTTTTCTACGACACCTTTGGCTTATTTATGCACTTTCCAACCTTTTTTTTTTTTTTTTTTTAACGTGACAAGAAAGTCGATAAAAATGATCCTTTTGTTTTGAGCGCTGTGAACGCACACACACGCGCGTGCGCGCGCGCGCACACACACACACACACACACACTCGCCGCGCTCTCCTCCGGCAGCCTATGTCTGTGCGTCTTCTCGCATCTTTGCATTATTATCCCCCCACGTATCGCTTCGCAGTAATGTGCCGTTACACGGTCGCAGGCTGGTAGCATCTTGGGAGCTCATCTCAACAGGAACCTGGTAGGTGATGCTCTCTCTCACTCTCTCTCGCTCTCTCTCTCTCTCTCGCTCTCTCTCTCTCTCTCTCGCTGTGTGTATGTGTGTGTCCGTCCATATTTCGCCGTCCACTTGCATGCGTTTACCCCCGTTTTCCCGTCCCGAATCGTGTCTTGTGTGGCCGCAAAGTGAGCCAGCCAATGTCAGATTATTTTTTATCGGGTTTCATTTGCACTATTGCTCCGCGCTCCCCCCTCTTCGGATTATCTGTGCATGACCTTTGATCTGAATGTCTACCACAGACCAGACCGAGTGTAATTAATGGCATCGCGGTGCAGCAGCGGCACAATGGTTCGACGTGGCTTCTTTTTTTTTTTTTACTTTTCTTTCTTCAATCACCTCGCACTCTGCACCTTTCTCTCTCGCTCGCTCTCTCCCTTTCCTCTATCTCTGTGTCTCTCTCCAGCAAGTATTGAACATTTCTGTCTCTCTAAACTTTGTTTACAGGCTGAAAATCAATGTCCGTGACTTGATTGCCTTTGGGCTGCGTATTTCGCTCCAGGGGTGAATTGATTAAGTAATAATGACCCTGAGGAGGGATGATCATTAAGCCGAGGAGGGTTTTGTTTACTGGTGGCTGCAGGTTGTTTTGGACGCCACGTCGACATTGAACCTGCAGACCTGGAACTGGATGGTGGAAAGGACTCTTGGTGGCACATTTGTGTAAAAATAATAACAATGGAAACAATGTTGGCTAGTTAATGCATGCAATAAAGTGTATTCTTTTATTTTATTTTAAAGGCTTCACGTTACAGAGACACTGGGACAATACTGAGATAGTGTTTTTTTAAGGCAAATATTTACCTGCTAGGACACAGAAGATGCACTTCAATATTCAGAGGACTTTTATAACGCCACCCAGTACAAACAGTTCCATGTGTGCATATATATATATATATATTTTTTTTTTTTTTGTGTGTGCTTGAGACAGCTGCTGGGTAGCACCATGGAAGTGATTTGAAATGCTTTAGTGTTCCAGCAATGGATCAGCTTTGGCAATTAAGAAAGAAAGCCCAGAAAAAGGTAATGGAAGTAGGGGGAGATGTGTCTAATGGGCTTTTATCTGTGGAAACCAAATCCAGACTGGTGTGGGGGGGGGGGGGGGGGGGGGGGAGAGAGAGAGAGAGAGAGAGAGAGAGAGAGAGAGGGAAAATGGAGCCCCCCCCCCACCCACCCATCCCGAGGCAGCTGACACTGTAGTTGGTCTGGTCTATGATCTGGATGTAAATCCACCAGTGGCTATCTGTGCTGTCATTGAGTAAATGTAATAGAGCTGGCCATGAATGAATACCAGGTGCTCTTAAGAGGCTGGACAGGGTCGTGTTTACATGGATGGTCCACCTCTACTATTTGGTTTATATGAAAAACGTGAAAATATTTAACAATGTTCCTCCGGGCACCCAAAGCAGATTATTTTTAAGAGCTTACATTGCAAGCCTAAGGTAAAAAATATGTGTGTTTGTAGCTCCTGCTGTCATAATCTGAATCCTGGTTAGGCTCTAACTTTTCAAAATAGTGATATTTTTGAATATTCAATTTCTATGTTTGGATGGAATGTACCCTCATCTATTAAAATGTATTTATTCATTCTGTGAAGTAGCTGATTGGACTTTCTTCAAAATATGTAACAATACTTTGACAAGACATCTAAAAAAAAAATGTTGAAAGTGTGGCATCTTTTTTTTGAAGCATGCTAATTCTCTATCCCCATTATAATAATGGCATATTGGTCCGTCACAGCTATCACGTTATTGTCACCATGAAGATCAGTTCTGACTATTTGTGATAGTTCCATTAGAAAACGCAGGGCGTAAACAATGTGCCAGAAGATTCTTCAAATGTTCAGCTTTAATCTTCAGGGAAAAGTTGAAGCAGAGAAATGAAATTTGATTAAAATGAAAACATTTGCCTCTTTTATGTGTAACTGTTGTTTGTTTTTCGCTTTTAGCACTGGAAAAGATAAACCAGGATGGTAACGCACTGTTCGTAACCAGCTCCAGTTCGTCAGAGGCCGCTGTGAGCCCACTTCCCTTCTCCTGAACATTGACAACCATTCTTCAGCCATGGCTAACATAAACAATGTGCTTTGCATTGAAAACGGACAGAATGCAGATGTGTCTCTCTTACAAAAGGATATTCTCCAGGATGGTGGATTAAGCCAGCTTTTGGAATATAACGCAGAAATGGAAAGGTACAGGTCTTTTGCAAACTTTTATAAAGCCAATGGGGCATTTCCACAGACTTCTAAGATTGCCCGCATCACAACGCCAATTTTTCCCAGTGCCAGAATTGGCATGTCCCCTTGGAACTGCGATAACGCCATGCTCTGGGGAAGGAAATCAGCGGCAATAAACCCTAATAGGACCAGCATGCATAGAAATGACTCCCAGAGGCCGGGGAAGCCTGGCGTGCTGCCAGAGACGCTGCAAATGGCAAATAATAATTTCCTCTCTACCTTATCCCCCGAACACTGCAGACCTTTAGCAGGAGAATGCATGAACAAGCTGAAATGCGGCGCTGCTGAAGCAGAGATAATGAATCTCCAAGAACGCGTTGGAACTTTTTCCGCTATCCCGGCTTTAGGGGGCATCTCATTACCTCCCGGGGTCATCGTCATGACAGCCCTTCACTCCCCCGCAGCCTCAGCAGCCGTTACAGACAGTGCGTTTCAAATTGCCAATCTGGCAGACTGCCCACAGAATAATTCCTCGCTATCCAGTGGAAACCCAGCGAAGAAGAAAAGGAAAAGGTGTGGGGTCTGTGCACCCTGCAGGCGGCTAATCAACTGTGGTGTCTGCAGCAGTTGTCGGAACCGCAAAACGGGCCACCAGATCTGCAAATTTAGGAAATGCGAGGAGCTGAAGAAGAAGCCAGGCTCGTCGCTGGAGGTGAGAACCGGGGCTCTGCTTCCCCTTCTTTTGTTATTATCCCCTTGCACTCCAAAGCATTAACCTTTTCATCCAGTCACGTTCTAAGCCCTTGAAAATTGTTTCCATGCCCACCCATGCCTGAACATCCCCCCGGCTTCTCAAATCTGCCTACCCGCCTAGCCTAATTGGCAGTAATTAGGGGTGTTTGTGTGGAGCGCAAGCTGAGCTTGGCTCAGACACCCCTAATTGCTGCCAGTCAGGCTGGGCTGGAACGCATCCGAACAACCCCGAGCTTGGCTCAGCTCCAAGCAGGGCTGGGAAATGGTTTTCAGCAGAGAGCCATCCCTCTCTACACCCGGTCATTTTAACCAATTATGGAAACCGTCTCTGGATGGGGAGAATCAATATCCCACAAAGCCTCAGCCTCCGACCACCAAGAGCTGGTGAGAGTAATGGCAGGGCTGCTGATGGCGTTTCTCAAAACATACCCAAGTTTTGTGTGGGGAGGGGAGTGAGACACCCAGAACGATTCTCTCCCACTGATCCTGTATGATTTGATTGTGCATATACAGCAGGGTTGAGAGGAAATCATTTTATATTATATTTTTTCATTATGGCCAATTATGGATCAATATTGGGTATGATACATATCAAGAAGGGTGTAGAGATTGAAAAACACATTAAACCCTGGATTAATTGATAAGTGGCAAGAGGCTTCATTAGGACACAATCAGAGGGCATTTTTGTTTTTAAGGTTCGTTTGGATAGATTTATTTAGTCGCTGACATTTCATTGTCAAAGGCAGAATGTGAATGTTAAGTTTTGAATGTGGTTCTCTTTACCCTGACAGTCTGAACTTGCTCATTGACTTAACATGCGCTCATATGGATGAGTCAGCAACAAATGTAACCTGAGGGCCTGATGATTTTCTCATTAATTAAGTGATTACATAGAGAGGAAAAAGAGGTTAATCATAAAATATTACCTCATCTACTCATGGGAAACACACCATGTATGGATTCCTTTGTTCATTATGAATTTGTGTCATCAGATTGTCTGATTCTTGTTTGAATCCACGATAAGATTGTTTTCCAGGTGTTCAATCTTACAGATAAGTCTATAAGGTCATTTAGGTGTGTTTTTCGAATGTTCTATAATGTTAACATCACCTGTGCCTGCTGCTTTTTAGTGATCAGGAAATGATGGAAGGATTCAAAGTAGATTGTGATTGTACCTGAATGCAAATGTTCTTGGCCCAGTAGTGCTGTGACATAACATATCATGTATCCATATGATTCTCATCATTTATGTCTCATGTACCCAACAATCTAGTGCTACATGGAGGATTTCTGTCAATTCAATCCCAGTTTGACAGCATGGAATCCACAGCTAATATCTCTGATTAAAATCTTAATAACCTTGAATGATTTTGACGGGAGTGCCAAGAATCAAAAGCTTCTCCACTTAGCATCTGAAACAGAAATTGAGGGAGTAAATAATGTCTGATTGTTACCTCCTTAATCCAAAACAGTGGGTCAGTCGTATAACCACACTGTGCAGATAAGCACTGTTAAAACCTAGAGCTTTATTTTTAATTCGAGTTAAGAACCCAAAGTATTCAAAAGTTCCCATCAAGATAAATGTAGGTAAAAACATGAAAAAACAAAAATCCAAAATTAGTTTTTGTATCTTGAAAAGACCGATCAGTGCACTAGAATCTAGAAAAATTAATTTTAGAATCTTCCTGAAACAAGGTGACTTTTGAAGTAGTGACTATATTTCAATTTAAACACAGAACATTTAGACCTTTAGGATTCACGTTAAAAGACAAATGAAATCACTTGATCATAGAGATGGTTGGCAGTGTAAAAAAAAGAAATATCTAGATTATTTCCATTTGGTGCAGCCACAAAACCATCGTGTCATACTCAATTTAGTAATTTAGTTTCAATTGTGTGTTGGAACAAGATGATACAAAGTATATGTGAGCTTCTTTCATCCAGTGTGGAAAAACTATTACACTTCTAACAGACGATAGTACGGGGAAACCAGCGTTTAGGAGGTTAACTAAAGCGGTCACTGATGGGTTACAGGTTGGACGTGTGAAGCACAGAAGTGGCAATCGGAAGCTCGTTTAATGTTGACTCCATATATCGTGTACTAACAGGTGTCCCCAAACAGGTGTTGAGGAAGCTGGCCTCACATTCATAATGCATGGGTAGACTCACTTTTGAAAACATCCATTTAAAAAGACGGTTAGAATTATCAAGGGTGTGAAAACCCCCTCATACAAATCCACACTTGCTGTTAAAAGCTTCTCCACTGAGTTCAGTAATTCATATTATGGACTTCTCCAGCAGTAATTGTTATTTTTGACTCTGCATCTGTAATTACAGGCACACCTTCTGCTGCAGAAATGGGTTTGAGTTTAAAGGCATCGTAGAGGTGTGAAGTTGCGCTCTTGCTCCCACAAACTTTTATACGTACATTAACAGGGAGGGCTTATTTTTCACCTTGGTGGTGGTGCTAATGGTCGCTCACAGCTGAGTGGCATTTGAAGTGTGAGGAGAAAGGTGCTTAGTTTAGAAGGAGAATTTACAGCCCATGCCTGCCAATTCACATGTGAAAGGCAACTTGTATGCACACACACACTCTCTCTCTCTCACTCACACACACACACACACACACACACACACACACACACACACACACACACAGTGTACCTTTTGCCTTGGAAGAGACGATAAGCTACTGGCAGCCAGTTAGATTTGGCTGTCAGTGTTTTCCACATGGGAATCACCCTGAACTAATTATATCTTAAGCAGCGGTGAAAAATGCAAATCAGAATTTTACTCACACCCCTGAAATCGGAGAGCCAATTTAATCTAATACCCCCTTTAATTTAGCGCGCTAATGCAAGGCCCTAGAGAATTGCCCTATGTCACTGCTGTGCTGTTCTGCAGCAGATTCTGCTCTTTCTCTCTCTCTCTCTCTCCGTGCTGCTCTCAGGCTCCAGGATGGATTAGTCTGGCAGAGGAATCTCATCTAACCTAACATTTCCCGAGCAGTTACCTTTGCGTAGCTTGAGCTCCTATGGCTCAAAGGTCCTTCATTAACTTTCAAATGCAATAATACTCATATGTGGGTAAGCTGAGTCTTCACCTCTGTTTACCTCAACTGTTTACCTCAACTTTACTGATTTCTGCAGAGAGACTTTTGAAAAAAGGCTGTAGCCAGTTCCTAATTTCTGTAAATGCAAAAGTTATGATTGCCAGCTTGTGTTGCTCAAAAGTATGTTTAACATTGTGGCTCTAAAATTCACATGGTGAGGGCATCCACATGTGTTGTTTGTGCGTTCAAATCCTTTTTGGCTTGAGGGCTCTTAAAATGACGCAGTGTCTAGTTCCGGCCCCTCATCATAGTCATGACCTCGGTGTGGACATGAACCAAACTGATTGTCCTTCTCGGATCGTTTCATTTGAAGGATACGGGTTTTGTGCCTTAAGAGGTGAAAGAAAATAGACCAGAAATATGCATCATCATTTTGTGTTAATTACCTTATGATTCTTGAGATTCATCTTGGGACACCTTAGGGTCTTCTCAGGTACTTGGTATTCAATATCCAACAAGTTGCTCAATGGTAACACCCTACTGGAAAATAATCTTTAAAAGCAGCTTCACAGTGAGGTTAATGACGCCTCTTTAGGTCAAAGTTAATGAAACATGTTCATTCTAATTTCGGCAGGTTTCATTCCAAACCAGTTTGGTTTCAGTTTATCTGGGAAACTGTATACGAGTTAAGCGGAGGGTTCCCTTCATTACCAGTTTTAAGTAGGAATTATTCTCTTCCCGAAAAATCAGTAACATTATCACAATGACTGTGATTTTGTTATTAATAGAGACAAGTAGAGCTCTAATGTAAATGTTAATGTTCTGACATAAAACAATACATGACGTAAGTCATAATGACTTCAATGCTAATTTAGGCTTCATATATTTATAAAAGGGCTTTTAGAAGAGGAGTTCAGTACAATATTTGTCAAAAGTCATCTCAGTTTGTGTCTAGGTTTTCACTGTGTTATGCAGTCAGACATTTCATTTAATAAATATGAGAAAAACAAAAAAAACACATCTAACCAAAATTTGAAAAAAAAATTTAAGATGTGGATTTGAGGTGTAGCCTCTGCATGTATAAATCTGTTTTGTTTCAAGGTTTTGCTTGTGAATGACTCAATAATGCAGACTTGAGATGTCTCAAACCACATCCTACTCAACTATACAGTTTGATATAATCATAAATCATAAGATTCAAAGCGCCTGCTGGGTCGTTTGACTTAAACAGCACCTCTGCTGTTGACGTTAATATTACTAAAAGACGAGGCAAAATCCTTGAAACAACAACATCTAAACATTAGTATCATACACATGGTGTAGAAAAAGCAAGAAAACGGCAAAACAAAAATCTAATTGAACAGATTCCTCCTTTCAATAAACAAATGTCAAAGGCCAGCGTCAAGTCTTGTCTAAGAAAACAGCATCCTGGTGTAGGGGGATGTTCTTTCTCTCCCTCTGCTCTTTGTGCAGCGTTGATATGACTACGTGAAATGGGTGAGATGAAAAGGTGGCACGGCTGCCTAGAAACCTTTGCTATTGTGATAAAAGACAAGGCCCAAAATGGTAGGAAGCAGGACCTTGAGGAAAATAGCTTGGATTCAGCCCCTTAATGAGAGCACGGGCGCCAAATAAGCAATGGCAGCCAGGTCTAATTTGTTTTAGGTGTGCTCAGAATAGATAAGGACAAATCTGTGGCCTTCACCCCCTCCCCCAACCTTCGCCTCCCTGGAGATAACACTGAGTGCTGCCAGCCAATCTCTGTGGGCAAAGGAGAGGGGGGTTAAAGAAATAATAATAAAAGAAAAAAATGAAGAAGGAAAAGCCTGAGGGACAGACAGCCTTAAGATCTGCAGATCTCTAACTTACTGGATTTATTCAAGCTTTAAAACTGCAGATTAATTTGGTCGCAGAGGTCTGGGGTAGTGTGGAGAAAAAAAACGAAAAATGAGGCCGTATGCCGTCGCGCATCTCAACCTAAAGGGCAACCTTAAGCTCCTGTCAAGACAATAGGATTTTGCCATCTGAACCACGATGCAGACCGCTTAATTATACACATCTTTCCTGCAAGCTACCCTCAGCTGCTTAAGAGCATGGGCCCCCTTATTCATTGTCATGCCCTTTTTCCCCTAGATTGGTCGTGCCGTGTGGATTTTCTGTCAGCTTCCATTTGCACCGAGTAGCTGTCCTCCTTAGGCCGTTGTTACGCTTGGAGAGGCACAACCGCACGGCACTGTTAAAGAATTCATCGTTTTTGCCACTGCCACCAATTAAGGCCAAAGCGTAATCTGAGGTGTCTGGATGATGGCCTTACATTATGTGGTCCGTCGCCTCCCCTGCCCCCGTTTGATTTAACATCCCTGGTTCAGTGGTGAAAGAAAACTCATTGCCATTGTCTTTATTATAGTGCGAGGAGACATACACACAGAGAGAGAGAGCGACATGAGGGTAGAAAGCAGCCTAGCGGAGGATGGACAGCGTGAAAGAGCAGGTGCGGGAGGACGTTAATGTGTGGCACTTTAAATTTTAAACAGATGAGAATCAATTATTGATGGTGACTCTGGCTGAGAAGTTAAAAGGTATCTCGTCATTAGTGAGAGCCTATATGAAAAAGTGTGAGAGAAAAGTCTTCGGCAAATGCATCACAGGGTTTCAATGAGCGCAGAGCATTGCAACGAGTTGTTTTTGTTCTCCATAAAAATTATGTGATCTGGATTTATTTTAATTTCTGCACATAGTGTGTTTTGGCTCTAATGCAACAATGTGTACAAAAGCCCTTTCCATTAAAAACAAAAATTGCCCTAATTGATTAAAGCAATTGGAAACAAAGCCGGTGGCAAAATGAGTGACTGAACTGAAAACATTAAGCGCCAAATCAGAAAAGTTGTTCTTGAACATGGTATTCCCCATTTTCAATCAGCCCTTACCAAATTCCTCCAACAGGCATGTTGCTCCTTCGTTTGAGGCTCGATAATACACCCTATTAGGCATTAGCTATAGTATTACATTGTTCTTAAACACAGGACACTACAGAATAAACTACACAGAAAAAATAATGCATGAACCTGATGATGGTTCATTTCCATCCCAGGCCAGTATGATGCGCTTCAATACAGACAATTTAACTGTCACACTTCCTTTTGAATTGTGTTCTGACTTTGGTAAATCACTCTCATTTGTAGACAGATCCAACACGTTGGTTACCTGCTAAGACAAGAAGAAAATCACATAATAGTAAAATCAGTGACTTAAAAAAAAGAAGAAGAAATCCAGGCTAAGGAATCTCAAGATATCTGCAATGGACCTATGAGAGAGCTCCAGTGGTCAACCACAGTACTGCATGAAAAAGAAAAAGACGTTTTTATTCATATTTCTCCATATACTTTAAATATAAATCACCTTTCTCGAAAACAGACGGACTAGATGGACGGAATATTTGCGTGTGCATGTGTGTGACGTCATATAAATGTAAAGTCTGTCATTTGAGAAGTAGTTTCTGGGGGCAAAAATACATTAATATGCATGTGTAGCTGGCTGCACAGTGCAGAAGCAAAACCAGGAAGCGAAAAATATCATCTTTCATTCATGCTTCAAAGTCATACCCTCCACATTCAGTTCTGGTTTAACCTTTCAAACCAGACTTTTGGTCGTAGGAAACGCGATATGTATGTATGTATATGTTTACGGTCATGCAAGACTTATAATTACAAGACATTCTGTTTTAATTGTATGTACGACACATAGATGTTAAGATTGACAAGTTTTGACAACGCACGCTGTCCTGTTGAACTGGAGATTCGACAGGACAGCGTGAGCAAAGTCATGTAGTTTCATCCGTTTGGTTCCGGCTGTGAATTTAATCAACTTAAGAGAAGTTAAGGCATTAACCCCCAGTCTGCGATCATGTATGTATGCATGCAATTAAGAAGACTGGAATTGATTTCTAGGAGGGCCTCAAGTCCCCTTATTTAATTCTAAGTTGTCCTTGCTTAATGCTGTGGGTCTGGTTGGCATGATGCTTCTTGTTGCCTAAGATGATGACGTTACCCCGGCCCTGATGCGAGGAATTCACTGAAACCAGACCAGCGACTCTAAGGGCCACATCCCATAACCAATGAATGTTTTTCTCAAGCATATCCTACGTTTTTGGATCCATCACAATAGAACATCTGGTCTGCTCTTAACGTTACCGTATCAGTGCATTAACAGTCTTCCTTGTTGGTGCAAGTGCGTTATAGGAATCTAGTAAAAAAAAAAATATGTCGACGTGGATGTCATGAAAAGAATCATGTAAATTTGATAATTTCTTGTACTGTAGTTCCCAATTAGTTGATTATTTCTCCAAATTAATTACAGGTATATTCACGTGTAGAGTATAGATTGAATAAAGGTTTTTGTAGCTAAACCATTTAGGCGTTTGATATTTAAAAAGATATAAAAAGTATCCGCCGTGTTTTCGAACATTATGGATGTTTATGAGTCAGAAAACACGGATGATTTCGGTTTACTTGTATCACTCTACGAAATTCTGGTGATGTGGCTCCTGTCCCCTCTTTGTTTACATTTAGATCACAGATTGTGCCTTTAAAAGGTTTTTTTTCTTTGGCAGCAACTCTTAAATCTGATATCTTCCTAAATATGCTGCACAGATAAACAAGGTTTAAGTATAGTTGACTGGTTAAAGCATAGAAAAGCATCATCAAGGTCCTTTAACGGTTTAATTCGTAAAGCAACTTGATGCAGGTTATTCTATTGAGCGGCAAAAGAAAAAAGAAAACTCCAATCTTTGTTAACCTCTTTGTAGTTGCCAAACAGATTAAATGTAATATACAGGGCTAGAAAATTGCAGGTCTGCAGATGCACTAATGAGTTTATATCTATAGGTTAAAGGCAGTAAGTGACAGATGGCTTTGTGCCATTCATCCAAGAAAACTGGCGTGAAAGTGAATTTGTGAGTGACAACTGGTGATGGGAGAAATCGGTCAATGTGGTTTAAGCGTCTCAGTTTCTGCAAGTCAAATCCTCGCATGCTGCCACCTCCTCTATTGTGGCTCTGCTCTCACATCATGAATATTTCATGGCAAGCATCTGACACCATGCCCAGAAAGATATTTCAAGGTTTTTTTCTCTTTTTTTTCTGATAGAAACCCTGGGGTTAGAGAGTGTCACAGAGGCGTGAAGTCAGTCTGTGGCCCCCAGGCGAAGGATAGGATTTATGATGCACCAGTTGATGACATCAGGTGGATTTTTTCATTCCTGAGCGAAGAGCCCCTTTGTCCTCCACCGCTGATAAACCATCGAGCTGTTCGCTGTTTGTTGTCACTCCTCTAAAGATCTGTCTGTTGCGTTCTGTTGAGTAGAGAAATGATTTCAATCTGCTCAGAGTGCAAGCTGTGTTTTGACAAACTGGGACCGGTTTCCCCGTCTGATCAGTGTGGAGCTGAAATGTCGGAGCAGGGGGGAGTCTGCTTGGATTAGCTTCGTCTTAAACGCTGCCTTTAGCATATTACATTGCCCACTGGCTTCTCTTGGCGATATCTCGCCTGTTTTTGTCTTTGTCAAGTTTCACCTTCCAGTTTAGCTAAAGCCTACTTGTGTAATTCCTTGTTTTTACTTTGCTGCAAGTAATCTATTAGCTTTATAACTCTAACGAGATGACTTTAATAATTTTTCTTCTCCTCCTTTGTCTTAGGGAGGTTTTTATTTTTTCCACACACCTAAAGAGTTGACTTCGCAGTGTTATTGTGTATGTAGCGGCAATCTTGTCTCCGTCCGGTAATCCCCATTACCACTACTGTTACAGTCTGTGTGTGGGCAACGAGCTTGACGCGTATTGAATCTTCAGAGGCAGTAACTCCATTTTAAAAGGTTTACTTAACAAAATAAAGATACAAGAGTCATTCAGTGCTCAACTTGGCACAACGGTCAAAAAACTGTCTTGCTCCGCAGACTGATTAACCTCAACTGAGGGATATAGGCTCTGACGTAGTCAGTAACGTAACTTAAAGGAGCATTTCAACACACTTCTATAAATCACTAAACATCTTATTAAAGTCTATTATGGCTATTACAGTGTATTTCAGTCAAATTAAATAAAAAACAAATTAAGACTTACTTCCTACACAGCCTTGTATTTTTCAATAAAGTATAAATACATTAGCAGTGTTTTTTCACCTTTTTGGCATATGATTCTTGGAATCAGGCTTCTCCGAGGACAAACGTCTCACCAAGGGAAGGGTGTCATGGTGTGACCGACAGGTAGTCGGTCACACCTCCTAAATCTCAACTACATGTCGTCCGAACCTGCGCATCAAGCAAGTTGATTGATTGATTCAACTCCTGTGAGGAGGCAGGTTGGAAACATGGACGTATATATTGTCTACAAACAATAATAAAAACAAAATGAACGGCCAAGCCAATGAATAATAATTCCGTCTTTGAAACAAATACATGTCTCATTGTGATACTCTTTCAAATAGAGGGATGATTTTTGCTTCATTTGAATAGTCCTGAAGAGTAACATTTTTCAAAAAAACTAAGATTAGAGAAACTCTGAAAAAATAAACATAATAACATATGTAGAAGAATTATGTTTTTACTGCTTTCCACTCCTGTCGCGACCCTAAGATTTATCTTGTGACTTTTTCCTTTTCCTTTTTTTTCATTGAGGTTTCTCACCTCGAGCCCAGCTTGCTTTTGCAGGAAACACCCCCTCAATTACACACATTCACACCTGGAAGCTGCCCATTTCAATCACAGTGTGACCTGCTGGCCACTGAGCAGCTCCACTGGAGCAGTTGGGGTTAAGGGCGTAGCTCAAGGGCACACCACTGGCGCTAATGAGGCAAGGCATGCGCCGTTTCTTTCACTTTCCCCTCCCACATTCATCCGCGACCTCTCGCAAGTGCTCCGTTTTTTTAAAAAAATGTTACGGCCACCACTGCCCACTTTGTACTGCTAATTTAGTCAAGAAACGTTCATGTCCATCCAGGTCGAAGAAATGCTCCCGTTGTGAGCCGACCAGCGCTTCACTGACATTTTTGTTACTCACTGATTTTGATGCACAGATTGATTTGACTCAAGTCTCCATTATGAGAGTGCAATTAAAGATTCAACTTCAGCCGTTTGTATTTTCAAATCCTAACCTAAATATTATGTTGATTTACAGTAAATATGCAGAGCTCTGTATATAGACCTTCTGAGTTTAAGGGCTCCCACACAGATGCTGAAAAATCTGCTCAAAACAAGAAGGCCTGCTCCTACTTTGCATTTCAATTTAACATTTCAGAGAACTGGCAGCATGTTGCCTCGCTTAGCCCTCGCTTCGTTACACCCACATGGCTTCTCGCCGTGCTTGCTGACGTCTTGCGCCTTTTCAAAGGGCTGCAACTTGGCTGAGAAATTGGGGATTTCCATACCAGATCCCTCAGGTATCTACACACTCAAACGCGTGTCCTGCTCATCTTACCCCTCATTCCACTCCCCGCTCCCATCCTGCAACACCACACTTCAACTCGCTCACACTGCTCTGATTTCCAGAAGCTCAATTGACCTCGCTGCTACATTTCTTAGTTTTTTTTCCCCCCTGAAATCTCAGCAAAAAGCTGCACCGATGACTCCCATATAGGTCTTGCTACCAGAGGAGAGTTAGCTTTGTAGCGGCCCTGTGAAAAAAATACTTTATTTGGACAAGGGTACTTAGGTGAAGCTAATTGAAATGGAGGCCTGCACTGTTGTACTTAGTAGCAGGTAGGTGATCCCGGCGGCTGCAGACGGCAGCCTCTGACCCAAGGGTGCTGCCTGGGTATCTTCCTACGAGGGTCGGTTCAGCTTCCGTCTGTGTGGGCAGGGATTTTTCCATGCATGCTAAATGGAAGAGGCACAGCGTCTGAGCACGATTTCAACAGCAGAAAGTCGCTCCCTTTTTAGCCGAGATATCTATCACACTGTATGGATGCATTGTGCGAGCTTGTATTCTGTGTTATAGGTTGAGGTTGTTCTAACTCTGACTTAGTGTTATTATTTAGGTACCAGACAACGCGAAAACATTAAAAGGAAAAATGGGTCGTTAAGGCGTCGTCTCTGCCATTGCTCCTTATTCTGATTACAAATGCTGAATAATTACTGGACAAAAACCTCTCGAGTATAAGCATTAGTTATTGCTTGTAAATATTTAACCCGTTTAAATACTTCCAAATACATTTTGAAGGAAACAACTGTGGTATCCTTGATCTGCAGGTCAGAATGGATTGTTGGGTGTACAAATAACATGATTTTGGGAACTGCATCTCCTGTGTTTTTAGATTTAGGCTACTTGGCCACAGTTAGGGAAGGATTGAGATTTGTGTTGTATATTGAAAGTCAACACACCCCATCTTGTGTTTTGGTGTTGATTGACCAGATATTAAGGGAAAACACATGATATATGTTAACAGCAAACATTTTGCAAATACCCGTTACATGTGGAATGAGCACTTTGTATTGAATATAATTGAGACATTTGTTATATTGATAAATAGAAAAAAAAAAAACAGAGTTGCTCAAACTGTCACTATATCCTAACAGCAATAGATGAAACCAATAATGTGTGAACAAAATCATATTCCTCTGCCTCCTCTTAGTTCTTCTCATGACGATCGCACGATTCCACCACGCCCAAAGGAAAACAACCAATCGGAGCAGAGGAGTCTCTAACGCAGCTGTTGGATCACTGCTAATGAATTTGCATCAAATTGTCAAACTGATCAAAGCAGCGCAGATCAAATAGGAATCGAGATCCTGGTACTGCGTTGCCTATTTTGCACCAGTCAGTGTGCGGAGCTTGGCTTTGGCTCGACTGCTTTCAAAATGGTGGATGGGTCACAAACTTTCTCCTTTTACAGATAAACAGCCCACTTACATATGTTCCTGAAAATATTTGAGACGAGAAATAGGCATTACAGTTTCATAATCTTGATTCCTACTTGATCGGCAGTGATTGACAGCTGCGTTAGAGACTCCTCTGCTCTGTATTGGTTGATTTCCTGCGGGTGCCGTGGAATCTTGCAAATGCCATTAGGAGCACTAAGAGGCGGCCCATTTTTTCCACAGATTATCTGTCTAATGTACTACTGTCAGGATACAGTGACAAGCAACCTGCTGAACCTTTAAAGTAAAATGTTACCACCTTTCATCCACCATTAAAACCTAATTACGTAATTGTGGTGATCTTATATGTTGATACTACCCATGGATACTGATACATAGTCGAAGATGATGTCATTAACCTCTGCTGAACATTTAATGAAAAACTTAACAGGCCTCCAGGAATTGTGGTTTAGAAGTGAGTATCCCCTGTTCGATTGCAGCAGCTGACCGTGTTTACATAGGTTCTGCACAGGAAAAGCTGGATAATATCCCAAGATTTAAAGGCTAAATTAATATTGATCTCACGTAAGTCAGAAATCTCGAATAACAATACTGTCAATGGTTTAAAGAGTTCACACGTCTTGCACATTAGGCCAAGCCCCCATCAGTGATGCCACTGGCTTAGCAGGTGTTTTGTAGTCAGCAGCTGATAGAAAACATTTGCTGTGACATCATTGATGGGGGCGTGTCTAGAGGAGAGCAGGAGATCGCAGTTCAGCAACGGGATCCAGTGTGGATTTAGCCTTTTTGGCGCCCCAGTTACACTGGGCTTCTTCCATTTCACTGTCCACTCAATGGCTCCCTCAGAATTTGATTTAAAAAAAGTGTTTTTTCTATAGCCACTGAGCCTTGGCCCGTGTCACTGCAAACCCACTCCTATGGAGGGCTAGTAAAATATACGTCCTACAGGAATACCGCATTGTAATTACATTCCCTCATTAGCATACGGAGGCTTCGAGTCACACTGCACTCAGCCTCCAGCAGCACTTTGCCATATGGTCCGTCTGCGCTTCTCAGGCGATATTTGGCAAGACTCTTGCAGAAGGTCAAATATCAAGTCAGAGGACTGTGCCAGAATTGCATCTATGCTAATTGCTCTCCCTC
This sequence comes from Taurulus bubalis, assembly GCF_910589615.1. Lineage (NCBI taxonomy): Eukaryota > Metazoa > Chordata > Actinopteri > Perciformes > Cottidae > Taurulus > Taurulus bubalis. The sequence continues at coordinate 11,312,950 of NC_136594.1, forward strand.
TCTCTCGCTCTTCCTCTGCTCCCTCATCCATCTCACGCTCTTCTGCTGCTCGCTCTCTTTCCTCCCTCTCCTCCTCTCCCACTGAAGTAAGTAATCTGCTTTAGGATGTTTCTGAGATGGAGATGGATTTGGATTTCCTTCGATGCCCCTCAGCCTAATCTCCCCCCTGTGACCGCCTCTCCCTGGCACAGCTCTTAAGCACACCATCATACCCCTCCTACCCCCCTCTCCTCTATCCACACTTCAACCATGCCTAGTCAGCGAAAAACTCAAAAATTCCTCATTACTCACAAACATCCGCAATACACTTAGCTTGATTTGCTTGCATGGACGCCTGGAGCGAGGCTGGGCCTTATATTAAAAGATTGTAGCCGGTATTTCAGTATTGGAATGCTATCGCGACCCTGATGTTCTTGAGTCCTTTGTCTGTGCGGAGTGTCTAGAGCATATTGAAGTGGGGCGGTTATCTGATTACATATGCTATTTAGAGGAAAAATAGGTTGAAAGAAATAGCTTAGGGTATTCAACTCAATTTGGTAATATCTCAGACTTAAAGTCTTCCATGGATAATTTAATACGCCAACGATCTGTGCAGAATAAAACCTTAAAAAAAATGCTGTTAAATGTCTGCAAGGGTTGGCAATATACAGAAAATGTAGCATCAACCTTGTGTTTTATAGACCACAGTTGATTCCTAAAGGAGTAAAATACTGAAGTACACATTTCAACTGATCAATGATAAATAATTATGAATCATACACTTAAATTATACATCTCATTCCTTTTGAATTGATATTTATATGGTTTAAAATGATATCATATTTTCCAAGTTGTACTGTGAAAGTTAAAATCTTAGGGAACCGCGAAAAATGCAACGACTATGGGATTGTGTTTAATTAAAAACATTAGCTGTGAGCATTTTGTCGGATCAGAAAAAAAGAAAGAAAAGGAAAACGGCCACGTTAAAGTCAATCTGTGAAAACGTTAACTGACCTATAATATTATAATGATTGGTTTGGTTAGAACATGTGTAACTGTGCTTTGCAATACCACTGTAGAACTGTAAATTACTTGGCTAATTTCTCACTTGCATTGATTAAAGTATTCAGAACACTGGAGCAAAACTTATTTTTTTGGCCCGTACACAAATAATCCACAAAGCAAGAAGATAATTTCATCACAGCAAATGCTTATTCTATTACAGTCAGTTTACTTATTATCACCAGAATGAATGTTATTGATGATTCTGTATATTAATCTAACACTCAAGGTGCAAGCCTTTGTGCAGCTTGTTTGCGTTACGGTGTTGTGATGCAGGACTGGCGGCAGAGTGGATGACTAGATGAGTGGTCTGTCCGTGATAGCGGCCTTGGAGAGGTACTTTTTATAAACGGCATTGGGTGGCTAGAATATTGGCTACAAGCTTCGAGATGAGATTTCAACCCCCACCCGGCAACGCCTGTAACGGTGCAGGTGATGGATTGCTATACCTTCCAGGTTTGAGCTTGGCAACGCCCCAATATTCCTGCAGAATAAAGTGACAGGCAATATATAACACATCAGTTAAGGCTGACTGCACCGCTGCAACTTCCCCCCCCCCCCCATTCTTCCTTCGACCTGGAGATCGGCCCTGAATGTTTGACTGGGTCCCAGAGTCCTCCTTCCTTGGCTCTGATGAAGCATGCCCTTTCCTTACCCCTCTTTCCGTTTTTGTCTGCCTCGCCACCAGTTTGCTTAAAATAATAATCAAAGGCAATTCCCTGCATGTTGCCATTTTACATTGAAATGATCACAGACTTAACTTTTCTGACTGTAGTTCTGAGGTGTCAGATTTCGTTAGCGCTTGCAAGGTGCACGGTTTTGATGGGAAAAAAAATGGAAAAACTGGCTGACCTGGGTTAACACACACATTTTACTTTGCAGTGGTGATGCTGTGTGAAAAATGTAATTATGTTTTATAAAAAGTAAGCATCCAGACAGCTCAGGCAGTGTCAGCTGCAGTTTGTATGTCAAGAAGGAAAGGGGGGGGGGGCGTGGGGGGAGGGTTGTTTTTTATTTATATATATTTAGTTTGCAGCCCGTCAGTGCTGCATCCAAAGATTTGCGGTCATGAAAAGTGGCCTGGTTCCCGGTCTCTAAGTTAATAAATAATGGGTATTGTCAGGGTAATGTATGGGCCATGTGCTATAATGAGCATTCTGAAACACATCAGCACACACTCTCACAGGCTGCTATTCAACCTGCCCATTGCCACCATCTCTCCCGAAGATTCCTCCCTTCCTTCCTTCTCCCTCTTCGTCTCCACCATATCTGTCGTTGCCCTGTTTCTTTCTGTTCCATCTGTACTCAGATTTTTCTGCCACACTACACATTTTTTCCAGGATACTTTCTCATCTCGAACACATTTTTTTTTTTAAAAAGACAGACAAAGAGAAGGGCCTCGAAGGCGAGGTTGTAGTTTGATGTAAAAAATAATAATTCTAAATTCTACCCGCAATTATGGTGAATTAAAAGTTTTATGATGTTATGCATGCTTGTGTGTGTCCGTGCTTCGAGTGTGTGTTGGTGGGAGGGTAGGGGGGCCTCTGTGACAAGGCTGGCTGGAAGCATAGAGCTGAGGGTTAGTGCCAGACATGTCTCAAGAGAAACCGGGGCACATTTGCAATCACCCCGAGTTCAAAAGGGTAATTTATTCACAGTCTGTGGTTAAAGTAGGGCTGCTCAGAATGCCAGTGGGATTCTGCTGGGAAGCAAAGCAGTAGAGACACATTATTTTCATTTTCTCTCCCCTTCTTGTTTTTTTCTTTTTTCTTCCCCGTCTCCCTATCCTTTTTCCCCTCGTCGTCCTCTTCATCGCCTGTTGTTGTTTCTGCGAGCCCTGTGTGGCGTCTTTTAACACACGCCGGCGAGCATATTTCACTTTTACGCTCATCCGCATTGACGTCCCGGTGCTGATTGAATTTTGAGGCGCTGCGGCGTCTGCCATTATCATCCTCATCGTCTTGAGTGGTTTATCTCTGGCCACAGCTCAGTGTGACGCCAAGGCTGCAGGGGAAAGGCGGGCCAGGGCCGGGGCTTTGGGGACTGTTCGTGTGTTTTCATTATTTGTGTGGAAAAGAGAGGGAGGAGTGTTTAAGATTGGGGTTGGTGGTTTATTGTATGTGTGCATGCATGAGCCTCATGCAGAGGTTAAAGCAGCATTTACAGAAGCTGCTTCAGCCCGGTTGGTTTGTTCCTTATTCAACGTCCTTTTCTAGCCAGCATTGCCTTTCTACTACCTCGTCTCAATCAGCAGACGACGTGGCTTCAGCATTAACTGCACCTGCCAGGTTCGGTTAGGATCACAGGGTGTCGTGGCTGCCCACAGACCTCACACTGCCTCTCTGGAATCAGCAGAGAATTATTCCACAACGTCAGTTTTACTGTGTCGTTATCACCGAAAGCCACCGGCAGACACGTTGAATACACTGCCTACTGTGCTGGTGTGGTGGGGTTAATTTGAGGTCTGGAGAAATTTCTTCCTCCTCCTCCAGTCGGTTCAATACTCGGTCGTGTGCATTCATTGCCAGAGCGGGAAATTGTCTTTCCCTCGGTGTGTCGTTGTAGCCAGGTTGTTATGTATGCTCTGCTGCAGAGGCAGCGGTGTTGACGTGAGGCTGAGCTGCTGCCACGGCGTCTTGATTTGAGGTGAAACCTTGGTGTCGCTCCCGTGTCCCTGGTGTAACACTATCAACCCTTACCTTCTCCCCACCTTTTCCTCCTCTATTTTTTCCGTTCTCCCTTTATCCCTTTCATCCCTCTCGGTCTCTCCCTTCCTCCCTGTTGTTTCTGTATTCTTGTCTCTTTTTCGTCTCCCTGGCGGTTAATGGAGTGATTTTGAAGGTAGAAGGCAGAGCTGTGCTAATTGAGCCTTCTTTGTGCCTGGTCACTGCAGTGTGCTGAGGCGAGGAGGCCCGGGAGTGAATCCAAGCAGCACTCAGGAGCCCCACTGGATCGATAACGCGGGAACTTAACAAAACAGAGACATGCAGAGTGCCCAGATCAGGGTCATTATTGTCTCTGGCGAGCCGCACTTCCACCAGGGACTGATCAATGTGAGAATATGGATCAAGATAAACACCTCCCCTTTCTCTCCTCAGCTCTTAAAACATCACGTTCTAGACCGGGAGAGCAGAGCTTAAGGCTGAAAGTGCCCCATATCCAATGAGGATGTGCACACCATATCCATAACATTTCAATTGTACATGCCTGTTGCACTCTCTTCCTGTGCCTTAAATGTGCAAGATCCAAGACTGGGAGCATTTTGATTGCCTCTCAACATGTTGACAGTGCTAACGGCCCGAACAGTGCAAACTATGGCAACAGTGCCGACAGAGCCAACAGTGTTAACCTGAAGGGGAACCAGGGGTGGGTGCTACGCTTCTATGACGATGCTGTCGGTTGGAATGGCATTATTAACTGTAACCGCCGTATGAAAGCAGTGCAGATCGGCGGCCGTGAGCTATGCAGTGGGACTCACATACACCAACATGCACTATAGCAATTGCTTTTTTATGTACTGTGTTTGTTGAGATTCCCAGGCTTGGCATTTATGTAAACGTGAAATGTGCTGAACTGCAGATTAGTCTCGTTGTCTTCCAGACCGTGCTTTTTGTATACATTTTTGGTTTTAGTACACATAGGAACACCACAAATACATGACCATTTATCAATCCAACGTATTTTCCTGAACGTGTTCTGGGGGTTCAGGTGATTAGAAAATTCACAATGTAACCATCGTCAAATCTGGCACCTTTGTTTCATGCCACTTTCTGTTTTTCTCACTATCAAATATCTTAAAAGGCAGAAATTACATGGAAATGTATTCAGAAAAGCCTAAATACCTCCCAGAACAAGAAAACACAATTACTAGCTCTACGATGACATAACAAGGGGGCAGGCATCAGCTCATTGCAATTAAGCAAAAAAGAAAACATCAGATCTGTGAGAGCGTCTTGACCCTTCATAACATGATGGCGTTTCATTTCATTTGGGGCTTTAAATTGGTGATGATGGTATCCTGCTGTTCTGGGTCCCTCCATTATTCACTTGGAAGGATAATAGCAACTGCTTAATGTGGTGTGAAAAATGGTAAATGGTTGCTACAGACATAGGGCCCTGCACCTGTCTTCTTGCAGATCCTCATGGATTGAGCTTCAGTTCCCTCTCTTCAGAGATTAGGAAATCGGTCCTAAAATCATATCGGCATCATCTGTTGGTTTATACCTAATGGCTGCACACTTGCGATTATTAACCTTACAGCTAGTGTGTCTTGGGGCTCATAATTTGTTGTTGGGGGTTTGATAAACAGGTGCTGACTTTTGACCACTTTGGAAGTATTTCCTCTCTTGTTTACTTGGGGGATCTGAAACGGCTGAAGTCACATTTATAAAATATGTCAGTTCTAACACCTGACTACATTTTCTAAATGTTCCAACTGAAATGTTAAAAAGTGTCACAGCTATAATGCTAAGCATACATTGTACAGTACGTGCCATACATTTACTAAGGCTGAGATTGTGATAGAAGACCACACACACACACACACACCAAAAAAAGCGGAGCGTATTTTCGTTTGAGAGAGGCTGTAATCAGCCAATCTGTGGTATTTTTGTTCTTTGTGAAAAATGTCCAGAGCAGCTAATCAATCATCAAAATTGTTGCTCATCCATTTTCCGCCAATCAACCAATTGATCAATCGACTAGTTGTTATAGCTCTACTGTTGTGCATTATATAAGACGGATCTCCTCCCCCACCTCAAACTGAAGAACTGTTTATTTTTTGATTTACAAATGCTTTGAATTATTCATTCAAACCTCACTTTGTAAAAAAAATAGCCACATGATATGACCATATATGAATCCATCGAAGCTTAATCTAGGTTAATATTAAATTATTGCCCATACACTGTAAATAATGTTTACATCTGGTCAATCAACCGAAAAAGAGTGTAGGAGTCTGGTGCTAAAGCTCTCATCAGCATGCATTTAAGGAGCCACAGACGACACTTTGTATTAAAATGTCAAATTGCCCTCCACTCAGACTAGAGTGATTTTAGTTGTGATTATGCACTATTTCCCCCCTGTCAACAGCGTGAAAAAAAAAATAATCAAAAAATGTGCTAATTGGTCATGGGGATTGGTGGGGGACTTCAGTATTTTATGTCTTTGACTTCCAAATGAGTTTGGGAAAGGAGAGGCTGTCACTCTGCCATAGAGGTTTTGGGGAGGAGGAGGAGGGGCGGCTGCTGGCGCGGTCTCAAATTGAAATGATGCACTGTTCCCCCTCACTGCGGCTAGAGCTTGCAGTAATTAAATGCCTCATTGTTGCTTCTTGGGAATTTGTATTGAATATTTTATCCAGCGTAATGATTATTTGGGTGTGGGTGGGACGTGGATGTAATCACCTTGGCTGGCTCTTTGATGAAATACTTGGTTTGGTGGTTGGGCTTTATAGTCGCTTCAAGTGTCCTTCTGGGCTTTTACTTAACTTAATGTCCATGCCATTTCAAACTGGTGTTATCCTGACTATGATTCTAATACTATTGATTATTGGCTTCCAAAGTTGCCTGTACTTTCTGAATGTGTGTATGAATTTTCCACAGGCATGACACTGAAATCTGGAAATTAAATTGTGTCTTTCACCTTTTGTCTCCCATAGAGGACGCCGGTCAACACCGGGGAAGCTTTTCGATGGTTCTTTTAAAGCGGCGAGACATGGCTGCCCCATCCAGCCGCAGGAGGACAGGTGGGACTCTTGACTCTGCCAGGAGCACTTGATGGGTTCACAGAACCCAACGCGCCCAACAGATTTGGGGAGGACGAGAAAAGAAAAGTGGACAGACAAAAAGATAAATGAAAACATAATGGTGTTGTTTTAACTCTGTAATTTCCTTTTCTGTGTAATTATTGTACCTTTTGACAGTATCATAATGTATATTTTTGGTGTCTATGAATGTGTTTTCAGTGTTGTGGCTGTAGGTTTACAGCCAATCCTATGTAAAGGACTCAAACAGACAATCATACAATCATTCTGATTCCGTCAAACCGAAGAGGCCACATGGATTAATGATATAACAAACACAACACACTTTACTCTGGAGCAATAATCTATTCTGTTGATTATTCCTCAACCTTTCATTTCTTTTGACTTGAATTATTTTATTAAACAGAGTCATCTTCTACTTTTGTCTTTTATTTCATCTGAAACCCATATTTTAAATGCCACGCTAATGTTAAGACCGTCCCCGGCACTGATGTGTCTCGTTGAGAATGATGACGGAAAGGACGGCAGCAGTGCTTTTGTGATGGACTTGTTGTCATGTTTCCTTATTTGAGTGGACTCGCTGCAGAACAGGGCACATTGTCTTGTGTGATGAGTTGCACTTCTTTAAAATCCAATTGGGCGTCATTTGATTGTGACAGCACCCCACATGTATGAGTCAGACTGCTGTCTGGAGGTCATATTCTCAAAGTACATTTTTAACAAAACTACGAAGGCTATCAAACCTATTTATTTTTCTTTCACTAAGGGTTGTAACTGTCTAAAAGGTAGAGAGTAATGCCAGTAAAAGAACTGTATGTTATGTTGAAAACATTCAAATTTAGAATTAATTACAGTACACTATACATATTTGACATATCAGATGTTGTTCTGGAGCTAAAGGATAGTCTGGACGTTTCTCCTGCAGAGTAATGTCAACACATTCCAAAAACAAAATTATTCAATAAGTTACTCATTGTCTTAAACCCTATTGTTGCATGTGTAAATGTGTTTTGGTTTTAAAGATTACTAAGAATTTGTATATTGTTGTTGTGATGCTTTTATGTGTTAAAATAAAAAAATGACTTCAGTAAAAGACATCTCGACAGTAAATGTTTGATGTGGCGGAATCACCGATGACAGGAAAAACAAACCGCCAATGTAAATAAAAGGAAAAATCAGTGATCAATTATGATCACTTGAAAAAACAAAAAAAATTGTTCTCCTCCTGCAAGCATCAACAGAAATAACAACCAGGAGGAGACGGATGGAATGTAACAGCATTGGTTACCTCCCCAGCCACGTATCCCTTGAATACTAAAATGTTGCACGAAGAAGAGTGGTTCCCAGAGGCAGCAGACTTTAAAGGACTAGTGAAATCCCATGTGGTTTGTCATGCTGGAATGCTCTTGGGGGGGTGTGGGGGGCAGAAAAGGAAGGTGGTGGGGGGGGGGGGGGGGGCTGAAGCGAGACAGGCTCCTGAGATAGCTTGAGCAACTGAGCGATTGCCGGGTCTTTGGGTTTCACGGGAGGGGAGAAGGGAGTAGTTATGGTAAGATGGGGAGGGAGGCAGTAGGAGGGAAAGAGAGGACAGAGGCACATTTGAGCGGCAGCTGAGGTGGGGAGGGGCGTTGATGCAGAGGAGAACGAGCAGAGGAGGAGGAAATCATCCGGGGCCGACTTCTCCCTTGACTGAGCATGCTTGCCATCACCCAAATTGAGCTGCTGACTGGTTAAGGCCGGCCAGGAAGATGACTTGAAGTGCTCCGTGTTGACGGCAATGTGGCGTCTGAGGCGCTCTATCTCCCTCGCTGGTCATCAGAGGTTGATAACGTGCATCAGGGGGTATGCTAGCTTGCTCACTCCCTGGCCGGCAAGATTAAATAACATCAGAGACAGCCAGCCCCCCCACTCCCCCACCCCCTGTGTTCTGGAGCTGGGATTTAAAGTCCTCAGGCCCCAGTGGTAATGTTCAGTTTCCAGCTTCAGACAGGCAGAGATAGAGGCTGAGGACGTAGCAGGAATACATTAGTGAATTAGCGGGGTGGTGGGAATATACTGAGAGTCCTCTGTCCTTGTGGGTCTACAGCTTTAAACCAATGTGTTTTGGATGATGATTATAACGCAAATTGACAAAAATCACATCAAGATGACCCTGTTCCTCACCCATTGTCTACCAAAAACTATTTTACCCTCCATGTTGACGCCAACGTTTCACCAACCATGGCAGAAATAACCACTATTGGTGCATTTCACATGTTGTGGATATGTCGAAAAACCAAATCCCGTCCTGTTTAGGTTCATAACATCATCCAGAGGAGCTCTGAGAATTTCACCAAGCTGTATTCACTGTATGTAGAAAGCAATACATCTGATTTACTACAGTGGTATGAAACTGATTTAATTGCACTAAATGGCTAAAAATAATGCTGAAATAATTACATAATGATGCAGATATGTCAAAAGTCTGAATTCATGCTTTGTTAGCAAACAACTTTTAAAAACAGCTTCATTGTCTTCTAAATGGAGTTTGGCTATGCTAACATTGGAGCTGCTCCATCAACACTCAAAATAACGTTATCAGAAATACAGCAGCAGCGTTATTAATTTTATCATAGATAGTGTCTGGTTCAAACATACGCTGAGTTATGTCTCGTTTCTGTACAACTACGAGGTACTACCGTAGAGCTCTGGGTGCCCACAGACGCCTACAGTATTTTTCTCCTCTATTTCTGAATCAATGTCAGGACATCAGTGACAACATGAGAAACATCTTAACACTGATAGGCTTTTGAGTCATGCGAATTTCCTCCTTGAGTTGGAAAATTCCTTGAATGAATTCATTCACGTCCTTGCATTGACTTTGTATGTAATTACACATACAGGACAAACATGTTACGTTAATATTCATTGACTGTGACTAAAATGATCCAACCTGATTTATTACAAGCAGGTCACCTATTGTTGTGTCTCTGTCATTTCTATCGGTTATAATAACATTAGGCTTCAATCACTAATATGTGGGTAGAAATGTTCTTTGCACAAAATAAGTGAACATGTAAAATTACCGCCAAAATCTGAATCATTTCAACTTAACAAGCGTGTGCCTGCTCGCAATCAGCAGACTGCCCTGCCCGCATTTCTCTTTATAATGAAATACGTTTGCCCATATGTTTATGGGATATATATCCCATAAACATCTTTATAGGAAAAAGCGGTGAAGGTGTTGTAATTGAGATAAGACGAGCCCCTAATAAAATATAAAACAACTTCTGATGAAATTGAGACAAGTCGGACTGTGGCTCAGATAAAAAAATAAAAAAAGGATTTATACTCAAGTTTATATGAAAAAAAGACAACAGACAAAAAGACAACAGGAAAAATAAGGAAACCAGTGAAGGACGAGACAAGGACCACCTGACCTGCCAGCCCCAGATGAGAGACGAGCTGCAATTTTGGACAAACATCCGTAAGTTTGATATGTCCAAGAATCTAACAAGGACTTTCAACCAAAGGTAATATATTTAAAAGTTGTATATGGGCTGTTCCGGATAGTTTGAAGCTTCATTCATAACCTTGACATTTTGATTCTAAATCAACATCTGAATGCTGCGCAGCTGCTTTTTTTGTGCATGTCTATTCATTCTGTTTATTTTATGCCGTGTCGGATAAAGATCAGGCCACACTAATATTATTAGCATTATACTCTATGAAGTATTAGATGGTTTACCAACTCAATAGCCTCTCAATATGACAAATTAAGGAGACATTCTATGTTCTCAGGAATGCATTTCTCTTGGTCAAATGTTCAAAGTATGTTTTCCTGGGTCAAAATGTTCAAATCAACCACCTACAGCTTATAGAGAACTGATGTTATCTTCGTTGAAACCAACACACTCAAATTTGAGGTCAAGACAGTTTCCTTAAGTTTAGACATTGATACCTCCACAGTGGCCAAATGGAGGAGTGAGATGATCACCCTCGGGCAACTTTTGCTCGGACCACGCCCATCTTTGAATTCTCCAGACAGAAAAATAAACACTGCAAAGTACCGCTCCTGAGTTGGTTCCTGCCACGGTGGGTGTCTCCAGGATCACATTTTGCCATGATGACTCACAAGGGGAGAACAATATCTACAGTATAAAACACAGCCATGACATACCATTAGTCTATGAAGACATTATTAATACTAAGCAAATAGTCCATCAGTTACAACAATATATTATCCAATAGTCACTCTCTTTTTAACTCTGTTTTGACCTTGAACAACAACTGAGATAAAGCACTGGTTCTTTTGCTTTTCTTTACTTGTTACAGTACACGTAGAGAAAGCTCGCTTTATTTCATGCTGAGCAGACGTAACCTCTGTACTACCAGAACAGACGGGACGTACTAAACCCTGTTGGGCAGAAGAAGCCGGGGAGTGAGCTGAAAGACCATACACTGAGCACCTTTCACACTATGCAGCATAATAAGAGATACTATACGTTCTAGTCATTTACTTGATTCATTAATATTCATTGTTTCAGTGCTGCTCTCCGGGGAAGCTGAAAAAGAAAGCTGGAGCGATGTGGATTCCTAAATTCTTCCGGTAAATAAACAAAACCTCTTGTTGACCCATATTAGTGAGGAATGACGTCGTCCTGTTCGGGAAGTATCCTCTGACAAATAATATTGTAATAGTTTTCAATAAATCCTAAAACAAGACTTTTTAGCTGTAAACTTAATTTGAACCCAACTGTATATCATAACTCTCTCTAACACACACACACACACACACACACACACACACACACACACACACACACACACACACACACACACACACACCCCCCCTGATGATTACAGGACGTCACCAACATAAACTAGTGTTGAAAGCCAAATGTGGTCGCGTTTCTGGAGATAAACTTAATAAACTGGAGAGCAGAATGCTGAAATGACTAATGCTGAAAAGAAATAATTAATTAGGGCTTTATGCCATCATGGCATTACCCCTGGACTGCAATTTTAAACTGTACTTGTCCTGTTGACACGACAATGTTATTCTTGTACGAGATGAAGGGTTTCTAAATGCGCTTGACCATCCCAAGATCCTGTTTACCAAACTAAGAGTGGTTGAACACCAGCTGTCACCTAAATAAACTCCAAAATGAATAGAGGCTTCTGTGATGCCACTCATTCCACTGCGTGCCAGGGGTTAGTGGGCCAATCAGATGTGCTTACCCTCTCTGTGTCCTCCACAGAAATGCAGAGTCTCTGTGATAATCCCTTCAGGGATTTTGACTGAGAATGCTCCCTCACTCTACTGGCATACTTCTTGGCACTGAGCAGAGGAAAATCCACACATGCTAAAACAGGACACATACCATCAAACAAAATTAAAGCAAAACTGAAGGAATGTTGGCCAACACAAGTAAAATGTCCTCTAAGAAACACGTCACTTTAATTAAAATGAAATGAATGCATCTTTTGTTTGACAACGTTCCGTCATTTTATCGAACACTTCAATAAATGGAATTGTTGAATACTGAAATAATGTATATTTCCAACTGTATAGTTGCACATACTTACATCCCCTTACACAATGCATATAACACTTTCCCACACTGAGTCACGCGCGCACACAGAGGACAGAGAATGAGACAGAGAAAGAAAGACACGTAGAGCCGCCCTCCCCTCTTCCCTACCTTGTCTTTCATTATTTATTTACTGTCTGCAGTTTTTCCATCGCACGCATATTGATGCGGAGAAAGCAGGGTGTGAGTGCGTGTCAGAATCATTTCCTGACGAGGGAGACAAGGTGGAAGTAATCAGCAGAGCGCTGATGCAATATGACAGCCCCTAGAACCGCTGGTACACAGTTAAGAGCAGGAGGGAGAAGAAAAACATCTCCCCACTGAAGGAAGCGGCAAGATTTGCACAAGCAACATTTGGGTGGAAAGTAGATTTAGAAAGTTCTAAAAGTTGCAGGAAAGAAAATTGGATTCTAGGACTGTTTTGTCTGCACTCATCTATGAAATTTTCTCCTTAAGTGTAAAAAAAAGAATGTGTAGCAAGACAGTGTATTGTGTGTATGTGTATTATTATTTTTTACATATATCTATCAGGCCATTCAACAAGCTACATTAGCTGTCCATTTGTTTAGAAAATGTTTAGTGTGTCCAAAGTAGTTCACTGCGTGTGTTGCACCCTCAGGGAATTTAAGTAATTTGTAATCTATGTAGTGAATAAGTGCTGGTTTCTACAATTATGAACAATGTCCAGATTTTTGGAGATGAAGAAATTCCCCATAGGCCACAATAATAAAAGCAGACGTCTCTGAAGAAATTCAATCAAATAAAGTCAAACTTTTCAGTCTGTGGGCATGTGCAGTTTGGAGAGGAGGACACAGACTAACAGGGTTTTCAGCTACGCGAGCAAGGCACGAGGCTGAAATGATCTCTCTCTCTCTCTCTCTCTCTCTCTCTCTCTCTCTCTCTCTCTCTCTCTCTCTCTCTCTCTCTCTCTCCTCCCCCCTCTCCTCCCAAGGCAGGTGTAGATTGATTAGTTATCCTGCAGCCATCACCGAGCGCAGTGAGACAGCCGAGCACGCCAGCTCCCTCCCCCACCTCTCCCCATGTAACCCACCTGCACCTATCTCCATCACACACCTGTACATCTCTATCCCATACATTTATATCTCTGTCTCTGTCATCACCTTTCTAAGTCTCTCACATTTGTAGAGACAACCTCACCCTGTGTCGCGCGCACGCACACAAACACACACGCACGCACGCACACACCATCTGCTCATGATGACAGGCACAACCTTCCTGGGTGTAGTAATTGATGAATGACGAAGACGGTGCATTTAGGGTCTCCCTGCCACTCCTTTTCCTCTGCCGACCCAGGAGAGCAAATGGGTAAACGGTACGCACACACACACACACACACACACACACACACACACACACACACACACACACACACACACACACACACACACACAGTGGTGTAAGCATGCTGATTGATTGATTGGGGCGGTAGGTTTCATGACGGCTGGTAACATTTCTCCACATCATGTCAACGCCTCTGGCAGCAAGAGTCTCAGAGGGATCTCTGAGGAATTAGGTAATCAAAGTCAGCGGGCTGAATTCCAGGGTGGTGCCCATCATGCAACAGCCTAAACAGATTTAGAATAACTGAAAATGTCCTCCTTTTGTCAACTCGGTCTCGTAAAGATTATGTTTATATAATAGAACTACTTTGCCTCAGGAAAAACAGTAAAGGGTATTTTTATCAAAATAATAAGGACACTTTATTGATAATGAATGTATCTGCAAACTACTTACTGCCACAACAAGATTTTAAAACTGAACTTATCAGCAGAAGATTCATTTTTACGGTATTTCATTAAATTCCCCACAATATCCGGAGAGTTATATTTAGGCAACTCGAGGCACGCAGTGCAAGTTAATGAAAGATTGTCGTTCTTGGTTAAATATTTTAAAAAGTCAAAGCTGATTTGAAGCATGCTACAGGGCACGCACACTGTCTTTTTCAAGTTTGAACCAATAACACATATTTTAGTGTTTTAGTAGCTATAGTGGATTCATTTTTTTCTTATTGACAAAAGAAAGTCAACTGAAAACGGTGCAGAGTAGCTCCAATATACCTGAGGTATCCCCTCATCTACATATCTAACTCTTCTGAATAAATATGATTGCACGAACCAAATATTAATTTTTTGTTGTTAACCTTATTCCGAAAAAGACTGTTGTGACTGAAAGTTCCTATAGTAGCTATCTACATGGCTAATGAAAATGCATATTCCACTAATACTCCCGTGGACATGCAGCCAAGCATATTCCAATTTGCGTAAAACGACCCCATCCTCATTATTGTGACCAGTGAATCCCACGTCGACGCCTTTCTCGGCTCACATGTCGTTTATCCCGTCAAAATACAGAAAAGTAATAAAGGCAGGAGCTGCTTGTGCTATTTGGCTTCTTTGGGTTTTCTGCCGGTGGCGAACTTGATCAACCTTGCAAACCTTTAACCAGCATCTTGAAAACGTTAGCGTTGCAATATTTGCACATATCCTAATACCTTCATAATACTTCACAGTAGGTGTGTTTCTCCTTCTGACAGGAAATGGGGGCTTTTCTTTGCATGCATCTTTAAATGATAAATGGACTGTACTTGTATTGCACTTTTCTAGTCTTCCGACCAGTCAAAGCGCGTTCACACTACATTCACACCGATGGCAGGGGCTACCATGCAAGGTGCCACCCGCCCATTAGGACTAACTGACCCTCATACAACATTCACACATCGTAGGCACAGCTACGGGAGCAATTTGGGGTTAAGTGTCTTTCCCAAGGACAAATCAACATGGACTAGCGGAGCCGGGGATCGAACCACTGAGCCACAGTCGCCCCACCTTTACTCCAGCTTTGCAAACTATTAGCTAATTGGTTTGTTTACAACACACATTATTGGTCGTAAAGAGGCTGCGAGTTGCAAAGTGCCGTAAAAACCCCTATTGAGAAGCATATTAAGAGCGTGCTGTCTTCAAGTCCAAAGAACGCTCCTAAAACCCAAACAACAGGCAAATCCCACATGTCTTAATCAGAAAATGCTCCATTTGGAATAAGGCCTAATTCAGAATGTCCAAACTGATTACATGAGCCATATCAAATTCGGAATATTGTCATTTTCGGAATAACAGTGGAATATGAGTGTGCATGTCAACATAGTTAATGTCTAATCTGTTTTAGTAGCTTAGTAGCTTAAATTTAGCACCAAAAGTGAAGCAGGACGCAAACGCTCATCTCCAGTGTTCTGTGTTTTACATGTCAATTCATCCACCATTAATCTTCTCACTACAACGTCTGTGCATCACGGGGCAGCCTGTTGTCACTCCCAACTCGTCAAGTACTTAGCGCCATAGTTTGAAGCATAGGGGGAATGGACAAGCGGTATTTGACGAGTTGGAGGTGAGAATGTGTTGCATGTGGATGTTGCACTACCTGGATGAGAGGAAAAGGCATCGCTTGCTCACGGAATTACAGTTCCTTCAACATATTTGTCTAAGCAAATCAATAGTACGCAGAGATATTTTGTCGGAGATGGCGTGTGATCCAAAACAAACAATGCAGCACAAAGTGGCTTACATCCATTTAGTCATCCCTTCAGGTCCGGTAGGTGGACCTGCTTTTCACTTGCCCATACTATCATTCAACATCAAAGATAATCAGAAAATCATTTAAAATAATCCATCACCTGTCAATCTTTAAGAGACATTGTCTCGCAGTCATTGAAGAGAATAGGATTCCACAAGACAAAGCCTGAGTTCTCAGTTAATGGAGAAACTGGCAGTTAGACAAAATGTCATATTTACATTAATCAAATGTCAAAATATGGTGCAAAATATGTGCGACTCCCACAGCATTTCAAGATATGTTATGCCACAGTTTCAGAATAGAGAAAATAAAAACTTGATAACTTGATGTTATCTTCATTTTTCTTCTTCAAATTCTAGCACAAAAGCAATACTTTTATTTTCGTAGGGATGCACCTTGTACCGGATATCTGGCTCGACTGACTAGCTGGATTGGGTATTGGTAACAATAGGGCCAATCTTTATTATACACACTAAATCCTGAAATCTAATTAATGTTTAAGTTTTGACCAATTGGTTGCTGCACTAAAAAGGTTTACACTTGAATTGTGAGTCCTGTTAATTTTTGAGGAATTTTTACCAAGTTGCTGGTGTACAATTTATCGTTTTAATAATAAATAACAATTAAATGTGTTTAGTTAATATATTTTGATTTACAAAGTTAGGAAAGCCGTATTTAAGTCAAGCCTGATGCTGTACACATAACATAATTCCATACACTTTGTCACAGAGAGGTACACAGCTTATTAATTACACAATGGTACCGGATCATTACTTGGTCCATCGGGACTGAAACAATCTGATTGGGGAATCCCTAAAGTTTCTCTGCCTAATGCATCATTCCCTTCTCATCTAACCATCACCCCCACTCTGGTGACCAAAATAGATTAGTTATAAAAATAAATACATATTCAATTCATTTAATAGACTGGCTTATGCAGTACAGCTGTATTGTATGTGGGATGATGGAAAGAAGGTTCTAGACACCAACGAACCGTATCCCTGAAGAGGCTTTCATTCATTTATCGCTCAAGGCTTCACTCTTATCCACCTTTCATTCATGCATCAACCTCTATTTGCCATATGTCCACCCATCTCTCAGCTGGTGCACACCCACCCACACATCCACCCACCAAGTCTAGGCAAGTGATTCAGTGAACCGATTACATCTTCCCATGAAAGCAAAAACACACCTCTTGGTTTTGTTGCCATCACTGACCGAAGACTCATGGCGCAAAAAAATTGTGGTAACACAATGCGCATGTTTGAGTGTTAGGAAGAGGATATGAGGGAGTGAGGACGCAGGACAGGGAGGGTCCAAGTGTCAAGTCCCATTGGGGTCAGAGGATGGCGGCTACATTTACCAAAGCAAACAGCCCAGAGGAGCAGAGTACTTCACCTGTCGCTGTGGATTACTCCATTATCTCATCTACCAGTCTCGCAGTGTCCCGTTCTGACCACTCACTATTCAAAATTCATACAACATGCAGAATGGTAGGCGCTATGAAATGTTAAACTGCGGCAGGACTCACATTTTAAAAGAGGCATTGAGATAGTTGATGTGAGAGAAGTTGACTAGTATTTGGTTGTTGCGTGTGAAACCGCTTGAACAAAAGAGAAGACTTTTTAGTAATCTAGAACAATGACAATAGTCACACTCTGTTAATATGATAAAAGCTAGTATTTCTGAATGTAATACAAAAATCATATATATATATATATATATATATATATATATATATATATATATATATATGTGTGTGTATGTATTTGACGTATGTATTTTAACGACACTGCGAGCAAATACCTTGGATAGAAAAATGACATACAGAACCAACAAAACACAACACTGTATGTACATCCACAAAAGGTATAAAAAAAATACAGTTTTACTACCAATGTTGGTGGATATGAGGCTTGTAGGAAATACAATTTGGTTAGAAGCTGTATTTATATGCATGAGAGTCAACATGCAATATGTAGATGTACTTATACTAAGATCCAGATACACGAAAGAGACATCAAAGAACTAGCGGCAACAAACGCCAACTGTTGCGTCGCCTGTGTCTCGGCCAAAGAATTCATGAAAAATGAGAAGAGTCTTCTGTGAGTGCCCTCTTGACTTTGTTCTGCGTTTGCCGTCCTCACATAAGTTTCTCTTCTCCTGCACTGAATCGCTTAAGCTGAACAGCCAATCAGGGTGATTTCTTTCACTGGCGGTCAGCCACTGATTCGAAATGCTAGATCGGCCAAAAAACCAACAACAAGGGCAGATGAGAGCGTGTGCTGGACAGGACACACAAAAACGGCCAAAAATGGGTCGATGGCCAACCATATTTCTGTACTATATACTTATATTTCAAATTTTTTAAGCAGAATTCTCAAACTAATTTGAATATGGTGTGTGTGTGTGTGTGTGTGTGTGTGTGTGTGTGTGTGTGTGTGTGTGTGTGTGTGTGTGTGTGTGTGTGTGTGTGTGTGTGTGAACTGACACGGCGTGGTGTTACTTTTGTCAGAGTCAGCGATGGACTTTTGGCTCTATAAACACTTGTGATGCTCTCCATAAACCGTTCAATAATGAGGCTACTTCTAACAGGTATTAATAATCTAGCTTGTCGTATATATATATGTACCGTTATTCCAGCTGATTTCTAAATCTGCATGGTAACTATAGCAGCCTTTAACGACTATTCAAAGTTGGACACAACTTATATAACTTGATCAAAATGTATTTGTGTATAAAAACATCTGGTCACACTATTTTGTACCAAAGCATATTTAAGATGCAGTGGGGCACATTGTTGATTTTAACATATTTATGTTTTTTCAAAGTGTATATATTCATTTTTTCGACACAGATTTTGCACTTTTATTTCAAATATTCACTGAAAACCTGCTGTAGGAGTTTAACGATTTACCATTCCACATCTCTTTCAAATTATCTTTTTATTTCTGAACTCTTTTATAGAACAGGAGTTGCCATAGCAATTTACACTCGTACACCTGTTGTATGTGAATATTAATCTACAGTTCAAATAAATTGCATTGGAATACAATTACAGTTCAATGCTGCAAATTGTATGCAAAAAGTACTTGGATAAATTATATCGTCGATATCCAAACTCATCGGATCGTAAGTGGATTGTGTATCTATTTTCTCACAGTAACACTTTGAGTGACTGTGTCACTGTATTTTTTAATAATCAATACAACACAAGCTTATAGATTACGCATTTATATGGGCATGAAGAGAAAAGATGAACAGAGACATGGACAGTGTGCTCTCTTTTCACAAAGCAGATGAATGATTTGTTCCCCTGCAGTGACAGAGGAGGTCACTAAAATCACTATGAATGACCATTGTGCTTAAACAGGCAACAACTACAATTCAAATATGAACAAATCAGTAACAAGACTTTAATTCAATTGACCTGCTGTAATCCATCCTGAACTGGAACCGTCCTCTTAGTCCACATGGACTTGGACTAAACTGTGCGCTCGCTTGTGCGTAATCAAGAAGCATCAAGGGAGATCGCTGCAGAGACAATTGTCATTAGTTTTTTTTAAGGACAAATTACTTCCCATAGCCGCTTTAATTCAGTTCTGAAGGCTGAACTCATGCTCTGCTGCCACACGGGAGACTGGAATTACCAGAATCTCTAACCGTGGGATTTCCCGATCCTTCAAGCGATCCCGCAGCATGCGCTCCTTCTGCACCACTCAGACCCAGTTGATCAAAAATGACATCAGCTTTTTCTGTCTTTTTTTTTTTCTCTTTCAATGACAAACAAATTCAGCTAAATTCAGCATTGGTTTAGGATAGAAAATCGGTCAAACTTGTTGATAAAAAGAAAGGCATTCAATCTATGTATACATTTGTTTTTTAAAGGAATTAAACTGAGGGAGACCAACAACATGTCTACTTATACAGAGTGAGCAGTATACAGCTGTTTAATAACAACACTATTTTAGTTTTTAACATACTGGTATCGGATTCAGCCGATATGCAAGTTCAGGTATTGGAATCAGGATGGAAAAAAGGTATCATAGCATCTCTAGTATTTCATATCAAATTAACTGAATGGTACACTAGGTCTAGTCAAGAGGTTCTGGATGGTAGCCCTGAAACTGGTGGCTGGCGGTGGATTTAGCTGCACCGCACTTTTACCCTGCAGCAATATTGAATGCCAAGGCACTCATAATACCACTGTGGTTTAACGAGGTAACAGATATAACTTTGGAAATGGCACAAAAGACATATCCAGGGTAAAGAGCCATCCCTGGAGAGAAGAGTGACACCAAGGAGTCCCTCTTCTCCTTCTCTGCAGCATGATTAATAACCCCTGTGCCCCATAATCTCTCCATCATCTATCTATGTAAATGCCCCCGGACCTGCAGCGCCAACACACTTTGACTGATGGCTGTTCCGCAGCAGTGGGCTGTGTGTGTGTGTGTGTGTGTGTGTGTGTGTGTGTGTACACATTTTTGCATATGTACGCAGGGGGGAGGTGTACGTGTGAGAGGATGCGAAGGTTTTTTGTGGATGGAAAGGAAGAGATGAGAAAAATCACATGGTCCCTCTGCCTTGTCACAGTCAGTATGGCCTCACGGACACACTTACGGTTTTTGTCCGTGACAAATACACATTGGGAGAAGATGGCCCAGCACACAAGAACAAGGCACATGGGAGGTTATAATTTACTCACAAAAACGATGATTTTCAGCCGTGGCAGTTTCAATAAATAGGGTGAATGGGATTAATTGGGCATCTCAAAGCACCATTTTAAATATAACATAAATTATTAATGCTTGTATAATTTTGTATTCAATAAAAATGTCTCTTGTTCAGATTAGTAAGGGTTTTTCGTGGATTTTACTTGGTTTGCAGCACTGGGAGAGTAAGTGCTGGCATGTTTGTCTCATATAATGACAGTGGACAAACAGAAAATTGTTGGACCTAAAGGACAGGACAATAACCTGGGTGTCAGTGTTCTTTCTTATTGAATTTGGGTGCAAAGCTGTGTGGAGATGTGACGGTAGCCCATAAGAAACAACATTGACCGCACTTTCACACCTCTTTGAGGAAATGTTTCAAGCTGCCTTGCAGATAGCCAATTCCCTCAAGTAACTTGTGTTTATAGATGAGGAGAGGAGAGAGAAAAACCAAGGAAAAGCACATTAGTGGGAGCCAGTTAAGAGTAACTGAGCTCTAAATTGCCTTAATAGTTTTCATTGTGAACTGTGTCTGCTAAAGATATCACCAGGATGCTAATGTTTCCTACACAAATCAAATAATATGTAATGCAAAAATGTATGCAAAACAATGCAATATGTTTAAAAGAATAGGAAGAACAGTTCTTGACATGTTATAGCAGATGCTAATTTATTGGTTTTACAATTTAGGCTAATAGTTACTGTTGAATTAAAAACTTTAAAAATTGAATAAAGTCAAAAAAAAAAAATTATTATTAGTTAACCGATTTATTAATACTGTGCTTCGGCAAAACTGGAAAGCTGTTCAAGTAATTATTCTCACCATTAATATGGAACTCAGTGGATGCTTACAAATTAATGAATTAATCTATGCTTTGAAAAGGGTGTACAGTATTTAGATAATGGTCTTACACACCGGAACCACCAGTGTGATCAGTTCAGTGGAATTCAGGTTCTTCTTGAGGTCATAAGACTGGAAACCGGGTTTATTATTTTACATCCACTGTGTTTGTATGCATTTCCTAAATGGTTGAGGATGGGGGATGGTGAGTGCTGATTGGGAAGCTTTGTGTTCTTTTAACCATAGAAATCCTTCAGGCAGTTTTGGGTGCAAAGACAGATAAGACAGTCATGAAAAGGTCAATGAATAACATTGTTTCATGTGCATCTGACTATGTCTGAAGACAAAAGGGAAATATCAGAAGGCAACGCAGTTTCCGATCCAGTGGATCCAGCAGCAACGTGTCTTTTAAGAAATAAATACAATAATTGCTACTAGGGCTGCAACTAACGATTATTTTAATAATCGATTAATCGGTTGATTATTTTTTCAATTAGTCGATGAATCGGATAAAAAAGCAAAAAAACATTCATTTCCAACCCTTTGTTCAAAAACAGAAGTGACAGTGCAAATTCACAGTGCAAAACATGTTCAGAAAGCACAAACAGGTTGCTTCTTGAACATCCCTGAGCTGTTAATTAAACAAATTAGATTAAAATGGACTAACACTAAAAACATACACATGTATGCTTTACATCTGCCAAATGTGAGCCCTTTTTTTTTTTACTGTAATTGATCTCCTTGGAGCAGAGGCTGCTTTAGCATACCCTGCTTTATCAATATGTATGAAACACTGGGACAGTGGGAAGCTGTACTGCTCCTCTCACGTCTGTTTTGACCGAAACCTCTAGGCACCAGCTCCACTTCATCTCAGCTCTGCATATACAGAGTCCTCTTCCTTAAACTATTTCATTCTGGGTCTCTTACGACCACAAAATGACGTTGTTGGCTAAGCCCAACTACGTGATTTGATTCAGTCTACTTTGAGTAAAAAAACAACCTGCAGCCAGATCCGCCAGTGTGCCCATTTAACGTTAACGAGTGACAGCGTGAACTGAACCAGACCGGGGGGCTACGGCATGTTTCACCACGTTACGTTTTTTTACAAGCAAGACTGAACTGTAACGGAACATAAAGTAACTTTAACGACAATACACAACCAAACACGTTAGCTAACGTGATAGCAAGCTGACTAGCTTCCATTAAAAACACATTTGAGGGAAATGAAGCCGCTGTAGACATCTTAACGCTGATTGGCCAAGACTCGACACGTCACATCCAAGATGTTCTATTTTTGCTAAGATCACGACTTCAGCGTTTCTCAGTCTCTCACTCCAATCTCAGACACGCTGGCAGCTCTGCGCCGCTCTTTTTTTTTTTTCTTCGTGACTTTATGACTGCCGTAATAATCGCGCGACACAACGAATCGATAATGAAAGTTGTTGCCAACACTTTTGCTAATCGATTTTTTGTTGTTGCAGCCCTATATGCTACACAGTATTTTGTTTTCACTTTCTTTATGAATAGATACTGTGCAGCGGTGAAAAAGCAACCTTACAAAATACTAAAATATTGTCTTGATTATGATCGGCTGAGCCACGTTCGAAGCCGTAAACACACATCTGTGACCACATCAACATTTTTAAACAATAGGTGACTAATTGGCGCTGTAAAACTGAAATGGTAGATTTTGATGTGAATTTTGATTTACCGAGTTGGCTAAGCGAGGATAAGTGGTGGAAAGAGATGGACAGGATAGAGGAGAATGCTGAAATTAATGAGAGAGAAATTGAAGAGCTGAAAAAGTCAAGAAATGAAGCGGGGGCCATTAAACAGACTACACATGTGGTCCGTTGTCTGTTTTCAGACCTGGTGAGCCGAGAAATATATGGCTATTGATTTTAACACAATCACTAAAAATGTCGCTAAACCAGACGAACCCTATGATTTCATGAGTTATGTCGGCCTGTGTGTGGGGCTTAATAGGTACATCATGGAACAACCGATCAGACGATCCTGTTGACTGTTGAGAGATCCAGAATTTATCACTTGCAAAAACATTCTCATTGGAGTAGTTAAACAGAAACAAAAAAAATTCCACCACCAAGGAGTGTTGGGAGATATGATGGTTTTTACCATCCAACGGTAGAAATGTGTCCACTGCTAGACATTTGTCAATACCTTTTCCACTACGGTAGCTATTTTTGATGTGATCTCAAGTGACCTCGCAAATCCAGCTGCCGTGCGAGGTAACGTGATTTGGCCAGACATGGAGGAGGAGAGGGCGGTTGAGGAAAGGAGGAGGAGGCATCCCAACCATCCCAAGATGAGAAAGAACAACGGTTACACCAATACTAAAAATAAGCATACCGGTTCATTTTAATCTTTTTGTGCTTTGTCAGGTTTGTTAAATGAAAGATGAGGATTTTTTTCATTTGGTATATCCTAAAAATAAATGTTTCAGTTTCTTCGCAATTTCTGGCATGGAATAGCCTTCATTTCCAAGAACAAGAACAGACCGGCAAGTTTCACATGAAAGTTCTCTTTTTCTGGCCATTTTGAGAGTATAATCGAACCCACAAATGTGATGCTCCAGATACTCAACTAGCTCAAAAGGCCAGTTGTATAGCTTCTCTAACCAGCATAACTGTTTTAAGCTGTGCTAACATAGTTGCACAAGGGTTTTCAAGGGTTTTGTAATCATCCATTAATCTTCTATGCGATTAGCAAGCACAATGTACTATTAGAACACTGGAGTGATAGTTGCTGGAAATGGGCCTCTATACACATATGTAGATATTTCATTAAAAACCAGACGTTTCCACCTAGAATAGTCATTTACCACATCAACAATGTATAGTGTATGTATTTCTGATTAATTTAATGTTATCTTCATTGAAAAAAAACAGTGCTTTTTTTTTAAGGAGATTTCTAAGTGACCTCAAACCTTTGAACGGTAGTGTGTGTGTGTATATATATATATATATATATATATATATTTATATATATATATATATATATATATATATATATATATATTAGGGGTGGGGGGGAAAAATCGATTCAGCATAGTATCGCGATAGTTTGCGTGTCGATACACGGAAGCCAAGAATCGATCTTTTTTTTATGTAATCAATTATGGGAGGCATCGGAGAAAGAAATGAGAAATGCGCCGTCCGCGTGTAAATCAAAGGTCTGGACTTCCTGTCACTCGTAGCGGCGCTGCTGCACAGCTGTTGCACAACACACAGGACAACATCCGCGACACTGCGCTGGTCAAAGATGTTAACTTTAGCATAAATCAAACTGGCTGCTGCTACTCTCGTAGCGCTGGAAGCGGCCGGTGTTACGGGTTAACAGGCGGCCGTGTTAACTGGTGACTTCCGGCTGAAAGTCGCCAGTTAACATGGCCGCCTGTTAAACCGTAACACTGTCATCCCGACGCAGTTCCTGGAGAAGTAATATTATGAACCCAGACATGGCGGCGTTTGATGCTCCGACCTCTTTGGGATTTCCACAACAAGTATAACACAGAAATAGTAGTTATTTTCATGGTGGAGGCAGAAATGGAAACTCTTTGCACGGCGATAAACCACAGAGATAAGCCCCGCCCCCTCTCTGGCGCGTCCAGCTCGAATGACGCGACAATGCAGACAGTAACACAAGCAGTTTAGTTTGTCAGGTGCAACATTTATGAAAGTATTGTTCAGATTGTCTGCTTGACGATCACATTTTGCTGCAATAAAAATGATTGAAGTGAGATGAACAGACTGAAAATGGTATCTTCTTAGATATAATATGTTGACAAAGTTTTCCTTTGGGGACAATTTGCGGTGAAAAAAAGGGAATAAAATCGCAATACTCAATATATCGCAGAATCGTGATAGTATCGAATCGGGACCCAAGTATCGTGATAAAATCGAATCGTGGGACCTCTGGTGATTCCCACCCCTAATATATATATATATATATATATATATATATATATATATATATATATATATATATATATATATATATAGAGAGAGAGAGAGAGAGAGAGAGAGAGAGAGAGAGTTACTGTTTAACTGATGGCATTATTCTAAAATTCTTATGAATTCCTATAAATATAATTTTACATATACTGGGGCTTTGGCCGGATTGCCCATCTCTACCACCAAGCGTTAACAGAGTCAGACTTTCAGAAAATCAAGCCCTCTCAGGCCCTGAATCCAAACACACCTGAGGGTCTTGTCAACCAAGTCTGGTTCGATGTGCAGCTGCGTATGGGAGACAGAGCTAAAGAGGGCAACTGCCAACAAAATCCAGAATCATTTATCATCTGCCAGGACAAGAACTGTTATTCAATGAATCAAGTACGCAAGGCCGTCATTCAGCGGTTTTAATGTAACTGCAACATGATGAGAACTTTCTTTTTCTTTCTCTTAATATTAGGTATACAACAGGGCCCACGGGGGTGAACATCCTTGGCTCCACATTGCCACGGATTTGTAAAGCAGCCAGCACAGAGACAATCCACATCAACCACTGCTTGCGAATCACCATTGTATAAAAACTATCTGACGCTGGCCTCGAGGCAAGAGAAATCATGTTAGTGAAAGGCCATTAATGTGAATCGTCCCTGCAATCTTACTGGCATCCAAACTACAGCGAGAGAAGATGCTGGAGCAATGGCAACTCAAACGCACCGGTCCAGAGTCACCCCTGTACCAGCAAAGAGGAGTGCTAAATGTTAATGATCACCCCAATCGTGCCTTTCCGATGCATCCTAACAACCCCTCTTAGCTGTTTAAAAATCACTGTAAACCCCGACCTCTGGTGGCTTATGGCTTACGTTTACATCTGTTTCACATGTTGTGCATCCATCATGAAAAGGTACATCAATGATTGCTCTTTGATTGAAATAAGGATGAAAATTGAGTTGTAACTGCTTTGGTTGATATCATTATTCTCTCTCAAACCTGGAGGAAGTCCTTTGGGTGATCCAACCGTAATGATTCGTGAGGCTGTTGCTGCTTCAGCATGAACACATCTTGACCTGATTCTGGTTTTAATGCCGAGGGTAAACCTGATCTGATTCGCTAATTATCAACCCATCTCAATCTTGTAAGTGATAATTACAGTTGACTGATTGTTGGATAATTACAATGCAGCTGAAATGAAAACAGGCACTTATTGATTAGATTCCATCGAGACGCATTTTGGAGATCTATCATCTTTCATGATGCCATACAAGCAAATACCTTATTTGTAAATGTACGGTTTGTTTGTTTAAGTTGTTTTTAGGTCTATAATATGAGGTATTATTAACTTATCCTTCTCGTCTATTGTTCAACATGACATGGATTTGTTAAATTGACAAGAAGAAAATACATTTATTTACATAATGAAATCATTAATTCATTATAAGTATATTCCCTGATGTTCTTTGATTTTCTTTTCCATTGATCTGGATTGTCAGCAGAGAAGAGAATTGCTTGTAGTTTTTGTATAGCTCATGGAATAAATCATAATAATTAACTAACCTGCCATTTTTTTTACAGTGCAAATGAGAGTATAGATATAAGGGGTCTGTAAAACTCCTCTCTAATTTTGTCTTTGACTGGCATTGAACTCAAATAGCATCAAAACATAACTCAATTGATTGTATAATATAATCTGTAGTTTAAAGTCACAGTTAGGAATTTGTTTTAGCTGTCATTTTAAAAACTGAGGAACTGGTTATGAAATGGTCTTAATTTATCACTGATGCCTCTATAAATATAATGATGTATTTCCTAATCATTTAAATTGTGTGGTTTTATGCAAATAACCATCATAGATGACTATAGCAAAGTACAAGGATCACGTTAAAAAATACATCAGGAATTAGTCTGCAGCCTTGCTGTCAATTATAAAATTGGAATCGACAGACGAGACCTTTTAGAAAAATATGAAATCGGAATCACGGACATCTGAATTTTACAATTTAGTAAATTACAAATTGTGCACTTTTGAACCCCAAAATCAAAAGCCTTCCCGTCACTTTTGAAGCCAAGAGGCAATCAATGCAATTCTTCTGATGGTTTTCTACATGAGGAAAAAACATGGATACAAACCCACAGAAGGGTTCGTTTTCAAATGTTTCATTGGCACGAACTGACTTGATGATGATTGCCTTGATTTAAATGTGAGCTAAACTGATTCCCTCTGGTTTTACTTACATGTTTACCAGCAAGCTTCAATTACAAACTATCACATGAGAGGAACGTGGAGGATAAATATCTGCAAACCAACAACTTTCCCCAAAAACCTTCACTGCCTCAGCTGAATATCTCAGTATCCAGAGGATAGTCTGCACCCAGCCCACACTCCAAAGCACCTTTTTCAGTGAGCCGCCCTCACACAGCTCTTCAGAGGGGAGACATGTTGTTAATAATTAAGGCTGTGGCTGGAGGCACAGGGAGGCTAAACTTCCTCTAACAAGTGGCTCTCTGACAGCGCAGACATATGGCTCTCACTTCCACATATTCTCCTCAGCCCTCCAGACTTGTGCATTTCACACACGTCCAAGGCGGGGGTGAGAAACCTCCATCCTGACTGCCGAAGAACAATAAATCAAATTCCTAATGGTCTGCAACAATCGGATAATTATGAGTGCGGCAGCGTGGCACGAAAAAGGAATTTTCCCCTTCAAATCGAGTTAAGCATT
Source organism: Taurulus bubalis (assembly GCF_910589615.1). Classification (NCBI taxonomy): domain Eukaryota; kingdom Metazoa; phylum Chordata; class Actinopteri; order Perciformes; family Cottidae; genus Taurulus; species Taurulus bubalis. The sequence continues at coordinate 11,341,160 of NC_136594.1, forward strand.
TAGCCTGATTTCTTGCCAATGCTCTGTACGTTCGGCACAATAGACCACACTGTTTTTTATTGGCATGGAGACCTCCCAAAAGTAGACATTTAACATCAAACTAGTCAAACTCTTAACTGATTACCAGACTGTTATTGCATAAATATCCTACAATAGATGGACCAAAATGTTTTAACATTGATAAGAAATAATTTCTGCTTGATTTGATCGTTTTTTTGTTGAATTTAGGCATAAGAGACATTTTCTATGTATTTTATTGTCAAAGGAAAAGCTCAGTTGATCCCACTGACAAGTATTGTCTATGTATCCAAAACCTGATGGAGCTTATTTCTCTGTGTCATGGACCTCTACTGTAGTCATAAAAATGCCAAAAACACATCAGTTCAACTGGCTGACATGTTCCTTCATTATCATGTACATAGGCTCTGTATTTTATTTAACGTTTATCCCATACACGTCCTGCTGCTTTAGTACTATCGAGCAAACAAAATGTGTATTATTGTTGTAAATAGTCCCCAACGTTTTTACTCCTTTTAGAGTTTGGCAAAACAGTACCCAGCTGGTTCAGCAAATTACTTATCCTTTTTTCTTAAATGTAACAATAAGTATTTGTGATCCATGTTTAAAGATTCATGTCTACAGTAGGAGCCCAATGGGCTTAGGGGCTGACAGACAATGACAGTGTGGGAAGTTGGAACGTGCCGAGAGACAGACTGGTTTTGGTCTTTAACAGGAGATTTGCTGTGAATAAGAAAAATATGAAACAACACCAGCCTTCGCCTTTAAATTCAATTCTTATTTTACAGTACTGCATCATACTCTGTCACCTTCCTCAGATAAACTGTCAATGTTGTCAATATGCAAGCTGAGTTAGAAGCTTATCTGTTCCCATGACTGTAGTGGGAACTGAGCCAGAGAACCGAAGCCAAGATGAAACCCATTAATGTCACACCCATAAATAATGACTGCTAATGAGTTATGGTTGCCCATTAGAACACATCAAGACCATTTTTTGTCCTTTACACAGTGATACAATATGAAAAAATTACTAAGTATGCCACACATGTTTGATGGAACGACACATTTTGTTTAGCTGAAGAATACTGGCTGAGCACCGACGCTATTGGGTAACATTTTGACGGGCATTCAGTCATTTTAAAAGCAAAAGGAATCAGAAACAGACAAAGATCTCTCATGGCAAGCACCAGCTGTACTACTTTTTTGGGGGAAACTAAGCATTTGGCCAGGGAGGAAAAACCCGTCATTTTCAGTAACCATTGCCTTCCATGCTTCCTTTCCCCCCCCCCCTTTCTGTTGGGTGGGGGAAGGGGGGGCCGAATCTTGTTTTGATGCTGGCGCTGTCAGGGGGCTAGCCAGAGAGGATAGTAAACACTGCCTTTGCAGAACATTTAAAATCAATCCTTCAGCCACAGGCCTCGCAACCCCCCTCGCTTCTCTCTCTCTCCCTTTCCCCAAGCCTTTCTTCCTCTCTCCCCTCTCTGTAATGTGTCTGCTGCTCTCTGAGAATAGAGGCAGCACTTAAAAGCTGGGCGTAGGGGCTGAGTTTTGTGACAACAGCTCCGGCTTTTATTACCATGCCGAGATGTGACCAGCATCCCCCTCACCACCAACCCCCAAGAAGTGCACATATAGACTTTCACACATCCACACATGTACACAGTCTGACACACACACACACCACCCTGATGAGCAAATAATCATGTCATTAGCCTATGTGCGTTCAAAGCAGTGGCTCATTTGCCAGCAGCCAAGCCGTTACCTTTGCTTATGATTGGCCAGAAGATTAGCTGAAAATCATTTTGTTTCCAGCGTTACTGCTTGATTAAGTCACCATTTCTCAACCCATAAAAACAGTCAACAGATACTTCTACCAGACGACCATTGATGGTGGAGTGGAATACTAATGCATATATAATTACATCATGATAGAGCATGTTTTTTTCTGTATGCCATGTCTTTTTTTCTTTTATATTCCTCCAAGGCGAATCTCCTCAACATGTCACCTGTGGCCTCGTCTCAGTGTGTGCCATTAGATGGCTGAGCCACGCTGTAGTGTCGAACAGCTGGTGGAGAGCATGTGAAATGTGACCCCCCGAGAGGGTAATGTGAACCCAGGTCCACACAGACGGCATTCTGTGCCGGTCACACTGAGGATTGTGTGCGTCACCCACCACCTCCTCTGTGGAGTGTTTCATTCAATTTCTTTCAGCAGGTCGGGTGACAGGAAGTTTTTTTTTCCACTGCAACAGCTTCCATACAGATAGTCTCAAGGCATTTTTGGGTTCATATTCGCAAATTCTTTTTTTTAAAGAAGTAAATGTAGATGAATGAATTAGGTAATGTCAAACAAGCATGTTTGCAATGCAGTGGCTGTTAGGTACTGGTGAGCAGCACCACAACATGGCAACTTCATTTTATCCTGCAGCGACACAGTCATCGTCGAGGCCAATCACAGACGAATATGTCACCTCGAGACCTGTAATTGTAAACGTCTCCTTTGGGCCAGTTAATGTAATTTCAAAAATAGTAGAGCGCGGTGGTGAGATGTACACGACAGCATCGTTTCCACAAGTTCTGTCACGTTGAGTCTGGTAGCATTGTGGTTAAGACACAAACCGTAACATCAGTTGTTCCACACGACACTGTGCATATAAAAGCAAATCGCTGAAATGTATCTTCAACTAAAGAAAATAATGACTTGTGCAGAGAATACTAATCTTCTTGATTTCATTTTAGTGGGAGACGCATAAGGTTAAATACTATTGCTTGCACCCAGCAAAAGACACATTTTTAGGAGTAAAAAAAACATTAGGGACTAAAACATCCTCCAGTAAAATTTTAATAACCATAACTTCAAGGTTTAGGTGAGCTTGTAGCTAGGCTGTAAATGGCCTTACCCTCTTTATCCCTGGAAATCAAAATGGTCTTTCCCCTATTGACTGACTAAGCGGTGAGATTTCTGCGCTGCTGCACATTACTTCAGATAGGGGCTGCTGGTGGGGGCAGGGAGGGATTTCTGGTACAAACAGCCATCAAAGATGGGAGTGTTTCATGCAGGCAAAAGAAGCTGCAGCAACGGGCAGCTTTCATAGTTCACGAGCAAGGCTTAAATAGCAAGGCCCCCCCAAAGACCAGCACGGTAAAGATGGACACATTTTACCCTCTAAGCTTTAGGCACCAAAAGACTGGGGAGAAGGGAAAATCCTATTCATATAACACATATAACATAAAGTGCACTTTTATTTTCAATTCTGAAATTGAAATGTGAAAAGATTACATTTCAATTAGAATATGTTCTGAGCATTTAGAGTGCTCATATATATATATATATATATATATATATATATATATATATATATATATATATATATATATTTGAATTATGTCCTGACCTCTTGCCGTTTACTTAAAAATGAGTGAGGTACTATGATTCTTTTATCGTTTGTGTTTAAATGTATCCTTGAAAACCCACTGGGTATAATTCTTATTGTTTAATGCCTCTGGTTCAAACTGAAAACTGAATTTTTGCAACTCAAAAGATTATTTTTGCTCATCACACGCGAGAGCAAACACTTTTCAATGTATTTTATGAACTGAAATAACATTTTCAATGAGGGATGAAACGGATTCATGGTGACAGATTACACAATGAAGCTAATATCCTAATATAGTAGCAGCAGATGTCTTTGCATCAATATTGCTATTGTAACCAAGTGGTCAGAGCACAGACAATAATTGTATATATTATAATTGTATATACTGTGTATACAGTGAATGAAAACACAAGATGTATTATATGATGTGTAGCAGCAAACTTTCAGGATTTTTTTTTCGTTTGGTTAAAGACCTGCTTATTGGGGTATACTGTACATATTGCAAAAGGAACAGTGAGTTACAGGAAGATTTTGATACAGAACCTTTCTTGAGTGCTATGCCGAGTACTTTCTACATGGTAAATGTTAAATAGGCTGTACTTGTATTGCGCTTTTTGAGTCTTCCGACCACTCAAAGTGCTTTAACACTACGTGTCATCATTCACACACTGATGACAGGTGCCACCTGCCCATCAGGACTAACTAATCATTCACACCCACTCATACCGCAGCAGGAACACCCCATGGGAGCAATCTAGGGTCAAGTGTCTTGCCCAAGGACACATCGACATGGACTAGCGGAGCCGGGGAATCGAACCGCCGATCTTCTGATTGAAGGACGACCCTGCTCTTGGCCAGTCGCCCACACACATTATGTACACGCACATCGACTATCTACATTCACGCACATAGTTGAAGCTTTAAAATGTACCGGTTTGAAAATATTCCTGAAAACTGCAAAACACATCAAACATAAACTCAAATACTGTTTCACAAAAGGTGAAGGCAATGATGTTGGTGGTGCAATGCTTGTGATTGGTCCAACTTGGAAAGGTATTTAAAGCCATTTGACGACTCTCCACTACCAGGCAATCAACGCGCAGCTGGACATTTATTGTGCTCCGGTTTTTATTGGACCATAAGAAGAGCCTGCGTCACCGGGGAAAATGAGCAAATGCGCTGAGGTTAGTAGATGCTAAGTGCACGTAGGCCTCAATCTTTGAGCTGTTCAGTCTTTTAAAGATGATTTGCACGGTTAGATTGCACAGCTAGCTTCCCTTGCTTTCTACTCGAAGCAACAGGCTCCTTTCCTCAACCCGTCAACAGGTGTTGTTTTAGAGGACAAGCTGTCCAGGATTGTTGTGCGAATATACGAGGCCTTGCAACTCACACTGCCTGGTGTTGCTTATATAGAGCGAGTGTGTGCACAAAAATGCACACTTGTAAACAGTGTCGTAGGCTTCACATTTGATTGTGGGCTTCCCAAATGCAGATGTGGTCATCAATACTATGCATGCCACCATTGGGGAAAAACATGATTTTGTGACAGTTTGACTGGTCGTTTAAAGAGACGCAGACAAACAAACGTTTGAATTTGTATATGGCGGCCTGTTTGGGCACCAAAAATAACAACACAACTGGAACCGGGCCAGTCAGAGATCTGTCCTTTGGAAACATATCTTCTAACAAAGTGGTTCTCAACCTTTTTTCAGTGATGTACCCCATGTGAAATATTTTTTTCATCGAAGTACCCCCTAACCAGCGCAAAACATTTTTGGTTGAAATAAAGATGTAATACACAGCTCTGTGCCATCAGTGCGTCTGATTTTATATAGAATATATACAATTCTGTTTATGAACTTACACTTATGTTATTGAGTATTTATTAAATAGCTATTTTTAAAGGATTTTTTGAAGGGATGCACATTTTAAATATATATATTTTTAAATATCACATACCCCTTGGAGTGCCTTTACGTACCCTCATTTGAGAACTCCTGTTCTAACATACAGGAAAGAGTCTTTCAGATATATTTTTTCAGTCAGAATCATTTGAAATTTTATGAACTAAACTTTATTATAGCTTTGTCAAAATGGTTGCTGCTGGGCAACATGCCAGTTTAATCTTTGTGTGCAGCCACCCTAAACAAAAAGGAATTAAAAGTGTATTGTAGACAATATCTCTCTATGAAACTGCAAAAAGTCCTTAATCTTGGAAATGACTCACTTACAAAATAAACAGAAGTTAGCAAGATTTTTTTTAAATTTACGTTCAGTGATGTAACAAGAGAAGTTTGCCCTGTAACATAATACAGAACATTGACTATGACGTCACTGGACATGTCAGAGCAGTGCACTCGCACTCGTGATGATGAGTATACCACACCTTACCATAGTTATTGGTATATGTATGTGCACCTTTGGCAGGTCAAAAACTGTGTTTGTGTGTCAGTTCACAAACAGGAAAAATAACGGTCAAATGAAATGCCAAACTAAAATATTATGGCCATGTTACGTCGTGGCTTACTGCAGGTGAACTTCATTGTCAACACCCACCCGTTTGTGCTAAAAAGACGAAGGATCCCAAACAGAAAAGCCATCTTGAAAAACCTGTGAAATATGGAATTCTTTTTCTACTCTTTTGTTTTCTAAGAGGAAGGCTTTCTTCATGCATGGCTTCCGTTTGCCGCACAGTGAAAATGTTGTTACCAGGCAACAGGCATAACAATGACACAGGTGCTCTCTCTCTCTCTCTCCCTCCCTCTCTCCCTCATCCAGTGTTCATGGGTTTTGAATCCTCTCCTCAATAATGTTAAATGGCACTCGTTTGAAGTTCAGCATGCATTTGTTACACTTATAAAAAGGTTGCACCTTGATTATTCAGAACATCCTGGTCTGGTGTCTCTTCACATTTACCTATGGGTTTACTTTTAATAGTTTTCTGATGCAGTCAAATAAAAAAAAATGTCTCTGTGGGCACTGCAAAAAATCTCAAGCATGTTTGCCCGTAATACCTATAAGTGAAAAACTGCAGGTGAAGGTTATCAATTCCTTTCCATATTCCTTGCCTATAAATCGTTGTTGAAAGTCGACAAAAACGGCAAATCAATGCAATGAAAAATTGCACTTTATTGATGAAAATTCTTGAAATTCATGTATTTGTATTGGAAACTGTAAAATGAAGTCACCACACTTGCAGATTTTTTTCACCTAAACAATCCTTTTATTTTATTTTTGTATTATTTTCTTGAGGGGAAAAAGTACACGATCAACAAGTTCCACAGCTATGATGGTTTTATGGAAACCTAGCAGCCCACTGTATTTCTGAAAGCAGATTTTCAAAGTTTATTTCAAAAGCCTGGAGTAATGCGGGCTCACATTTTTCTAAACATCAAATCACAAACAAAGACGCAGGAGAGGAAGAAAAGCATGGGCAGAACTAACGGGCCGTTAACACCAGCCTAAGTCCGGCCCGATCTCCTCCATGTCTGTCTCCTTTCTTGCTTTTCAGCGACGGCAGGCGCTTTGAGCTTCGTAAATTGTCCCTCCTGCCCCTCCCCCACCTCTCTGTCTCCTTTCTCTTTTCCCCCCTCTATCTCCTCGCCCCGTCTCTCTCCCTTTCTCACACACTCAGTTCTCTGCATGCATCCCTCCTCCTCCTCCACCTCCTCCTCCACCCCCACCATCCCAGCCGGCAGTCTTTCGCCCTTAATCAGAGGGCTGCGGCTCCCCGCGCTCCTCCATCCTCCCAATCCCCACGTCCCCCCTCCTTCTATCCTTTCACCACCAGCCGCCACTTCCCTCCCAGCACTCTCTTTTTCTATCTCTTTCCATTTTTTCCGCTCTCCTCCCACCTCACCCCCCTCACAACCCCTTTTACACCCCTGCAGTTAGCGTCTGCCAAAGGCCGCTTCTGTTCATCACTCACCCATGCACATGGCAACAAAAGATGTGTGGTAATTTCCCTGCGCGTGCGGCAGACCGCCGGTCCGGTCACACCCTGGGGAGGGGTGTGATGGGGTGTGGGCAGCGTCGAGGATCTTTGCCTCGCCGCTGCTCGCTGCTGACCCCCATGTCACGCATGATCGACGTGGGGGAAGAGTGGTGGGCTGCGTCTGCGTGACTGGCAGGCCGTGGAGACGGAGGTGGTGGGGCGGGGGCGGGAGAAAGCACTGTCAAAGTGGTTGTGTGATGGTGTGTGTGGGTGTATGGGTGTGTGTGTATATAAGGCTGGGGGTGAAGTGGGCGGGGGAAAGAGCAGCGCTGATGGCTTCTAACGGCCCTGGCCGCCACGGTGTGTTTGTTAAAATTATTTCCGTGTGTGCGTGTGTGTGTGTCACTATCAATCAGTGCTCCCTTTTACTTTCCACAAACACAGCTTTGCAAATGACCAGGAAACTCTTAAAAGTTCAGTGAGACACCATTGTGGCACAATTGCAGGACCTTATACAGTGAAAAAACAGCACCAAGAATTGAAACAGAAAGTATTTATGAAAGAAACCAAAGAGGTGAATCATACTTTTACGCATGCCAAAATACTGTGCAAGCAAACACACATAAAAATGCGTGCATTCGGGCATCTTAAATCAGCCACACAGGGGAAGAAATATTACTGGAATTCTCTGAGTGCAACGCCTTTACCCAGCAATGAAAGAGGATGGGTGTGTGTGTGCGTGTGTGTGTGTATGTGTATGTGTGTCAGTGTGGAGGGGTTGAGCAGGGGTGGTGTACGGTGCGGGTGCGAGGACACCTCCATCCAATCTGATCAATGGCGATATTAATCTGAGCACGAGTCAGCTCAGCCGCCCCGGCATTTGATTAAAACAGGGAAGAAATATGACGTAACCAATAAATCTGTTTGTCAAAATGGCACGTGGCTCGAGAGGAGAGGAAATACCGGCACCGATAAGGTGCTGAGGAGTAGGGGAGGAGGGGAGGTTGAATGACAGGGAGAGATGGAGGGAGTCGAGAGGGGGTGGGGTGGCTGGTGACTGACCTCAGCATTTCCGCTGCATGAGTGAAGCACTCAGGCTGAACCAAATCTTCACCTGCTTGCCTCCCACTGCACTTCCACCAAACTACCTTTCCCTCTCTTCCGACCCGCTCTTTCTCCCCCTGTTTCTTTCTCTCACCCTCTCCCACCGGCACCGGCGGATAACAGAATAATCCTCCTATGCTGTACTGGGAGCCTAAATGTGTGTGTGTGTGTGTGTGTGTGTGTGTGTGTGTGTGTGTGTGTGTGTGTGTGTGTGTGTGTGTGTGGTGGAGTTTTGAGGCTTCTGCAGCACACTGATGGAAATAACTCTAGAGAACAAGAGCTGAAACGTACATACTGTACATAAACATGCAGACCTGCCAACAGTGTGAAGAACACTTCACAAATCAACACATGGATACGATGGTAGATTCAGAAAACTAAAAGTTTTTTTTTAATAATTGTGTGCCAAAGTTGACAGTGGAACGCGGTATTTTCCTGCCATTATAGGCAGCTGTTATGGTACACATTGAAGACTGGAAAGCAAAGCATCTCACAGTCTGGCCTCACAAGGCAATGACATCACGTCCTTTAGCTTCTGTAACTCACATCTGCAAACTTTCATCTGTCTTTCAGAAGAAAACAATGAAGCCTGTTCCTGAAGTTTCAGCTAAACTTGCTTACATTTGTGATTACACTTAAAAACATGACACCTGTCATTAAAATTTACAGCAATACTGGTACTGTACTTTCTCCCATATCCATAAAATTCACCAAAGCTCGCTTCCATCGTCATTTTTTGCAATTTATTATCTGTAATCCCTGCTTTCTGAAAACTTCTAAGCATTAACTCCCCTCTGTCCTGCCGTTACTACAGACAAGCTCATGGACTCGCCACGAACATCAAGGGCTTTGGGAAACGGTGTTCGTTAAATATAAAATGAACTATATTAGATCCTATTTGAAAAACAAAAACTACTGTCCTTATCTAAACATATTAAATGAGCCACATGAAATACTATTAAGGGCTTAACAGCCAAACCGTATGCGACGGTGACGACGAACAATCTTGTTCTTCAGATACGATATTGCTTTAATGTGTGGTTTTGGAAAGAGACGACAAACAACGCATTTTGTTCTTGAGCTTGAGCATCAAATATTTAATGCATAATCCACGGCTTTTGTCTGATGCCGTGTTTTATTGCAGTAATATGGTTTGGAATAAGTTTACACCCAAAACCAAACTGGGCTGTTTTTGAAGTTCAATTAAAACTGAGTGACGCTTGAGACAGGAGAGGACATATATTGTACTTCTTGTCCATACGAATCTATGCTTTCTCTGGATTTGAATTCAATGGCTTTGCTTGACATTTCAGTATATTGTTTGTAGCATTTAGTTGTTGTTTTAATACGTAATAGAATTTATTTTGGAACAGTCTGTGATGACATATTCCTACTCTTCAACTTCAGTAAATCACCAGTAAAAATGATTCTACAGTGAAGGTGAAAACGGCAGCGGTGCGACTAGAGGAAAGTTAGTCCATTCATGAAAGTCGTCCACACCCACTTCTGATGCAGTGGCGCCTCAGCCCAGGGGTCAGATTAAGCTTTAGTGAGTTATTAATTCTGATCCCCTACAAAGTCTCATAAAACTTTTCCATTTTTCCTTTTCATAAATTTACCCTCTGAATGTTTTGCACAGACTTGTACAGCCTGCAGTACCAATGTCTGTAAAAGCCACCACTACTGCCTTGTGCTCCACCCAGGCCTGGAGACAATGAGAGCCAAAATGCCATTGTCCTCTTTACAAACTTGTTTCCTCATTTAAGCATATTTGCGGAATTGCAGTTATGACATGATTCCTATACACAATGAAACGAAAGAAGACGGCAGATACTCCTTAAGGTTACCTAGCAGAAAACAAAATGAGTGAGGGTTGTAAAAGCATCCGTGATTGTGGATGTGGTCTTTAAGGTAAAACTGTAACTGCTGCCGGGAAAGAAACATTCGCAAATTACATCTCTTTTATCATTTGAGGATGAACTACAATTTTGTTTTGGTCTGCCAAAAATTAGAACGGTACCGAAGTGAGGTATGAACACTACATGTAAAATTCAATAATACTTATACAAATCAGAAGGACACATCAAGCACACAACATCTGACTCTCTTCCAATATAAAAACAAGGAAATTATTTGTATTATTTTTGAAATGTTCTTGGACACATCATCTCATCTTATTTTCTTTGGAATTCGTCTTGGAGCATACATCTGTTGGTCCTTAAAAAATACCCACATCATCACTACACAGCTGCTTTTACAATTGATAAGTAACATTACTTTGGTTTCTCAGTCACTGTCGAAAATGCCTTTTAACAACAGCAAATTCTCCACACCCACACGTTGCATCGTTTGTATTGAACGCATGTAGAAAACAAATAGAAGTTGTGGTTTAATAAGGAGCCAGCCATACAGTTTGGAAGGATTTACTGAACATCCAGACGCTACAGCGCTTAGCCTCGGCGGATGCACGCATACCTCTATAAAGCCCCAGCTCCCATTTGCACATCATCCAGCTCTGAACAAAAGTAGGCGACTCCCGTTCGCAAGCAAACGTGTGAATGAGACAACTTTGGAACTGATGGGAGTTGCATTTATCCAAACCTCTTCCTCACACGCTAAGCCCGGACCAGTCTCCTCCCTGAACACAGAGACCAAATGAACATGAACCGAAACATCTAACTCCTGGTAAGAAAGTGAACAAGTCAACTCCCAAATGTCAAAGTAACAGAATGTCAACGGGATTAGTAACTGTGATGCAATTTACGGCGGTTCCAGTTGTAATCCCGTCCATGCTTCACTGTGAGGCGTTATTATGTAACGTGTTATTGTCCAACAGTATTTGTCATACATTATGTTATTTAAGTGTGATAAATGGAGCACATTTTGGACTGGCGGTGCAGAGAATATGTTGTTGTGTAGGTGAGGCTGTTAATTAAACTGAAGAGGGGATGACTCATGAGCAATGCACCTCTTAACGTCACTCCTTCAGTTCTGGCTCGGTGCTGGTCACCGTGGACACTGTCTGGACTGATGAATGCCGTGAGACGCAAATTTATTTGTATTATATTATTATTATTTATAATTTGTGTTAGCCCTAATGAATGTTGCAAAGCGTGTAATCAAACCACGTGAATACAATTACATTTAAAAGACTTGACAGCGTTAATAAAACAAGTTGTCCCTTGAAGATCTTCCTGTCAAATGGCTGCAGTCAAATGGCTGCAGTCGCATAGCAGCGATCACCATCATTTTGGGATGCCAAATAAAGCTTTGTTTGCGTTCCTGACTAGACACGGATCCCCACCATCTGTGTGCAACGCTGCTGTGAGCGCCCCCCCCCTCCCCAACACCCAAACGGGAAGCAAAGAAGAGGAGGGATAAAGGGATTAAGAAGGATGGAGAAGGATGATGGAGCGGTAGAAGAGATGAAGAGTGAGGCCACGCAGGAGAAGGACGGTGGAGGAGGAGGGGAGACCGGGATGTCACGTGACCCCTACTTCAACTCACTGCAGGGGGAGTCAGGCAGACAAAAGAACCTGTCAGTGTGCATGAAAAAGAGTGTACACGCACACACGCACGCACACACACACACACCAAAACGGTAGCCAGATAAAGCTGAGTGGCAGAGGGTACGGATGAGGGAATGGATTTTTTTTTTTTTTTAGGTCAAGCTGAACCTTCAAACATCAAGGTGCCTGGTATAAATAACCCATCTACCAAGAGGGATATCTGGCCAGCACAGAGGGGGTCAGTCAGGTCTTGACATCTACCATCATCAATATCGCACTTCAGTGTGGTCAGAAGAGGAAGAGGAGAGGAAGAACATGCAGAGCGTTGACAAGAAAGTCACTAAAATATATGATTCCATCTTCATTGTTCTCAATTAAAATCTAGTCTTCTGTTATACTCTTAAAATATCATTCCAGGTAGATTACTTTGTTACATGAATGCCATATTTCTTTATGTATAACATTTTCATGATGGCGTTCTAGAGATGTGACATCCTGCCTAATAATGTTATAAAACATGCTTTCATGATAGAGCCTTTTATCACGCTCTATCGTTCAAACATGGAATTCCCAAACACCCACTAACAGGTGCCCTACTTCCTACATTGGCAGTGAACTTTTACCTTGAACATGAATTGCGATTGGACATAAATCCTCCGATATGAACGTAATTCATAGGTATACTGGGCTGTGCGAGTGCATTGGGAGACAGAGGCCGGCGTAGAGTGGGTGGTCCAGATGCCATGTGTGCACTGTGACTGTGTGTGCTTTTACAGTTGATCAGTTGTGTGTCTATTGTCGTCATGGCCCGTCTCTTAGCATGCAGTTTCAGTTCCAGTGCAGTGATGGGTGAGGAGAGGAGAGCCATATCTGGGCCCTCTTGCTAATTGAGCGCAGCACTGGACCCAAAGGTCTGCCTCGCTGACGCTTTCTTAATCCATGGCTGTTTAACGCTGGCTGTGCTTGAGTAATTAAGCAGATAATCTTCAATTAAACCGAGCTCAACCCCACAACCTCCTACCCCCATCCGGAGACAGATGGGCTTTGGAGCACACAGCTCTTCTTCCCCAAGATAAATGGTCCACTCCCCTGCCATGCAACCCGGGTGCTGCCATGCTTTATGGCAAGCGTGTGGGCCGTTATCATTTTTTACCGCTGGACTTCAATATTGCCACTGTGACACATATTTGGCCTTGCTTGTTGTGTTTACAGTATAGCTGGAAATAATTGTAATCTGCTTACATGTTTGCCGTTTTGATGTTTTCAAGATTGTGTCCTTTTCAAAATGCTCATTCATGGTTCATCATTTTAAAGATGTCTTGATTGTGTATGAAATAAAACAAATTGTGTGTTGTGAGTATGAAAGGCATTTAATGAATTAAATTAGCCTTTTTTACAATAAAAAGAAAAATCGAAAATATCTTCTACAGTAATCCAAATATGCAAATTCAGCATTTAAACGTTTACGACAATATATCAATGATGTATGACAAAACCGTAAAAACTGCTACGTAATCAGATTCATCCATATTTATTATCTGATCATCATTGTTGTGCTAACAACTTAAGCCTACCTTATGCTAAGTGGGGGCCTTATTCTAAAGTCATAGAGGAGTCTTGGGGCTTGACCCTCATTTGGAGCAAATCATGCGATGTGCATGCAGATTTAAACAGCCGAGTATCATTTTGACTGTGTTGGTCTCTGTTTGGACATTCATATGTGGATCCTTGCTCTCACACTGATTTCACATGTAAATGATCGCCTCATGATGACTGATTTCTTTGAACCTGTGTACAGTTTGTGCCTTGTAAACATTAAGTCACATCTATAACGCAGATACATATTTTTCTTGTGAACATATGAAAGGAAAAAAACAAAACCAACAATACTCGGTCTCTTCGTGCTTTCTTACGTCTCAACCCTGTTAGTGTCGTTCCTACTGAAGGTGGAAACCTTAAAAAGACAAAGAACGGGTCGCATGTATGCAATTGTATTTTTCCAAGTAGTAAAGAGAGCATTTATTTCAAACTATTTTCAGCTGCAGATTATGCGATGTTGGGAATGGGAGGGTGCTTGTATCAGGAAGGGTATGCGGCGTAAAACCTTTGCCAAATCAGATATGTGGATCATAAAATGTTGATAATTAACTGTTTAATCTTTAACTGACAATACACATTTTGACCGATCATAAAATCATATTTCGATTGGTTGTTACCAATAGATGGAAAAAGATGATTCGCTTTAACAACCTCTTCCAGGAACAGCAGAAGAAGGAAAGTACAGCAGCATGACAGTTTATGGGACAAAAAATAATTGCATGTGTTTATTGTGTTTTTAGAAGTATTTGGGCAACAATGCTGGTCAATGGCACGGGGAATATGGCTTATGAGAAGATGCTGGTTTTAGTCTCGTCATTGGAATCTTTGACAATAAGAAAGATAAAGAGTCTATCTTTTATAAGCTTTTATGGCTTTCTGTGTTTCAGCATTGAGTAAGAAAGGATTATAAAATTACAGGAGGCTTCTACTTATAAGAAATCAATAAAATATCTCAGCAGGGTACAGTTATAATATCACAAATCGCACAATATACTTCCTTATTCAATGAAGCCTAAATAGCCGAAGCCTCAACGAAAGCACATACATTTAAGTTGCCTCATGAGACCTCAGTGCCATTTTAGTCTCACGCTAACGATCTTCACAAGCTTATCAGTGCTGCTAACAGTTGCACATAACCCCCTCTCCCTCTCCCTCTCTCCACTCCTGTTTCCACAGCGGTAATTAAGCCATCAAAGCGTGCAACCATGCCCATCCTCCGTCTCTAAGGTGAGACTATGGGCCCACATGTCAAGTGGAGCGCAGCCACCCGTGTGTCTCTTTAAAGGGGAAGGCACACGGGACCGGCAAAGAGAGAGTGTGTGTGTGTGTGTGTGTGTGTGTGTGAGTGTGTGTGTGTGAGTGTGTGTGTGTGAGTGTGTGTGTGTGTGTCTTCGGGGTGCGGTGGGCTATCACCACCGCCGCTGCTGTGGGCTGGTTGACAACACAGTGTGACGTAGTGCGGGTGTCTGTAATACCTGCTGCCACACTGTGCTGGAGATCCACAGAGAACTGTTTGTGTTCAGCTTTGTTTCTTCCAACATTTTTTTCTTTATAAAAGAGGAATTAAAGGGAAAATATACAGCCTGAATGTGCAGGTATATTGGAACATACAAAAGCCTCTTCCTTAAAAAAAACACACACACACACACACACACCTGTCCCAATTTGCTCTTTCCAGCTCTTTCATTAAATTCCACCCACACATACTTTTTGCACTGCGGTGTGTAATAAAACAGTGATGTGTTCAATGCATCCCAGCAGTTATTGTATGTGTATTTCCTTGTAAAAGGAACCTAAGACATCTATGTCTATTTTAGTAAATAATATCCTACATTTCCCAGAATGCTTTTTGACATTCCCCAGGGACCATTCGTGTTAATGCCGGATTGAGTTGAGAAGGTAAGTTTCTCTGTTTGTCCAGTTATCCCAAGCATGAAGAACATAAGCAAAGCCTAAATTATACTAAACGAATATACTGATAAGAATGTAGCCATGGTCAACATCTCCCGTGTTTTAGCACATGTGTTAGCATGCTAACATTTGTTAATAGAGTTGGGAAGTGGGCAGAACCACTCCATAAGAGCTATTCCCCATTCTGCATCAAAATCTTTTCTTATAATGATATTAACAATGTTAGTTCACATTGAACACATGAGTTGTCAAAATAATGAAACAATCCTATAGGTTTGTTAAGGCCAGGTGTTTATTATCCCAAGATATGTTCTGAGAAATGTTAATCATGTACTACAATGTCCATGAGCATTGGTTAACATTGCTGTAGATGCTACAGAGAAAACACAAGTCAGACACACAAAACAGAGCGGTTGCAAATCCAAAAAGCTTTGCCCTTGCAGTTGTGACCAAAACACCACATCATAGCTGCGGTGTTCATCCAAAAATAGACTCACAATCACAAATTGAATTAACTTAAATCTGAAGATTGTAGTGTCAGTCAACTGCCCTGATCTTTTAACCCGACGCACCAGATGGTTTGTTACACAGAACCATCTGAGAAGCCGTCAATAGAAACCGTTTAGAAAAGGGCAGGCCCTTTCAAAAGAATACTTGGCAGGTGATTGGATGAACCATCTGTCTATCAAACTCTTGCCAAAGCCAATCGGTCGAAGAGCAAAACAAGCCTTCAGTGCTGTTCTTTGCTCTTCTTTCAATGAAGAACTATTCTCCAGTTCTGATACAATTCAATTCAGTTTCCATTTATTGTGTATAGCCCAAAATCACAAATTTGCCTCGGAGGGCTTTGCAATCTGTACATATACGACATCCCTGTCCCAAGGAAAAACTCCCCAAAAAAAAAAAAAAAAACAGAAAAAAAACTTTCACAGGGAAAAAAAGGAAGAAACCTTCAGCAGAGCAACAGAGGAGGATACAACGGATGCTATTGCAGCATCCACACTAACCTCTTTAGGAGCCGCCATTATTGTTTTGAAACAACAGTCCCCTCTCCTTGTCGTCTCACACATCTCACACAAAGTAGTGGCTTAAAATGAGAATAACTGGTCCCCCGTAAAAGCCAGTCCACCTTGAGTTACTTTGCTTGGGCCTCGAGGAGTCGTAGCATTTATTCACAGACAAATAAGCCTCAACTGTACACAAACTGCACTGCTACATTCACAGCTATAACGCAACTGCTATCTTCACTCTCACAGTCCACGCACACACGCATGGCATGTCGCCGGGCTTTCAATGCATGGGAGAAACCCTGACGGATTATGCAAGGCAGACACACAGCTGACAACCTCGTAGCTAAACTAATTGATGCGGTAGTGAGACTTGCTGGGAAAGTGGCTGCATGAGCCCACAACAATGTGTGCAACATCGTGGGTGCAAACTCTCCCCGGCGGGTGAACTGGCAACTCAGTTTCCTGTTTTTCGCGCACACCGCAGCTGGCAGGAAATTATGGATTTATCCTGTGTGTGCATCGGGCTATCGTCGCATGCAAGGGAACACTCTGGCCAGTTAATGATCGTTGTGGACTATCGGTCAGAGAAAAGTAGTCTCAATTAGCACCCCTATCTCTCACACACACACCTTAGCCACGCCCGTAGCTGAGAGCAGCTCTTCACAGGACGTTGACTGATCTGGACCATAGACTGCATATAAGAAGTGGACGTAGTCATCGTGACGTCATCCATTGGTTTGTGGACTGCCGCTTTACAGCCTCAAGTTCAGCGATTCCGTCGTCGCCATCTTGGATTATGACCGACGCCGTGATGTTTTTTTGGCAACCAATGAATGGAAGTTGCCATATTTTTTATATATATATATATATATTTGGTCTATTTTTCTCTAAACTGGACCATAATTTAATAAATGAACATCGTGCTGTATTGAAGATTGTTTGATTTATACCTTTATTTGTGTGTCATGCACATAATGTGCCTAAAACTTTAGAGTTTATAAAGACACCAAAAATACGGCTGCAGTGGACACAAATTTCATTAAGTTTCATTCAATTACAAAATTACCAGTTACTTCACCGATCTTAAACAAAATATTCTGCCTTGTTTCCCAGGCATGGCAAATAAAATCTGGTACAAAAAAGGGTTATTTCCTGAAGCACAACTCAAGTTTTTCGAAACAAAAGAAATCAACATAAATGGAGGTCATCCTTTACGTCCTCATAGATAGACAGTAAAAAAAAAAAAAAAAAGTGCATAAGAAGACTTGAAAATAGCAATTGAGTCCATAAACTCATGTTCACAATGTTTACTGAGGTAATAAATCGTGTGAGAAGTTTGGTCACTTTCTCATAGACTTCTATACAATCTGATTTCTTTTTTTTGCAACTGGAGGAGTCATTCCTGCTGGTCAGTAGAGAGAATGTCACTTCTGCATTGGCTTCACTCGGCAGAACCGGAGGTTGCCGCCTGGTCTGGACACACACACACATTACTTAAAGCCTTTTATGTGAATGTGTGATTCCACAATATCACGCAAGACTCCAGCTGCTGTGCAAGGTGACTAATCTTTAGCTTTCCCCCGGTGTTAGCTGCACACAATTTAAAGTTCTGTGGTCAGACATTTCCATCCAGAGTGCACTTTGGGAGTTACAATTGACTTCTTATCTTGTTTTTATGTACACAGACTTGTAATCTTCGACTTTTTAAAACAAAGAAGCAGATCTTTTCTCACACAGTCGCTCATCTTTTGAACAGATGACTTAACCGGGAGAGTTTCATGAACATGTTTATTGATTAGTAAAAGTCCAATGATCCATGATAAAAGTACAATGTGTGGTGCCTATATCCCAGGATGCATTAACAGTCTGGCAAAAAGTAGTCTCTTGTTTCAACATTATTTACTTATTTTAGATTTCTTATTTTGACATACAGCACTGTTCTTTGCCCCTGCCATGTGTCCCAGCTCCCTTGTACATGGTGTGTTTGTGGATTCAGAGAACAGGTGCAGATCAGTACAGTAGGAGCAGACCGAGAAACTCACTTGGCTCATTTTCAGGTGGGATAACTTAACCACATCCCAGACGTGACAGAACATCAGAGGGGACAAAGCTCCACAGACCTCATCCAGCCAACTAAGAGTCGGGCACATTGGGACCAAATGCACTCTGACATGACACCAACACTGACTCCAGTACCACACAAGTGAGCAATGTTGGAACCGGGAGCCGGGAAAACACACACGCACGCACAAAATATATATACACAGGAGGTTTTACGTGTGAAGGAATTTGATTCTGGCAAACAATATATTACTTTTATTCTATTTGACGGCTATTACGTCAAATTCAAAGGTGCTGAATTTAAAATTCACAGCATATCGAGTGATTCCACATGGCTCTCAACATGGCGAAAGCTGAGCCGGCGGCCCGTAACTAATGGTGTCAACAGTGAAAATAACAGCAACAAAGCTGACAGAGCTGCATACGCCATCTGAGCGCAACCATGAAGCTAGCCGGTAGGGCAAGCCCATCGGCATTACCATGCACTAAAAGGCACGTGACGCATAGCTAAGTAACAAAGCACAGAGAGGCTCGGATTACAACACACACACACACACACACACACACACACACACACACACACACACACACAGAGTGCAACTTTGTTCTCTGCTCAGGTATACATTACTCCACTACATAGAACATTTACTTGGTTGGGTTTGAAAAAATACACAAAGACAACACAACGCACCAAAAGAATTATGGAAAATTAAACCAAGCTTTTAAGCATTAGACATGAATGTCCATGGGTGATAATGACAAATGTATCTTCAAGCACAAACTCAAGGTATGAAACTGAAAAGGGTATAAACCTTAAATCACAAGCATATCTTCACGACATTATTGAAAGGTTCTATATTCCATAACAAAGATTTTTGCACATAGCAAATTATATGTGTATCTGCAAGGTTTGTCTTGCAGTTGAAAACACTAAATAAAAAAGAAGTCAGTTAAGTTCAAAGCCACATGCAAAGCTATATGCTCAAAACAAACACACACACACACACACACACACACACACACACACACACACACACACACACACACACACACACACACCATCTGTAGCGGATTGCGGTGGACTCCTGTTCTACAGCGGCTGGTTGCGTCCCCACATGTTACCGACAGCTCCTAATGGCGGTAGGAGACCTTGCGTAATTAGGAGACCGTACGCCTGCCATGATGCCTGTCTTTCAGAAGCCAATTCCTCCTGATGTTTTCCTACACCACCACAAACCCACCAACCTCCTCCTCCACACACACACACACACACACCTCATTTTCTCCTCACTGCCCCCCGAATGGCTGCCGTCTGCTTCCCTGGCGCAGTGCCCCCGGTGGCAGCACATGCGTGTTGTATCCCTGTGTGTACCGGTACCTGGGGGAGGTAATTATTGAGATGAGCAGCATGAGGGATGAGGGGCCTTGTGCGGAGCCTTGTGTGTGTGTTATGGAGGTATCATGGCCGTGTAGTGTACCTGGGTGACCAAACTTAGACATGTCCCATCATGAGCTCCCCACAATAAGGAGGATATTTATGTCTATATTTATTTTCCTCTCTCTGAAAGTCTTACAAGTTTTATTTCTTTTCTCCCCCTTTTTCTTAATGTCTGTTTCCTGCTCTGCACCCCCCTTTGGTCTCTCGTTACTAATGTCCCTCATTACTTTATTTTGAAGCTGTTTGACACCTCCATTCAAAGGACATTGAGATTTTCAAGACTCAGGTCTCCAACCAACCTGAATGAATCCCAAACCTCTACGATGTTAATATAATATAAATGACACAGGCGACAAGAATGCATTATATCTAAATATATCTTCATAATTCCACCCATATGATTGGTATCAAGTGGCTGCACCAAGATTAGGTAACGCCTGAGCTAAAGAGAGACTGTGATGGCAGAGAGGAACTATGAGACTAGTAATTATTCTCATCTTATGGGTGCTCACAGTCGGGGCAGCGGGTTTGTGATGCTTCGCGAGCAAAGAGGGACGAGATGAGACGTGTTTGTGAATGAGTGTAATTACACGCATTTCCGGGCGAACACGTCAACAGAGGAAGCAAACACTGAGATACCCGAGGAACACAGCAAAGCACCAATAACGTTAATGAGCCCATCATGACACTCCAGGTGAGCTTGTCTTAATACGACCTATCGCTGCGTTATCATTTGTCTCCAGATTGAATAAATATACATGATAAATCATTGGAAAAAAATTAAGGTCATTGGTGTGATTCATTTTTTTCCACAGGGGCTGATGATTTGGTGATAATAGAGCAGGTTTGTGGTCTTCGGTCAGCAGCCAGTGGTCCTGAAGGAGAGAGATATATAACCTTTGTCTCAGGGACGGCAGATATACGAGCCAGGCGAGCGCCAAGGATTATACACCGAGGTCCTCGCCGGGAGATGGAGAGGGGGGAAAAAAGCTTGTGACCGTAGAATAATTTCAGCCTCTCTCCCTCCCTCGAGACCACACGCTGTCTGAGCCAACCACCAGCACCACCCCTCCACCCCCGCCTCGCCTCCTCTTCCTGCCCCCCACCCCTACCTCTTCCCTCCACCTCTCCCGCCATTCCCCTAACTGCCTGCTGATGCCGGATGTCTCTTCTTCTCCTCCTCAACGTAGTGGGGAGAGAGGCGGGGAGATGGTGGCGGGAGGGGTTGTAGGGGGTGGTGGGGGAGAGAGACAGAAACTAGAGTCAGGTTCCTGTGCTGCTGCAGCTAAGTGCTGCAGCAAATCATCCCCGCATTAGGAATATGGGCAATTAGCACTGTGGCACATCCCTCTAGACACACTTGCACCTACTCGCCCCCACACACATTCACACACACACTAACAAAAATATGATTCTCACATCAGCTTCAGATGTAAAGAAAACATTTATATGTCCATATTTATGTGAGACGGTTGTGTGGCCACTTGTGAAGAATCATTTGTATTTTCTTATGTTGTTTTTGAGATGATATTTTTTATTCTTACATAAAATGGCAAAAATGTCACTGGATCTTCTTTTTTTTATTATATCAAATGACAGCACACACAGACGACTACAACTGCATCAATCCTTTAAATAAAAGGCAGTTCAAATCACAGATCGCATGCATAACACTTTTGATAAACCCCCCAAAACAACAAATCCATCTGTAGCATTCAGGTGCACAGAGGAGGAAATGCAGAGCGGGAGTTACCGTTCCACCTTAAGAAAGGTACCTTAAAAGATTATCTCGGTTATTTCACCGCCACTGAGCCGGCACTAATAGTCCAAGGCAGATATTGAAGAGCAGCGCAGGGCCGCAGAGATCTATTAGAAATTCCCATCTACGCGCCTCATACATATTGATTTCTGACACCAAGCAGCAATGAAAGGCCCAGGGGAATAATATATTTAGCAGGGTTTGCAGTGAGGAGGTCACAGAGTGCATAAAGATTAGCTGCACAGACCCCTGACAGGACGATGTGTGAGCCCAAATTGTAGACAGGCACGCACTTATGCACGCAGCCACACATACACGAAAATATATATATATTTATATATATATATATATATATATATATATATATATATATATATATATATATATATATTTATATATATATATATATATATATAGTCATATATATTCACTGTATATACTAACACATTCCAAGTAGAAAGCTGCATCTTCATGATGTTGGAACAGAGCAAATTGGAGCTGCTCTGCTATTTTAAGTTGTTACCCATCCTGGATGAAAAATAAAAAAATAAAACACATTCTTAGAGTCAACCCTCCAGTGAAGGATATATTTTTGCTTTATTCTTATAAGGTAACCTTTTGTCTATTTGTGAGAAATAACCCACAGTTAATGGTTTAAACCAATATTCAGCAATGTGTTTGGAATGATCTTGTGCTTCTTATCAACAACAAGGACTTGCAGTGGTGGCTGTTTACCAGTGTGCCTGCTGAAATGCATGCAGTGGGGATAGTCGTGGGCAGAGCATACATAGACAGGGGGTGGACACAAAAACAGAAACAGCTGTATCGTCGAATGCCATCCAATACAACAGATCTCGAATGTGAGGCTTTTAAAAGGGAAACTGTGGTTTATTATAACTTTGGTTATACTTAAACATACATTTTATCGGTAACACTGGATTATTGCTGAAATTAGGTCCAACATGTGCTGTCACACAGTGTTCAGGTCAAAATGAGCCGACAGTTCTGCCACATTGGCTATTTAGAAGTCAAATCGCCGATAAAATAAATAAAAAATAAAATGTGTATTCATTGTAATTTTGAATGTCATATGCACACAACAAGTTTGACAGATTAAGGTCAAATTTTAGCTTATTGCCTCCATCATTGGTCAAAATAACCAGAGTTTGTTGTGCATAAAGAATGACAAGGTAACCGCCTCCTTTAAACTAAGCCCCGCCTCCAGCTCTTGAGAAAACTCAAAAATGATGAGTGTCTTCATTGAAAATACAATTTTCGACTGGAGAGTTACTTGGTGAATTTCGCATTATGTCAAGGTGGTGGCACCGTCTTGTAATCAGCGAAGTGAACCGAGAAATGTGCTGCCAAAATTGCCAAAGAGGAAGAAAAGAGACGTCTGTTTTAGGCTGGACCCCAGAGAAGCAGGAGCCAGCCCTATAAATGCAAAAGTCTGAGTGATGAAATTACACCACCGGTCACAGCCCAATTTAGCACATTTGACCATCCAAGGTCAGGACAGTACACCTGCACGTGTGTGCAAGTGATCAGGATGGTCCATCTCTGCCAAATTCTGAGCCAGGGAAAACAAAAATAACTATATTTTAGTTAAGGGGAATTAATCCAACAGCAAGAACAACCCAAGTATTGTATCAGTGCTACTTTAAGCCAAATTGCGTATATTTTTTCACAGTTATTTTTAGTGGGCAGTAATATCATTGCAAAGGATAAGCATAAGTGTGCACAACTATGCCATGTATGTTTGGTCAAAGTTGAATTAGGAAGCCAATCTATAAATTGTGGTGGATATTTAAGACGGATAGTTTGGGTTGTACCGTTTTCCTAAACAAATCTGACTAACCTGCGGGTTTATTTTCAACCTCCAATTCTCTGACTGCTTATTGTTGCCAAAAGGTGCATCGTCCCATACTCTTAGCAAATGCTATTGTGATTAAAATCCCAATTTATTGAATCGTTGGCCAGAGCAACAAAAATACTGTAATAAAATAAAATACAATATTTTTTTTTTTTTTTATAAAATGTAGTATTCTTCCATATATACTTTTTGATGCCGATAGTAAAAAGGGAGCTGCTGCACTATTTTAGATTTTGTGTGCACAATCTCGTCTTCCCTTCTTTTGTAGTCGTGGTTGGAGTC
Source organism: Taurulus bubalis (assembly GCF_910589615.1). Classification (NCBI taxonomy): domain Eukaryota; kingdom Metazoa; phylum Chordata; class Actinopteri; order Perciformes; family Cottidae; genus Taurulus; species Taurulus bubalis. The sequence continues at coordinate 11,365,035 of NC_136594.1, forward strand.
CAGCATTATTTGAGAGGAGGTGGTGGTGGTATGGTGGGGTGACCGGAGTGATTCTGTGATGAGCTTGTCCAGGTAAAAGGGTAATTGCTTCAAAAAGGGGATCAGACCGCCAAGAGCGAAGCTGCGACCAGCGAGAGGGAGGGCTCGACTCCGCCGCGAGAGCACTTAACACCGCCTCCCCATCCATCCATCCTCCACACCTCTCCCTGCTCTCACCTAGCTTCTAGCCCCTGCATGCCCAATGCCATTGCCATCACTGGCTCCTCTTTTATTTTTGCAGTCTGGCTCTGCCCTCCTCCTTCCTCCCCTCCTTCAAAGCAACACTCGGCAGCCTCTTCAGAAATTACAATCGCTCAGGGTTTAGGCAATTTGACCAAATGCAGGGCCTGCATGTAAGGATTGGGAAGGGGAGGAGGGGGCGGTAAAACTGCAGGGTGAGCCTTCGGGGGGATTGGAATGAAATTACCAATTCAATGGCTGAAACACCGCACGGCAGTGGCAAACCGTGGACATAAAACGAGGATTATCCGATTTTAGGAGGGGAAGAAAAGTGCCACAAAGAGCCTCAAGTCCACCGGAGCTAACGCCCCCAAGTTTGCTTCGACAATTGTCTAAACCAAAATATTTTTTTTTTTTTGCCAAAACCACTCTTTGTTTTGGTGAAAAACAGAGATTTGTGAGAATAATGTTCTTTTTAGCATCTTATTCATCTTAAAAATCACAGAGTTTCTTCGCTGTTGTTGAATTGTTATTGAGAAGTGAGTAGGTAGATTGAGAAAAAATATGTCTCTGTCTTCTTGTCTGATGACATTTGATAATTTCAGGAAGAAATACAAAACAAAGATAGAGTTGATTTCCTACACTGTTATTTCCATAATTTTTAATTAGTTTAGAAAACGTAGGAAGGCAAACAAGGGTCAGAGGACAAAAGCAGACTTTACAGTGTAAAAAAACTAAACACTGTCTCCAATTCCACGCAAAGAGACGTAAAATACAGAACCATGGGTCATAAATGCCTCGAGGAAAACTCCTCCCTTGTGCCATTTGAAACACTGAAGGTATTCAGTGAGCACTGCTTGCTCTAAGGAAAATACCTGATTTCCCACTCCATCATGGGCTGAATGGTAGGCTTTGGGCTGACAGACCATTTCAGAGTTTTCTATCTCACTAGTGGAAAAATACTTGAATCATATATGATACGTGCAACACCATCTAAGTATATTCTTTTCTCCTGATTATTGGAGGAAGAAGATCACAGATGTTTGGCGACTTCTGCCTCAGATTGAAAGTCTTTACATTCTTTCTCCATTGTCTCTGATGAAACCAAAATCTAAATACTTTTTTTTTTTTTTTTTTACACTTGTCAAGGTGAAGTATGGCAGTCTGATGAGATCGACCGTCACAGCTTGATGACGAGCCTCACGGTTTGGTTGACGTGAAAAACAAGCATGAGCTAATCCTGATGCAAACCAGTGGATTTGATGTATCGCGATCATTCTCCGAGGGTGATGAATGGCAATGATGCTAACTACAGCCATTCATCAACCCACCATCAGTTATCCTAAGGTGGCTTAATGTTTCATCCTCTCAGACCTCAGAGAGAGCGGACAGCCATCCCTCATCACGGCCGACTGGGAGAGCTCCACACACATTTCAATCTTGTCTTGTCATCTCCCCCTCAGGCGCAGACACTCTTCCTCAAAATCATCATTTTTATCAGCCCCAGTAAACCTTGGACCCTGGACAGCAGTGAAGATGCAGATTTTTATGGACTAGAGAAAAATAAAAATAAAAATCCGTCCAGCACAGCGAGTCAGGCCTGTTTGCTTATGCGTGCGTGTTTTGTGTGTATTTTCTTTGGTGGGAGCAGTAATGGGGACAGCCAAGATGGGGCTGAAGGGGTGGCTGCAATGACAGGAGGTCTTTCAGCGGGTTGGTTACAGTAAATTAGCATTCGAGCTGCGCTGCACGTTTAGCACTTTGCGATTGGGTTCAGCAGAGGCCTCGCCCAGACTGTCCCTGGGGGAAACGTCGGCAGCAGTACGGCGGCACGATGGGCGGGACCGGGCTGTCAAAATTAGATAATAAAGCACCGCGGTGCTGGCGGATAAATGCGTGCGAGAGGGCATCCATCTTGCAAGCGTGTTGCTGAAGAGGATGCTGCTAAATGACAGTGAGATGTGGTGTGTGTGTGTGTGTGTGTGTGTGTGTGTGTGTGTGTGTGTGTGTGTGTGTGTGTGTGTGTGTGTGTCAAATGACTGTGGGGAACCAATGGGAAACCAACTTTTCTTTGCAGCTCAACATAACACTATAAAATCCTCATATGAGTAATAATGATTTAAGTGTTTATGTAGAAAGGAAGGAGGAAAAGAAAGACGGAGGAAAATGTAGAATGGGAGGACCAAAGCGGTGGAAGAGAAGAAGAAAAAAAAGAGGGACATAGAGAGAGGGAGGAAGGAAATTAAATGTCGGCCGGGCACTTAACCTTTCCCTAATAATGTGTGGCCTGCTGAACCAGCAGAGTCCCTGATGTTTTATCAATACTTCTAATTAATGTGCAGCTGCCATATTTTTGACAGTATTTATACAATATGGCTGAGTAATGCAATCAATAATATCCATATTCTATATCCTCCTCCTCCTTTACAATGTGCACGCACGTCACCATTTCAGCAGTTGTGGTAAAGTATGGTGATATTTTACATTTTGCTTCTTGCCGAAAAATAAAATTCCTTGAAAAGACCAAAACCAACAATAAATTGAAGCTCAAATCTGAGCTTGTTAACGTATTCCTCTGTGCTATAGACCGCCATAGAAAACATATGAATAACACTGTTGAACCAGGTGAACGGTGCAAAGTCTACGTTTTGGCTGAACAGCCACAGTAGCCTGTAGATTAAAAACATTACCAATCAGACAGATTTTTAAATATTTTTACTATTGCAATTTGCTATTATGACTATTAAGCATACATCTTTGTTGCATAATGCTCAATCAATATTATAGTTGTGTGCATTAACAATAGTAGTAACAATAATGCAGAAATATTAAATTCAATTGTTTCAACACTAAAGGGATTGATACATTCAGTGGTATTCGCCTTTAAATGCAAGATGGATCCTTTATTAAGGAGTTAGAAAACATTCTGAATACTGAGCGAGGTTTAGAAAGAAGGAGCAACACAGGCTCCAGTCCTTCCTCCTGTCGTCTGCCCTCCCGTCTCTGCTGATGTGAATCACCGTCTGCAGGTACCGCTGGCAGAGGGAGGAGGGGCTGCTTTGTCTCCGCCAGCAGCTAAGCTTACATTTAAATTTGCAGAATTTTAAGATATGTGACAAAGTAAGCTAAACAATCAGACTACCAACAGACAGTTTTATTTTGAGCGTGTTTGTAACAGTTAGGGTTAACTGCTTGTGAAACCTATAGCAGTGGAGTATGACAGACTACAGACAGAAGAGATTCAGATATTACTTTTCTACATGTTTACATCATGTTTATGCTTGTTGGTATAGGTGTATTGATAAAGTATTGGCTTTTTACACGCGTATGCTTTATTGCTCTTACAGTAGTTGGAGGAGATCCGCCTCGACAGAAGAGGAGTTGCTGCAGCACCAATTTACACCAACATGTTCGTATCGATAAAAGAACCGGATTTAACGCTGGCCCATTTAACACCGGGTTTCAGTACCCATCCTTACAGACCACGCAAGACAAATGCAGCTCCACATGTTTTTTCTACCGGCCAGTCGGCCAGTGGCGGGTAGCCAATGTTGAAATTACTCATATTTGACGAGACGCAAATGTTAATTTTGGAAACTGACTGGCATGTTCCGCCATTACAATGAATATGGGCACTGTAGTTTATTTTGAGTCATTCTAACATACACCAGTTGCATATCTCGAGAGGTGTTCATCCGATCTGCTTCACACCGGGTGGGTAAATTGTTGGGGACCCCGAGGAGTGCTTTTTCTATTTTTGCACAATTTGGACACAAGATATGTTCAATATTGATAAACGTTGAAAAAAACAAGCAAACGGCGCTCTGTGCAGCAGCAGGGGCGGAGCTTCAGGGCTCTGCAGACGTCCACAGTGGGCAGAACTTTGCACACGTCTTCTACTAAACCTAACCAAGTAGGTTTGTTACCAAAATTGGATTTCTAGCAGAACGAGCATCTTACCCACCCACAAAATCTCTCCACCACATCAGTTAGTTGAGCTGCAAGGTTGTCATCTATGTGTCTGCCTGGCATACTCCGTCAGGGCTTCCACCAGTGTGCTCTGGTGTGGTTAGACAAAAATGCCTTCGTCAAACCACAGCCATAAAAATATTATATATGAATATTTGTTCCCACTTTCAGGGTGTTAAATCTTTCAACTAACATCAGTCCTGATCATAATTACCAAATATTTATTTATTTTGGGGATTTTAACTGCAAGTACACACACACTGTGTCAATAAGAGGATCGGCGTTCGATCCCTGGCTCCGCTAGCCCATGTGTCCTTGAGCATGACACTTCAGCCCAAAAGTTGCTCTCGTAGCTGTGTGTACGGTGTATGAATGTGTGTGAATGTTAGTCAGTCCTGATGGGCAGGTGGCTCCTCCCATCAGTGTGTGAATGGGGGAATGACGTCACGTTAAAGCACTTTGAGTGGTCGGAAGACTAGAAAAGCGCTATACAAGTACAGGTCCATTTAGTAGTATGCTTTTGTATACCACTGACCCACAGAGCTCCACAATACAGCAGCAATACCCCTTGTGGAAATCAGGAAAATAGCAGTTATTTACCCCATAGGGCAACATGAGAAAATAGCTCAAACTGGTAGAAACTAAAATCTTGAAGCCAGGGCTGTAAGTGTGAGGGGTGGGTGACGGTGTGTGTTTGTGTATGTGTGAGGCGGAGGAGGAAGGAGTTGTGATTTGCTATAAGTTCCATACCTCTACATTCTCACATATTGACACAGACACACACACACACACACACACAATATGTGTTCTCTCTCTGACATCTATATCAACGCACATACATCATGTTAGTTACATTTGAGAGAGAGCCCCATAATACCGCTGCCATACCCCTAGCGGATAGAGCACATATTTTCCCGATTTAGGGCAAACATGGGAAAATAGCTCAATATGGTGGAAAATGGTAAAAACAAACATGTTTGAAGCCAGGGCTCTATATTGAAAGCTTAAAATAATAGAATATAAGATTTTGTATTGTGATGGTCGTGGGATCAAAAATTGTGGTTTAAGTGTGTTTTAATTGGGACATTTTTACCGTAAGGCATTTTTCCCAGCTACAGTTTATTATAGAAGATAAAGTTAAACTTCCAGAATTTGGAGGGGGGAAAAACTCACAACCGTATCACATTTTATGACATGCATTAACACAGACAAAATGATCTGAAAATGAAAACGTCAAAAATGTCCCGAGTGAGGCACGAGGGTTAAAGCACTATTCTACAGCTACAAGTAGTTCTGTTTGACTAACATTTGCTTGAAAATACAAAGCCCATTTGCGTTTGAAAATTACTTTTAAATGAAACGATCCATTTCAAAGTACACAAGAATAAATGAGCCACAGTGGGATTGAGTTTAGGGAAGTCATAAAGGAAGTCATTTTGGTCGTTTCATGGGATTTGCTGACAAAAATAGACAATTAAATAGGTAATGAGTAGGGATGCAACCTAAAACCTGGTTCTAAATGAACACGGTTTGAAATTAACGGTTCCGATATCGGTACATTAGAAGGTACAGAGTGAGATCTCCTCAGAAAATAGCAGCGTTGCAAACCTCGTCTCTCTCTCCCTCGATGATGTACACAGAGCGAGACATGCCGCCGGGGAAGAGATACTTCGCCCAGCGTGGCAGCCGATTGGTCTTCATCAGGAGGCGTCTGGAGAGAAGCCGGTGGTCCACGGTCACTTCCCGGAACACAACATCCTCTGTGAGAACATGGGTGCTGATTGATATAAAAACAGAGTAAATGATGAAGGACACTTAATTGATTTGACTCACCCACAGTTCAAGTTTGGAATAAATTCTTTCTATGGATTTTCCACTCGAAGCATGTTAGAAAGGAATCTCTTAATCTCAGTATGAATATTCGCAATGATTACAACAAGTGTCAACTGTGTCAATATAATATGGTTTAGTGTGTGCTGGTTTAAGGCCAATAGAAAAAAAAAATGGGAACCTATCCTTTCAGGTTATAATTTCAGTTCTGTTAAAACAAGCGGTCCACTTTCAAACACTCAATTAAAAGAGAATGTGTACGTTTATTTTCTTTGTCCCAGAGCGACTTTTAAATGCACAAAAGGTCACTGATGTCTGTGAGATACAACAGAGAAAATATATCTTAAGATGTTGTTCTCTATTTGTATCATGACTGTGGGCTCTTTTTAGTTATAGGTTCTTAAATGCAAAGCGAACATAAGGATTTATATAGTAGGGTTCAGCAATACACTCTATTTCGTCCTAATAACTCAAAATTACAAGAATATTCCTGCACAACAACCCTCTTCACGCCATTTAAAAAGGTCCTCCACTGAGCTAAGTATTAAATAACAGTTAAATTATATTGATGCAATTTATTATCAGAATCACAAATTGAAAATTGTATTTCCAAACCATCAATATTGATCTGAGAATGTAAACACTTCCCATCATATTTAAAATAATGTTGGTTGCACATTTCTGTAGCTCGTGAAATATTACATGAAAAGCAGGCATGAAAACAGGGTCAGGGATGAAAAAGGTGAGAAGGATATTACCCCTCTAGGGAGGTCCGGGGGCATGCTCCCCCATAAGAAATTTTTTAATATTCCATATTTTAAAGCATCAATCTGATGCATTTTGAGATTCTTTTTTTGCCAACCTGGGGAGCGCTGGAGAAACTTAACGTCAGCCATGAGTCAAAAATTATTATGGCCTCCTTACTAAGTATTATGCAAGCCATTTCATGCCAGCCTGTCATTATCGGTTTTAATTCTACTTTTGTCAATACCCAAGTGTGTGTACATAATGAACCCACACATGTGATGCTATGCATAGGAAGGCCAGTTGTAAAGCTTCTCTCACCAGCATAACTGTTTTAAGTTGTGCTAACATAAGTGCACAAGGGTTTTCTAATCATCCATTAGTCTTCTATGCAATGAGCAAACACAATGTACCATTAGAACACTGGAGTGATAGTTGCTGGAAATGGGCCTCTATACACATATGTAGATATTTCATTAAAAACCAGACGTTTCCACCTAGAATAGTCATTTACCACATTAACAATGTATAGTGTATTACTGATTAATTTAATGTAATCTTCATTGAAAAAAAACAGTGCTTTTCTCTGAAAAATAAGGAAATTTCTAAGTGACCCCAAACTTTTGAACGGTAGTGTGTGTGTATATATATTTTGTAGACTTAATACTTACAATATGCAATACTGCTGTACTATACTGAATATTGTTTTGCTCCTACTACATTTCACTTCATAATATTACACTTATGTGCCATAATATGTATAATGTACTAGCCTTTTTATTTTATTTGACCATATTATGTCATACGGTTATACCACTTTACTTTGAGGAGACGTCACTGTTAGTCTAGAACACTGAATAATGTTTCCACCAGGTAAACCTGAACATTGTGACAGCGATTATAACCACATAACTATATAGATTATAATTAACTGGAGGATACACTTTTTTTCTACACGTAGATCTTAAACCCTTGAATAGAAACAGTAGCCCGGCCACCCTACGGAGGAAACTCATTTCGTTTTTTTTATTAAAATAAAAGTTGGATAAAATCTACATTGTCCTCTCCAAATATGTAGTGAGGTGTCGGTAGGTAGAACTGCATTGCCGCTGACTCGCCGCTCTCCTGTCTGACGTCACACGCTGCCACGGACTCTCCGCTGCCAGTAATCCCACTCGCTGTCTCTCCAACAACGTTAGCTAACGTGTTAGCTAGCTGACTAGCTTGCTATTATTAAACTGGTGGGAGGGAAATGAAGCCGCTGTAGACATCTTAACGCTGATTGGCCAAGACTCGCGACATCAAAGATCTTCTATTGCTAAGATGATCATGACCTCAGTTTTTTTTTCCGTGTCCCACTCCAATCTCAGAAACGGCGGACAGTTGACCCGCCCCCCCCTCTCCCAAAAATAAAAACTCTTCGGATCTACGTGATTCACATGGATGACATTATTTGGTTTCAAAACGGTGAATTTCATGCCTGTTTCATGCCGGTGATTTTCATGCCTGTTTAACTGCTAAGATTTTTTAACTTCTTGTATTGCTGCTCAGAAAAGAACATTAGTATACATACAAGAATAATAAAGAAATGTCAATTATTTTCTTAATTATTGTCTTTTTTTTTTTTTAATCACAATATAATCAAAAAGAACCGAAAAGAGTTTTGATAAGGAACCGAACCGATAAACAGTATCAACTAGTATCAATAAAATCCTAACGATACCCATCCATAGCTATGAGTGGTTAAAATATTGTAAATCTAAACCTCAGAGGTTCACACTCTGACCAACTTCAGTGAGAAAACCTTTAATTTGTAGCCCCCCCGTGATATCCCAAAACATGCTTTGGAAAAGTAGGCTTGACTACATTTGGCGAAATCAGAGACAGTACCATAGGACTTCTCTCCAGATTTTTCCCTGTGTAAATATATAATCATTATAGTGCTTCTCAGAGAGACACTAATCACACAAACAGTGATATCTTATCATCCGTCGTTCATTCTCCTTGGTGTACATTGTGCACAACGTTGTGAGCGGCACTGCCGCTTCTTGATTAATGGCTTTTCCTGAGGTAGTGTTAATGGCTCTTTAATTTGTCCTACTTCCTCTCTAAGCTTCCAGGATTTCTACTCCGTCTCCTTACGCTGCGGAAAATAGGCCATTTATATGGCATGGATGGGGGAAATATGTTTCTATGGTGCTTCTCTTGGCCAGGTATGCTTATGTTGAAACGTTAACTTGTGGAGAAGCTTGTCGGGGACAAAGCACTGAAACCACTCTTCATGATGCTGGTGGAGATTTGTAAAAGAGCATATAAAAGAAAGTTTCATATTGTACAGCCTTTGCATCACACAAGCTCGTTCGTAAACTCATATTTCCATTAAGCATTGCTCAAAAACATAAAGATGTCCACATTTACGCACACACAGACGCACACTGAATTGATTTTGGGAAAGCCCATCCCCTAGCCAGTATCTGTGCCCATGGTTCAGGGGGAATATGCAGCAGGCCCATTGTTGTGTTTTTCGGCGAAAAGTTTATCTTATCTGGAGGTTCATTGCCGTCATAAAGCAGAGAGCACCGAGACGCATTGCAGGGCATGGCGGTCATCTATCATCAGTACACCGGCTTGAACTGTGGCTACCACCACCGAAGAAGTAAATGCAACAATGGAACCAGCTTCCCCACAGATTTACTGGTATTAAAAGTGCACTATCGGCCACACAGTTCGCATGCGTCATGCAGACAACAGAAAAGGCACAAAAAAAAGAAAAATCTAACAAAAATGAAATTATAAGAAACATCAAGGATCAGAGAAAAATATAATGTAACATGCTAATCTTCAGCTTTTGCAGCACGTAAAGCAGCATGATTCACCCTCCCTCTTCTCGTATTGATTGCCACGTAGAGGAATATTGGAAATCATTTTTATTGAGGCTTGTGGTAACAGGTGTACAAACAACTTCTGCAAACAAGCTCAGTGAGCAATCAGACATGTGAGGGGCTCCATCCTAATCTGGACATAGTTAATTAATAATGTTCCAGATTCTGAATTAAAGAGAACATTTCATTTTCCATCTCCAAGGACTTCTGGTGCATTCATCCTGACAATTTTTTTCCTGAAACGGAGTGCTTTCTCTTCTCCATTCCACTTTTACACTCATTGAACAATAAACAAATCCTAAATGTGTGCGACTATGTGTCCGGATGAAAGAGGAGAGCAATGTCATGTACATAATCTAAAATTGTATGTGTCCATCTATGCATGCGTAAATGTCTGTAAATCCAAAAGATAAAACCCAGGGGTCCAGGCCGGCTTAACAGCTCCATTAGTGAGGAAACAAGTCAGCTGTGGTCCTGAGGGAAGAGAGTCACACTAATAGGAAAAGAACTGTGGCTCTTTCTCTACTAGTTTTAGGGATTTAGGATTTTTGGGTTTCCAATGCGATTGCTTGTTGATGAACGTGAAAATCACATTACAGATTACATTATTCCCAGCATTCCTGTTGGCCTTCAGGGTGTAACCAACAATGAGCCTAACTGAGATTTACAGCAGAATAGATTTAAAAAGGTGATGTGTGGTTTAAACACAGATCAAGAGACAAAGGCAGCCCATCAGGCCACAAAGGCACATGGGGTGGAAGAGAAGCCTTTTGCAATACATTACAAGAATTAAGATGTATAAAAGTAGTACATCCACATTTTACGAGTGAACACACAAAATACCATTTTTATTAGAAAAGAATTCCAGCAAAGAAATGCAGAATCCAGCGCCGCAAGGCAACGCCCAATCAAACATGTGCAATAGTGGTCTAACAGGCGATCGGCGATCCGTACGGATCCGCCCTCACGGTTCGGCAGGCGAGGGAACAGCGGATTAATTTACAGTTTAACGGTACCCATCACAGTGTGAAATAAGGTTTTACTGATGATCGTTATCTGCCAATATTCAGTGAAATATGCGATCGGGACATCGACATTTATGCTGTTCTAGTCACCGATCTCTGATAATGTTACACCGGAAACAACCAACCCGTGCTTAAATTGACCGAAGGAGAGAGAGTTGACTATGACAGCGTCACTACTTTATGATGCGTTCGGGGTCTGTTCAGTGAAAATGAGTATTGGGCAAAGGTAAATTATAATGTTATCATGATGTGTTTCATGAGAAACTTGATGTTTTCACAACAGCATAAATATATATTAGAGATGAATTTTTAACTTTTTACATTACATCCAAGCAGCTTATAATACATCATTAAAACTACTTGACAAGATTTGTTTTAATCAATAAATATCTTTTATTATCTAATCATTTGAATTGTGTTTTTATGAAGAAAAAAACACTATAAATGACTATAACTAAAAGTACAACATTTAGAATTGTTGATGTTGTACACTGACTAGTATCAGTGCCAAAAGAACGTGACCAGGGATCTGAAAAAGTAATTTACAGGTGTGCTTACTAATGTGCAGGTAATGGTTACTTTGTCAATGTTACAAGAGCACTATTTACCACACGATTAACAAAATGGGATTAAAGTGATTGTTGCTGGATTAATTTGACAGTTGTAATATGTTACTTCATACTGTTTTAAACCACTGTGCACCTCATTGATGAGTAAGTCAAACTGAACTTCCTTGTTTTGTATCGTCTCAAATCTAGTAACACTCCCTAAACAATGTAGACGCTGACTTTAACAAAAAAATGATAAGTATGTACTGTGCATTAGAAATGCCATCTAATTGGCTACATAATTGGAGGCACAATTCCACTCAAATAAGTGATATTAGACACAGTTACATGGCAAAATATTTAAGATATTTTACGTAACTAACATCTAACCCCTGTATTTGTTGTTTATGAATGAGCATTTTTCAGGATATTTTTTTCTAATAATATGTGTTTTAACTATCTTCATTCTGTGTATAAAAAAGACTGGAAACCATAAACAAAAAACTAGTGCTTTGTGTGTGACCACAACCCTGTAAAATAAGGAGAGCGGGCAATAAATCCTCTATTTTTCAGTGGCTACAATGCCGGTGGTCGTTCATTTCTCCATTTCCATCTTTTTTTTTTTTTTTTGTAACAAGGAAGGTTCGGGTGGGCATATCGTTAATAACGGAATAGTGATTCATCATTTAATTATGATTTGACAAATGCTCGCGCCTTCCCCATTCTCGGCATCCTCCTCCCTTTCAATTCTCCGCTCTGCCAAACTGTCACGCACTCCCCCCGTGGGATTAATTCGAGCTGTCTGTCTTTGTGAGGCTGCCGGCGCTCTCGGGGCGGCGGGTGCACGACACTGTCAATGAACAGAGAGCCTGACACTTCCAGGGAGCCGCACACAGACGCACGCTCCCCGCTCCCCTTGTTATTGTTTTCACCTTAACCCCTTCCTGCTTGCTTCCCTGCCTGCCTGCCTGGGTGTATGTGTGAGTACCTTCCTCCCCTCCCTTCTCCTCGCCTCTGTCTCCTTCTCCCCTGGCTTTCTTTGCCCCCGTCTGCCTCCTTTCTGTCTGTCTTCTCTCTCCTGTCTATCGCTCACCATCCACCCTCCCACCCACCCACCCAGGCGCTCTCCTTCCCTCTCAACCCTTACAGAGAGAGGGGACAGCAGCATCAGGAGGAAATATCACACAAAGGAAACGGTGGTTGTAGCACCAGCGGAAAGACAGTGTGAACGGAATGGGGAAAGTAAATCAATCAATTAAAACATTTATCTGCACGAATATAAAAGTTTAGAGAGAGATAACACATTTTAAGACATAATAACTAGCCACAGCATGCGCAGCATAGAAACTAAAAACTCAACAGACCCATTTTAAACCACGTCGAGCCGTCTGGTGGCAAGCGACGCTAATGGGTGGCCATTAAAAAAAAGGCATGTTTGAGTTGAACTGGAGCGCCTGTGTAGCCAAATCCAGCAGGCCTTAGCCCCAGCTGGAGAGATAAGGTTTAATACCAGGCACAGGGCCCAGCCTTATCTCCCCTACTGATAGAGAGAGCACGGAGGAGAGGGGAGGGCAGGCGAGGAGAGAAAACAAGAGGGACAAAAACAAGTGTCTTGCAGGGTCCCTGGCTGGCTGGCTGCGTGAGTGCGTCCTCCCACCGTTGGCATAGAAACTAATCCACGTTCACATTTAGCACCTGACTATTTTTCCACCTCTCTCTGTCTCTCTCCACGACCATGGTGCAGTGGGAGTTGGGGGAGGAGAGGGTTTCCGTGAGCTTTCTCCCGCTCATAATGATGCCCGTAGGAGGGAGGGGGAGGGAGAACAGTGACGGAGGGAAGGGTGAGCCGGCTGGTTGGCTGACACCCTTGGCCTGGAGGATCCAGCTGTGTCTCTCTGTGGGACACAAATATGCGCACACACACACACACACACACACACACACACACACACACACACACACACACACACACACACACACACACACACACACACACACACACACACACACACACACACACACCTAGATCCTCACTGCTGCTGTTCTACGTCCTCTCGTTATACCACACCTGAAGGGCTGCAGACAGTATTGGAGACCGTATTGATTGACCAGGCTAAACACACACAAACTAGCTGCTGGGAATCATGAATTGGTTCTGGCCAACGTTTGATTTTCCCCAGCGGTTTGTAAATCCTGTCATGTCTCACAGTCATTACAACACACAGCGGATGTCGTCGTCTAAACACTCTATTCTCAAATCCTCACTGCTCTTCTCGTGCACAAAATTAAAATATTGTATTGTGAAAACCCAAGACCTAAAGTGTGTTCACATTGTTCAAAGAAAGTTGATTCTTCCAGTAACCTGGGTTATAAATGTCTGGAGGAATATCTGGCACATCGCAATGGTACCATAAAGAAAGAAAGTGGAATAAAGCAACTTGTTTGTGTTCAGAGTCGGGTGTGTTCCAGGTTTTTCATCTTTATTAAAATAAAAAAGCAGCTTGATACACCCTATTTTACTTGTGATGTTGGTAGGAACATCACAACACCTTTAAATTAAGCCAACTAGTGACGACACTTTCAAACGCCACACTTGGCACCTTGCTAACTTCCTCATCTTTGTGGCGCAGGCAGGCACAGAATCAAGAAACATCTAATTAAGCCATCTTAGATTTAGGCATGCTCTTGAAAGAGTGGCGTGTACTTCATAGGGATCATTTATAAGAGTGTTCTTAAGAGCATCCATAACATTGTCCAACTCACAAAGGACAATTTAAAAAAAGCTAGAATTCCCAACTCACAATGGTGAAGTGGTAATTGTGTTGTGAGGTCTGTGTGTCCAAAATGTCATCACTTCATAATTTTATCCTATTAGACATTTGTGTGAAATTGTCATCATCGACATATCAATTCTTGAAAACTTGTTTTGTGAAGTCACAATGACCTTGACCTTTGAACCCCAAAATCTAACCAGTCCAGTTGGAGGCTAGCGTCAAATTTGAGGAAATTGCCTCAAGGAGTTCCTGAGGTGTCGCGTTTAGGAGAACGGAACAGACAGATGCATAAAAAGGTTTCAAAATTGAGGCGGAAAAAAAATCGCCTTTCATATTGGGCAAATTCTTCTTCCTTGTCGAAACTTCTGCCTATATTATCCACAATGCAACTTGACTGGTTTAACGAACTTACTATCAGGATATTAAACAAAAAAAAACATCTCTAGAATCTGCAGTCCCTATGTGTATCTCGAGACGCATGGTTGCTTCAATTCAGTTGGATTTGAATTTCTAGTACACAATCATCTCTGACTCAAACTGATACAAAATGTGGAGTAGAATAAAAAACGGTTTAAAATGGGGGTTTTAAAGCTATTTGTGTAATTGTGTCCATCACTGAGACGTATTTCCAAATGAACTTGTTAAATTATAACATGGCGTAAAGACACCTATTTGACAACAACTAAATGTGACACTCGCATAACAAGACCAATTTCATGTTGTGCATACATACAACTGCGAACATACACTCATAAACACACCGCCACAGCCTGATGGGCTTAGCAAGGTGTTTATTTTTCTTCCCTTGACGTTGGTTGGCTCGCTCACGTCACTCAGTTTTTTTCCCCCCAGTGGTGCAGCTCCCCCCTCTCCGTCTCTCCCTGTGACATCAGTCAATGAGCTGGAAGAAGGAAGAGACGAAAAGAGGCTGCTGGAGCGCCATCTCGCTTCTACCCCCTGCTCCACCCCACCTCCCTTTCATTTGTATGTGTGTGTGCGCCCGTACACTCACACAATAGTCTCTTAAGGCTTTTGGAGGACGCCGTATGAGAGGAGTCTGAGGTGCTTTCCCGTGGCTGTCCTTCAACTCCCCACTTACCTCTCAGAAGAGCTGCCTGCTTCTGCGCTGCCCATGTCACAGCCATTGTCCCTAATTAGGGATTCAGGACCCAAGCCCATTCAATTAATGTGCAGCCACAATGCACTACAGATTCACCCCACTCTTCACCCTTTCACTCCCTCTCCTGTAGCCCCCCAAAAAAGCCCTTTCCAACCTCTTTCTGCGGCAGAAGCACAGTTTAGAGGGGCTGATGTAAAAAAAAAAAAAATTGCGTCGAGCATACAGGAATGATTTTTGGTAAATTCAGTGGAACAAACCAGTGCTAGTTTAGCAAAAATCTGCTGTTAAAATAGGAAAAATTGTCATAAAAACTGTAATATTCATGTCATCACTGGCGGCAAAAGGGTTAAACAGTTACAGTAAAATAATCACTAAATATCTTTCTCTACCTGAACTGCGGGAGGATAATTACTTTTTTGCATTCCTCACACTGCATGATTATGACATAATGAAGAGGTCTCATGTGTGCAGTCATACTGCATTTGCATGAGGGCAACTGAAGCCATGACACACTGGCCGTGCAAAAAGACAAATGGGCTCGTTTCCAATATGGACCCAGTTTAAGTACCTGGACTTGTTGTGAAAATCTGGGCAGGGGGATGAGAGCGAGAAAGTGTCTGCAAATACGATCCCAGCACGTCGGCTTCCAGTGAGATACTTAACCTCCAGCTGTTCTGATGGAGCAGTTCAGTGGCCGACAGACTACAATGTATTACTCCAGACAAAATGTATTTTAAAGTAGGTAGCAAAAAGTCAAATGATTCATCAAACTCTGAATTTGATCTCCCTCTTCCTCTCTAGCTATCTAAGTAAATTCAAATCTATTTGTGAAAAAAAATAACTCAAATTTTTCTCAAGCAAATTTACAATCTGAACGTTTGCATACTTAAGTAGAAACTCCACAAAATACCCTTTTACAGGGAACAAGACATAGGCCCCTAACTTAACTGTGCAAGCACAACGTCAAGCAGTAGATCTCGGATACACTCACAGTGTGGACGTCTCCAAGTACGGAGGCCCCAAGGGTCAAATTCACAGTGTGATTTTGCATTTTGCATTCACTTGCATTACATTTTGCGCTACTTCATAATAATCTTTGCATTCCTCCTGATCCATAAGACCAGTTGATTGTGTTGGTCCAGTCCAGATTGAATACACTGCCGGTGAAGGAAAACGTTCTGCATATCCTACAGAACGGAGAGATGGCGTGATGTTTTACATTATGCATTTATTGCTCATTACTCCATTCAAACGGCCGAGCTCTGACAGCATACAGCCACTGGCTGTGAGCCCAGCTGCAGATGCTCTGCCTGGCTGTGATAGTTGAGGCTGTGGATTCTGGATAGGGTTATGGATTGGACTGCCTGCATTTGTGGTTGAATCTATGAGGCTATGGATATGGCTAGGTAGCTGTACTGCGACTACTCTCAACCGCTCTTATTAACCTTAGTCAAGAGAGCATTGTTCTGCTCCACCGGGTTTTAATCCACGCTGCTTCTCAACGCTCAGCCAGCACAACCATGTCTATTTACTACCCACATACAACCCTTACATGTGGTTAGTGCTTAACCCATTATAAACTATTGTGTCACAGCCATAATCATAGAAAAGCACAACCATGTTTGCAGCCACAATCACAGCGACAGGAATGGCCAAAGCGATGTCATCCCACAGCTGTAGTAATACTCACAGCTATCGGCCGGCGTCAATCAGCCACAGCAGCAGGTCACATCAAATCATAGAATATATCACAACAGCGTTCATACTGTTTGCATTTCAAGAATAAAATATGTATTTCGAGGTGTGTGGTGTGTTTTTTTTTTCTGTAGCAGCCTGCGGTCATTTCCAGGTGACTTAATAATTTAATCAAGTTAAGCACAGAGGACGGTCGTGTGTAATGCCACTGCTCAATGAAGGCACTTCTCAAATCAAAGGCTGCAGATATCCGTCAAGTCTTCAGATGTCTGCAGGGATTTAATGAGCTGAAGAAGAAGCTTCTCATACGGTTTACATCCACTGCGGACAACAGATATTTTAAGAATCATTCGCATTTTGGTAATTTATAGATAAATGTGACCCATAAATCAGTCTCGCCGCTCCATCTTGAAGAATGTGAAAATTCCGTAAAATGCATCAAGAGGAGCGAGGGATCTTGCCGGAAGAGCAATAAGCGAGGATGAAACAGTTTATCCTTTGTGGACGTCTTCTCTGCACCCAAGACATTTAAAAGAGGCGTGACACACAGCTGGAATTGGCACAAACCATGTTGTGATTGTAAGTTGTTAGGTCCTTGATTCATTAATTGCTTAACTATGGGTTCAAAATTGACTGCAGGTGTTTTGCGTTTAGAGGTGTGAGGAAGGGATCAATCATGTAATAAGCAAAAACTAAATAGACATAGTGTTAAAAAAGTAATTAATACTTTTCTTATAAACATGTGTCGCACTTAACACAATACATACACACATGCCACGTTGTGAACTGAAGTATACACTCACCTAAAGGATTATTAGGAACACCTGTTCAATTTCTCATTAATGCAATTATCTAATCAAACAATCACATGGCAGTTGCTTCAATGCATTTAGGGGTGTGGTCCTGGTCAAGACAATCTCCTGAACTCCAAACTGAATGTCAGAATGGGAAAGAAAGGTGATTTAAGCAATTTTGAGCGTGGCATGGTTGTTGGTGCCAGACGGGCCGGTCTGAGTATTTCACAATCTGCTCAGTTACTGGGATTTTCACGCACAACCATTTCTAGGGTTTACAAAGAATGGTGTGAAAATAGAAAAAACATCCAGTATGCGACAGTCCTGTGGGCAAAAATGCCTTGTTGATGCTAGAGGTCAGAGGAGAATAGGCCGACTGAGTCAAGCTGATAGAAGAGCAACTTTGACTGAAATAACCACTCGTTACAACCGAGGTATGCAGCAAAGCATTTGTGAAGCCACAACACGCACAACCTTGAGGCGGATGGGCTACAACAGCAGAAGACCCCACCGGGTACCACTCATCTACACTACAAATAGGAAAAAGAGGCTACAATTTGCAAGAACTCACCAAAATTGGACAGTTGAAGACTGGAACAATGTTGCCTGGTCTGATGAGTCTTGATTTCTGTTGAGACATTCAGATGGTAGAGTCAGAATTTGGCGTAAACAGAATGAGAACATGGATCCATCATGCCTTGTTACCACTGTGCAGGCTGGTGGTGTAATGGTGTGGGGTGTGATGTTTTCTTGGCACAATTTAGGCCCCTTAGTGCCAATTGGGCATCGTTTAAATGCCACGGCCTACCTGAGCATTGTTTCTGACCATGTCCATCCGTTTATGGCCACCATGTAGCCATCCTCTGATGGCTACTTCCAGCAGGATAATGCACCATGTCACAAAGCTCGAATCATTTCTAATTGGTTTCTTGAACATGACAATGAGTTTACTGTACTAAAATGGCCCCCACAGTCACCAGATCTCAACCCAATGGAGCATCTTTGGGATGTGGTGGAACAGGAGCTTCGTGCCCTGGATGAGCATCCCACAAATCTCCATCAACTGCAAGATGCTATCCTATCAATATGGGCCAACATTTCTAAAGAATGCTTTCAGCACCTTGTTGAATCAATGCCACGTAGAATTAAGGCAGTTCTGAAGGCGAAAGGGGGTCAAACACAGTCTTAGTATGGTGTTCCTAATAATCCTTTAGGTGAGTGTATAATTCTTCTAAAATTGCAGCTGTGCCTCAGGTCATATTTAATTGACGTTGCTTTAAAATGAAGACCCTCAGATAAGGATGTCTCATTTTGTTGTTGCCTCCTTGCGTTCTTCTTTGCCTCCTATGCTCACATCTCCCATGGGAGGGACTAAGACACAAGGCAAGGAGGCGGCGAAAGCAATAGAGGATGTACAAACTAAGAAATGGGAAAGGCCCCAGGTAAAATGTTTACCATCTTAGTTTAGCATGCTAAGAAGCTAACATTTACCAATTCTTAACACAAAGTAAAGCTGAGGCTGAATGCTATTTCCCTTATTTGGTCAAACCATACAGGGTAAAACTATCCGACCCCTACCGTCCACGACACTCTGCTCCTGCCAATCAACTTGCTACTCCCTCAATACGAAGGCGGCTCAGCTACCGCTTACCAAAGATTGACTGTTTGCCGTCTTGACTCCACAATGGTGCAAGGAACTCCACCCTTGACACCAAGACATCTTATTTTACAGACTAATATCTGTTTAGACTGCACCTTGGCCCCGAAAATACATACAGTATACATATAAAACAGAAAAGCTCTTTCTCCATCTCCTATTGTCTCCCTATATTTCATAAAGTGGAATTCCTGCACTTTTTGGGGTTGTACCAACATAATTAAATGCACTTAATATAAGTAATTTGGGATACAAGTTTCAGCTAAATAAATGTTATGTATTTGGTCATAAACCAAACCTATTGGACACACTGACATTTTGGTGATGATGTCGTGCGAGTGAAAGTCAGCAGATCACAGACGTTAACAATAATGATAATATATATTTTTTATATAAAAGAACTTTTCATGCACAGAGTGCTTTCAGTTTAGCAATATAATGGGTAAATAATGAAATATGCATACACATCAATATGCAAATATACAGTATACACATCTTCACACACAGAAAAATAGCTCTCAATTTCAGCTATTAGAGATAGATAGATAGATAGATAGATAGATAGATAGATAGATAGATAGATCCGTAGCAGAACATAAGCATCTGAGTAACGACAAGAGGGATTCATGGCAATCCACCAAATAGTTGTTGAGACATTTCTCTTGAAACCACAAATCTGAACCTCATGGTGGCGCTAATAGAAAAGTCCGTAGTTCACTAAGGTCGGCCAGCCTAATCCTCTGGAGAACACACATGACTATAAAAATGAATGACAACCCACAAAAGAGTTGTTGAGATATTTCAGTCCGGACCAAAGTGGTGGACCAACAGACCAACATTGGCATCCCTAGAGCCATGCCGCAGGCGCAGCTCAAATAAAAAGGGAGAATGCTTTAGGAGGAGAAACAGAGGAGGGACTCCTCTTCCGGGACAAACGGATATTCAAAAGGTGAAGCAGTAGTTAGAATTAGTAGCAGTAGCATTACAATATGTATGCTAAAATGTATGTATGTTTATATGTTAAAAAGTGTGTCACAGTGTGTCACAGATACAGATAAGTGTAAAATAGATTGCAGTAAAGACTGAATCACACTTCTAAAATGTAACACAAACTCCTTCACCTTATATGTAACAATACAAATGATGTACAGAATATATGACCTGATGAATTCCCTTTTGGGTCCATCTAAACTTAACATTAGCCAGAATCTCACACCATACGATGGGTACGCACTAAAATCTGTGGCCACAGCCCTGCAGAGGCTGTGAAGACACCTCCAGTGAATGATACTTATCTATTCTTCTGTGTCAAATGATTCAATTACTTACACTCACCCAGACAGGAAATTAGGGATTTTATGTATGAAGTATTTTGAGGGGGTAGGAGGCGTGAACAGGCTTCTTAATGAAGCAAGCCTGCCTCAGTTTATTATGAAGATATCTGAGGAATGGGAGAATTATTGCCTGACCTGTAGACCTTTAAGAGACGTTCACACACACACACACACACACACACACACACACACACACACACACACACACACACACACACACAGGAATGATTGCTCCATTGGGAAAAGGAAAGACAGTGTCTCAGGTGTTGGTATTCAGACAATAACAGAGCTAATATTATTATGAATTTATTTTATGTCTATTGGAAAATTATTTTTGTAACAACTAAAACTATTTCAATCTTTAAACCCTTATCCACCCTCTATTAATGGTTCATTCATCTTAAGTGCCTCTTAATTTTCCGGCTAACATGTTCTTTGACTCTGCTGTTTAGTGACAAAACAGTCAAGTATTTGAGCAACCCAAGTTGTGCAATAAAACAAAACTAAAGAGAGAAATGTAAGATTAGTTGACACCTTTGATGCCGACATCAAATAATGAACCATTCATGTCGCCATTACGGTCTTAAAAGCAACTAAATTTAATGTATTAAAATGGGTGAATGATGATAGTCAGGGGCTTTGACTCTGGACACCACTGGATTTGTCCCTTCTCAGTATGAAAACATTTAGACAGCTATCAAAATATGACATCAAAATGTCAATATGCCACCAAATACATAAACAAATAAATAGACCGTGTGTGTGATTAGATATAATTTTGGATTTCTTTACCCACTTAATTATCAATCATTTAGATATAATGACTCTCTATTAAAAAACGTAATTGCGTAAATATTTTGTGAAAGCAACAGTAGTCAACCAAACCACAATGTTGGTAGCGGTATTTGGTTAAAAATATTGTGATATTTGATTTTCTCTATATTACCCAGCCCTAGATAGATAGGACCATCATGGTGGAAAAGTGGTCCGGGGATGGATGCCATGTAACCGCAAAATCACCAGTCAAAATTTCCCGTCTTCCTCTGTACTGTGTACCATCAAAAGATGTTTTACGGCTGCGTATTTTAAAGAACTTTTACATCCTTTGAGATTAAAAGGATAGATTTGGTAAAGAATAAATATTTATTGTCGGCTGTCTAAAAACTCAAATCTAAGCTTTATCTCATGAAGCTGACGTTAAATTGAGATTTTACTATTTAGAAAGGGATTAAGAAAGACAAATCTTAGAAAGGCAGTCACAAAATGGCAAAGGTTCACAATGTATTATACAATGTGATGTCAACTTACTTTTACATTTGGCAGCTGAGTTGAAACAGAGCTTTTAAGAAGATAAATGGAGGTTGAAATTGTACAAAATGAAATAAATAAAAATGACATCATAATGAGCTATGCGCAAATATAAAAGTAATTTGTCAAAACTTTGCACTACGCGTTATGTCAGAACCATATTGAACTTTAAGTATCAACCTGTGTACTGCACAGTATAAAAACATCTAAAACATGGAGCTCTCCACCTGATTTCAACACTAAACATACAGTCTAATGCCAACAATCATTGCAGCTGGTGTAACTATATTCTACATATTTTTATATTTTTAACACAAAACTAGCAAAGGAGCTTCATTCTAAGTCGAATGTGCTTATCCTTCACAAATGTCAAACTGTTGTTGTCACAGTGCCGTTGCTACAACAGCCATGGTGTGTGGCAAGCAACTGCCCCATGGGCATATCACACAAACTCACAGGCACGCATGCCCACACACATACAAGCACACCTGTAAACGTATACCGTGCACCGGTAAGTCACAAACTGTCTCCTCCTCTCATCACATCCATATACACATCTCCTCCTCCTTCCCTGCTCTCCCACCCCACCCCTCAAATCTACACATTGAGCCTCCCCCGATGTTGTGGCCTGCCCGTGACAGTAATTGAGGGAAGCTGGCCGGAACAGTGTGAAGATGGGGGAGGGGGGGGGGAAAGGGAAGGATAGGAGGAGAGAGAGAAAGATGAGAAAAGGAAGGGAGGGGGAAACCATTCATCTGAGACCCATGGATGTGGAATGGCATATTACAGGTCTAATGTGTAATTAGATAGATAGGGAATAAGGTCAGTGTGCTCTGAGAGGTGGAAATCGCTGTCAACACAGTGCCATCTAGTGGTAGAGAGACGTATTTATGAAGCCTCATCATCATCAGGTGGACAGTTGTGGAATGAATAGGCATCAAGTTAACAATGATTTATGACATATTCTGCCTGCTTTGCTTCTCAAACTTTGTGCAGGTTTGCTGTCGCGTGCGCTGCCAGACAATGTGGCATTTGTTCATTATCGTCATGTGAATGTTGCACTGTTGGCCAGCTGATTTTAATCATATAAAACTTAAAACGATGATGACTTTTAATGGTAACAAACTATACCCTGGTAGATTGTTTGGATGAGCCGATTGAAATTGGCAAACACCTACTTTTACAAGAGTTTGAGGCAGACAGAGACACATAAAAACAGCAGCCAGATACATAGACAGTGTCTTTATACTGTATGACTATCTGCCTGCAGTCATGCTTGTGTTTACATGTTTGCTAGTATAATGCTGCAGTTCCTAACCCCTAATGAGAGATCCAGGCCTCCTAACCCTGTTTCCTGACGACAGGTGTTTGGTCCAGACCTCTTGGAGACAGTCAGATCACATGACAGGAAGCTGCTAAAGCTTCTGAGCAACTTGTAAACACAGACAAATTACCATCCTGGGAACTGGGAAACATCCGCAACCTGCATTTACAAGGCCTATGCAACTAATACATGCATGTGCAGCTTTAAGCAGCTCTTCTACCAAACTACAGGTGTGTGTTCATAAAAGTTACTATTTCCATGAGGAACGTGGCGAGTAAAAAAAATAGTTTTAGTACGTATATAGGTATCGTATTGTTACCATACAGGCATATTTTTCTTATGCATCACACGTGCCATGCATTTCCTGCTGAGAGGGTGAAAATAAAATAAATTTGAGCTTTTCTAAAAAGAATAAACATGTAGTTTCCAGACGCACTTAAAGCACACAAGATGTTGGTAAATCATCCATTGTATATAGACGAGAAAAGAGAAACAGAATCCCCCCTCACTTGTGGGTCTGCATTGCTTTTATCATTTTTGTTTGATCTGTATTTGATGTTGACCATTTTCTACTCTGAAAAGTTATTTTTTATTAAAACTGAACTATCCCCCGAATATAAAAAGGAAACGGTAAGAGCATTAAAAAAAGAACACAATTTCTGACAAACTAAATGCTGGACTTCTGGTTCCTCAGCTGTCTAAACACTTAAATCAATCCGCTCAGCATATTCACATGTAACTTACAAAGGTGTGTGTGTGTGTGTGTGTGTGTGTGTGTGTGTGTGTGTGTGTGTGTGTGTGCGGGCGCATGTGTGTGTGTGTGCGTGCGTGCGCACTCCTCTATCGTTCTATTACATGGGCCAGTGACTGCGCCATCTCTCCAGTTTCACCCCTCTGCTCTCCCAGACGTCTCATATTGCCCGGAGGGATGGTGTTGATGTGGGAGGCAGAGGGAGGGGGGAGAGGGCGGGTGACTACACACATTATCTGTCTGAGAGCAGCTCAAACCACACGGCCGCAGCCTCCATCTCCTCTCTGCTGACTTCAACATCTAACATTTGGTCCCAATAATCTTACATTTCTTTTGTTTACTGGCCTCTGGCAATTGTTCATTTTGAGAGGCAATGACTGCTTTTATTCAATGAGACCAAATTAGTGAAGAGGCAGTGTTGAGAGATGCAAATTTGAGAAGCATCTTCGCAGCTTAAAGTCAAATAATCGTGTTAAATAAATAAATGAAAAAGCTTTTGGTGATTTTGTGGCAAATCTTGTGCTCCAAGTGCTATTGTACTTAGAAATGTATTAAGCTATATTTTATTGGGAAAAAATGCCCTCTCTTCCCATTTAACGCATGATAATTAATCCATAATTATACATCTATCAATAATAGAGCTGTGAGTTTATCCACACAGGTAGAAAAAAAAACTACATTTCACCACAAATCAATCAGATCGTCTTGGTTATATATTAGAATCAACCCTGCCCCCTGGTGGTGATTTGATAACTAATCCACAAATGTAACTGTTTTACAAAAGGTAAATGATTACACATAAAGGGGATGGTAAAATAATAATCATAAAGGTGATTGGCATTTAAAATGTAATGACTGTAAGGTTAAGGACATGTTGTAATAATCAAAGTCAAAAGGCAAAGGTCTGTCATGAAATTCATGAAACTATATAAGCAATCGCTGGACTTAACATGTGATGTTATTCTGATTAAGAGAGGTTTCTCTTTCTGTTACTCTTGCAGGCCAAAAAAGGCACAGGAAGACATTGCTATTACTGTTGTTACTATTACCATTGTTGTTATTGTTATTATAATGTGTATTATTCTTTCTTCCTGAGCTTTAGGCCTCATCTTGGCTTGCTATGTTTTTTAAATGTTCTTACATATTGCTTAATATCATTAAAATGTTGTAATGTAATCAAAGTAATGTTTGGGTGAATATACCTTATGGTGTTTGCCAACCTCTTTATAAAGCCATTGTCCTCACTTCCTGTGCCTGTATAATATTTTAGGCGTTTGGTCTGACAGGATCAGACCAAACACTGTATCTCGTCTGAGTAATCGTCTCAAATCCATTCAATGAACGCCCCCTCAACCACAGGAAGTCTGCATGCAGTGGTGTGTGCAGAACATGGATTTCTCGGAGGCCGATGATTTTATGTGGACGCAACACACAGAATGAAGAGAAACGGTAACCTCAAGTTTACTTCAGCAACTTCACAATCCAGGGCTCCAACACATTTGACATTTCAAACTCCCATACTTGTGCAGACTCAACTTTCCACTGAATTGCTTTTGGTGACAAAACTACAGTGCTTTTACTTGCTTAGGCTTACAATTACCGTCTCATCCATCCATGTTGGACATGTCAACAATTTTAGACAAATCTCAATCAAATTTGCATCTACCTTTCTTTTTTGATTTAGAATCCTTAGCGAACCAGTCTTTATATTTGCGATTGTTGACCCAGCCCTTGGAAAACTTGCATTTACGCAGGCTGTGACAAAAGTCAAAAACTATAATTCAAGGCAGCTCTACGTAGGAGTGATCGTTCAGTTCCACGTCACACTTCATGCCTCGATTTCGACGACATCAAGCTCACTCTGGCCCGAGGGCAGAGACTGACCACACCCTAACCACAGTGCAAACACTTCTGCTGAAGCTCACCTTATATCAGAGCTGCATATTATCTCTCTATGCTGTTCTGTAAATACTAATCTCTAATAAGAGGTGGGAATGTGAATGCTGTCGGGAAAAAACATAAGTGCTACAGAATGAAAGCATATTCCTCCCATTCGTGTACTTGCTCCTCTATGAATTTCCTGACGAGTCTTTCAGTGATTTTAATGTCAGACATTTCAAATCAGGCTGGTATTCGGCTGAGCATGAAAGCATTTTGGCCACCCACACACCTCCGAGATGACAAACTTTGGCCGGAAATCATTGAGGGGAAGAGCTGATCTGTTGAAACGGTCTGCTTAAAAACCTTAAGATAGTTTTACATCCACGAGACTGAGAACGTAAACGTTTTCTACAACTATTGCAAATTACATCAAAGGTGTTCAGAAAAGCTTGTTTTCTACATTACTGTGTTAAATAAATAGTTTTCTTCTTTCTTTTTTTAAACCAACACACAATTACAACTCATAAATATGTCAGTGAGCCAGAAAAATGCGACATCTAGATCTCATGGTAATGAAGTGAAACTAATGGTGATGTGTTGGGTCACCAATCTTTGTTTTTCTTTTACAACCCTCTCCCAGGTGCTGTTCTGCTTTACAGCTTGATTGCATTAAAGGTCTGGATGCCGTAAAACTGACCTAAACAAGGCAACTTTATTACAACTAGACACTGTGAGAGAGGCAGTCAGTCTGGTTGTATCCTCACAAGTAAAGTACAAAAGAAGTGTAGTTTTCCCTTTTTGAAAAACATAAGATGGTCGAGGCAAATAATTAAAAAGACTCAAGAAACAGTCATCCCAATAGGCGATAGAGCCACTGGTTTTGTTTGTGTAAGCATATCTTAAGGTGCTGTCTGTAATCACTGTCATAATAAAGCAGAATTATGTCACCTCCTATTAATCATTATCCAACCTTGTAATTACTTAAATGCTGCTTTTTATCCAGGCTGCAAGAGTGTGTTTAGATCCTGTCCACATCCTGGAAGCCATAAACCGACAATACAGAACAGTATAGAATAAAGGAACTAAAACTGCTCTAATATTAGCATGTGCCCAAACTTTGACCCCAGGCAGACCGGGTAGTACAATAGACTTCTTGTTCCAGCAAACTAAGTCAACTGCAGAAAGAATTTTATATTAGCATCTTGACAGTTCAGTCCTTCCCCCTTTGCCGTCTCGTTCTTTGTATATGTCTGTCTATTTTAGCATCAAGGTGGCCCAGTGGCTCGAGACAGTCATACGTACGTGGGCGGTGGCTGATGTGTGCGCGTGACTGGCCCAACAAGGAAACGGCAGCCGAGGATAAGGCAGAGTGCGCACTGCTACCTCCCTCCTCCACGCTCTACTCTCCATCTGAAGCCAAGTCAAACTCGGTGGCCTTGTAGGCCTCTGACACTCACAAACAGCCCATTTAAGTAATGTGTGTGATGAAATGAGACCAAGGATGGCGCACACATTACTCTCAGCAGTTACTCTCCATGGTGTCCAGTTCACCAGACAAAAATCTGAAACACCGGGGTGTGCTTACCAGGTTAGATAAGCAAACACAACTGTCGCTGTGAATTAATATGTGAATGAAACTGTCATATTATATTGAAGAGAAAAAGACCATAAGTCATTTCAAAAGACACCACTATTGTTTGTAAATACGGTAATAACAGGCTTATTTCCGTTATAATTGAAAACCCATTTCATGTGAAATTAGGAAGAAATGTGTCACACCATCCCCTTACACCAAATCATGACAGTACGAGTCAGCATTCACAAAGAGGACAGAGAACCTTTCACTATCCCAATCGGTATCAGGACTGAAAAAGTTGCATTAGTGTGTCCCTAGTTTTGCTTACTTTTAAAGGCAGTTTCAAGTCAATGAGCACATGCTGCAATGTGTTCAAGTCAGACTGCAAATGAACATCTCAATAGAAACAGGAATAGTTTTATTTTACATAATAATACTTGCACAAACCTCCAGTGGATATTAAATGTGTCACTGTCATATTTATTCACTGTCATATAAAAATTGTCAAGCTAATTTGTCTTGTGAAAAAAATCTAAAGCGCCATATGAATCTCTTATTTTGATTTGAAATCAAAATAGCACACTGCGGGTAGATAACCAGATATAGATTTAGAAATATTTTTTACAGAATGAATCCAGTCTGGTTAGAGGTTGATTTCCCAGGAGGCCTTTCAGTCTATTAGATGCTGTGGCGTGATTGATAAATATAAGGAGATTGCCCTCTCTGATGCCGTAACTGGTAGAAATGTCTCACTTTTGCCAAACAATAAAGAATCAAACAGACACTGGTTGAGATCCAAGAAGCCATGACAAGATCAAACTGGCCTCCAAAAAGTGAGACAGAGATGGGCCTAATCCCACTGTCCACACTCAGGGACTCACAGACTTTGAGGCGCATTCCTGCGAGGGCTTAGAACTGTCCTACTGTCAAATCTTCCTGTTTGAGGGCTCTCTCGCTGACATTTTCAGCCCTTTATTAACACTTTAATAAGTCTGCCTTTTTGCAGACATTTCCCAAGGGAAATACCCAGAATACAGAGTAATGTGACGTTAAACACAAGGTTACCAGTGGAAGCCGGCGACATAAAAAAAAAAAGGGAAGCAAAGATGACAGTAGTTGGGGGTTCTCAGCCTGGCAGAGTACAAAACACAGAAACATTGAGGATTAAAGAAGGTACATAAAAACACATTGTGGTAGTGGGTATTGTCTGTGCTGAGCTGCAGGGGAGAGATCCCATGAACCACTCCCACTGTTAATTGGCACAGCTGTAACCTGTCGCTAATTAGCCCTCATCCTTTGAAGCAGTAGCAAGCTGGAGCTCTGTCGGCTGGTGGGACACAGAGAGGACAGAAAAAGAGGAACACCAGCCTACGAGAGTTGGACTGATTCATGCACACTGGACTGCATGCGCTCCCGAGGAGCCGGCG
Organism: Taurulus bubalis; assembly: GCF_910589615.1. Lineage (NCBI taxonomy): Eukaryota > Metazoa > Chordata > Actinopteri > Perciformes > Cottidae > Taurulus > Taurulus bubalis. The sequence continues at coordinate 11,393,893 of NC_136594.1, forward strand.
GCATGAGAGTGCATGGCAGGGTGAATTGTTGTTCAAGTGTGTAACAAAATAAGTTTGTTAACCTTAACTGCTGATGACGGTGTGTTGCGGAGGACCCACGAGTAGCAGAGATTATATTATTTAGATCAATTAAGTGGGTGTTAAAAAGTAACCTCACCTATAAAACAAAACATTCCCCTGTCTGGCTGGTATCCCTCTACTCATGATAAGTGCTCTGACATGAGGGCTTCAAAGCAAAAACAATAACATAACAAAGGTTATTTTCAGCAATACAGTATGAATTGTGTGTGGTTAACCTCAGTCCCATTTTGCGATGGGCCTTTGATGTAATGTGCAGTCTGCAAATAGTGGAGGATGGGCTAGACCAGTATGAAGGTCTTATCAGGACACAAGTGAAATTTAACCTTAACAGAGATCTTCATTGAAATGTTGTGCAATTCAACCTCTGCTTGAAAACCACTGATACACCCTGGGTCTAAAAGCTGTTTGTGTAATTGTTTTAATTCTCTGGGAATTGTCAGTCAGTTAAGACAATATCAGGCAGATGCAATAAAAAAAATTTGAACAATGTGAAAGGCCAGTGTGTAAGTAGGACAGAGCCTCAACTCATCACAACATTGTGAAATACCACATATTGTGAAGAATTGCTTACCAGCAATACAAGGCTATCCACAGGAGTGTGTCTACATGGCTTATAGAAAGCTATCTGCTGATACCACTGGGTGAGGGCTAAACTCAAGTATGAAGTATGACTGCTACTGGCACACTTAACAAATGTGTTACATTTGCTTACATAAGGCTGATTCTGAAGAGGCAGAAATATAACATTTTGAAAAAAATTCCAGTATGCACAAGGCTAGCCCACTCTTTGATGTGGAAATGACAGAAAGCGTTAACAGAACTAGAAGAAAAAAGTTGGATGTGCCCTGTTGCTGCAAATAAGGCATTTAAACATTTATATATCTAGTGTTAGTACATGTTATTAGAAAAATAATTATATCCACGGAAATATGTTAAGTGCCAAGTGTTAAATTAATTAGCAATCCCAAGGGCAGAGAATACAATTATTTAAAACATGCAATAAAAGGGGTATTTCAAATGAACAGTCAGCAGGAGGGGATTTCATTAGCTGTGAATCCGAGCGTAGGTATTCCCCTACCCTTCTCGGCTGTCGACGAGAGTGGTGGTGATTTGGATTGCACAGTACTGTTGGTATGCAACGCATGGTAGAGTGAAGTGTGAATGATAATAAATGAAGACAAAAAATGAAGAAAAGAGCCATTAATTCCTCCCCAGAGGCCACTTGTTGCAACATCAAAATTCCAAGCGCCCCGAGTGCTAAATTGAGGTATGTAAGAGGTTCTGTGAGAAACACCATGAAGCTCTGACAGATTACAATGATGCCCACATCACTATTGACCACTCTCCAAAACTATGCAGCTAAATTTAGCAAGGAAGAAGAGTACTTTCTTCCTGGCGCGTTTTTTTCTGACCAAAAGAACGTTCCAAATGCACTGATGTCATGAAGTCAAGCCCTACAAAGAAAAACCGCCGAGTCAGACGTGTTTGATGATGGCCTTGGTTGTCATTAAAAGAAAGCTTTGATTGTCCCCTAAAAAGTCCCTTTTTTCACTACATAAACGTAGTAATCTGTTTATTCTTCCAGATTTTAAACAGAACATAAAAGGCATGAGCCATAACATCTAATCATTCACAGTGCCCTTTTATTACACACACACACACACACACGCACACACACACGCACACACACACACACACACACGCACGCACACGGGGACTTCCAGACTAACACACCTCAACCCACACTCAACCTCCATCGCTGCAGGCTGTGAACCCCGAGACAAACACACATTCCACACATGTCTGCTCACATTTACACAGATAAACTGAGAATTAAGGCTATTGACACACACCGCCAACTATATATTGTATGACCAAACACTCCTAGAGCTGCAACTACATGTGTTACATCAAGTCGACACACTGAATTTGTGCTCGTCATGTGACGATCAATAATCATTTGCATCATTTCATTACTCTCACATACACACCCACACTTTTCTGCTGCATGATTATTTTATTTTTTAAACTTTTAGTACAATTTTAAATGCATAACTGTAGTATTTCTAGACAACATTGTATGACTACTTTTACTTCAGTGAAGAATCTAATTACTGCTTCCACCACCAGTAAAATCAAATAGGAAGTTTAATATCTGTTGTCTAGATTGTTACTTCCACACCTACATATTGTATTGACCTGATTACATGGAGTAATAGAGGCTGTAAACTGTGGCTGAAAAGACGACTGAAATCAAACTTTAAATTTACTGATTTGTGTGATTATGCATCACTGCAACGTTGCTCGACAATTCATACAAAGAATTAAATCAGGAAATAACCTGGAGGCCCACAACCATGCTGACTAATCAACATCTTAAAACCCATACAATAAATCACAAAGGTCAGACTTGTTGTGTTGAAGACTGAGCTTATTGTGCGTTTTGTCCTTAGTGCACTTTGTAATGACAAAAATAAGCCTTACAGTCGCAGACACCACCCTAGCACTGCCCACGCTGATTGCACACAGGCTAGTCATATGTAAACTGGTGTAAATTTGAATAATTGGGACATAATAGTCTCACAATAATCCAAAACCATCATTTAATCCCCAGATTTTAAGACTAAACACCCTCAGTCAATCTGATGACAAGTTGTGTATTGTTTTGATACAGTGGAGCAGCGAGCAACCATTATTCCATCTATGACAGACAATCAGGTCTTTCCACACTCATCTCACCCAACATACGTTTCATTTTCCGATCAATTATCAGCCACATTCCTGACAGGCAAAGCACACAGTTGTTTGTGTAGTTGTCTCTCCTCACATTCAAAAGATCATTCTTAATTCACAGCAGTGGTTAGGCAGGTTAAACATGACATTGTAGTTTCACTATGACAGTTTCAGTTATTAAAACACACAATTACTAAATGCATTGCTAGATACAAAAAAATATAGACACTTCTGCTTTACACACAGTAGCTGCTGTCTCTTCCATCGTGGAGACAATCATTTTGTGAAAGGCCTCCTTTAAGATGATGCTTTAGGTCCAATACTCTGTTTACAAATAAAACTAGAGTTGCATAAACAGCACCCTTCTATTTCAGCCAGTTTACCAAAAACGTGACTCTTGAGTTTTTCAAAGATGACCTAAAACAGTTGGTGTTCGTCATTATTTTCACTATTCTGTCTTCTGTTTTATAAACCAAGAGCAGACGCATAGTCGGATTTACTAACCAATCAAACCATCCTGAAATCTGCTAGTGATAGCGAAACAATTTTTGTTCTTTTATTGGTACAAAATTACTACGGGTCAAACATGCACTTGGCAGGCATCTAGACAGCTGACATGTACAGAATAGAGCTCAGCAACAAACCCAAAGGAAGACCAACCAGAGCCTAAACAAAAACCACCAAGCAGCTTAAAATCCCACATCATGCAATCAAATGAATCCCACTGTTAAGATAAATGCAAAGCCAACACATACTTGACAAATAATCCTACAATGTCAGGAGCCATTGAATGGGCAAAATCGGCATAAAAAGTAGCGTTTCATCTTACCTTGGGTGACTCGTAGGGGCCTGTTTATATCGCAGGGTGCAGGCGGCTCCATGCTGCAATGTGTCATTGGCCATGACGTTTAGCAGTGAATTAAATTCTTAAGTACATCCACGATGGAGGAACAGGTGCATATTTCCCCATTTTAAACCAAAAAGTCGGCTTCTGGCTCTGACTTGCTCGCGGTAAGGCCGGGTTGTTGCGTTGTTGCCGGCATGATGGTGCAGGTTCCGTCCCCAGTTCCATGTAGCTTCATTTAAGCTAACAGCTAACGCTAGTTACACAAATGTTCACTTGTTTGTTTCGAGTCCTTCTTGGTCACCCAACCTTGTTTTTTCATATATGTATATCTTGATATTTGATTTGACATGTTTATTATGTTCGCTTCCACTTTCTTTATGAACCCCGCAAACGTCGGAAAATAACCAAACCTGCACTCCTCGAAGCGGACTATAGGCTGTAACGACAGCGAGCGATGCACACGGCACACAAACTTATCACGTCACGCGCAACGGTCAAAGGTCAACCCCGCCCACACACACACACACACACACACACACGCACACACATACACACACACATATACGTGTATATATACGACACGACATGCCGTCTCGAGAAAACAATACATATTTACCATCGTTAAAAATAATAAACAATACGTAAATGAGGCTATATGTGACACTATATGAGCTATTTGTGTTCCTGGTAAGTCTTCAAACAAACACTGAAGGGACACTCCTCCTGCCTCCATCAACCCCATTACTGTTATCATATTATCTTGTTATTTTGCAATCAAAATGAAACATTAATAAGATCCCCTGATCCCCTTACAGTTAGCTGTCACACACTTCATCAACTTTACAAACACACCAGTTGACGAAACAATCCCCCCAACGTCCAATTAGTATCTGGTCTGGAGCTTTTGCTCATATCACATGATCTTCATCAACCGTTTGCAGCCTCCGGTAGGATACATAGCACATGCGCAGCTGCGTTCCCGGAACGAACCGCCCCCGAACCGGCGTTTGAATTTGTTGGGAACATGTCACATTCGTCGGGAGGAGTCGGTTTCCATCATTTCACGTCAGGATCGGACCAGTTGTAGCAGCGCGCATGCGCACAATGGCACCACTGCAGCAACAGATACTGACGTCACCCATTCAAATCGCCAGGGCAAAGACACACACCGACCGATCGCTGGACGGTGTGCTTGTCCGACCCAGACGACCTGTGGACCGGGCGGACCTTGGAAAACGGGGACAAACCGTCACACGTCAACACCGAGCCGTAACTGTTCCTCTCGCGATCGGTGGCTTCCTCAAATATTTGTCATACCTGTCACAACGACAAAGTGACAGATTCACGGACGTTCTCGCTGCAGATTTCTGGACATGAATCTGCAGGATAAACTGACAACAGCCGCAGCGACGGGCAACACGGCAGATGTGGAGGATCTCCTGCGGGCAGGAGCTCAAGTTAACGGGGTGAACTGTTTCGGACAAACCGCTCTCCAGGTCAGAGTCAGATGCGCTTCGTCCGACGACAGGCGCATTTATTTTCGCACTTACATGTGTTTTATGAATGAAGTTAACGTCATTAATGTAATTTAATGACACCAAATGTTGCCCACAGGGGAGTCTTTCAACCAGTGCTATTGTTTATCTATTTCGCCCGCTAAAAAAAAGCAACTCACCTCAAAAAATGACGCAGCTGCGTGAATCTTTGTGTAACTTTGGAATCTTTTGAGGAAATAGCACTATCCAGCTTTCCTATAGATGGGATAAGTCATCATTAAACTAAATGAAACGAAACTATAACTTCGTATGGAGCCTTTAGACGGCTGCACGATTTACAACAGATATAAATGTTGTTACTTTGGATTATTCCTTATCAGGCCACACACTTCAGCGTGTGGTTAACGACCTGTTCATGGCGCATTATGGCTACATTACAGGTATACAATAGTCTTATGAAAGTGCTTCAAAGTCCTCATAACTTCTCCCCATTTCCCACAAAAATAAGTATCTTATAGTGGGATTAAGTCGGTATTTTTAAAACAAATCTCAGGCTATGCAACACAATTAACACCATAACACCTTCCACTCACAAACAGTATTGCCCACCGCGCACAATCTTGAAAATCTAATGTTATTTTATGAAAAAGGATCACGCGTCTCAATATGCAGACTCAGACTCATCTAAGGGACTGCTTGCATCATAACTTGCCGCCACCGAGATTGTACTGAGGAATAACACAACTCTCTTATCCTCTCAAGGTAGTTTCATAGAATGAAATTTATATTCAAGATCTAAGAAAACGAAACAAAATAGGTGCGGAGCTTCTAATGGGCTGCTGCTCAAATCGGACGTAATGCTAATCCGTGCATTGTTTTGGTGCGTTGAATGTGCTCAGTGGCTCATCGTTCTCCTATTTCCACTCAAATTGAGTGCGGTGTTCATAGGGCCTACTTTTATTTTATTTTTCAAGTGTATAACCTTTAGCTTCAGTTTACAAAAGCTCTTAATGGCACGGCCCTCGAAACATGATTTGCCTTATAGGCCCATTTCCTAATCCGGTTGAACAAATATCTGGAAGAAAATGTTATGTTTATTTTGTCGGTGTGGTTGTATTAAATTCCAGGTCAACTCTGGTCCTCGTGCTCTTTTAGTTCGGACATATATGATGCGTTTATGTCAAATCAAAAAGATTCTAACTTGCGGCTATTTCTCTGATGAAGGTGATGATGATGGGCAGCTCGCCGGTGGCTCGGGTGTTACTGAAGCACGGAGCGGTTCCCAACGTGCGGGACGGGAGCACCGGGGCCACGCCGCTGCATGACGCGGCCCGGGCGGGCTTCGTGGACACCGTGCGGCTGCTGGTGCAGTTTCGGGCTGACCCGCAGGCCAGAGACAATATGCACTATCAGCCCATCGATCTGGCCAGAGAGAACGGCCACGTCGATGTGGTCGATTTGCTCCAGTCTCTGTGAAATGGGCAGTGACATTGTGATATTTATATTTTGATTTCGGGACTCTGAGAAACGGGGCCTGAAGAGGCCTGCAGCCGAAATTATGCACAGACTGTTCTGCTGTATAACACTTTATTTATATGCCATATTCTTTGCTTGTAGGCATCTTTATTTAATTTCTTAACGAAATCAGGTGTATTGATAGTCGCGGGGTCGCTGTTATGACAAATAATGTATAGCCCACAATATTATGCAGATTTAAAGGCAGCGATTTTGGATATTAATGATATTAACAACATGTGTTGCATGTTGGTTTATGTTCCCTTGTATCATTTTTATAATGTCGTTTTACTATATTGTGTAGTAATTTGTATTTAAAAAAATAGGATTAATGTTGGTTTTCGTCATAAACCAGATTTGAAATATCTTTCCATGTCAAATATTTAACCAAAGCCATTCAAAATGTGTTTGCACTTTGAACATTATTGTCAAACGATACACTGTGCTGTGAGCATTATATTTATTCTGCAGAGTCCCACTTCCTGTCTGTAGAAATGATATTCAGAACTCGTTTATTATGCACTTTAATAAAATGTAATATTTAGTGTTTTAAGAAGAAGAGAAGCAGGACTTTATGCTTCACATTTTTTCTGAAGGACGGATTTCTGAAATGTACGAGACATAACAAATAAAAAAGATCATTATTTGATTAGGCTACATTTGATAAGTTGGTTGACTTAAAGTACCAAAGTAGATTTTTGTGTGAAGTAAATGTTTAGAAATTACTTTCTATATATTAATGGACGTCAGGTTATTGTTGCACCCTGAATGGGTCGCGCATACGAGTCAAAAGCAATAACACAGTAAAGTCCCCAAAACCACGATGAGCATAAATAACGCTGTTCTTCTGTCGAGATAAATGCTCATGCATCGGTCCAGTGTACAGTCTTAGACCTGGTATTTTAACTTTACCAGAAAACAATTATCTTGTATCTCAACAATGAATCCTGTTCACCAAATGTCTTTTGTTTTAGAAGAGTTAAATTAATAAAATCATTGGCCAAATTGCATCATGACCAAAATCTCAAATCTGAACTCAACACTTCAGGGGACATAAATGCACTGTCTTTATCCTTTCTTTCTTTTCTAATTCTTATTCTGTTGTACACTTCTTTTTTAGTACAGACACAGGAGTATTCCACCCTGCATGTCATAGCATGCGATTAAAAAATATCTTAAGTGCAAATGAAAAGATTTAATTTAATCAGTTCAAGTTGCTTTAAGCATTTTAATGTTTTACAAACAACTTCATAGCACAACTCACCATATTTTTTCTTGAGCCAATGTTCGCTGCGTAAAACATGCATATTGTAGAGACAAGCCAACAGAGAGGAAACACAAGGTAACACATATTTTAAGATACGGTGCAGTGTGACAAAATATAAAAAAAATATTGATAAGACATCGCCTGACGTGTATCCAGGCATTTACAATATTTTACTTGAAGACATCAGATTTGACTTAAAAACTATATTATTTGTAACTAAGGCAGTAACAAAGTATTCATGTGCTGAACTCTCAAAGCATTTTTATTGCATCCTGCATTATCAGCAATAAAGACACCAATGGTTTACAGGCAAATATATACATTTGAAAGTTAACAGACAACAACAACAAAATATATCTAGTATAATACTTAGAAGACTTCTTTGATGATGTTTTAAAAGTTTCGTACCCGAACATGTGGTGGGACACTGAGTGTTCCAGAGAAAAATGAGTGAACTGTGGGGGGGTTGTGTACTTTGAGTCAGGAAGAAATGGACTCCAGCTGAAGACAGAGCACATGCATTATCTATGTGAGGCACTTTTTTGTGATTCACTGATGACAAATCCACAGGCGGAGTCGAGTCTGTTGTTCGTGTCGGTGCGGGTGGTGTCTTGGATCCTTTGACACACTTAGTGTTTAGGTAATATGACCGAAGACTGGGCCATCAACTGAAACAGAAGGAACAAAACAGCTTTTTCCCCCCTTATGTACGTCTCAAAGATGTACAGCAACAATGACTGTTTCGATCACGTGACGGAAGCATTTGTTTCAGAGTAAACTGTGGTCAAAAGTTAATGTTCTTAGAAAGTGAAAAGGAAGTTCATTTTTTTTCTTTTTTTTTATTAAAAACAGATGTTACCATTACCACAATTCAAATAAAGTAATTAGTCGGGAGCTTTTTGGAAAATGTACATCAAGTGTAAAAGTTTCCAATAAACAAAGTGAAAACAAAGTTTTGAATAGAAATGTAACTTCTTACCTGCCTGCAACCTCAAATTACTTCAAGCATGTTTAAAAGTATTGTTGCAAATAGATGCAAAATACTGTGTTTATCAAACTGGTGCACTGTTATTTACACATTTAATATCTTTATTAACACATTAAGTGAAGACTAATATGTATTACAGTCATGGTGTGTTTTCATGTACAATGTTTGCAAATACAGATTTCCGTCAGCGTTGCAGATGGAGGCATCATTGCTCACACTTGTGCCCTGTGGTGAGCGGTGTTTTGAGTGGTAAAGCTCCAGATGGTATGATTACTTCTTTGAAACAGTTTAAATTAAGAGGTGGCTCGGTGAGACGGGACGCCGCATAAATGAGATCTCAGTCGAAGATAGCAGCTAAAAAGACAGGCAGACCCCCTTTCATAACCTCCCAAAAGCCTTAGTAAATGGAAATGAGTCATCATGAAGTTGATAACTTACCTTTAGAGTCTTCATTGTTTGAGCCCAGTCCATCTGACTAATCTGAGGTATTGCAGTCAGCAGGATACTGCTGGCTTTGTTGGCGTTCTCCTTCATCGTCTTCAGTACGTTGTCAACACAGACCTGGAGGACAAACAGCTGGCGTGTGATATGAATCATTTACAGAAAAGCAAATTTCCCTTCCTTTCAGTAATTTTGTATTTCCCTAAAAATGTACGATGACATGTATCCTCACTAATGCATAAGACAATGTTGGGACATTGTGTGTAGGGCTGCAACAACGAATCGATAAAAATCGATGATCAAAAGTGTTGGCAACGAATTTCATTATCGATTCGTTGTGTCGCGCGATTATTACGCCGGGCAATAAGTCGCGGAGAAGAAAAAAAAGAGCGGAGCAGAGCAACTGGCCGGCCAGCGTTTCTGAGATTGGAGTGAGACGCGAGAAAAGCTGAGGTTGTGATGTTCTCAAAAATAGAAGATCTTTGACAAGTCGAGTCTTGGCCAATCAGCGTCTTCATGTTCCTCAAACTTGTTTTTAATGGAAGCTACTAGTCAGCTTGCTATCGCGTTAGCTAACGTGTTTGGTTGTGTATTGTCGTTAAAGTTCCGTTATGTTCCGTTACAGTTCAGTCTTGCTTGTAAAAAAACGTAACGTGATGAAACATGCCGTCACCCCCCGGTCTGGTTCAGTTCACGCTGTCACTCGTTAACGTTAAACCGGCACACCGGCGGATCTGGCTGCACGTTTTTTTTTCTTCTTTTTTTACTCAAAGTAGAATGAAGCAAATCACGTAGTTGGGCTTAGCCAACAACGTGACGTCGTGGTCATAAGAGACCCAGAATGAAAGAGTTTAAGGAAGAGGACGCTCTATATGGAGCAGTACAGCTTCCCTCTGTCCCAGTATTTCATACATATTGATAACGCAGGGTATGCTAAATGCAGCCTCTGGAGGGATCAATTACAGTAAAAAGGGCTCACATTTGGCAGATGTAAAGCATAGATGTGTATGTTTTTAGTGTTAGTCCATTTTGTTGTTTTAATTAACAGCTCAGGGATGTTAAGGAGCAACCTGTTTGTGCACTTTCTGAAGATGTTTTGCACTGTCACTTCTGTTTTTGAATAAAGGGTTGGAAAAAAATTTTTTTTTATCCGATTCATCGATTAATCGAAAAAATAATCAACCGATTAATCGATGATTAAAATAATCGTTAGTTGCAGCCCTAATTGTGTGCAATAAAAAGATCTCCATGGACATTTGTGGCAGCGATGCATGAAAGGAAGCTATCCTGCAGTTGCTGCTGTGGTGAGGTTTCTAAATATCTTTCAGACAGACAGTTTTTTTTTTTCTCAAATATTTTCAATAGACGTCACTTGAAGATTGCCAGAAAAGGATGACATTTTGAGCAATGGAGCAGATTTCATGCTTATTTATCTGTCGTTATCACGTAAAGAAACTGAGGACTCACTCACACGGTCAGGGTAAAATATTTAAGTATGCCTGCATGAAATTAAGTGATGTTAGACATTGAGCCAGACGTACAGTGTATAAGTACAGTAAGTGACAACATTGTTTCCTTCCTGTGCTTGTGTTTTCTCCTGTGACCTTATTTAACCCCTCCCTTTAAAAGCTTTGTTTTCATGTCATATTCAATGATAGGTTCATGTTTTTGTGGTGTTTGCCAGGATGAAGACAGTGAAGCTGATGACTCAACCTCCCTTTGGCAGGGCTTCCACCGGAGGCTGGCAGGCAAGCTGACTGAGGGGGTGGGGGGCGGGTAGCATGAGAGGGAGTCGGAAGGATGTGGTGAGCGTTCTGCAACAGGAGGGGGAAGAGGTCAGCTGCAGGAACTCGGAAGTGGAGTTGTGAGTTTGGTTGGATCAGTGACAAATGAGCCCAAATGAGCCCACACACAGTAAATCAACTGCATTATCCAGAGTGTCTGAGGGTGAAGGTCAATCGGAAGCCAAAAGAAGCCACAAATGCTCTCGTCTACTTACAGAGAACAGATGGTGAAAACATTTGTCAAAACCCCATGAAACTAATGAAATGAAACACAATAATCGTATAGATACATTTTAGTGAGTTAGTAACTTTAGACACTGCAGAAAGAGGTCAAAAAGGTATTTAAAGTAATTTCAACTTTATATAAGCAAAGATTTTTTTCCCCCCACCTATAATTTAACAATCTTCTGAAATTCACAGCGGAAGGGAGGAAAATGTAACTTTGGACAGGACTGCCTTAAAAGTGATATATTGGCTACTACAGAAAAAAAGTAAATTTTTCCTTTCCCTGCTATGTTTGAATGTATGCTTATTTGTTACACATTCTGAAAAAGCATTATGTTTTCTTGAAAAAGAAATAGAAGTCAAATCAAAGACACTTTGTGAGACATTAATGTGTACTTAAACAATATAGGGCTATTTAAATTATCAAGCAATTTAAAAATCATAAAAAATGTGAGGACCTTGTGCACCCAAACATTGTGTTTTCTGCTACATAAAGACACTGATCACCGTGGTTTACAGTAAACAAGGTCCTCGTTTCAAGCACTACTCAGAAAATCTTCTAAACACAGAAAGTGAGGAGAAAAACAAGCTTCTGCACCGAAGTCCCTCTCTTTAAGTGAAATGAAACAAATGTTTTTAAATGATTTATATTCATCAATAAATTAGCAGGCAGAGGGGTTATATAAGGTCCCAGGAGAAAACACAAGCAGGAAACAATGTTGTTACTTACTGTACGTCTGGCTGAATAATGTCTATTATCACATAATTTCATACATGCATACTCAAATATTTTACCCTGACCGTGTGAGTGAGTCCTCTGTTTCTTTATGTGATAACAGCACTTTTTTCATTAAGTGAAAATTGAAATAATGGGTCCTATTACAGCAATCAAAGATGTTTTGCTCATACTACAACAGTCTGGTACATATTTTTTTAAACCGTGACCGTCTGGCTGCCATCATCAACATTTTTCTCATTGAGAGCAATGTGCATTTTATTGGTTCAACACAATTTTATCTGAGGAAATAATCTGTCCTCAGGGTTTCCTGTAACCTATTTAGGTAATCAAACAGTTTAGAGAATCAGCAGTCTGATGAGAGGGAATCGGGTAAATAAGGAAAAGAAAGAGAGAATCTCGAAACAGTAGAGGAATAGGGTGAAATCATCTGGGGAAAGAGATGGTCATACAGAGTAAATAACTATATAACATTACAACTAGGATGAACAAAGCTTTCTCTAATTTTAGGATACTATGACCTAGTCATGAAAAGTGAAGTTAAGATGCCTCTGAGTGTGCTCATGTATATGAACCATCATATTAAATTAAGCAGTTTAAAACGATCCAGATATTATTTAAAGTTATTTAAAATTAGCATCCATTCAAAAATCCTTTAAAATGTGTTATTTAATAAATATTCAATAAAATATAAGTGTATGTTCATAAACTGAATTATATCCATATTATATATTAAATCAGACACTGATGACACAGTGCTGTGTATTACATCTTCTTATTTTTCAACCAAAAAGGATTTTTCGCTGGTTAGGCTGAAAACATTAAGAACCACTGCTATAGATAAATAATGAGATCCAATATTTAGCTTTCTTATTTTAGTGTTTTTTTTTTCCAAAACTCAAACATTTCCAAAACTCAGAGCCCTGCACAACAAATTCCAATGTTTCTGGACTGTTGGTATAGGCACAAATGGCACAAAAAATAAAAAACTAAGAACCTTGAACCAAGCACAGAAGGGACATCAAACAAATAAAAACGTCTGTTCGGACCTCCAGTCTGCCACTCACCGCCTCCTCGTGCTCCTTCCAACAGTCGTAGTCTGTCGCCATGGCAATGCTGGCGTAGCACAAGCCGGCCTCCTTGGCGAGGACCACCTCTGGCACGGTGGTCATATTGATGACGTCAGCGCCCCACTGGCGAAACATCAGGCTTTCGGCCCGCGAGGAGAACCGCGGCCCCTCGATACTCAGCATCGTCCCTCGAACGTGACACTTGACCCCCAGGCTCCGCGCCACCTCAACCAGGACCTGCACCAGGATTTAGAGTTAGTGACTGTATCCATAAACCATGTGTTTATGTGTGTTTACATGGTTTTATTAGCCGTTCATCTCATTCTCCAAACTGTGGTGTTGAAGGAGTAAAACACTACTTGCTATACTGTGTGGCATCCGCTGATCCATTATACAGCAGCTCTGCAGATATTTATTGTAAAACACTTTTTTGTGGACCTCCAATTTTTGTGACTTTTGTGATTGTTTTCAATAGGAATAAACTGGAGATTTAAAAAAAAAAAACTGCATGACAACAGTAATCTCACTGCTGGCACTGAACATTCTGTATTTAATTTCTGAATAATAAGCAACACAATGGCAGTAATTAAAGTAATACAAGTTGTATAATAATAACTTGCATAGTCAAGAGTTTCAAGTTTTAAAAATGTTAAATAAATCCTGGTTAGATGCTATTGCATTTTTCTTGTTCGAAAAAGAGAATGACCTACATCTTGAACTATAATCGAAGTTCAAAAGCTATATCCTGAATATGAGATGTATCTTAGCTGTAAGCAAATTGACTCTTTACTGTGCAGCCGCGGTGCAGCTTTTTCAGGAAGTGACATGTATGAAATGGGATTTATGTACAGGCACTTGAGGACCCACCTCTCTGGTTCTGCTACAGAACGGCTCAGCCATAGGAATATGACTCACTCCTGGAGGACTGGTGGGCTGCCCATCATACAGCGTCTGAGCTCTCTTTGTAGTCCTGGCCAAAAAAGCACAAAGGAAGATCTGAAAGTTAGAATCAAGGCAACCGATGCAAATTCAGGACACACACACACACACACACACACACACATATATAAAAAAAGAACAAATCCAAAAAAAATAATGGGTTGGTTTGATTTGTTACAAAAACAATAAAAAGAACAAATACTGTATGTATGTTCAGCAATGACAGAAACATTGTCAGTCAACATAAACACTATGATAACAGCCGAGTGGCAAATTAAGTTAATTGTGTCATAATCTATAGAATAATTTTGCCCGTTTGAAAACTTCTAAAGCAGCCATAGTTTTAGTGATAAACGACACGTTTTCCAGAGTGGTTGAATTCTTTCCAGCATTGAATTTAATTCAATATGTTATGAACAGTACTTTACTTTCACAGCTGTTCAGGACTATAAAAGCATTAACAGAGAACACCAGCAACCTGGTCTTTAACATCACGCCAACAACAGTCATCTGATTTCCAGCTCTGCTGAGTCAGTGTGGTTCCACCAGGCCAGCCTGCCAGCTTCAGCACGTTATGGAGCCGGATCATGAGTATACAAGAGGCCGACTCACTTAGCCCAGCAATCATCAGGGATCAGGGGTCTCCCTGTATTCCCTCAGTGTTTAGTTACATCATAAAAGGTTCATCATCATGATGGGGTAATGAAAAGGTAGATTTCTAAGTGGTGTTTGATTTACTTTATTTTCCCAGGGACTGCTTAGTCAAACCACAATCATCTCAGACATCTAAAATATTCGCCGGCAGTAGGCTAATATTTTGAAGTTCATGCCCAACCCTATCTCTTACTCACAACTCTGGCATTGGAGGACACAAGTCATTGCTTAAATAGAGTTTGCCAGCTGCAGCTCCACCCTGCTGAAAATAAAGAGCAGCAGTGTGTGGGACTATGATCACACAGTACAATGCCCGTTTATACTATAGAAATCCAATTATCTTGGCTTGGCATTTCCTTAGTAATGTCATTTCAGAATCATTGTTTTAAAGAATGGCTCCTACAGCCTATAATTATCAAATATGTAATATATTCCTAAAATGCAAGAAGGAATTCGGTATGGACTACTACGCATTAAACATATTTTACCAATTCTTCAACATTCATTTCCAACACAATTCAATCATATAAGTACAGCTTGACACTTGAAAAACCTAAAGCTTTGAAATCCCAGCATTATTCAGATTGTATTGATATAAACCCCGTTTCAGTTTGCAAAAAGATGCATTACATATTATTCTTGCACCCATGTGGGATTGAGCTGTGTTTTGGTTTTATGACTAAAACAGATCGACAAAATGTCAATGTGAAAATTAGAAAATCAAAATAAAGGGTCAAGCTGGGAGGTGTTTTAAAAAAAAAGGTCAATGTGAGACAGTAATGCTTGAAACTTGACAAGCCAGCAGCACTAACCCTATCGCGACCAAGTGTTCCGTTTGGATTCGCTATAGAAAACAAGTTGGCAGAGGTGACATAACAATTGTGGATTCAATAATGTGAAGCTTTCAGAAACATGGTGTCACATGTTGCAGGACAAGTCTGAGCAAGTCAGGACAAGTCTGAACAAGTCTGAACAAGCAACTTCCTCATTTCTGATAAATAGATCTCGTCTGTGCTGAATGCTAGTAGTGAAGTTATCCAACAACACGGCCAAGCAAAGCCACAGGCTACGTGATGCAGTCATACACACCGACACGACTGTGGGAAGGAAGTATCTCAGTACAGCCAGCTGTATGCCATCTCACTGGTAACAAATAGGCCATCCTACTGAAACAGCATGTTTGCAATTGAAGACTTGGAAGCAAAAAATATGGGTAATTATTACAAATCTAAATGAACAGGAATCAGTCGCCCGTTTAATTTGTGTTTAACTCACACCAAAATCAGTATTAAAGCCATAACAGCTCGATCCACGGATCTCAATATAAACCTGTATTACAGTTTCAAACATGAGCACATCTCTATGTGGACAAGACCTCTCCATGACAGTCACAAAAACATGGGTATTATTAGTATTAGCTCAGTGAATTGAATGAGAACTGGAGGCTAAAATTCTCACAACTCAAGAGAAAGTGATACACCAAAATGAAACATAAGACAAACAGACAGGAGCCCCGACAGATGACAAGAATATCTCTGTTAATTATCATATTCGTGTCAACTATTTCTAGAGGAGGAACGACACAGTGAAAGCATTTTTATATTCTCACTGAGGCTGTGACCAAACTATGACACTTGAGAGTTCAAACAAACATCCGGCAAAGGTTTCCAATTCTTCCAGCTAAACATGATAGTTAACAAATATTGGCTTTGTCAAATGTGTCAAACATGGCGAGTCAAGTCCGTCCCCATTTCTTACTCAGCTATCTGAACACTCTTGTCACACAATAACATGAATCCTGTACGTGAGACGTGTGGGAAGATGTTTGAATTATTGTGCAATGCACATCCTGTACAGTTGTTGCAGGATGACAACCAATGGCAAACTGAATAAAGGAACACGACAGTCAATACAATCTTAACTAAAAGGAGTTTCATTCATAAAACATTATGACAAACAATTTCGCCACTCTATTCACATGAACTTCATACTGCAGCATATAGTGTTTCTGAATTGAATCTCAGAAAATGTAATCCTTTTAAATAAACACATATGCAGTAACACACTTCAGAGTGTGCAATGTCACAGATTATGACATGTTATATTTCATGAGTTCTGTTAATATGAATAAGAATGTTGTATATGAATATATATTTCATGTGATTTAAGGGTCTTAGATTATACATGTGATCAGATAGTTTACTCTAAGTCCAAGTAAAGTTTTAAAGTAAAGAAGAAACAAATCTGTCTGAACCATAACCTGCTGTTGTGTTTACAGTCCACTCACCTGTCAATAAACTGATCTATGATGACAATGTCTCCTGGCTGAATCTCCTCCCGGAGTGAGCCACAGGCCGTGGTAACCAACAGATGCGTGCAGCCCTCTTCTCTCAGTGCCCAGATGTTAGCCTGGTAGTTCACATTGGATGGCATTATAGTGTGTTGTCGCCCATGCCTAAGATCCGGAAAAAAACATTCAAGATACACATTGTTTATTCATGTCCATTGATTTTTATGTCTGAAACCTGCAAATATACTCAGAGACTACCAAGACCACGATCACAACCTCAACTTACACAACCTGTTAAATCAATGGATCAATCCTGCTTTCATCATCTTGGAAATATTTCAAAGATTAGACCATCTCTTTCTCACAAAAATCTAGAAATCATCATAATTAGTAGATGTTTACTGTAACTGCTTGCTCTCTGGCGTCAACAAAATATCCCTGTCCTGCCTCCAGCTCATCAAAAATTCTGCTGCCTGGATTTCGAGAATAGGAAACATGACTACATTTCACCAATCGTGGCTTCCTTACACTGACCACCTGTTGCTTTTTTAAATTTGATTTAAAAGATATTATAGATTACGAACAAATCCCTTTTAAAATATTTCTTTCTTTTTTTAGAATTGCTTTTCAGCTATTTCTTTTGTGTTTTAAGACATTTTAGTTCAGTTTACTCAATTGATTGGGCTTTTAGTACATTTCATTTTCTTTGTGTATTTAAATGTATTCTGTTTTAATTGCAAAGCAATGTGCAACAATGTTTAGAAAGGTACAATATTAATAAAGTTTGATTTTCCTATTATTATTATCAAATGTACTATTATTATTATTATTATTATTAGTAGTAGTAGTAGTAGTAGTAGTAGTAGTAGACGCTTGGGAACTCATTGTTTAAATGGAGTGAAATATTAATCCACTAGATGGTGGTATTCAAACACATTTTTACATTTGATATTTTAAGTTAAAAGTAAAACATCCTCTCTTACCTTGCAAGGAGCACACATTCCACGTTTTTTATCTTCCCCAGTATCAGAGCATCGGATGGCTGTTCAAGAGGAGCAGAATAATCAAATTATACAACATGGATTAATTTATAAGTAAAACAGTAGAGCGTATTGTTTACACCACTTTATTGAACAAGAAACATCTTTGGATCTTTTGACAAACCTTTCCATACGGTGTGTCAACATAACGCTCAGTTCTTCCCTCCAAGATATCGGGATCATTAAGGCCTGAACCACCAATTATTCCAATCTAAACAAAAAATGAAGTCATCAACACACAATTACATCAGAATTAATATCTGGCCAAAACACTTCAATTGTAGACACATTCATTTTTTATTTAACTTTTCATAATGTGTTTTATGTAAAGTATAGGGAATGACAGCATGAGCAAAACTCAAGATGAAAAACAAAATGTGGGGTTTATAACTCAATGAGCACACATTAAAATAGTCACTACCTCATTATCAACTGAAAAACCCAAAGACAGGATGGCATATTCTAAAATATCATATAAATTCATAGATTAACCTACTACCAATATGTTACATTGTTTAGGTTGGTTACACTGAAACCACCACATACAATTATAATCCAATGTTACATCAAATTGTTGTTGTGTAGAATATTTTGTTGACACTAATTGTAGTTATTAAAATCTTTAAGGGTATTCAGATCCTGTAAGAATACACAAGTAAAAGTATTGCAATCAAAATGTCACATGGGTTAAAGTATGGAGTAAATCACGAAAATCTACTTACGGCATATTGCGAGAGAAAAAGTACTCAATGTAGAAATATGGCCTTTGTAACTGTTGTACTACCACTTATCATATCAATAGAGTATTATTACTCATGGAATAAAGTAAAAGCAGGATTCTACTGTTGTTGGTTGAGTGGGAGCGAACTAATATTATATATTATTATAGATATATTCTATGACTGCAACCAATGATTATTTTCATTTCATTGTTCCACATATACTTGTATAATCTGTTGTATATCTTAAGACATCACATTTTCTAAGATTGTGGTATGTTAGGTATGCATCACTTATAATCTGTGAAATAACTGTTAACTAGAGACGCCAAAACATTACAGTGAACTAAAACGGACAGTGTTTCTTGCTGAAATGCGGGAGAGTAACAGTACAGAGTAGCATGAAAAGTAAATACTCGAGTACTTTCGTAATTGTACTTAGTTATATCCCACCACTATTTAACTACCTGCTGACAGCTGTCATAGCGTGTCACGTGTCAAATCAACTCAACCAGCGATGACCTTTGACCCTAACTAGCTGTTTCAACAGTACCTCGTAGAGCAACATTGCAGCTAGCATGCAAACGTTAGCTTGTATTATTTACCTTAGCTATGGCCGTTTGCTGGTTTACTAAAGATTACAAGCGTGGCTTTACTAAAACAGTACGACGCCAACAGCGAGCGTTATTCAGGAGTGTTTCCCGCCCTTCCACGTTTGTCACAGCAGCAAACCTGGCATGAAATAACGTGACCGAGCTAGTTCAGGTCTCCGCGTCACTGCGTTCTAAACCAACATAGTCAGTTTGGAGGACTTTCAGTGTGACAATACATGTCGGGTTATTACCTTAATGGGCACCACGGAAGCCATGGCGAGAATGTTAATGATTTTCAAGTTAAAGAAGTTGAGAGGAAAGACCCTTTGTCGCCACAACCGTTAACATCCGTTAGCACAACGGACATCAGACACGTCTTTTCCGGTTTGGCTTGTTAGCCTTCATAATAAGGGCATGGCGCTGAACCAACATTTTAGATGAGATAATAGCCTAGTGGTTTTAGGCTACTCATCTAGTCTTTTGGACCCATTTTTCCAAGCAAATATTATCCGTTTACCTTGCAGCAAGCAATTTGTTTCCACTTATTTGACTATGAAACCTAAGTTCACTTGATGCTTGTGACGTAATCCAACAGTGGACTTGTCTACTTTAGCTGTTTACTATTAAAACCCAGACTAACAGGCTGAGGGACATTGATGCCTGTGTTTTATGTTTTATTTATTTTTAAATGTCTTGTTTTAAATTAGAATGTCCCATCTTAATGTTTTTATACATGTTTTACCGGTTACTGCTGTACTGACTGATGAGTCGGCAACTTAATTTCGTTGTATGTTTTTACAATGACAATAATCCTTACCTTACCTTGTTTGTATTTCTGCAGCCAGCTGAGGGGAATACCGTTCAACTTAATATGCACTTCAAGCATTGTTTACCACAACACTATAACTTTTATAATTTAACCATCTCTTCCAAGATGACAATCAAACTGAATTTCATTATAATATGAAAAATAAATAGATCCTGGAAAGAACGTACTTTTGAAATGGTCGGCAACCCCGTGAAGAATAGTGTGTATTTGTAGTAATAGGCACTCTAAAATATCCAAAAACAGTGGTATAGTCAATATATAGACATATTAAACTTACTAAAATTAAATTAGGCCTTGACATTTCACATCTTGACAATTTAGAAAGCAGAGTATGATGTTTTTAGGAAATTTCCAGTGCTCAGTTTTGTCATAAATGTAAACTGCTGGGAGCTCAAAAGGCCGACATCACACACACTTGAAACTATAAAGAACACAAATTCAATTGCAAGGATAATACTTTTCCCGGCTTTATAATCAAGAAATGAGAAGTTTTACTTTCAGCGCAATCAGCACTTTGTAGGAAGTTAATTCTATAGCAACAGCTGTATTTTGAGAGGTACAGGAACTAAATAAGAGGTTTGAGATTGCAGAATTTTAATGCAGAATTATGATCACTCCTCCTTTGTAATATATTCAAAAATATTTTACAGTAATTTACTTTATTTTGAGAAAACCGACAGCAAACAGTTACTTATTACAGTTTATTTTAAATAATGTTCACTACAAAAGAGTCCATTCAGAAATCCAAACACCATCCGCGGATAAGTACTACTCTGTGTGTAGCAGGTAGACATTGTTTCTCAATAAGATAGCTGACTTATGACCAAAAAAAAAAAATCACAACAAAAAACTAAAACAAAATCACTGTAATCAATACCATCCCTGAGAGCACCGTGGAAATAAAAAATCTTTTAAAGAAAATGATTTTCCTGAATAAGAATTGACACTTAAAAAAGATTTGCAACCCCCAATATAAATCCATTCTGCCTTGTTCATAGTGGCACTTTGCACATTAAATATCATTTGTTTAGGTGTTGGCACAGTCATGTTTGCCACTATCCAATGAACTATCACCATAGAAATCACTTGCAGTGGCATTTACAGATATGTTTATTTACTAGATCCTTCAAGGTCTGGAGGTCTTCAACATATTGAACATTTTGATGGAAAATACTACTGGCAGCCACTAGCTGTTGATGGGTGAATCCATCAGTTCCCTCCTGACTATCAGGAATCTGAACTTCCAGAAAACTACTCCAGAGAGTCCGGAGGGGCGGCGTCAAGTGGGCCATCAGTGGTACTGTTGATGGGGTTGTCCTGGTTAGTACTGCTGGCCTGGTCGGCATCGTCGTTTGCGAAATAATCGGCGTCACTGTCGATGGTAATGACAGTGGGCGAGTGCTTCCCCGGGCGTTCGTTACTCTTGTGCCTTTTGCTTTTCTTCTTGTGTTTCTTCTTCTTCTTATGGTGACGCTTGCTTCGCTCGTGAGAGTTTTCCTCATTGACAAGCTCCACGCTAAGGCTCCTGCTCGTCTTCCTCGACCTGTCTTTGGATTTTTTACGGCGTTTCTCTTTGCTCTTTTTCTTGTGTTTTGTGGATAAAATGGGGGCGTCACCTTCAGCATTTGAGTTCATGAGTGCGTTTTGGGACGTTTCCTCCAAATGTCTGGTTTTGTACTTCCTCTTTCCACCCGGCTTGTTGTTGTGAGGTCTCTTTTTCATCGAAGGGGAACGACTGCTGGAGTAAGTCTTAGAACGAGAATGCCTCCTGTCCCGTCTACGCCTGTCCCTGCTGCGGCTCCTGGAGCAAGAGTGACGATCCGTGTACTTGCGGCTGCTGTAATAGTAGGACCGCCTCTCTGTGTAATGCAACCCACTATCATTTCCTTCTTGGCTGTAATGCCTATATGACTGATAGCTGTGATCACGGTCCTTCCTCCTGGAGATCACCGGGCTCCTGCTGGAGTGCCTGTGCTCTGCACTTCTTGACCTCCTCTTTCGCCGATGGTCCCTGTCCTTTGACAAGGGCCTCTCCCATGATCTGTCTTTTCTATCCGACTTACTGGATGTCTTGTGTCTGCTAGATGTTGAAGAGCTACATATTTCTTTTGAATCCAACTGATGATAGTGGTCAGTTTCTACATGTTCTGACTGTCCAGCGCCACTTCTATCACTACTCTGTGAAGCCATAGGACTGAGGCTAGGGAAGCGGATGTGTTGAGGTAGAAGAGGCACTGCTTTAATATCTTCACTGGCAGACTCGTCAGAGTCAGAGGACAGCTGAACCAGCTCCGGAGTCCTCTCTAATGTTGGCTTAACACAACTTATAATGACACAGTCATCGCTGTCATAGGACAGACACTCTTCATTGTTAACTTCAGCCTGAGTCTCGTCTGTTTGGTTATGAGAACTAATTTGCTGTGGAGAGGCCCCAAACCCCAAATGTGTCTCCTCCGCTAAACTGCTGTCTGAGTCTGAGTCGAGGACCGACAGACACTCTGCCCTCCCCTGCTCTGCCGTCGTAGAATACGATGGCCCAGGCGTCTCATCGTCCCACATAGAGTGGCTTAACGAAGACGTGGAGTCTCCTGGCAGGTTCAAATCCACTGAGTGTTCCTCATCCTCTGAGATAGCTATTACAGACGAACTGGAGCTGCTGTCTTCGTTTGAAGAAGCGGCTGGGCAGTCATAGGCAGCATGCTGGTCATAGGCCTCAATATTGAAGGGAGACTTTGCAAAGCTGATGAACTCATGCAGAAAGTGCTCTGTGCGCCCCTGGAGGAACGGCCTCAGCTCTTCTTGAATAGCTCCATTCTCCATATCATAACGTGTAATGCGTGACATGATGATGTGTTGAACTATGTTGACCAAAGAGCCGTGGGCTCCGTAAAGCACAATCAGTTCTCTTTTTAGCCAGGGGATCAGTCTATGCAGGCAGGCAGGATTCCTTCGGAAGAACTCAGCCGAGGTTTCTCTTAAGCGGCCACCATCACGGACACTCCGGATCCTCACGCCCTGTCGATACAGTTCCCTCCTGAAGTTCACCATTTCTGTCTCTCTGAGACTGTTCAATGCCCTGCCTTCACTCGCAGCTCTTTTCCTGGCTGCCAGCCTCATCATCATCCGCCGCAAGTAGCGGTCCTGCGGTTGTCGGGGAGCGTTTGCTGAAGCCTCAAACATTACTCCATTGTCTGGAGGTGGAGAGGTCCTTCCTAGCATCTGTCGATGGACTCCAGTAAGAGTTGTGCGGTATCTAAACCGCACTCCTCCAAAAGTCCCGAAAGAGGCATTATCCACCGGCAGCAGGTCATACTTCTTAAAGTCTTGCTCTGATTTTATAGTGTGATAGATTGAATTGAAGGACTGTTTGCATAAAGGGCACTCGGCTTTGTTCTTGGACCACTCATGAATACAGCGGAAACAGAACTTGTGCAGGCAGATGTCCAGGTAAGAAATGTTGTTAAATTTGTCTAAACAGATAGGACATTTGGAGTCCGGCGACACCTCTCCAGACATCATTTCAGAGATTTTCCTTCTGCTCTTCTTCTGGCTCTGCTGCAGGGCAAGCTTGATTGCTGACATAATCTGACATGAAGAGAAAAAAAAGGGTTCAAATTATTATGAGAATTCTTGCCTATACGAAACAAGAATGGTAAGGCAGCCATACAACAACCTGTAAAGTTCTGCCAAGGTGCTGCAGATATGTCTAAAATGAAACATATGAACCATTCAATCAAATCAGAGAAAACATTATTTATTGTGCCAAATTAAGTTGCACATGCTGCGTCATGAAAATAAACTGTCTTTTTTTTACAAATTAAGTGGACACTGTGAATCATTGCAGTGGATTATGACCTGCTATTGTTGACAGGTGTGTCCATGAGTGTTCTTTATCATGTTATAATTAATTAATAACAATGAACAATGTATCATCGTAAAGGAAAATAATAAAATACTCTATGGCTAGTATATATCTACTTTCAATAGTATGACATATCAGTTAACATGACTGTCTCTCTCTGAATGCGTGCCTACCGATACATAAATAACCTGACACACGTTCAAGAATACCACACAGTCCCACTTTAACAACACATAAACGGGTTGAAAATGTTGTTATATCACGAGAGTATCTTGTCGGAACAAGAAGAAACGAAGTTATACCAACTAACATGTCTTATAATGAGAAATGGCGCAGACTTAATGACAGAAATTGATGCTTAAATCAAACAGATCATGGATTATGTTATGCTAGCATTATGGCCGTCTGTGATAAGTAACAACTGTCACGATCCTCACGTTACATCATGCGCTGTACACATTTAGCACCGTACTCATAGGCCGCTAATTTAGACAGCCATGCCACCACCGAAAAAAACACGTCTGAATAACACTACAATTAAATCCATACTCGTTTATTCCTTCGATTGTGTCGCTTAACGTTGGTTAGCCTAGCAGGTCGGGCTAACAACCACCGTCAGTTTGTGCGACTAACGCTAGTTAAGTGTTAGTTTCGGTCACGTTAAACAGCTGCGAATGTCAGATATACGTGTTTGTATTACGTCAACAATCCTGACGTTCACACACGCTATTCTGTCAAAGCTACAATTTTCGGTTCAAGCTTCAAACTCCAGCTCACGAACTGACGGACTTGGTTCGCTAAAGTTAGCATGCTAGGACGTGATATCTATGTAGCATTAGCAAGGGAGGCTAGGACCACTCCGGGTAGCTAACACGACCGAGAAAAGTTGTGCAATATTTACGTTTGGCTTCCTAAAACACGAATGCTGTAGGTAACCGATCAGCCTCCTCCGTCTCGTCGAAACCCATTCAATTCTCCATAACTATCATTCAGGTGCGACACTAAACCAGCAGAATGGCTTCATAACACTGCTTCCAACTCATACCGAAGAGTAGTTTTTTTTTGTTTTTTTTTTAATTCAAACTACAAACCACTTCCGTCCTTCAGAATAAAAGCGCAGTTTTTGCATTTTGAAGAAGTTTTTACAGTAAACATGACTACAATGAAAATGACAAAACAACAAACTAAAACACTCAGATTATTTCCTATTTGCAGTTTAGTGACAATAGCTATTTTGCAGTGTACGCACTGTAATCCGCATGAAGCACACTTCCAACCAATAGTCAACAGAATAAGAGCATTAAAGCCTAGTATTTATGTTACATGATACTACATAACAATATTGCACACAAAAAACATTTTATGTTCATTCGGCTACAACTGTAATTTGGAAAACCAGTGTATTTTAAGATATTAAGTGGTTAGCATTAAGCAATACAAATATTTATAATAATATTTATACTTGTAATTTCCACTGTCATGTGTATCTATTTACATTCATTTGTAATCACTCATACTCATAAATTACTTGATAATATTTTATTGGCATATACACAGTTTTTACAACAGAAAATCATTGAACTAGTTCAACTTCAGTGATGGCCATGGCTTTCAGGGAGATCTGGAACAACTTCACCCGTTTCCAGAATGGTGTCACCCTGAAACATAAACAAGGACAAACAATTAAGAAATACACTTTTCCTCCACTAAGACATCTCATAGAACAGCTCCCTGAGGCCACTGTCAGAGCTTCTCAGGACTGTGGCTTGTTTGCATGTAATCAGACTGTGGCACAATCAGATCTTACTGGTAAATCAAGCCAATATGCGACTGCATGTGCAACAAATGCAATTAATAAAAGAGTCATACTTACAGGGAACAGCTTGGGTTTCAATTCCACAATGCCATATGGCCTTTGCTGTAAGGGAGAATGGCATTGTTATTTAGTATGCTGACACCTGCATGCATTGAGTATGTAATGTGTGTAGTGATATATGGCACCCTTGTTTTTAAAATGCTACTTGTATGCTACCTAAATAATTAAATAACACTTTAGATAATTAAACATTTACATTTGTATGCAGGCACATACACAAGTTCCTTAAAGAAAAGCTCACAGAGGAAATACACAATAAAAATAGCATCAGCCAATCTGTCGCCGTTCAGAAACTTAAGCATTCACACAACTGTCGGTCTAACTCTATTGCACATAACTCTTGGAGACAGGAGTCCTACTTCATACAGTTATTTTCCCCAGATATGTACCACATTCGTCAAATGTAACATCTATCAGGAATAATGTAAAATATTTATATTGACTTACAGCAACATGGTATTTCACACAGTAGTGGACAATCCAAGCCGGTATCAACAGCCGTGTTAATGTGAAAACTCCACCTTTGTATGCGTTGTAGGTCTGCAGGGAGATAGACATGAGACAGGTTATCGTATATATAGTTCAGTAAAAGTACATAATTAATCAGTGTTAATTCAGACCGCTCCAAACAGACCATGCATACTTCAACACAGGCTGGTGCTTTCTCTTTAACTAGGAGTAGGTCAGAAGTTTATGCATGCAAAATATTCAGATGTAAAATACTCACAAATAGTGTGTTTTTTTTAAAATATTGAATCAGAATAGTGTTAGACTTTACATGAAGTGGACCCAAACTACTCTGACAAGTATCAGATGTAGAATCAAGTAAGATGGACTAAGATAACGTAAGACTGTTTCAGTTCTTACTAAAAACTAATAAAAAGGATATTAATATTAATGAACACTTCACCAGGCGTGTTGGTTTCAACTCCCCCCCCTCAGATGGCATTTCATAACAACGTCACTTGTCTCTACAACAAGACTGCAGCTACTTCATGGGTTTATTTGACCTCGTGTAACCACATATAGTCCCTGGATAATATGACATGCTGATAAGACCCTTCATACTTTATTGTCAAACGATAAACTACGTACAATACGCACAAGTTATTGTTTTATCAATTGGTCGAAATAACAACAAGCCCTGTCGTGTTCAGAGAGACAGAAGGAGGTTGCGTTTCTCCACGTTGGACGATCGTGAACGTTTAACTGTTGTAACTAACGTTGTATACGTAAATATGACAGTAGTCACATTATGTAAACCGTCAGTTTGTTTCCTGCGTGTGTTCAGTCAGCATCGGTGGTTGTTTTGCCAGCTAGCTCGCGTTATCTGTGCCCCGGGACTCACGTAAAGTCTCCACAGGCTCTTGGGCTCCAGAAATCCAGCCCAGAACTTGGCGACGGCGCCGGGAGCTTTCGCTTGTATTACGGGCTCCCTCGGGCTGAGCTCCTGGTCCTTCAGCCACTTCCTCCGGAGCGTCGTAATCTGCTCGACGCGGAGCTTCTCGTCTGGTGTGTACCCAGACATCGTTTTGTTTTTTTCTTCTGGATATTCAACCTCCGAAGACCTACAATGACACCATGGAGGACGCTTCCTTCTGCAGGCACATGAAGAAGAACAAGAACCGGAAACGGAGACACAAGTTGGACCCGTCGACATATTTTTGTGCGACACCTACTGGCCTGGAAGAGCACATGCAACATGGTACATCTTTTTTCTTTTTTCTTTTTTCTTCTCGTAAAAAAAGCAGAGTGCGAGGAGAGCCATAAGCAGTGAAGTCCTTCAGGAAGTCAGCTTTGCTCACAACTTGTCTTGCATTACCTTGGTTCAGTCCATATATTCAGTCCATTGGTTTATGCCATAGGCTATTCATAACATCAATTATTTTTTACATATGTGAGTCACACATCAGTGATCAGCATGATGACAATGTGCATTAATAACCTTTCATCAACAATGTCACATGTTTGGTGTTCATGCCCAGTTGTATCCACTAGAAAACCAAGGAACCTAGTGCATTTTTTATGAGCAACTGGGCCTTTAAAGGGACATTAAGGACACCGCTCATTTTAGATGTCAAAGTCAGTTTACCTGTCTTGGTTAGTTCTTCACTGCCTGTACAAAAAAAACAGTTCTGCAATTAATTCTGTGGTTCTTGAGGAGCTTTGTCAAGGCTGAGACAAATGTTGTATTCATGATATTGGACTTTATAAATATAATATAATTGACTGTAATGTAAATCTAAAAATCAATGTGATAAAACTATGCTGTGGCTGAATTCTCTCGTATTACTTGAGTGTGCCATGGTTTTTATGCATGCAGTTCATGTTTATTAAACTGACTAATGTCTGTGCCGGATAGCGCAATGGGCCAGCGGAGAGCAGTGGACTTTTGCAGGTCTCTTGCATGTCTCCATTCGTCATTTTTTGTCATTCAGGGACTATATTTGTATGGGTTCAGTGACAAACTTAAAGCAAGGAATATATGTTTAGTGATGATTTGACATAGTCAAAAATAACATTTTGGATACCATGGCTCCGATTTCTAAAGTTTCAGTATCTTTAACCATGGGACCATGCTGCATGGTGATTCTGTACATTAAATAAAAATCGATTGATTGATTTATATGAGAAAACATGTCTAATATCCAGATTATAAACTCTTCATGTGGTCAATACAACTCCGGTAAAGTAGGGGGCCACACACACCCTTCACGCTGGTGTGTTGCCCGCTTATTGACCAAGAGAAGAAAGGTAAGCGGTCCGACGCGTCTCTGGTCCGGAGAGTCTGATCCACCGCCGCTCACTCACTCAGCCTGTTGGTTCTGTCACATGGAGGATAATGAATGTGACCGGCTAACGTTGTAAGCTGTGAAGAAAAGGCACAGCAACCAGACCTTCCGCAGACGTTTAGCAGCCTGATATTTCATTGGCGGTAACGTCAGGTGAGATTTCTCTTGTTTCTTCAGGACCGGTTAAAACTCCAGTGACTCTCGGTTAGTTAGCTAGATACCACAGCTAAACTTAATTAACCTTGGTGGAGCTGTTGTTGTGGTAAACCAGCTGTCAAATTATCCACGCAGTCACGATTGAACTGTACAATACCCAAATAATAATATGCCCACTGTCGCAGTACAGTCGTTTAAGAGGCTAGGTCACTGCTAGCTGTCCAGGGAGCTAACCTAGTGCGTCACAGTCTATGGGACCAACGTGTTGTTAGCAGGAGCATTAGCCATGGAGCGAAGAACAAGTCATTACCTACGATGTAAAGCCATAAGTCAAGGTGACACGTGGACAGATTGCATAAGTGACAGTGACTTTACTCAGACACTGTTTCAGTGTATTGTTAGCTGTTGGAATACGTGAGACTTTGATATTACGATGTGTTGTGAAGAATAACAAACACATGGAACCAAGGACGTGTTATGGTATGCCGTAGAATGGCAAAAAAAGGATTGTTTGTCTCAAACATAAAATGAGATTCTCCTTCCAGTTAATTAGGAAGACTAACATGGTACTTAAGAAGCAATGACATTCTGCAGTTAAAATATAAAAGACACATAATCTAGTTATTATGGAGGACAAGTAGGTATGGAAGTGGAAGTATATAAAACAGTATACAGGCCAGGGTTGTGGTATGGTTGGTACTGTATACAGTTATTGCAAGATGTTATGGTTGTTAGATGAACGTTTGAATAATTATTACATTGCTATTGAAATAAGTTAATTTATATAGAGAGGTTGTTTTTGACATCTAATGAAGGATATTATTTTATAATATGATATTGATAGATGTGTTGAGAAAGAAACATTTCTAGAATATATCTAATTTGAGGAGTAAGCCAGAAATGTATACATAACATTTAAATGTACATAATCGCATTGAAGCAAAAGTCATATTAAAAAGAATACAAATACTGCCTTAAAGCAGTTCTGGTTATAGACATGTAACTTTGACTACAGTGGCCTGATATACTCAGAAATGCTGATAAGATAGCTACCACGGTACAACTGTATGTTGGAATCTCTGAAGCTTGACTGTTTTGTTATTGTCATTAAAACAATATCCCTTTTACTGTCAAGTACATTTGTAGGACAACAAAAGGGATAGTATGTACATGTTATGTGAAAATGTAGCCGGATTCATAATTTGTAAGTACATAATATGTAAGTACCTTTTTTATTTTACGGCTCACTGATGGTTGATAGATTTGGTAACACTCTTTCTCTTCTCCTTCACAGGACTGTGCCAGATTTTGGATGGAGTCAGCACCCACGTTTTCATTTCCTTGTGTAGTTGCAGCCAGGGCACTCGAGCCTCGAGATTCAAGCCATTCTGTACATCAGCGTGTGAAGAATGGTCAAGTATTTCAGTAATAACATAGACATTACGAGTACTTGGGACCACGTTGTCTCTGCTTTTTGGCAGAGGTATCCAAACCCATTCAGGTAATAATTTAATTGTCAGTATTTTATCAGAGAGGCCCATTGTTAAGAATGTGGCGAGTAACACAAATCACAGCCCTTTAGAGATTGCATTTTGTTTTAACATTTTTAATTCAAATTAGTGACCAGAAAATCAGGCAAAACAAGACTGTGTTTTTAACCTTTATTTGTTATGAGTAACTGCTTTTCATGTAATATTTAACGAGCTACAGAAATGTGCAACCAACATTATTTTAAATATGATGGGAAGTGTTTACATTCTCAGATCAATATTGATGGTTTGGAAATACAATTTTCAATTTGTGATTCTGATAATAAATTGCATCAATATCATTTAACTGTTAACATTTAATACTTAACTCAGTGGAGGACCTTTTAAAATGGCGTGAAGAGGGTTGTTGTGCAGGAATATTCTTGTAATTTTGAGTTATTAGGACGAAATAGAGTGTATTGCTGAACCCTACTATATAAATCCTTATGTTCGCTTTGCATTTAAGAACCTATAACTAAAAAGAGCCCACAGTCATGATACAAATAGAGAACAACATCTTAAGATATATTTTCTCTGTTGTATCTCACAGACATCAGTGACCTTTTGTGCATTTAAAAGTCGCTCTGGGACAAAGAAAACAAACGTACACATTCTCTTTTAATTGAGTGTTTGAAAGTGTACCGCTTGTTTTAAGAGAACTGAAATTATAACCTGAAAGGATAGGTTCCCTTTTTTTTTTTTCTATTGGCCTTAAACCAGCACACACTAAACCATATTATATTGACACAGTTGACACTTGTTGTAATCATTGCTAATATTCATACTGAGATTAAGAGATCCCTTTCTAACATGCTTCGAGTGGAAAATCCATAGAAAGAATTTATTCCAAACTTGAACTGTGGGTGAGTCAAATCAATTGAGTGTATTTCATCATTTACTCTGTTTTTATATCAATCAGCACCCATGTTCTCACAGAGGATGTTGTGTACCGGGAGGTGACCGTGGACCACCGGCTTCTCTCCAGGCGCCTCTTGATGAAGACCAATCGGCTGCCGCGCTGGGCGGAGTATCTCTTCCCCGGCGGCATGTCTCGCTCTGTGTACATCATCGAGGACTCCATTGTGGACCCTGTCAACAGGAGTCTGACTACTTACACCTGGAACCTCAACCATACAACTCTCATGGTGAGTTGTCTGTTTATCTGTGGTTTGTTGCTTTTGGTGTAAAATTTCCCTTTCTTGGTTTCTGAACCTTTTTTGCAGCGACTAGACAGACTAAACTAAAAGAGAGGGAAAGCTGCTCAGAAACATAGTAACACATATAGTGTGTTATAGATAAGCAATTTGTTTGCTCCCAACTGCCCCCAAGTGGACAAAAGAAATGGCTTCGCCGATCTCCAGTGGTTAAAGTTATCACGTTGCTTCAGTGATATAGGAAAGTACTGACATTGCTATTAGACATCATTACAGATGCAGTATTGCATACCTCTTACCACACTCACACAACATATATGCAGTGTGTTCAATTATGATTTGTACCAGAATCAAGATTACCGTAGTATTTTCTTCCATTTAAAAATATTTTATGATGTTCTGTTTCTCCTCGCGTGACACTATTATATATGTTGGCAAGTAGAAAAGACTGAACTCTGTGCCGTGAACAGTGCAGTCAGGTGTTGCTGCTTTCCCCAGACATGAGGCGGTAATATTAATTCAACCAGCCTGATCTTCAAAGGGGGCAAGCGTTTGAACGCTGTTCAGATGTATTAATCTCCCAGGGAAGAAGGACCTTGACATGACTTGTACATTATGCAGCTTTACGATGTGCTATTTTCACACTCTCACCGCTGTGCACTACACACTAATGCAGGATGGCGTTAAGCTTCTCTTGTTTTTAATCTACCACAACATGACGTTAAGCTAAATAACTAGTCGTAATCAAAGCAATTGACGGATCAAAGCATCCAGATCAAATGGCAAAATTCCTCAATTATTCCTACCTATATGTTGTTGTTGTCGTATGTTTGATATATTGTGAATTTAAATGTACTCATTAAACCCAACAAAGAAGCTTGCAGCTTGTGTTGTCCACACAATATAAAGTGGTGAAGATCATGCAGGAAAAGTGGATTCATCTGTGGATTCAGCATGTGTTTTTATTATAAAGTTATTCAGTATGTCAAAACTCTGCATGAAAAACAACATTTATTCAGCTCTTCTACTTCTGTTCCTGACAGCGTTTGTCCCTTACCTCATTTGCTGTCACTTTTCTCTTCCCCGATGTCAGTCAGTTGAAGAGCGTTGTATTTTCCGAGACTCAGCGGAGCAGCCAGCCACCACCCAGCTGAAACGGGAGGCGTGGATATCCTCAAATGTTTATGGCTTCTCTAGACCTATTCAGGTACTTTTACCCTCTGTGTGCAGCTTCTAATTACCCATGCTTAAATGAACAGTTAAACTGTGTAATGTTCATGCTCATCATATTCTTATTTTTCTTTTCTTTTAAAAAAAACACTGAATTCATCAGCCTAGAGAGTTTAATAGTAGCAAGATAGACATTTTGACTTATTGACAATCAACTACTTCTATCCACCCGATAGTGTAGAAATATATATTTAAGCTTCAGTTTGAGTAAATACATTTATCCTAGAGGCTAACGTACAGAATCTAATTTTCAAAACCGTTGTTTAATTTGTAGGCATCAGAGGCGTGGGATCCTATGTCCAAATGCCAAAATAAAGAAGAGGGAGATTGGAGGAGAGAAGTGAAAACTGTGCCAAAAATATGTCAACTAATAATTGTTATTGTTAGATGTGGAAGATGCCAGACTGTGATACCCCCAGAGAAAAGGAGAGGGAGGACTGTTGGCTAAGTGTTGTTTTTTTCACATGTCTCCCTGATTTAAAGTAATTTCCTGTTCTGTCTTTTCCCAGGAGTTCGGATTGGCCCGATTCAAGAGCAATCAGGTGAAGTCCATGAAAGGGCTGGAATACGCGCTGTCCAACTTACAGGGTACGTACGCTTCTCCAGCAGAAACGGGAGAAAAGTGCAAGGGAAAGAGAAGAGGGAAACAAAACAGGTTATTTTTAACTGTTGCTATTTCTGGAGAGGAGAAGCTTTTTTGAGAAGTAGGGCTTTCTTTCCTCAAAACGTGAGACTGCCACACTTTTTATGCAATTCTTTTGACTTATTTATGGTTTAATTTATACTTTTTTCTCTGTTTTCATGGTGAAAGTAAAAACTGAAGTGGCAGTCAAATGTTACCATTTACCCTGACCTAAGTTTGAAGCAGTAACTACTCTGGCATTGGAAAGTTATCAGCATTGCCTTGAAATGTACTCCTACATGTAGAAACAGGTTAATTTAAGCAGCCGAAAGGTCCCTGTTTTTGCTTAGAAATACCATGTGACTGCAGAGGGATGTGAAACCATGGTAACCACAGTGACAAACAGCTTGGACCTCTGAATTTAGACTCAGGCTGGAACAATTTAAGCAGTGTTACCTAAACAAAATACTGTGGACTAGGTCACATGAGAGGCACATAAATAAGCCTGTAGGGGAAAAACATTAATAACCTGATAACATAAACATGAAAAAACCTAAAGGTGCAGTCTGTAAAATATGGGTCTTCAGAAGCAAATAGTGGCAGACGACAGTACCTACAAAGTCTGTGTCCTTCATTACTACTACAGCTGAAATGAATGATTCTTCTCATTATTGATTCACCTGTTGATGAAAATCTTTAGAGACAGTGTTTGGCTGACTTGACTTGTAGAGACTTTATTAAGAAGGCAAATGCAATACAAAACATTTAAGTTCGAACTCCATTTGAACCATGAGAGAGGTGAACTAGATGAGGCGATTGGATGAGAACGTTGTGCCTTGTTTGGCTACAATATCTGTGTTGTGCTGATCCAGCGTGCTGTTGTCTGAAAGGACATTCTCCCATTGTTGTGATTCTGTCCCACTGCCCCTTTGTTGATGGCACTGCAGGGATTGGGATCAGGCTGAGCGTTGTGGTAAGTATGGTAGCAGTGCCTGGGTTGGCAGATGGATGCCATCCATCTGCCAACCCAGGCCATGTCCAGAGTTGTCACATGGTGCTCTATGAGCCTCACACAGTAGACTTGTGTAGCTGAGGTAGTGAGCGGCTCCCCTCGTGTGTCGTGTATGTAGATAGTGTTTAGTTTAGTTTTAGCTAATGTCATAAACTGACGTTTACGATCATCTATTTTGTGATTGTGATTTAAAACAATGTTAAACAACAAATATCACAATGTATTTGTTGTTTAACATTGTTTTAAATCACAATCCCTCCCCTTTTTTTGTGTTTGTTGATCAAAATGTTAATTTCGATTTATTTTCATGCAGGTACCAGTATGAAACATAAAGTTGTGCATTCGTCCTTGTGTTTTGCATAATTACATTTATTATCCAATAGAGGCAAACCTTTGTGACTTTGAAAGTAGTGTCAATTACTGCATTTAGCCATTGTATGGCAGTATAGTCAATAATATGCGCTGTAGAACAGAGAGGACCTCCAGTGTTGTTGCTTAAAAAACCCAAAGGCTTTATTTATTTGGTTTCATAGAGTTTATTTGGAACCATCCAATTTAAAACAATCCTTTCTGATTGTGTGTCTCTTCTGTCATCTAAACTGGATGTTGAACAAAATTTGTGCTTTTTTTGGTCTGACTTTATGGATGAAATTGCATGTCGGATGGATAATGCTCATCTTTTAAGTCAAGTATTTTTCACATTTAGCAACGCAGCCTTCTCCTGATCTCTTGCTGTGAATACATTTCGTTAATTCAGTTAATTGGCATGGCTGCTCTCATCAACTGCTATTAAGCCCTCGAGAAAGAGCTGATGCAAAACTATGAAATATGTTCACTCGGAGAAACTGGTGCTCATTATTCAAACTCACAATAAAAAACCAACTCATGTTTTTTTGGTGTGCATTTTAGAAATACAAAAACAAAGAATGATGAATCTTAATATGGGAATATTGTTTTAATAAGACTATTTTGAGACAATAATTGATTATATGGAACTATTACCCCAATCCTTAAATAGAATTACAAGCTGCCTTTGTAGTTGTTATTCCGTGTGTTGGTACTTCTACGTCGCTGGCTGACTTCCTCTCTGATCACAGACTCGGCTTCTCCAGTTCATGTCATAGTTAAATGTCAGCAGCTCCCAGCTCGTTAGTCGCTTCTTCCTCATAATCAACACTTGATGTTATCAGGAAGTTAACATGGGCGAGAAGAGAAGAGGGCAGTGAGGGATGAAAACTGCAAGTTAAGAGTAGGGTTGGGTACCGAGAACCGGTGCCAATATGGCACTCTGTTGTCCACCTGCATGCAGAGCGGGGCTCGAGGGGGCGGGGCTTCCAGCGCTCACACGACACTCACAGCGCGCGCACACAGAGATCGCTGCAGACACAAGCACGAGCTTTTGAACGTCCGTCCTCGGCTTGCTGGAACAAATCTCTCCCAGTTGATATTAATGATGACGTGTAGTCCAGTAAAGCAGCAGTTTGTAGAATCCAACAGTGTCTGAGTTCTGTTGCACACGGTCCCATTCAGGCCATGATGCTTGTGTCTGTTTTTAAAAAAAAAAAATATTGTTTATAGTTTGAAGTTAAAAGGTTTGACGCTGTAGTTTGAAGACAAGTGTGTTGAACAAATGTCAGTTCACACATTTTCTTAAATTTAAATGTATGCGTTCCTGACGACACCCTATATAGCTCCCTTTATTCCTATTAACTGTTATAATGAGCTACAGAGATCAATCCAAAGCAATCCTGCTATTCCTACTTCACAAAGCTGCAAAAGAAACTAGTATCACCAACTAAACATTTCTATAGCCGCATTTACTTCACCAATCAGTGTACTTTAAAATCCCAGTAACCACTTTATATACTTTTGATAGACCTACTTCTAGCACCAGGTAAAATACATTGTATTTGTTTATGCTGAGATTTTTCAGATATTGTGAAAGATCCCGTGGGCCGATTTTAACTTTTTAAAAGTGCTTTCATTCAAGCGGTGAATTCAGTTGTCTTTTCCTTTCAGCAGAGTTAGTGGGGCTTCTGCACCAGACTGTGACACAGTGCGTGAATCAAATCATATACAAGAAATCAACTCAACTTTAGTGAGGAAAAGGGAACATGTTGAAACCAGTTTGACGATCTCAAGTGAAATCTGCTGCTAGTACGTCCCCTCTCAGACAATTCAATGAATAGTTTGAGATCGGCTCACTCTCTGAAGATCATTTTCTGTTCGCAGTGTGCCCGCAACAAAAGAGGTTAGGCTCTATAAAACAGTAATAATCTGACCAGCTTTCTCCATTTTTACATTTTCAACTTTCCTTCATACCAATGAATATCCAGCAGAAAACAAAAACAAGTTGCAGCGTGTTTGTGTGCTAGACACTATGAAATAGGCAGAGTTAAGTGTATTTTGCCTTCAATGACCAAATATATACAAATCGAGAAAGAGCTTTCAATCCTTTCCGTGTCCGGCTGGGTGAGGTTTCCCGTGTTGAGTCAAATTAAGCCGCAGGCTCCACTCCTGGTGGTGCCCTTCCTTCAATTCCTTTGAGAAATCCTCATCATTATACTTTAAAACTGTTCTCTAGCGGTAGTGTGTTTTGTTCTTGTGCACCAAAACTCTGCCACAGGGCCCTTTTTCTGCAAATGTCATGTCTGAACAAAGCCGTGGGGAACTTTTATTTCTGAACAACAAGAAGACGTCCCTTTAACAGCTCGATGAAGCCAGAGCAATGTTGCATATACCATGTCTTAAAAGGGCTACAGAAAACATACTGTCCTCATTCTGTCTTGTGCGTCCCCGCTCTCACAGGAGAGACGCCCCAGCGGCTGCTCAGGGACTCGGTGAAGGGCGCATCGGAGAAGGCCAAGGAGACGGCGAAGAGCCTGGCTTCAGCTGCTGCCGTCCCACAGAAGCCCTCGCAGTACGTCTGACGGGACAGTGCGTGGAGCGCTGTACAGGTGACATGAACTCAACACAATGCCTTTTGATCACCGCGATGACTGGACGGAAGTTTTCTGGGATCCAGCTGATCGCTGTTCGTTCGCCGTGTTTTTTCTTTCGTATGAAGCAGCCTCTCCTCTCTACGGTTGGACTGTCTTCCCCCCCCCTCTGTTCTCATCTCTGTCCTCGTTGAATCTCAGGTGCTGAGCTTTTGTCTAAAACATGTTGCCTTTGTGATAAAGTTCAGATTGTGACCAGCAGCACCTTTTTAATGCTGTAACTACGTTGGATATAAATGCACATTTTCATATTTTGCCAAATATGTTATTTATTTAGCATGCTTATATATCTATCTAAGCATATTTTCATGCAACATGACAAAGCTCTTGAACAGTGATTTTATTATTATTATTATTATTATTATTATTATTATTATTATTATTATCATGGGTCCTGCCTAAATTCCTCATTTGACCAAATCATAATACTGTGAAGTTTTAATTAATCTTGAAGAAGGAAGAACAAGGATTATGAATTGAGGGTTGCACGCAGGGGATATATAAACGGTATAATTGTACTGCTCGATATCCTCATGATTTCTTCCTTGTTTGACATTTTTCCGACTTTCAAACGCATCATCATAAAGTGTGTGGTACTCTGGATCGGCACTCAATGCATTCTGTAATATTGCGCACATTATGAAATACACTTTTGTAAGAAATGCTACTGGTTTGTCATCGCCAGAACGGCCTGCACTGAAGCTTTGATAATCAAATGACTTCTGGGAAAAAAAGTCAGATTGAGCAAAGTTTTCACATCTCTGTGCTCAGATTTACTCTGAAACTGTGTGACTGAGGTGCGTTTGTGGAAATATTTATTAACGATAGATTTTATTTAAAATAGATTATTTCAGCCTGCCTGTTGATTTAAAGTTTAAGTAGCGATAAAGATGCTATATTATTGTAAAGATTTCCGTGATGGCATTCCTTTTTAGATGGAATTGTCTGGATTTATCTACTTCAAGAAGACTATAGTTTGAATATTGACAGAATTATTGAATTATTATCCCAAAAACGGTGATATTTAAACCCATTAAACATTTGTGATATGTTTTATGTACATAGACATATTTTTACCAGGTAATAATATACGTAAGAACAGGATACATTGGACTTTGGAATGTTATTTTTTGTTCAAAATCATTTTCAACCAATCCATTAAAGTTAAAGTCCAATGTTTGTTGTTTTGTGTTTGCGCATTGTCAAACTAAGCTTTAATAAAATGTCATAAGTTATTGAGTTGATTTGTTGATTTCTCCAGTTAACCTTTTTTTCTGCTATAATATGAACTAGTTTTTAAAGGTCAGTTCTACAAGTGAACTCTGACCTTTTAAAAACTAGTTAATATTCTGTTCCACAGACCAGTTTCACAGCACAAACCAAACAGTCTATTAACATCTGTATCTGCATATTCCTGCTGCTCTTTTTCAGTTGAAGTTTCCCACCCACAATAAGTGTCATATATATATATATATATATATATATATATAGTAGTACCATATAGTGTATTAAAAATAATTTACCAGGCAATGATGAGGCTGCAGCCACTTTATGTATAAAACATTTTAATTATATTACAATGAGAGTACAATACACAATACCTTCAAGTGTTTGCTAAAATGTAGCCAGCACCAGGTAGTCATGTACATACACTCGCACACACAAAACAAAAAAAAAGAACTTATATAACATCTTTTGAATGCATATTACACATCCGCTAAAAAGGAACATATTCACAGGTCTCTGGCACAGAACTCTCCCTACTCTGCACAGTATATCAGCCCAAACAAGCTCCCCACCATCCTCCTCTCGACTATACAACCCAGCCAGCTCGGCCTCCTCTACAGCTTGAGGCTCCTGTGGGAATAAAATATGAACCACAATGTTGGTGTGACACCCATTTGACTCTGGAGCGTCACCCTGCACATAGAGATGCAAAATGAGGAGAAAAAATATAAAGCCTGGGGGTCCGGAAAGCGGGATTCTGACCTAAAGCGTAAATGTAGTTAAAGCTACTTGTCTGGAATCACATGTCATTCAGCATTGAAGGTTTAAAAGTGACTTATTTGGCAGGAATGACATTTCATGGAAGTCATTGTGTTGGTTTTACATAAGCACCGTTATTCAGCAGGCTTAGGATGGCGTCTTCTGTGCTTCTGATTTCATCTGAGTGTGCAGACTTCTTTGCTTTGACCCTGCTCTCTGTGCAGGCTGTCCTTGGTCTGTGCTTCAGCCTGATTTCAGACTTTTTCTTTTTCTCCCTCTGTCTGCTGAACTCCCCAAAATATCACACTGTGCTTTTGTGCTCTTAGAAAACCCAACACACCAAATTAAATCTCTGCGCAACAGAAACATCAAAGCAAACCACACATCTTGTCTGTGCTTGCTCTGATGATCTCTTAAATTACACTTTAATCTCAATAGGACTTCAATGAAGAGCTTAACATGAATGTTTACCTTTTTGCAATGATGAAGAAGGCTGTAACATATTCTCTCTCCTCTCCTAGGGCTTAAACACTTGAGCAACTATGACTGATTTAACAGTCTTCATTAATTTCTACAATCTCTGCTTTTTTTTGTTGAGAAGATAACGTTTTCCAAGGCACATCATGAAAAGGTATTCCATAAACACTATCCATCCAGCATTCAAACAAAATGTTACCGCATCCAGTCAGCTGCTCAAAGCCAATATAAGTTTGTGCTATGTACATTTTTCAATGACGCCACTGAATAATTGTAATCTCATATCTGGTCCTGATTCCATTCCTTCTGTCACTTTTCTGCTGGGAGGTTCTGTGCAAGAGAATAACTTTATGCCATTAATATGGTTTGCCAGGCTGTTCATTTGACCAACAAACTGAAAAAGGACATTTCTGATACAGTCATGTA
The DNA here is from genome assembly GCF_910589615.1 of Taurulus bubalis. Taxonomy (NCBI): domain Eukaryota; kingdom Metazoa; phylum Chordata; class Actinopteri; order Perciformes; family Cottidae; genus Taurulus; species Taurulus bubalis. Next base: position 11,434,261 of record NC_136594.1, read on the forward strand.
CAAATCCTCTGACATTAATGTAAACTCTTGATGAAAAATAGAAAACAGCTTTTCCAAAAAAAGTTAGTTTCTTTTTTGTCCTCCTGCAGTGTATGGAGAGAGTGCAGTTAGGAGGTCACCAAAAAAATGCACCACAAAGTAAAAAACAAAACCACCTGTTTGTCTTTAAAACCCTGCCCGCCCACCCTCCCTCCGAAAGCACAAGATGGTAATATTGCTGTGTCTCAAGAGGTCCTCTGGTCAATGGGTAACACTATTTTTGGGACGGACCACTGGGAACGCGGAGGATTACACCTATAAGCTGCCATTGATTGTATTATTCTTTTATCGCTCTTATCCCAGTGACTCCATTGAACAAACACATAGTCAACATACAATAATAGTAAAATGACAAACAAACAAAAAAATAAAAGATCAACACGCTTCAAGCCCAGAAGTTTTGAACCCCATTGGTGACCATTCGGGGCGACTGGAAGCTGCCATGGGAGTTTACCAGTGTGTGGTTTCTTTTACTTTTCTGTGACAGAGGCGACACTGGCAGACGATCGGGCGTCAAGAGGGTGGGGAGTGCCTGGACAGGGTGCACAACAACAACAACAACAACAACAGCGGCTGCTCAGTAGAGACCAAAGGGTTTTTTTTTTTTTTAAACAATGTATTTTCTAGTGAGATCTTCTCTTCAAGTGCCCCTTGCTCGTGGAAGTGTTTTGGCATGGTAAAGGGTTGAAATCAAAGCTTTCAGCCCGCCAGAGACGAAGAGGAAGAGGGAGGATGCGATCAAGAGGAGAGGAGGGGAGTGTGACCTGAGTAGGGAGCGAGGGCGAGGAGGTGGGAGGAAGAGAAGGAGGGAGGTCGTAGGCTCACAAAGGCACAGAATGACAGCAGGAGTCACCCAAGGGAGAGGGGCCAGTGTATCAGCTCCCCTGCCCCCCCACTCTCCCTTCAACAAGCCTGACCTCATGTCTGTCTCTCATATATTTATATTTATATATTGATAGATATACTCGCTTTTTTTGTCTTTTTGTTACAAGAGAACATTTAGGAAAATATAATACAAAATGTAATACAAGAAATATAGACTGCACTGGCTAATATCACTTTTAGTGACGAGTAGCTTCTTTTGTATGCAAGTTTTTTGTGTTCATGAGTCTTTTTGTAGTTTATAATTTTTTTGGTCAGACCTGCCATGGTGGACTGGCCCTATTTCATTTTTTTTTTAAGTGTCGGGACACCAAGCTCTAAAGACCGCCAGAGACTGAGGCCTACTGATTATTAAATAGTCAGAGAGCGACAGAAGCGACTCCTCCGTCGATAGTAACTATTGCGCATAAATTGAAGACAAGTTAGAGAAGACGTGTCATCTACATTTGTCTTCTGCAGTGCTCAGAAGCTCCAGAAATAAGTAGCAGATAGCAGAAAATATGATTATTAGTCCTGTTATAGAAATTAAAAGTTTAACTGAATGTGATTAGTTTGCAAAGTTAGCTAAAATGAAGGCCTCTAAAGAGTACAAATCATTAGAGTGGGCCCTTTTTTTTCTTCTTTTTTTAACATATTTTCTTCACATTTACAACTTTGACTTGCTAATCAGAACAAACAAAACAAAAATCCAGACACACACGAACACTGCTTGAAAAAGTAACAAAGCCGTAGAGAAATGCTAATTCTGGTTGAATAGCCTGGTGAGCAAAGAGAAGGATCCATTAGTGAAAAAGAAAAAGGAGAACTGCCCCTTTTTCTGAAGGTCCGCCCTCCGAAAGCACCCACTGGCCATTTACAGGGTAAAAGGTAAAGGAAAAAGTCTCCATCCAAACCTCATGGTCCACCAGAATCATTTCAACACTCAGAGGAAGCACCCGCCTCTCGTATTTTTTTGCTACATCAATTCGCTACTGAGAAAGAATCACAAGATATGAATCAATCTTTAAGGAATAGAGTTTTTAGTTATGAGGCAACTCCTTTTTTATTTTTTTTATTGACATAGTAGTCCATCCACACCATAGGGTGGTATAGTGTAGTGGTCAGTAGTGTGGAGTAGTGGTTAGGCAACCCAACCAGAGGGAGACGTGAGGGTTTGGACAGTAACTGTACATCTATATACATTCTTTCTTCTCTGCTACTGCTCTGCAACTTTTTCAGTTTGTCATTTGGTCATAAAGATGGGACTTTGTGTACAGAAGTCCTGTTTTAGGTCAACGCAGCTGTAGAAGCACTTCCTAAAAAGTGGAAACATTTTGGAAATTGGTTTAACGTTTTGAGATAAAAAGCTTATTTGCTTCTTTGCGATGAGTTAGATGAGAAGACCGATATCACGCCCCGGCTGTTGAACTGCTAAATGTGAAGCTACAGCCTGGTCGGTTAGAACATCACGGCTGGAAACAGCTCGGCACGAAAAGCAAATAAATAGATTTCCTCAAATATCAAAAATATTTCTTAAATCGTCATCGTTTTTCAGCAGTCAAATGTTCCAAGCAAAGTGCAGGACTTCTGCAATAGCTAATCCTGTAAATCTTATTGTGTAAAGGGAAGATACTGTGATGTAAATAACTTTCAATGTTGCAAATATTGCAGAACCAACAGAAGTGCTTTACCTTTTACTTCGCAAACTTGGTGCAAAGCCTCGTCCGCGTATTATTGTCTCATAGAGAAGACATGAAGCTTTTGTTTTTGACCTCTCTTAAACTCCCTCGCTTGTTCTTTCTCTCTTTCAAACACACACACACACACACACACACACACACACACACACACACACACACACACACACACACACACACACACACAAACATGAATGCACACATCCTGATTACCAAGTCAAAGCTGTCCACCACACTACAGAAATTCCCCATTAAAACTACAAACTCTGCTCTGCTCTATGAGCCTGCGGCAACACTAAGTAGGGGGTTGTGAGGGCAGTGGGAAGGCGGGGCGCGTCTGGAGGGGCAGGTTCAGGCAGGATACAGTAGGGTGAGGTAGGGTCAGTGGTCAGGAGGGGGTCAGGAAGGCTCGAGTGGCATTTCAGCCCCATGTACTTCCTGGAGAGCCGGGGCCGGGAAAGGAGGAACATGTTCAGGGTGTACCACCGTCGTGGACCGGTCGGATGCTGGAAGCGGGCGGCGTCGACGATTGCAAATAGTCGAGGAAGGTAAAGGTGATGGGAGGGAGGCGCGGCCGAGGAAGCTGGTTGGGAGATCGATGGCCGCGCGCTGTTTAACAGTGGTGCGGCTGCATTCTGTGGGAATGTGTGGCTGTGTAGCTGGTGTCGCTGGAGCTGCTCTGGAGGCTGTACTGGTCCTCCTCCTCGCCGTCGCTGATGCTGTCCACGCTGTCTGCCTCGACAGGAGTGAACTCCATACCCTCGATGTCCACCTCTGCACGCAAAAAAAAAGAAGAAAAATACACATGGTTATTTTTGGCGCTGTTCACAAATAGAAAAAGTGAGGGGAAACTGTTTATTTCCACCCAACTGTGGGCATATTTATTAGGGAGCCTGCAGCGCCTGTGGATTAAACCCAGATTTAGGCAGCCGTTAAACTCTGAGCAAACAGGCAGATCTTTGTGCTCCCACAGCTAATCCCCGTCCATTGATAAACAACTGCACGTGTGTTTACCTCACCCAGGATTAATAAACTGTAACAGTCCAAACTAAGCATTTTAGGGGAGTCTGTGGCACTGGTGAGCAGCAGATTGCACCTTTTAAACTCAGGTTGTGCTTGAAAAGAATGAGATAATACGACTTTAAAAGGAAAACGTGTTTTTAGCTGTTCTGTACGACCATTAAAGAGAGGTAACCCGATGGATCGTGACGGCACACCTTTTCATGACAAATAGCTCTGCACACTTGGCCAGTCGCTTGGGCATAATTGTCGGGCAGTCAGTTATAAAATTGTTTTTAATGCAGACCCCCCCCTAATTCAACTTCTAATGAAGTATACTTGTCTGTCCCTCACATCGGAGGGGAGCATTACTTTGTATTTTTGTAATTTCGACAGATGAAACGTGACAAATCGGTTGCGCTCCTGCAACCTGCACCAGTACTCGGCAGACCACATGTCATGACATGTCCCACCAACGGTAGCTTAAGAAGAAGGCTAGATATCTTTATCTGTGTTCTGAGGCGTTAACCTTTGACCCCAGGGGCATCGTCTGCAAACAAGGCCAGGGCTTATCGTCTAGTGGCTCAGAGTTCATCAGGGGACATCACTGATGGGAGAATGCAAATACCCAGAAAAAACGATTGTCCAGATTTTGGACAAACAAAGATTTATAGTGAGTTGATCCCTGCTGTCGTGCTGCTGGTTGAAACCGCCGTACCTTGCTCAGAGTCGGTGGAGATGGTGGAGCCCAAGCTGTCGGTGCGGATGCGCTCAACGGATCCGGACACCGAAAGCTGCTCCAGGCGGCGTTTGAGGTAGCGGTGCTCTCTCTGCAGCTGTTCCTTTGTGGTTAAAGCTTTCTTGTCCTGCTCCTCCAGCTTCTGCAAACACACATAAATGCCAAGAATCAATGATAATGCTCACTGGATGCAAAAATCTCTTCTTTTTTTTTTACTGTATACCCATATACTTTGTTGGGGGATGTTTTTGTCGTACCATTCAAAAGAATCCCTGAAAGGTCACTGCGTGAAATTCGGACCATTCTTTTTTTCCCTTGTAATATGTTTTGCGGTACCTTGCAATAGGATAACTTATTGTGAAGGACCATAAAAGTAGTAGAAAAATAAATGTCACTGTGACCTTTTGTGCAGGTATGACTATGATGACAGGCATAAAGAATAACTATATATAAATAAACAATGTTCTCGCTGACTTAAACGCCTAAGTAGAAGAGAACTTCCAATTGTGATCACCATATTATTTTAATATTTATTATTGATATTGGATACAGTGCATCTTTGCAAGAATATGGATTCATGCCAAATAATACAGAGGCTGTAACTGATCACTCCTGCCAATCAGATCTCTGCCAAAGTTACAAAGGAGAGAATTTAACAACAACAAAAAGCAAGTGGCTGAATGACTGCGTATGGTCTGTAGGTTAGGAAGTCAAAAATAAACAAACTTGTCAAAGTTTGACTCAACCTGTGATTAGATTGTGCATTTATTTGCATGTGAAAGTTTTCGAAGCCGAATACATGTGGCACCTTGTGATGCGAGAAGACACAACACTGACGAGAATCAGCGCAGATCATCTGAGCAGAGAGGACATGCACGATAAACAGGAAATGAAGGGTTAAAACTCGCCACGTCTGGGATTTCTACCAACCACAGTGTGCTGCTCGTAAACAGCAAGAGCAGTACAGCGTGTCCTGAACTGTACTTAGATGTACACATTCTTCTCGGGTCACTGCTCCTGCTGCATACTCATTTTTAAGTATCTTGCATGCAACAGTTAATGAACAATGGAGGGGGTTGGCCTTAAACATACCAAACATCCAATTATGTCCTTTCCCATATCTAAAGATCAGCCACCAAATGTCCCGTATATTCCACTTTGTTGAATAATTAGTTTTCCTTTCAGTCTTGGGAGCATTTTTTGCACTTACAGTCTCTGAACCGCTCTGATTGAAAGATTAGAGAACAATATAATACTCAAAGAATGCGGGGGAGAAAAACCAAACCGCTTAAAGACGAGTAAGAAGCGGTGCATGAGTTGGGAGCTCAACAGGATGACAAACTGGAGTCTTGAAGAAAGTTTTAACTACTTTTAAGAGAGTGCTGCAACTCTCACTTTCAATTATTTTTTTGAATGAATTGATGGTGTAGTCTAAAATAAATTCTGAAAATAGTAGACGATGCCTTTGATAATTCATCAAAGCCAATGGGATGTTTTCTAAACAGTTCAGAAACCAAAGATATTCAATTTACACTAATAAAAGAACACACGGTGGAACCAGCAAACGGCCTTTTTGATTGATAATGATCTCTTTTTTCCTTTTTTTTTATCAATATGACATGTCCCGAGCTTTATTATTTTTTTTTTTATTTTTTTTTTTTATACCTTGATGTGCATCCTGGCCCTTTTCAGCAAGCTCAGTGTGGTGTGTCTTGTGCTGTCTGGACCCAAAGGAACCAGCTTCTTCAACTGCTCCAAGTACAGCCGTAGTTTGGCACGTCTGCAAACACACAAGCACAGGGCGAGTCAGCAGACATCCACCTGCAGAGGAGTGAGCTGGAACCCACCACACAAACACACTGACGAGCGTTTATCCACGTGTCCCTGAAGTGCAGAAACAAACACTCTTTCTCCCACACGCTGACTGTCATATCCTTCTCTTGTACTGAGAAACGTACTAAAGCAATGACTGAATACTACAAGATCGGTTTCAGTGGGGACTTTCGGGATTGACCGCGGGACGCTGCATGTTCAAAGGGTTGAGGGAGTGCAGATCTCGCTCCTTACACATGTTCAAAGCTCACAGAGGCTCAAACAACAATTCAAATCCCTGTGAGGAATCACATCCTCCCAGCATGAGAGAGGAAATGTCACATAATGTTAGTTACAAAATACTTTTTCATATCATATCGCACAGCCAGAGTTCATGCAAGTACCTCAACATTTACACATTTACTCGTCAACAAGAGCTGTTTTCACAGTACACCCACACATGACACACATTCAAAGAGCCAAACAGGGCCTTAGCTGCGAGACTTTCCTGTTTTTAGCTAAATGTATATTATACTTGTCCATCCCTGTTGGGGTTTGCCTGCCTGTGTGACTAAATGTGGTTGGTTCACAAAAACAAGTTTGCATTGCACTCACTGAGACTCATGTTTTTGCAGAATGTTTTTGCCTCGATGCAACAAACTGACCTCAATATAACCGCACACTGTCTACTGATGCATTACATTTGTCCGTCTATGCTGTGCATTTTGCTTTTTTCCAAACTGTGTGTTTGATGGATCCACCAAATGGACACCGTGCAGAACCCTAGAGCTGTGGGAGAGACCTTAGACCCACAGTCACCGAGAGCAACAGTCCTTATTGACCAAAGTGACGGCCATGAGAAGTATCTCATCTGTTCTGATCACTCTGCCGGTTGGACTCAAGAAACAAACCGTGGCCCCGGAAAACCCTGCATCCCCTGCCAAAGCCCTTCAGGCCATCAACCCTGGATCTACAAGTAAACAGCTCACTGGATGCAGCATTTGGATGTTTAATTCAGTGTTATTGACGACAAGGCAGAGTTAATATCTGTGTGGATATTGACGGACTTTGTGCGGATATTGTATATTTTTTCAAAAGACGGCTTTTATTCACAATTTTTTTTACATTTTTTTATCAGCAGATTACCTCCCATGTCTGACCTTGGTTCATTCAAATTTTCCTCATAAAGGCCTTTCAATCTTCCATTAGTCATGCTAGTCCATGAACCGTTTCTTTGTTCTGATCTAGCCTTCCCCCTTTTCTCTCGTTCCTTTGGCTAACTCTGTCTGAACGGTAAACAAACTCCAACAATGCAAGGTCTCCACTGGCCAATACTTCAACCACAATAAACCTAATCAGAGAAATTAAGCTCTTTCGGCCTGCAGAGCCGAGCACACAGGAGAACACACTCTCTACAAATCCACACACACAGTCTTTCCCTGTTTTTTTCTTCTTTTTCTTTCAGGAAGGGCGTCGCCTGTGTTTTTCACATAAAGTAAGACCCTCTTCCTAGCCTCGTCTATTTCATTTAGAGGTCAGCCAGAGGCCGGCCTACGGGCAACCAGAGAGTCTTGGGGGCTAAACTAAATAATCCTAAATCTTAAATGATAGTTACATCTATTTTTTTGGGATTGGATCGTAGCTTAAAATAAAATGCACCTGATTTAAATATATTAAAAAGGGATTAGCCATCTATACCTCTATACAGGTGCATACAGGCGTTCCCTCCAAAAAGAGCGTGTGAAAGTGCTCTCGTTCTTTTATTTCCTTCTCTCCCAGGGACAGCCCCCCTCCTCCCCTGAACGCCTCCACCCCTCTGCTCCACCCTGCCAACACTAACACACCCTCATCCCACTGGAAAACAAGTGTCTTCTGAGGACAGGGGCGGGGGCCCACCTCCAACCTGCCCCAGCCGAGCCACATGAAGCAGTTGGACTGCGGCCAGGGGAAGCGGGCAGGAAGGAGCTGGGGGTCTGCAGCAGAGAGGCGGGGGGGGTATTTTTTTGGGAGGGAGTGGGGTCCGAGCTAGTGAGTGACTTTGTCCTGGGTTAAAAAAAAGGGCTCTTTGAGTGCAGTGTGCTCAGCTGCACCAGGCAGCGCTCCACACACTTCATCCAAAGGGTAACTTGAGCCAACGGGCCACCATCTTGCTCCCCCCTCCTCTCTCCCTCTCTTGTAATGAAAAACAAAAATAAGGCGTTCCCTGAAGGCTCTGCCTGGCTCCCCACCTCCTCCTAAGGGAAACCTATTTTTACTGAAAACATTCATCACAGGCTCCACCTGTAGGCTCACGACGTATTTTACCTGGCATGCAGATGTAAGGAATGTGCACCACCTGAATGTGTGGAGATTTGTCTGGGCTGACATTAGAGTCCCGGTCTGAATTATTATCCAAGTCAAACTGGGAACGATTCAAACTATGTCTTTAAAAGATGCAATGAAGATAAACATGTTCCCCTGCGGAGAGAGAAACGCTCTATTTTTCTTCAAGAGCACACAGACGATTTGCAGCGGGTTTGGGACCCTCCCTTACTTACATTTGTTATTCCTAAACCAAGCCCCGGTCACGCTATGTTTATCAGATTACCTCGAACAGCCATGCAAAGTGTGGCAGCAGATGAACGTGGATGTTGTGTCCATGAAGCGGAGCAGACATTTCGCACAGTCTGGCTCCACGTGGTACTAAATCACATCAAATGTTCCAATTTGTCTGGCTTGAAAATAAGGCGGTCTTTGATATATTCAGTCATGAATATTGTCACAATGTGAGACTGTTGATGTGGTGCCATACAAGAGTTTGTACTCTGTGTGTGTCAACAAGTTCAAACATAGTGTGTAAGTCAGGGTTTCAATGTCAGATGGACACTCATTTAGAGGTGTTATTATAGCAAAGGAAAGAATTACGGTGTAACAGAAGCCTTTTAGCTCTGAAAAGGTTTCGTGACTGCTAAAAATAAAAATTGCAAAAACAAGTAACACAAAACATCTGTAATTTCTTTGCAGCTGAAGATTTAATAGTAAGTCACGTCTGCAGGGAAACGACCACCTGACCGTTCTCACGTGCAGATAACCACGGGATGAGTTCTGTCTGATCTCTGGCCTTCCCTCCCCCTCCTCTTTCCCCACCATCCAGAGGCTCAGTGCCAAAACAAAGCAAAGGCAGAGGAGAAGAAAAAAAAAAAGGAGAGTTTGCTCAGAAAGCTGCACGCTGCTAAAAACTGGAACAAGCTATTTAAACAGTTAACCGAATATTGACCATGCTTTTCTCGCAGATCTGGTCACACATGCTCCATTTTGACTTTTCTGCTGAAGTCAGAAGGGAGCAATGTATCTGCAGCAGTCTGTTTTTATGTCTGATGGATGCATTATGAAGGATATTTATGTTATAGTTATGCTGCACCAAAGAAAAGAAGTGTCACAGTGTCCACACACAGATATCCTGGTTCTCAGACACAGTCCTGGTGACCGCAGTGTCCCAGGACCGTCCATGGCTCTGGGACTGGAGATCAATCGGTCCATTAGGAGCTGCAGGGCCTGAGAAGGCGCACCAGTGCAAACAACGGGCCTTCACCCCTCACTCACTGCACTGTTTAATGAGCTCGCTGCAGCCCAGCGCATTCCTCAACCCATACGCACAGGACCGAGTGGCTTGTCTGGCAAGGAGCCAAACCCTGCTAAACTAAGGTCAAAGGTCACCAGAAACACCACTGCAATGTTTCCTCTCACTGCCAGAGCTGACTCGGTGTGTTCCCTGTCGGGTTTAAAGAAAAGAAAATGCGATACCAAGCCTCTGGTGTTGTTTTGACTCGAGCCCACAAGACACCAGCATTGGAGATTCCCTGCTTCGTCTGCTTATCTTGTCTGCACAGTATTGCAATCATTTCATCTCAAAATGCAATGTTTACATTTGGAAGGTATGTCATTTGACATCTCCAACATAAAGTGGAGCCAAACTGTGTTTTTAAAGGCTTTAATAAATCATTAAGATCGTAAAATCGTAGTATTTTTGTAGTATTGGCCATCTCTTTTATCAGTAATAAAAATATGGAGACACACCATTATTAAAAGGAAGTCTGCCATCATGTGCAGTTTTCCTCAGCAATCAGAGATTATCACCAACATTTTGGATGTGCTCACTTGAAGGTTTATCCCCAAATAAAAGTGGTTTAATTTAACCTTTTGAGTAGGGTACAACAAAATACCCCAAAACCTCACAAACTTTATGCACCGGGCCCCTTTGTTTACAGCGTGGCTCTGTTATGTGAAGTGAAAGTGGGGGCAGCGTTGCGTGAGTATGGATGACTATTGCTGCCGTGGTGGAATTTGGGGATGCCAGTGAAGTGGCTGCACATCTGGCTGGCAGGTTCCTGGGGAGTATGAGGCCAGATGGAGGGATTCTTGAGGTGATGAGGGATCCTACTCAAGGTCTCAGCCGACAAACCTTTTAGAGGCCCGTCATCAGTCTCCCTGTCCCCGTCCAGCCCTGCCTTGAACACGATTACATTTAAAAGATGGTAGAAAAAAAAACGACGACCCACTTCAGCGAAACGAGAGACACACATGGAGACACGCAAGGCTTTCAACACCCTGATATGAAATGTCTGGGTCGAGCTGTATTTGTTTTCTGTCGTCGAGGGTGCCACACCCACCCACCCACTGTGTGCAGTGACAACTGCAGGGAGAGACAGACGGATACAAGTCCCCCATAAACACATTCTCCTGGCGGCAGGAGCTCGCTCTCACATGACTCTGCTCTCACACGCGAGCAGCAAACAGAAACTTGAACGCACCACAACAGCAGCGCAGACGGAGGGAGGGGCCTGGTTACTTCACTGCTTGTGGCATTGCACTGAAGAAAGAGCTCAGCGTGCTTTACTGGTGATTAAACAACAGGAAACTGCAGAATTAGGAAGATTGTTGTTCACGCGCTGTCGTAGTATTTCCACAAAACTGGAATATCCACTGGGCGTGCTCGGGAATGCCTAGTAATTAGATTCATTTGACTTTTTTCGTGTACTGAAACAATCCCCTGTGGGAGCATGGATCATTCCAAAATCCCTTCCTCAGCACAGCCAGCTTACACTGGTGTTAACAGAAAAACAGATGTCAAACAGAGTTTGAAGAGGAGAGCGTGTAAGGAAACAGAGAGAGGGGTCGGATTAAAGAACAAATTCCCTGTGCATCTCTGAATCATGTCAACACAACGCCAAATGACAGGCCTGGACATTCATTTCCTTCCGCTGCGTGCATTGAAAAGTACATTACAAATGTTGGACGGACTAGCAGAGACAAGTTCAGCAAGCTCAATAAACACATTCCCCTGACACGGGCGAGTTCTGGTTTTACAATGAACCCTCGTCAATGATCAACACACCGAGATCTAGTGGCACGAGAGACGATTCCAGCGTCCGTGTTTACTGTAAAAGTGTGTCTGTTTACTTCTGTAAGGAGGTTGTAGAACAGTGAGGCAGGGCCCTGTTTGAGGGTCTGGGCCCGACTAAAAGGCCACAAGATAAGTGAGATAATTAACCGAAAAGAAGACTTTCTAGAACACAAAATTAAGCTTATTTAAGACTTCTTTTCCATTTTGAATTAGAGTATATTAGAACCTTTCAAATAAAACAAGAGGAAGTCAGAAGTCATTTGGGGAGTCGCAAAAAGCTTAACACTGTTATTGAACGCAACAGAACAAAACTAGAGTGAATAAAGAACTGTAGAAAACAGATGGATGAATAACAGAGTGCCTACAGCCCTAATCCACTCTATCAATGCATCAATCAAACAAATATTCGCTTGTGACTCCCTGCTTGCCAAAAAAAACAAGCGGCACCCAATCAGAATGCGGCTGCAGAGCATTCTAGTAATACTCGGCCTGCAAGTTTTGTGACCCCCATCAACCTCCATCAACCCCTATCCCCCCTCCGCCTAAATCGACTCTGTTACTTAACTACATTCCAGCACATGTGTGCACACTCTGCTGACCTGAATTCCAGGCCGCCTGCTCGACACTCAAAGCAGCCACATCCTACGCTGCCTGCCGTTCCCTCTCTCCGGCAACGCTCAAGAATGTCTTCGTCTCCTCTCTTCCTCAGGCTGACAAGGGCCTGGGACTGAAACATGAATGGTTCAGTCCACTCAGTCTCCTCCCTTTGCGCCTCCTTTCCACTTCTTTCTTTAATTGTTTTTTTGTTGTTTTTTTTGCCCTTGAAACCCCAAACCTTGTTAAAGTGCACCCTTCACTGTTGCTTTTATGAGCATCAGCTGCTTTTGCGGCAGTGAAGCAAGTTTACTGACACAGAAACGATGTGCTCCTGGCAATAACGACACCTGAGAGTGAGCAGGGACGTTCTCATCTAATTGTCGGTCTACAACGTTCACAGACACACATTTCTGTGTCAGTGTACAAAAAGCCTAACACACAATCGTCAACAGATAGTAAACAGATGCGCAGCCGGTCTGCGATTGCGGCCTCGGCCTAACGGAGCCGGAGAGCGCCTCAATGCCCGATGACCTCAGGGTGGAGAAATTCCACATGTGACCTCTGCTGCTGATCTACAACTGTAGCTTGTTTCTTATTATTTGTCCCAGACCAGCCTCACTACAGTAGCAACCAGGACTGTCATACAGCTCTGTCCTCTTACTTAATTAAATGTAGAACAATTTTGGACAAACCCAGTCTGTCGTAAGGTTGGGCAATATGACAAAATACATCTGGAGAGGAAAGCAATGTGTCAACCGTCTGAGATTTGTCTTAAAGTTTATATATCCCTTTAATATATATTGTGATGGAATCAATCTTTCGTATAAATATTTTGTAAAATTGTTGTTATTTTATTTAATAGATTAGCGAGACACAGACATTCCCATCTGGTTATTTTATCAACGAAAATATCACAAAATGCATGTATTTAAAGCTGAAACGATTAGATACCAAATCTTAATCTTAAATCTTTAACTATTTTGATAATCAAACAGTCAATCAAATAAAATACCAGATGTTCCCCTGCCCTGAGATATTTTGATAGACAATTTCTCACACTTTACAGGCAAAACAAATAATCAATCAATAATCAGCAGACCAGATCAACAGTGACAATCATTGTTAGTTGCAGTCCGTCATATATTTAAATCGTAATATAAAATTACATACATATATACCGAAATGGCCCATCTAGAGTACACCTCAGCTCAACAGTCATGTTGGATATACGTGTCGTTACAAACGACTACGTGGTCTACATGTGCCTCAATGATTAGAGCACGTACAGTACATCAGTCATTACTGGGTTATGAGCGGCTGCTCACGCACACCAAATGACTCCAGGTTACCGCACTCACGTGAGTAATATAACTGACAGTGTGACATTTGAGGAAGTTAAGTCCAAAAGCCACATGCGATCATGTGAGTATGTGAATTACACACAAAATAAGGAATAAAGTGTTCCACTTTATTTATGTCGCAGCGTTTTAAATCAAAAGAAATCATTTTTTTCTTTTAAAGGCAGAATGTTAACATATTATGACCTTAACTTCAACTGTTATTCACAATGGCTGTGCCTGCTGCAATCCACATTAAAATGCAGATTAAAAGGCCTCACAAAAGCCTGCCATCTTCCACATAAACTCCCGGTCACAAAAGAAGATTTATACCTCAAAAGAGGAGAAACGGGCACAGATGAGTTTTGGCAGGAGGGCCGGTAAAGACTGATAAAGGCCCTCTGTGAGAAGGGAGCTCTTGCCTTTCTCGTCCTTGCTGCCTCAGGTTTCTGCTGACTCAAACACTTTTAGAAATGAAAAAGGAGAGCCAGAATGAGGAGGGAAAAAAAACCTAACAGAAAAACCAGATGTGGTCTCTAAAGAGAGGAGACAAAGAGTAGAAGGCAAGGGGGTGAAGGAACAGGGCTGTGGGACGGCTCTCCCTCCCTCCGACACACCGCCATAACTCAAACGGCTCAGTGAGGTGCTGCCCAGGCATACACGTGCATGTGCACACACACACACACACACACACACACACACACACACACACACACACACACACACACACACACATACACACACACACAGGAGCTTCACTCGAGGGGAAAGAGTTCCTCAAAGCCAAATAAGTCATTCATCACAGCTGGGAGTAGAAGACACCGGGAGAGTAAATTTAATTAGAGAGAAGATTAGACCATGACAAACTGAGGGCCTGCTCCTGTGTCCATGAACTGCATGTTAATTTAGAGCTAAGTTTAATATGTGCCACACAGTTGCTGTACAGTTCAGTGGGATATATACTGTAAGAGAATACTGTCTGTTGAAATCAATCTGCAAACATTTCACTGAGAGCACCTGACAGTTACAGACGGTGTCATTGTCTGGAAAGATCAAAATAGAGCTGTAAATCTTCTTTTCAATTGGGGGAAGCAGCACAAACATACCAGACATAGCCACACCATAGCGGCATCATGTGGCTGGATTTCCTGTAAACAGGTGATATGTGGGAAAACAATCTGTAGTTTCACAATTTGTTGGCGTTTCTAGAAAAGGAAACTTGTGGCACGGACAAGTTGTCAAAGGTGTGATCAAGAGCGGCTTAAGTCAGAAATGGGAAGGAAGCAATGCCAGGGGAGACCAACCACACGGTAGCATTTCACGGAAATGTCAAGCCGATGCTCTGCAGCTCTAACCCTAATGATATGAGAGAGAAAGAGAGAGAGAGAGAGAGAGAGAGCAGCAGAGTCACCCTCGAAACGGTCTACACAGAGCTGTCACGGCTGCACTCCGGCTGCAGCAGATAAGCAGGTTGTGTCAGGACAGGCGACCCTGCGGGACACAGCTGGCACCCACCCAGACGTCTCACTCTGATAGCAGGACACAAATATATGCAGGGTGCCTCTTGAACGGCTGCCAAGGCAGCAGTCAGTTTCGTGAAAGACACCTAGCATGCATAAGATCACTGAGTGGCAACCAGTGGGCCTGAGTGGAACAAAAATGCAGTCAAAAACATATTTAATTTGTAGATATTATTGTTGTCACACTGGCATAAAACGGACGGATGACTTGAAAAGTAGGCTAGAGTATTGAACCTCAAATAACCTCAATATCTGAGGTCTCGCACATTATTTGCACTATACATAAACCGAGTCGATGCCTCCGGTGTTAAAACCAGACGTTTATCGGCCACTTCGCCGCCCACGAGAACATACAGTACAAGGATGGCTCTGTGCTGCACCAGCGTGAAGAGAACACACCGACACATGACCGAACAAAGACACTGAGTCAGGGCTCAAACAACTGCACCTCCCTCGGTCGAGCTTTTCGAAAGCAATACTAGGATTTCTAAAGATTAAACAGGTGTGTAGCTCTGAGTGGAGGCTCCAACTGGTTACGCACTCAGTGAACTGGTTGAACAGGACAGCGGAAGACTTTTGGGTTTCTTATGTATCAGAAACAGACACAAACAGACAGTCACACAGAGATCGAGCGAGGTCACTGAAATGTTGGATCATTCCTTTGAGTAGCATACCAGTAGGGTTGGAACTGATGACACTTTGGCTTTCAGTTACACTCTTCGATCATCTGGATCAGAAAACGCCAAAAAAGGCACATTGTACAATTGTGCTTGTTTAGTTTAGCACAAAACTAAAAGATATTCAAAACCCTCACATTTGAGCAGTTGAAACTAGCAAATGTTTGCCGTATTTTCCTGATAAGCGGCGTACACGAGTGTGAAGATTGTTGTCGATTAATCTTCTGTTTCTGTTAATAATCTCAGCACTACAGCTGGTTTATTGCCCTGCACACACGTGCACTGTAGATGACTGTGCTTAAGCTTGACGTCACAGCTTCCATCTTTAACACCTGTATGTTGGGAGTAATGGCCGTGTAACTTTGAAGATGCATCACGTTGCAAAGGATCACAATGTCACCTCGTCACTGCAGGGCGCGTCATTACAAATAAGTGGATGGAACTTTTTCCTCAAAAACAGGCAGAGACGGAAAGCAAGATTACGGCAGGAAAGTACTTTTAAATATGAACTAATGCGTCATTAAGGAGTATTTAAACATAACTAAATGTATTTAAGCCCTTATATCAGAACTCACATGTTTTACTATTACAGTCAAGACACTGCACATGATGTAATAACAAAAAAAACACATATTTTTTAGAAACTCGTGGCCGTATGACGACAAGGGAAGTGAGTAAACTGATTATGGAACACTTTACTGGCACTGACTTTTGTCAGTTTGACTGGTCACTTCATTGCTAACCAACCACACCCGTCATCAGACATGACCTAAGTGTTGCGTCTCAACACCTGCTTTGTGATCAGCCGAATGCTCAATTCTGTCTCTCAGGTCAGGGAGGAATATGTCGGAACTTGTTTCTCTCGTCTGCACTACACGCATCCATTACTCACTTCCAGACATGTGACTGGCAAACCCCAATCCCTCAGCATGGGTGATGGTGTGTCACGCACATGCGGCCCAGCACACCCATCTCAGCCTCACATGCTGATGGTCACATCAGCTGTTTTGTAATTACTCTCTGGCAGGCAGTTTTTGTTGTTGTTGTAAGATTCAGCTTAGGATGACCTTGATACAAAAAAGCACACCAAAAAAGTTTTGCTTCTTCCTCCCAGCCATCTTCCCTAAAGCAGCTCGGCTTTGTTGTATCAAAGGCGAGTTTTTGCTTCCTGACAAGAAACCCCTTTGGATCTGTGAAGTCAAAACAGAGCAAAAACAGACGTCTGTGCCTTTAATGAGCGCGGATATCACATCACCGCGAGCTGAGCGCTGTACCCGTAGGGAGGAAAAGAAAAAGGTGGAGTGAGATGCATGCTGGGGGTAGTCGAGCGGGATAACCGTGTGTGTGTGTGTGTGTATGTATGTGTGTGTGTGTGTGTGTGTGTGTGTGTGTGTGTGTGTGTGTGTGTGTGTGTGTGTGTGTGTGTGTGTGTGCCGTCTGTGGGCCTCTTAATTTGGAGAAATGACAGGCGAGATCCAGATTCACCCCGCCTCCGTTCACAGTATCAGCCTGGGCAGGATTATCACATTACTGACAGGATTCCCTTTCCATACAAGGTAACGCGTTTCATCCATGAAATAGAGACAGATCTAATCAACATGAAGCTGCTCTCTGAAATGAGCTTATTATCCATTTTCAGACATGAGGAATTAATTGATTCAATCTCATTGAAGATGACCTACGATCCAATCTGGTGCTTTTGACTGAGGGCGAAATATCTTGACGTTTAACTGCAGCTAGCGTCCCTTCGCTTAGCATGTTAGGAACTCAAGGGTTCTCAGCAAGAACATGCAAATCATACAAACGTGACAGATGCAGTAGGTAAAAGAGTCTCGGAAGTGGTTTTACCTGTGTTTCTCCAGCTCGTTGTGCGACGATCTGTGAAGACAAAAGAGACAGAGGAGTGTCAAAATATTGTCAAAATACTACACACACTCAAATCACATGACAATGCCGTAAATAATCCCAAATAGAGAGGCATGGTTACGAACAGTTTTTCTCTAAATGTAAGACACATGAAAGCAAGCTGAATGGAAGAAATGCAGAATCACAGCACATCTGAGAAACACAAGGAAAAATGTGTCAAGACATCAAAGGATAGTGTTGATTCCTTTCTGCTTTTGCTTTTCTGCCTACATGTGGCTTTAGGACTTTTGAATGGTTGAGTTGCTTTAAAAATCAGTTTTACAGAAAACATACAAGTATTATATTTATTATAATAATGATAATACTCCAAAACAGGCCTCAAGCAAGCAACGCAAAGGCTTGATCATATATTCTGGGAATAGACATCCATGACAAGTGTGAAAAAATGGAGTTGAGTTTAAAAAAGAAAAAATTCCATGTCTGTGTGACGTCTGTCAGAAAGTGTGCAGCAGAGAGCAGAAATGCTCCCTGAGAGAGAGAGAGAGAGAGAGAGAGAGAGAGAGAGCCTCCCCCTGCCCCGCTCTCACATGCATACAAACAGCATGCTCGCACTGCTGTTGTTGCTGCACTCGGGCTGAAAAGCAGCGTGGACGCGGTATGAAAACACACTCAGGCGTCTGGAGGCAGAGACGCTGCAGAATTCCTCAGCGTGTGGGTTATTCCCCTGTCGCGATGTGCAGCGAGGGCACTGCAGTCCATCTGAAACAGGCTCTCTGTTCATGAGGCCGTCATGGATACCGCGGCAATAAAAACAAAACAAAAACAGCAAAAACAAAAGGGCCAGACGGACAACAAGCCTTTTCAGATTTTCTGCTGTTTGAGAGCCCTTGTGCTCGTGAAGCAGTGGTTCCCACAGCTGTGGGAGGCCGAGGCGGCGACACTGCTCACGGCACCGAAAAAGGGGTTACAGTTGACCGTGGAAGTGCTATAATGTGGCGCCTACCCAAAATCCTCCCAAAAGGAGGACAGGATGTTTCACTGCTGCTAATCTGATCTAAAAGGCCGACATCATGGGGGAAGTTGTGCTATTCAAACCTGCACAAATTGGGGAAATGTCCCAGACAAAGCACAGGGCATGACCAGGAAATAATAAAGCAGCTTTCAGAGGAAGGGAATGCACACGGACCTGTAATTACAGCAGGTTAACACACACACTTCTACATGTTATGTAAAAGCATGGTGTGGCATGCAAAGGACTCTGTACTTGTTGACCTTGATGATCAAAGGCCTACATATTAGCCTTATACCACGTTTCTTTATTGGATGTAGAACTACCAAAGCTCATCCCCTTGTCGAGCCCCTTGTGTGTGTCTTCACACATTCACAGGAAGGAATTCAAGGATGCAAAAGAAGTCACTATTTATATTCTTTGGTAAATATATATTATCAAGTGTGACAGAGGTGAAGCAGGAAAACACAAAGCGACCAAAAATCTTTACAAACCGTTTTGTTTTAACAACAGTCTGCGATTAAACAAGGAAACTCCACCAGGGTTTTTTCTTTCTGTGTGCAAAAATAGACTCCCAACCGCCCCCCACATACCCTAAATATTGCATCATTGCAAAACATGTGATTGGTTTCAATTCTGCCGATTTGATCATGATATCAAACGTAACAACAGTTTTTGGTTCGACAAAGCAAACTTTGTGCTTTTTGACAAACAGCCAGCTACTGTTTCACTGAACATAAGTTCAAACATGTTTTTACTTCATTACCCCCTGCATCCTGTTGATGCTTACAAAAACCAGCCAGAGAGCATAAAGGGAATTGGGGAGTTGGCCCTCAGTGCAGTCACAAGAAAAAGGAGGGAAAAGCAGGTCTGGTGCTTGGAGCTTGGTGGGCTGGTGTTTGTCACAGTGTATCGGTGTCTGTTTCAGCCACACCCACCTGTCACAACGCCACACACACCCACACCCACACCAACACGCACGTAAACAATTGTGTTACTATGTCTGAGTCAACGGAATGTTGATGAGTCGGTATTCTCATTCGTGACAAATATAGAAATATTACTTTTGAATTTAAAAAGCCGAACGCCTTAAAAAGGAGTGCAATTACTATGTGATACCACAGGTTAATATTCTGTATGCACGATGATGTAAGTCTTAGACTCACTGCTGAGGAAACTACGGTCACGATGCTTCCCTAAACTAATATTAGCCAATGGGAGAGAGTTTTTTTTCTCCACCAAATCTTAATGTGCAAGTGTTCCTGTGAATAAAACTGCACTGACAAAGACATGTCGTGCACATGTTTCTTGAGAGTTTAACCCTCCCGTTGTCTTGGGGTCAAAATGAACCATGTGCAAATGTATATGTATGTATGTTGATGGGTCTTTTTGACCCCAAGATAATGGGAGGGAAAACATATTCACCACAAATGACCCTAACCCCTTCACTGTTGCACACTTGGCCAAAAAAACTGGTAAAACTTTGTATATAGAGGTCCCCAATTCAGGGCTATAAATCAACAGAAATGTTACCAGGGACTACAGCTGATAGGATTAATCGATCATAGGAAAATGAAACGTCAACTATTTTGATAATCAATTAACTCATGTATGATAGTAAACTCAATATCTTTGGCTTTTGGATTTATCGTTGGAAAAAAACAAGTATTACGCTTTGCATTTTTCACAATTTTTCACAAAACTATTACTACTTAATCAAGAAATAATTTGCAGATTAACCAATAATGAAAACAGTCGGGGTTAGCAGCCCTGTTAGCAGCCTTCCTAATAAACAGGCCTTTTAATTACACAGAGGACAATTACATTTGAACTTGCTGAAGTTGAAATGACCTTTAACAGCTGTCTAACTGGCCTAAAAAGAGCTACAAAGCAAGATATAACCGAAACTGAAACTTAAATCTATTCACTTGTGTAATGTTATTCTGTTTGATTTCATGGCCTTGCAACAAGGTCTATATTAGTTGTAGACACTCGCAGTATGTCATTTAACATCAGACACACACATACAAAACACACCAACCACATGAAAAAAGAAGAAGAAAAAAAAAGGCACAGGTGAAAAAGCACGATAGTCGTGCAGAAACGAAAGGTTACGTGCATGTCGGGTGTGTTTTCTCTCAGCACAGGGAGAGAGGGTGTGTGCGTGCATACGTGCGTCTGTGTGCGTGCTTGTGTGTGTGTGAAAAAGAGAAAGAGTGGGAGCAGCAGAGTTGACAGTGTACGCGTGGCAGTGTTTATTGGAGAGACCAAAACAGAGAGCCCAGCCCAGGCAGCAGCAGCAGCAGCAGCAGCAGAGAGAAGGCAGTGTGCATGAAAACAGCCAAACTGTGTGCGTGCGTGCGCGTGTGTGTGTGTGTGTGTGTGTTTTCTATACTCAAACAAATACAAAAAGCAAGACTTATATTTACCGATTGTTCGGAGTTTTTCCGGAAATTGGCGAGGCTTTCGTTTTCTTACTGGAAAAGTCGCTCCTGTACGGTAAAACAGACGCATAACCGTGTTCTGCCTCTATTGAGCAAACAAAACACATAGAATTGTTAATTTATTGTGGTGTCTGCAAGAATAAATAATCTGAAAAAGCTGTCAATGAGTCATTCGGGGGAAACATGAAATTGCTGTAGAGGCTACGAAACGTGATCGATCCTCAATGTAATCGCTTCCAATAGATCGATATAGTGCTGCACAGCCTTCAGCAAGGTGTATGTTGTAAAGCAATCAACGTTACGTGGTCATTTATGTGTATCTGTCATTATGATACTGGTTCGTATTGTCAATGTCACTCTTGTTTACTCATTTCCCGAAGAGAGAAAATACGAAAACACACCGTATACTGAGTAGATACAACACGTGAGCGGTAGTAGACACATTGCAGACACAGTTAATAAAAAATGACCTACTTTAAATAATAAAACAGAGCTACTCTTTTTCTAGCATATAGGCTATAGGTCCAGTTTTCACCCACCGTCCCATTGTCTGTAGAGTGACATCATACCTGCACTGTGGCACGGCACGTAAAAACTTTACATCAAATAGAAGATTAAGCTAGCTGCCGTCCTAATGCTCTATTCACAAAATAATCACGAGCCTCGAAATCCTGTCAGTTTGTCAATTTAGCTTGAAATACCTCTGTCTCTTCTTTCCAAGTACTCTGCAGCCTCCAGCAGAATTAAAAGAGAATTAAGTTCCATCTCGTTGTTGTCTTGTTATAAAAAATATAAATGATCTTTTCACACAGATGAAGAAGTCATTAAATAATGGAATTAAAAATTGTAAAACTGTTTCACGACGATGTACGAGCGCTGCTATATTCTGATCTGAGTCTTGGTGACTCCAAACTACAGTATCAACAGCACCTAACTAAAACTCAGGAAAGTGAGTGATCGCACGCTCGTCCAATGAGAAAAGCCTGTGGGTAGGTTCGCAAGGTCTGCTTTAGCCTATGAGCAGGCTGAAAACGGGGAGATGCGATTTGATTGGCTTGAGGGGAAAAGTCATCAGGGACATACCCTAGCAACAACCTGGGTTGCCCGCCCCCTCTACAGCTGATTGGTTGGGCACGAAGGCAGGCGGCTTCTGATTGACTGGGATGAATTCCGGGCGTCTGTCATGGTTGAATTTGCGCTATTGATTTGGTTGCCAAGTTTAATAACTTCTCCAAAGTATGCGTTTGGATATGGACCGTATAGTACACTACATTCAACGGTCATTTAGTCAATAAGGCTATGTTGTAAACATCAGCTATTTCCCATAGAGTGTGTGACATGGCAATATTACTCAAAGCGTTTGTGTGCTGTGTTAATTTCCTGTCCAAGTCATTATGAAAGCCCTGTATGAGGCTGCAGAAACTGAATTGGCATATGACTCCTGAAGAAATAAAGTGACTGAGCTGCAGTGTTAACTGCATGTTGTTTTTGAGAGAACATGCAAAGTTGAATACACATTTTCCTTGAGAAGTATATATATATTATCACCCTCTTTTAGAAAAGCAGTTTGAATAGAGGACATATTAATGACAACTCTATCTTTTTTGAGTTCTAAACTTCATCAGATGTAAGGCCATTTTCAGTCTTAAACAGAATAACAGATACATCTGCAGTAATGGCTGCCTCTTACAAGTAAACCTTATGTTCTTCCTGTGACACAGTTAGAGCTGTAGCAATTGGTTGACTGACAGAAAGTTAATCTCACACATTTTTTTGTAATTAATTAATTCTTGATGTAAAGTAAGAATTATATAATGTCAAACATTTTCAAAATATAGTTACAGTTGGTGCTACAAAACAATTTGAATAAGTCCAGAATTGATGATGCCAGTTTTTTTTTAACTATTTTCTGACGTTTCATAAACCAAACTATTAGAAGTGAATCACGAGATGAATTGATAATGTAAATGATAGTAAGTTGTTGCTCTAGACACAATTGTGATGCAGGTCATTTCAAATAGTAGATTCCAACAGAATAAAGTTGTACTATTCTTGCAGCTGAATGACTGAAACTTTGCAAGAACAGTATAAGAGTTATGAATGCCTCTGGATGGCAGGCAGTTTATTTTGCTCGCAGCCAGATTTGTTTGTGCCTCAGATCATTTGAGTACATTCTGAAGAAATCACAAAAGCGTAGTGATAAGGGAAGACACTTTTAGTGTGAACGATGAGATACAATAAAAAGGCCATGGAGGATCAGAGCCACAAACTTTATTTTTGTTGTACTTACTTGGTAACAAGTGTCACATGGGATCCTCATGGGGCCTAGACTGCAGACGGTTCATCATAGATTGCAAGAATTCATACGGCACACATTGCTGGTTAATTATGTTGCTGTCAGCGATTGTACATAAAAATCCTAAAATGTGTAAAGCTGTGAATAATTGCCACTTGCAGCCAGGTGTTTCTACTATTTTGTTTACCCTTATTGATATCATTTGGTTGAGTAGAATATAAGAAACACCTCCCCCTGTTTAAAAACAATTCTTATCATTTGCATTTCTTCTTTATTTGTATATATATTATTTGTTATTTTGCAAGTCTTTTTACGTTCTGAATGAACAAAAAGTCTCTCTCTCTCTCTCTCTCTCTCTCTCTCTCTCTCTCTCTCTCTCTCTCTCTCTATATATATATATATATATATATATATATATATATATATATATATAAATATAAACCCAGGCCACTGCAGCAATGCTCCAGTCTAACTAATAAACACTCTTGAGCTATACAGGGGCAACTCACACCTCTCACTCTAACCAACAACACCATTCATCCACAAACTGCAGCCACCAAAATGACCATAAAGTTGAGTCGATACCTTTTTAAAACAGAGCATTATAAATGTCATAAAGATAGGCCTTATTGCAGGGCTGTTGTATTATACTGCATTGGCTAGGTGTACCAAATAAACTGGCAACTAAGTGTAAATGTTAAACATTTATACAAGACATTCAGGATACAGGTGATTGAGGACAATTCAACATTTACAGAAGTTGTCAATTATTTTTGGCCCACCCAGCTGAAGCCATGCAGAAACCACATTCAGCTGCAAATGAAACTGTATATGTATACAAATGTATTTTATTTCCTGTTTCTTGATTAATGATCTCTCCTCCCATGCAATTTCAATTCCCTATATACAGATCAGAATAGGGGAGCTATTTTTATGTAGCTTTTTTTTTTTGTATCACTAATCTTCATACAATTGTTTATTTATGAGGAGGTTTGATAGCTTTTCACAGGAGAGTATTGTTTCCTGTCCTGCATTCCTCATGGTGATATGAAGACACTGTAAACAAGAGACCAAATAAGCCTCACTACATACTTTTTTGAAACAGTGCAGCCGATCTACAGCCATAAAATATAACCCAGTCACATAAAGTATAACTAAGCTATTGCATTTTCTCTGGTTAAGCCTGATGCAGTTTTTGGCCTAAACCTGATGACTATTTCTGGGGTAATTAAAGACATGTTAGGCAACTTACACACTTCTTATCATATGCCCACATATGCCGTGACGTCGGTTCACTCTGCCAATGAACTTGTTTAAAATTGCAGGAGACCACAGGTTTATGAAGTGACATGGGCTGTTTGTCTCTTCAGGTTTTGTTGTGCCAGTATTTGTTTGACCTCACTTGAGGTCAATGCAATCAAGCAAATGCCCGAGAGAAACTTGACCTTGACCCTTTTATGTAAGCAAGCATTCATCATCTTGTGCAAGTTATTATGTCTGAGGCTTTTGGCAATTATAGTGCATAGCTTTTGACGTCTTGTTTCCTCTCTTAGCAAACTGGACTTTTCTACAAAGATGTGGCTTTTTGCTGCTACATTCAATACAATTATTCTGTGCCATAGTTTTTACAATTATCTGAGTTACAGAGGGATTATTTTAGCCAATAATCTTTATTTAAAAATAAAGATTATTATGATTGATGAATGCTGATTAAGACCACATGAAGGAAAACCCCAAACTTTCTGTTCATTCAGAACATAAAAAAACTTGTAAAATAACATCTGGTTTTGTAAAATTCATGTTAACCTACTTGAACGTTTTTGATTTCAGCCTGTATCACATATACACTGTCATGTAAAAAAAACACTGACAATCATTTCCTGAACTTAATATCAGTTGCCTGGTATCTATTTTAATGGCTATGCTATCCATCATCATCATCATGCATGAATCATTGTTTTCTATTGATACATTTCCTACAACTGACAAAATATATGTGCAGACTAATATAATCTCATAAACCTTCCTGGTGCTGTGTGATTAGCAATATAACCTTATGCTATTTCATTTAAATATGGTCAAAATAGTCGTCGTGCCAAAGGGCACACGCAATGACAACAAGTTGTACTCTAAGTGCTCGTTACAGTACAGAAATTCAACCATTCTTTTGCATCGTATGAAAGGAAATAGCCTTTGTCCCTGCTGCTGCATGTTTCTATTTATAGATTTATCATCTGCATGCTCTCTGATCATAGTGGCTCCGGCCTTGCATTGCTCAATGCCTCAGGCCTGTCAGCCAAATGACTACTCTCTCCACCCTTTTTTTGTTTTTCTCCATCCATCGCTACATCTTAGACAAACATCTCCATCCTGTTCATCCCACCGGTAAGCAGCTGACCAAATCTAAGCAGTGAATAAGGACATTATAACTCTTTGTGTGTGTGTGTGTGTGTGTGTGTGTGTGTGTGTGTGTGTGTGTGTGTGTGTGTGTGTGTGTGTGTGTGTGTGTGTGTGTGTGTGGGGGGGGGGGGCATTATCAAAGAGCTTTTGATAATGCTTTTAATATTGGAATTTACGTTATATTACTATTTGCTTAATTGTGAGCATAATAACATTTTGTTATTTTTAGAAACTGTGAGTTTCACTGATTAATTATTTCTGAGTCAACTGAAACTACAGGCTTCTTCATTGTGGTCTTTTTATATATTATTGTTTTGGTTAATAAATGGTTGTTATTTTTAAGAATAAAAGAGAAAGACAAGTATATTCTCCAATGTGCAGTTCAGCCATAGTATGCATCCTCCATTGAAGGGAAATGAACATGTAAGGTTTAATTTGCCTGCTTTGGTTTCCAAGTTTAGGCACAACTGAGGAACAAAACATCAGCAACATGTGCTTTCTGTTTTCTGGCTTCCTGCGCGACAGTAGGCGGTCTCAAAGTGATAATACCCTAATCAAAGTGATGTTCTCAGGAAATAACCCAAATACGTTCAATGTGTGACTGGAGGGTGGTTTCTTTCGACACAAGATTATTCTGTCAATCAATACAGTAAATAAATTGGAGATTGTGAAGCCTTTTAATCCTAAAAGACAATAGTCTGTTGCTCTGGAGGCAGGACAGACAAGACAAGCCAGTTCGTGTTGGACTCCTCCTTAACCACGATGAGGTCTTTCATGTGAATATTGTGAGATTAATTTAACCTATTTTATTAAACCCAGATATATATTAAATGTTTGTGTCCATGCATGTGGACACTCACAGCTCTGTTGTTGTTTATCAAGAAAGCTAATAGAGACGAGGCGAGAGAGCTTGGGGGAGTTGGGGAGTTGTTCATCTTGTCAACACTTCTGTTTATTCACTACTGTCTTCCCATATGCAAACACCTTCCACTTCTTAAGGCCAAAGGTCAGTAACTGTAGTATGCTTTCCACCATTTTTGTTCCACATGTAATCACAATTAGGCCTATTAACGCCAGTGTAACTAGGACTATAGTCCAAGGGCACATTTTGCACTTTCTGTCAACAGGACCAGATTATTGTTAAAGGGATAAAAGCTTTTGAAAAAAATACAAATGAAGCCATACAGGTCCTGTAGGCGTAAATAGATGCTAAAACCCTGAGCTGATAGAGTTAAAGCCTATTACAAGGCTCAGATCAGAAAAACAGTATTCATGCCTATACTGAACAAAGGTCATGACGCATTAGTGTGAGAACGCTCTGATTGGCTTCGAGCAGCATGTCATGTTGACAGTGCTAAAAAGGTGCTTGTGCTTGTGTGATTTCACACCTGAAATTCACAATTTTCCATTCAGCTCTAGCTTTATGCAATACACCACATGGTTTGTGTAGTAGGTACTTGCACATAGAACAATTACAGGTCTCATCATCCCCCAGAGCCTATTCAGGAACATCCTGTGTGTGTCATAGATGGTGACGTATCTCCAGAGAAATACCAAAGAGTTAACTGTCTGGAATTGTTACTAAAGGGCAAGGTGGGGCGTGTACACATCAGGGATTTAGTCAATACAAATCAAGTGTTTGTTACAAATTTTGTACCAAGAAAACAGAGAAAATTCCTCAGCTCGATTTTTCTGTAAGAGAGAACAAACGTTTCTGCACCTGCAAGAACAAAGAGAGTACTCTACATTTGCAGAACTCTATGTTGCATCATGTTATTATGATTCTAAGGCAGGGCGCTCTCATGGTATAGCTGGCAGCTTGCGTCACATAACGAAACCTCTGAAAGACTCATCTCAACCCTGCTTGAAACCTTTGATGTTGCCAGGCTTCAAACCTCAGTTTGTGGGCTTTTGTTTGTTTGTTTCAGCCAGAATATCTCAGAGGTATAGGGCAGTCCTCCCCCCCACACACACAGACACACGGTCGTGCATCCAGTCTAGACATTTTCCTTCCACAATCATCATTTTCGATCTTTATGTTTATGTTTTGAAGCAACATTGTGTCCCCATGTTTGGGGAGGACCTGTCTGGTGGCTTCAGAAGGCCATAGGCCTTTTTAATTTAGGATTTTAACAACCAGCTTCTACGTGATGCCACGTCTGTATGAGTCATATCTAATACAGCCATCCCAATCTAAGCATTGTGAGGAGCATGGGATGTATGTATTCTTAGGTCACACTTGTTTGTTTTCAAGGGCAGGTAAGGATAGAAAAAAGAATGTTAATAAATGATAGTTAAAAGAAGTTACTCCTTTATTTAATTTAAAGCATCTTTCGTTCTCCACTCGGCTCTCAACATGCAGGCGGCTGGCAGCTAACGGTGATAACAGCATGAACAGTCATTCTGTCATCAGCCACTCTACTTTCTTTTTGATATCATGATTTTGGAGACAATCACATTTTTCTTTTACCATATTATTTGCTCTCCCAATTTGCATATAGCTGATTTGCCATATATTAAACACTCTGTTAGTAATTTAATTGTCACCCTGGCAGTAATGTGTTCTGGATCTGTACACATGTCTGAAGACCATCTAAAAGTAGTTTTCTTCCCACTCCACCCATGCATTCTCCCCTCTGTGTCCCCTCCCTATCTTGTACCAACAGAGTTGACGTCTGTTCACACATGGAACTTTTTGTCTCTACTATGCAGTTTCAGTCTCGTGGTCCAAAACCTTTTTTGTGGCACTAGCGGAAGCACCTGGACTGTTTTCTGGGTCTGGCACTGGTCACCTGGACACTCTCCAGGTTCTTGGGTTCCTCAGTTGCTCTGCGTTGCTGGCATGGGTACTGCAGTGGAATGGCAGTCACTTGGTCCTCCCTCTCTTGTGCTTGATTCCACATGACAACACCATGTTGTTGTGGCATATGTCCTCCATGGGACCAGGAACTCATGTGATATTAAAGCATGAGTGCACATAAGGCGGCTGCCCTCATATATCTGGTTGAGAATTGTGGTGAATTTGTCAAAGAAAATCCATGACAAAAACCCTGTTCATAGCATGCTTTGTTTCACTCATTTTTTTTATTTTAATGTTAGTGCTGAATAACTAGTTAGTCCTACGAGGCTGAAACACAGACACCAACACTAATAAAAAGCCATACAGCCACTGAAACTCAAGGAAGGGGGGGGGCGGGGGGGGGGGGGGGGGTGTTTGCATGGGAGGTTGAATGGGCTCAAATAAAACAACCATATCAGTGACCATGGCAACTGTCGAACTTAAGCTAATTCATACACTCAAACAGCGGGTCTCTAACAACAAACATCCTCCATGTAAATATGCAAGCCAGGCCTATCTTCACTTGTGGGTGGGCAGCGGAGAACGGTGGTGACAGACCACCCACCAATGGATGTGATTCTCTTCTGATAATGGATGAATATTAGAAAATGAACGCGGCCTCGAGACGAAACATGAAGATGAACTGAAGGACCTGTCCTCTGTTTCAGACCGGAGTCTGATACCCCACTGAGAATCCTTGTCAGGATGTCTGGATTTACAAATCCCCGGTGTGCCATTGCCTCTCACCTTTGTGACTTGTTTACGGTGCATTTCCGTGCATTCAGTGGGAGTGACACTCCACCCAAAATGTGACTTTTGAGTTATCACCCCCTGTAGGGTTGAAATGTGGCTATAAAGGTTTATAGTTTTTCTTAGAAAACAGCCACAGTAGATTTAAACTGAAAAAAAACACATAGATAAAACATGAATAAATTGTTTGACATTTTGGGAATACTAATTAACTTAGCCAGGAGTTTGATGAGAAGATCGATACCAGTCACACATGAGAGTGGTATCCATCTTCTTATCGAGGCAAAATTAGCTATTAATCCACAGAAACATCTTGAACCACTTCTGCAGCATAAGCCACTTTTAAACGATCAATATTTAGCCTACTTGCCAAAACATAGGTAAATATGCTACGTCATCAATACATTAAAGATATTAAACTTTACAAAGCAGTCATCACACCAAAATAAACGCTTATTGAAACATTCATATGTAGCCCATATTTTACAGAAATGTCAGTGTTTATAAACTTTGGAAAAACATTAAAGCACATGTGCCCCACTAATAATGAGTTTCATGTGTGAGGGAATACCTGCATTGCTGAAATGTCTAGCTTAAGCTTTCATCAGCTAACTCACAAGTGCTCAAAGGGCGAGGCGGGGACACATGTCAGAGACGACAGGCCACTGCAATTACTTCCATCAACATTTGTTTTTGTGATTAGGTTACATGTTTATGCTCTTCATATGCTTGCACGCACACTTGCATTGTGAGTGGGCTGTACATGTATTTATGTGTGAGTTTGGGAGTCTGTCTACATTATTTTGCCCATCTGGCATTTTGGGCCCACAGCTGCAAGGTACAGTGTTTGGCTCATATCCTCTGCTGAGCTGGCAGTGGACGGTGTTAAAGTGTCCGGCTCTCTTCCTGCTGTACTCTTCCACTGCTTCATTTTCTTCACACACAACTTCAGTGGTGTGTTTTCTTGCTTGTGTGGTTTTGGGGATGGGTCTCTGTGAGTAATGGTCTAATACTGAATGTGAAGATTTATATGCCAGGCCCTCCTCTCTACAAAAATAAACCATCTTTCTTTTCTCCATACACATGCTGAGGCCCCCCGACAGGTGGCCTCCCCATGGGCCATGACAGGTAATTACCCCCAGGTGCTGTGTGTGTGTATATGTACATAAAAAAACAGCACTGGCAATGAGGGCAGGGCTGCGGGGGCATGGAGGGCTAATCCAAACCTGGTAGTATTAGTGTCACCTTAAAGACCACCGCTGCTTTGACTCAGTGCAGGCAGTCGCTGGTTAATTCATGTTACACATCAGCAATTGTCAAGAGCAGCAGGAGGGAAACATATTCTGCAATTAAGCAATGTCTTCATCATACAACAATAGGCAGAACCACAGATATGTCTGGCTTTGTGAAAAGGATAACAATGAACCTCCAGGGGTTTTTTTAAGGGGGAACCGAACGAGCAACACAAGAGGAAACATGATAACACATTTTTACTTGTCTACGTGTACAGAGATCAGTAGGACAGCAGTGATGAGCAGGATCCACAACATTTGTTATCGTTCAAGGTTCTTAAGACATGACCAAAACCAAAGTGCTCTTGCAGTCCACTTATTCATCATTTTTAGGGGAGGAAAGTGGAGCAGTGAAGTTATAAGTCAGTACGGCTTTGTGATGGCTGCTAGCCTCTGCAGACAGAGCGAATGGTCCACAAACGCACAGCTGTTTCTAATCGGTAACTCAGCACCAATGGCTGACCTACATTCTGGTGCTTGCAGGTCTTTGAACCCGTGGCCCTGCCAGACTCAGCCATGGGGGAAGGTAGAGAGGATGAGGGAGAAAAACAAGAGGCAGGAGAGGCTGGAGTCAGGAGGGGTAAAAGAAAAAAACAGGAGGAAACAAAGATGAGAGGAAAAAACAACTTTTTTGCTTTTTTATGTTATAATGGATTGTGCAGGTATAGGTTTAACACAGGTTGCATGGTGTGCATTCAAGTTTAATGATAGAGTATGTCAGAAGGCCAGAGCCCTGTGCGTGCCTACAAATGTTTCCTCAGCCCCAAAGTACAGCTGTGCACACCTAAAAAAAAAAAAAAGGGGGGGAAAGAACTCATAAAAACATCCTGACCGTCAATTTTCTGCTCCTCTAGGATGGACTTGTTACGCATGGAAAATCCTCATTTTCAAAATTGCTTTTCTTTGTCAACACCCTGCTGTCTATCAAACTTTCATAAAGTTATGCTCTCTGCATCTGAATGACTGCCCCCTTTCATTAAGGCTGGAGTGCATCTAGCTAGCATTCCTTGCATGCAGAGGAGGGGTACAGCCGAGTGCCAGGGGTCCCCTGGTAATGACTCATGGCAAAGATCCCTATTCACTCCCACTTGCAAACAGGACGCTTCCCTCGGTCATGCAGAGAGAGCAAGTGAGTGGGGGTGGGAGTGTTGTATGGTAGAAAGAGCAAAAGAGAGTGGAAGAAAAAAAATGCTGCAAAAACAAAAACCGTTAGCTTTAACATTTACGCACACTCTGCTTCGGAGAGAGGAAGGAACTGGAAGTGGGTCACTGTGTCTCAGGACTGCTGAAAAAAAGAAAGAAAATAGAAAGCACGAGAGCGGGAGAAAGGGAAAACTGAGAAAGAGTCAGTGGAGTCAGCAACAAATTCACTGGATTGAAATGTTCAATGACAAATGTGCAAGGAAGGGAGAAGAAGGCCAAGTTTAGGCGCCGGATTACTTGAGAAAAGTTTTACTGTGAGTCAGAATGAGAAAAGATAACACTAGTGGTGTTTGCAAAAGCGTTTCTCCCCACAGGCTTTCATCTTGTGTCCCCAAAAGCAGGTGTGACACAGAAAAGTGCAAGCCTCAAAATAATTTAGAAATTTAGCACAAAGACGGCATGTTTCAATATCAGTCAGTCACCATATTGAAAGTTTCTCCCCAGTCTATTTTCTCACCAGACGTCATGGAAATACAACAAACAAAATGCATGTTCTTCTCTTTTTGCATATTTAAGTGCTGCAGCGCTATTAAAATATGGCTGCAGCAGTAAGCATTTCACTCAAATAAGACATGCAGACACATTGCAGACATGCACTGGGAACCAGCTTTTCTGCTTGAGCTGGAGTTTCCTCTGCTGACTGTGTCAGTCAGTGGTGCAACGCAGTCTGGTACACTTGATGTCCTGCTCGTGCTTCTCTGTTCCTCTCTGGGCGCTGATGGTTCTCTGGGCTCCTCTTGTTTTTGTGACCGACTGAAACAAAAGCCTTATGTTAGTAGCAGCACGGGTAAACACTGAAGAAAGACATCAAGGCCTTGTGAAGGGAGGGGAATCGACAATTGGGTCAAGGGAGGAACTGTATTGATATGGAGGCCCATTTTTTACTTACCAGCATTCATGCTTTTTCCTTCTCTGTTTGCATATGCACATCTTTCAATTCCCTTCCCCCGTTCTTTACTTTTCCAAACAAACATATAGGCCACATGTTTTCTCTCTCATTACTCTTTACTGTTGGTGGTTATTAATTTCTCCTGCCTTTTTTATTACATTTTTGAATATTTTAATACATCTGACGTCTGTGTCCGTGGTACATAAGAGAAATAACACAAGCTTACTTAGGGGTGCGCATGGCTCTGAATTTAATCCTTTTAAACCTGCAAGTAATATCACAACCCAAGTCTCCGGATTAAAATATACAACATTTTGTTTGTGTTCTTTGGTCACGATACTCTGATATGAAGCTTTGGATTTCAGGCAGCAGTGTGAGGTAACCTGATGCAAAGTCCTCTCATATGATGTTTTGGATGTTTCACTCAACAGCATGATAATCATGTTCGATAGCATGCGCTTGTGTGTGTGTGTGTGTGTGTGTGTGTGTGTGTGTGTGTGTGTGTGTGTGTGTGTGTGTGTGTGTGTGTGTGTGTGTGTATGAAAAGGTCTCCACTACCCTCATTAAGTTAACTATGGATGGATGACTTGCCAGGACTTGTCATGAACCACTCTTTGGCCTGTGGTTCCAGACTGTGTGTGTGTGTGTGTGCGCGCGTGTGATGAGGGGGGTGAGGTCTGTCAGTTTAATCCGCTGTCAAAGAGAGGAACAGGAAAGCAGGGCAGCAAAACAGCCTGTCAGTCATGTGTGCTTTTTGTGAAAACCACGTTTGTCTCATACATTAAGTTTGCATCAACTGTTTCAACATGGAAACAGTACTTTCATGCAAGAAAAGAAAACATAGGATATACAAATGTTAGATCAGGAAGCTGTTTGTGTCTGTGAAAAGTTTGTGCCCAAACAGCAGATCTTTACTGCCAGCTCATGATTTAGCAGAGTCAGGGTGTGCTCTCTTTCCATATTGTGATAGTGACTCACATTAATACAACTGCGGTGCTTCTGTAGAACCAAATACAGCTCATAGATTGGGCACACCTCAGCATAAACACGTCTCCCACTGAATATCGCATGATGTCTACTCATATGAGACGACCTGAGGATGCATCATAGAGTATAATGTTGTGAAGCAATAATAAGGCCTGCTGTGTCTGTGTATTGACATAAAGGTCTATCGTTGTTTTTTTTGTGTGTTTGGTTTGCGTGTGGTTTGTAGGGCTGTATCGTGGCACATATTGACAAATGTTTGTAGCCGGATTAGTTCTGTGAGTGATCCTTCAACAAACATCACAGAAATTGTTTTGTGTATCTGTCTCCTTGTAGTTCTGTTTGACAGCTGTAGTATATTAGCACAGGGACAGCTGATTTACAATGCTGATGAGAACACACTGCAGTCATACTTCAAACAAAGAGGTTAAGCTGACTTAACCAGTGACAGCTGGTGGAGGATCTTCTAATCTAGGGGGTACATCAAGGTCTTGTGCTGGATGTCAGGTATCATAGCAGGCAGGTACTAAATTGATGGGATAAGTGATGACGAAGTACTGCTCGTATGGGCCTTGACAAGTTATAAAATCTCCTGAAAACTATGTATCAAATGTTAGGTATTTCCTTATCACATTAGATATTTAAAGCAATGACCAAAGATATAATTATACATAATTAAGAGTTAAGCACTCAAAAGAATTACTAATCTGCTTCATCATGACTGTGTAGGTGTGGTTGTTTGATTGACAGTGGCATCTCCCTGGCAACAAAGACAACAAAAACCGAAACAAAAAGGTCAGATTATGATTGCTACGTCATATTTGAAATGCCAATGTCCAAAGTTCCCCAAATGGAATGAAAAGGGAGTGTCTATGTACACTACTTTCTGCTGACAATATCACAATGTATAAATGTGAACAAAATGGCAGTCCTGCAACACTATACGTCTTTCAGTGAAGACATAAAATGATGAAGATTCAAATGTGTTGGACATCTCAATTTACTGCTCACAACATATAATAACTATTAAGTGTCTATTATATAGGGCAGGGGTCCTCATCCATTTTGACTTGTGACTCCTTAAAAGGAAACAAAAGTCTACCTATGAACCTGCATCAGAGGTCATGGACATGGAGTGGTCAACGTGAGTATAGTGAACTGTCTGAGGTAGTTTAATTTAAATGGTTTTAGCCTGAAAGAAGTACAGGACTATTACACAAGATAGCCTTATTCGTATATTCAATTCTGATTGGTGCTTAGATGTGACATCATCTCTGTTTACTCCACTTCAAATCATTAAGAGGATGACAGGCAAATACAAATGTAGAAATGTGAAGACCAGTATTGTTTTGAGTTTGGCACAAGATAATATTTGTATTCTTGTAGGACCCTGTTTCTAATAAGAAGACACTGATTAAGAAAACTGTTTTTTGGGCATATTACATAGGAAAACAAGAACAGAGGATGTTGAGTTGTTTACAGTAAAATTGTCTGACTTTTATCTATAGGACTCTGGCTAGCCGTCTTAGTAAATAGAGAACGTGTGGCTTTGCATGTTTTTGAGTCAAATGCGGTGAAAATTAGGGCCTTCAAAGGGGCCAAGCAAGAAGCAACATAAAGAGAATAGGAGGCTAGTTGCTTGTGGAAAATTCAAATATTACGGTTTCAGAAATGTTATCACAGGCACATAGAGAAAAAGATGAACATAAGTGGCTGTAATTTAACATGCAGGTAAACAAAAAGCTTGGTGCTCCTCAAGTATGTGGATTTTTTTCTCTCCCCTTCAGGGACCCATCATCGTGCACTGTGTTGTCATTTACAGTGGCATTTTTAAATGTCACATGTCCACGAGACACAGGATGTGACTTGACAATGTGGTAAGTGCAAGCAGATGCATGTTGTTTTTGCAGCACACGACCACTTTGCATTTCCCAGCATTAGCAAATTATTAAGCTTGGGTTGGTTAATTTGCAGACTATCTGTTGGGCATTTCGAGAGAAAAAGGAAGTTTAAAGTTGCATGATTTGTGCTTTCCAGAGTGGCAATATTGTGAAAACGTATGACTTGCTATTTGATGAGCAGGTTTCAAAATAACAAAGCAACCATGTAACCACAAGAAAACATTACTCTTATAAGGGCTTTATTTTTGACAACTGTGTCAATGTCGATCTCCTGGTTTTGGGTCCGGGCTGCATCTAATCTCTCACAAAACAACCTGTGTTGGGTCGTCCCCCATGCTATCATAAAGCATCCATTGTGTGTGCTGTTAGAAAGACTGTCAGCTGCATGACAGTGGAAATGTCTGTACAAGCACCTACAATGTTGATTGTACAATGGAGATTTCATCAGAAGTTGTAACGAATAGGGAACAAACTAATATGTGTTGTATTGTACACCCAAACAAATTATTTTCAGCTTCTGAAAGTCGGTTTTCTGATAAATCACTCTGGGCCAGGAAATTATGATCATAAAGTAATTAGCAGGAGTAAATCACATGTTTAACCTCACCATGGAGAATAAAACCAAACATGGAGTGAGTTTCATTTTTACTTTCCTCTAAACCTTGTGTACTCCCAAGAGGTTCTGTTTCCAACACAAGTTTATCAAGTCTCGCTTTTCCTCATGTGAGCTGTTGACAAGCCTCGTGTGACAGAAACTTCTGATATACATCTAGCTGGTCTGAATAAACAAGTTCTTAATTTAGAAGATACAATGCACACTGAAATTTGATTTATATACCACAGCAAGGTGCATTTATTTTCACTAAAAATAAAACACAACTTCACCCACCCATTTATTATGGCTTTGTTGTTTGTTTGTGTGTGTGGGAGTACACATACAGTTACATGTGCTAAGAGGAGTCAACGGAAGGGTGTTTTGTCACATTGTGTCATTATGTGGTGACCAAACATCTTCTTTTTAATCCAGTGGAAAATTACAGTAAATCCGGGTACAGTATTAAGTTATGTGGGGAAAGTTTTTAGAAGTTTAGGTATTCAAGATTGTCAGCATTCATCTCTTATTCCTCACATGAAAAACATATTGATCTATTTTATTGTAGTAGTATAAAAATTGAAACGTAAGTGTATTGAAAAGCTATAAAAGGTTAATTTATTTGATCTCCTTTTTTAAATTTTTTTTTACAAACTTGTTTCATCTGTCTCAGCTTTTTTGCTATCTTTCTCCCATTTGAGCCCTTCACTGCTTTAGTGTAGAGAGACCATCAGTTGAGAATAATGATTCTTCATAAATTCCTTTCTGCGTGCGTCTCATTGACATTGAACTTGTTGTGGTTGCCAACTAATTAACAACCGTGTAGCTGCTTTAACACAATACCTCTAACACACCCTGTTAATTAGTACTAACTTTAATCCAGATGGTACAATGGGTTTACACTCAAATACACAACCAATACTGGTGAGCAAGAGCTCAAACTTGTATTTCACAGAGAGGATTTTCATCCACAGGTATGAAATATGGGGAAGACAATAGGTGGGGCGGTGGAAATACTTCAGAGTTCCTTGTTCCCCTTTTGTGCCAAGAGAGAGAGGAGGACATTTCTTAAACTTAAACTGTAACTATTTGTCTTAATGAGCTGAAGTCTTATTTCGTTTATACTCCAGGTCATTCGAACGACTTCAGGGCCCAAATGCAAGAAATTATAAAAAATGCAAAATCCTGGAGTCTGCTGCCCTCTAGTGACTGACAGACACAAACTGTCATTGACGTACCTGCAGGTTTTGGCTATGATGTAGATCAAGAGACATGACAGTCAATATGATATGAAAACTGATCATCTTACCAAAACATTTATTGATGTTATATATGTTTCATTTTGCGAGGAATGTTTCCTTTAAATTAACCAGCTTGCAAGATCTGCAACAGGCAGAAGTGGAAAGTACATTTAGACTTTTTCAAGTGTAGTTTTGAGGTTTTTGTTCTTTAATCATCTTAATTTGATGATACTGTTGACTCTATAGCCTGCATTAATTTGACAGCTATAATGATACTGGACTTGACAGATACAATGTTTACTAACAAAACAATAATGATCTTGCAGTAACATCAACATGCTCTATAATATACAATAATATAATACTCTGTAATGGCATAAGAAGTAACCCAGCACAATTGACTAGCTTTACTAACCTAACCTTCTTTTTTAAATGATATATTATGGCTCTGTTTCTCTACAATAGCAAGAATGCACAGGTGTTTGGGCGTTAATGCTCAGCAGTAGTTAATAGAGCAACAGTGGAGCAGTGTGTGACTGAAGCCTCGTGGAGGAGCCTGTGTGCGGCTGTTGCTGGGAGCTCCGGCCAATCAAAGCCGCAGCGCTCCCATACAAGTACTTTAGGGGCTGGAGAAGCATGACATCATGCACAGCTCCGACCCTCACTGCGAACACAAAGCGTAAAACATCTTTATTGCACTACTGCAGACTGCAGTCGACGACAGAATCGTCTGCACGGCGATACCCCGCGGTTTCCATCCATAAAATACACCGGAAATCTGGCCCGGGGACTCCGGAGGGTGCTGCGGAGTCTGGGAGGGGCGTCCGTCCGTCCGGGCAATGGCGGACTGGGAGGCCGCCGTGTCTGTGGAGTGGGACAGCAGTGATGGGGGCTTAGCAGAATAACATCCCACTTCTGCATTTGCATTTTCTCTGTTTAGCTTGGTATTCAGCTCTCGCCATGGATCCAGAGAAAACGTTGACATTCTGCCTCGGGCTGAAGGCTGAGGAGGTAATGCACTGCACAGCCTTCCTTTGACATAAACATTGCTGCCAACAGCTGGGCTTTACTTATTCTGCAGAGCAACATGCTTCCCGTGGTCTGCGTTGCTGTTGTTGTTGACAAACAGTGGCCTCAACTTGTTTGCTAACCATCTGTCTTGTCATTGCTTCATCTTCAGTTGTTGTACCTTTTCCTTTTGACATATTTCTCGAGGACAAAGGGTGCATTTGTTGCATCATTACTGCAAATGTTTTGCAGTAATGATGAAGTCAGGCAGGTGTGGTTTATATTGGGATTGTTGGTGGTCAATGGAAGTCTGTGATGCTGTAGTTAATGCACAACAGTTGATTATAAGTTTCAGAAGCATGGGCCCTCTAATGCACAACAAAATGTCCTGAGTATTATGAGGATATGTGACAAATATATATATATATATATATATATATATATATATATATATATATATATATATATATATATATATATATATATAAAAGAAAAATTAGGGTACCACAGACATACAGTTAACTAAATACTAAATGAATGTTATCAGTTGTATGGTATTGCTAACAGCAGTAGTTTGCAACTTGTTGACTTGTGTTGTAAAGTAGCTCACGAAATAGGACGTAATGCACCAGAGATTTCCCTTTAATGTATGTTGGAGTGATTAAAAGATCTTTAACTGACAGGCCCTTAGAGCCTAATAAACAGGACACTGCCAGCTCAACACTAAGGAGGATTTTTCTTTCAAGTCTATTGTTGTTGCCAGAAAATATTTAGGCTTCTACACGTGTGTTTATAATAGCACAATGTGTGTTTATAATAGCGCAATGAAAACTACATTGGCTTCAATGTATTTGAAAGAGACATCTATGTTCAGCTAGTCATCGTGACATGTACAATATAATTAACCACAAACCCTCAGGCACTAAAAGGTGAAAATCTTGTGAGGAGAGAAAATAATATTTTCAAATCAAATTGTCAAGTTTAAATTTGCTTTATTGACATAATTAAGTGCAGTATTACCAAATTATAACATTTATAACAAGTAAAAAAGGACAGTTGGAGAATTACCTTTTTGATTTTCTTCTAAGAGAAGAAATCGTAAATTGGTCATAGTTACAGTCTCCACATAAAGATGCAGTGTCTGTCTTAATATGCCTGGACCCTTTATTTTGTGTTGCAAAAAAGTGTTTGTCTTTCTTAAATTCAATCTGACAATGAAAGTGCGTCTCTTAAACCCACATGATGACAGCCGTGATAGGAGTTATAACCTCACCTTAAGCACATCTTATTTTCATGGCCGTTTTATAATTTAACATCGTTGGACATTATCTTGACTCCATTACATAGTGGCAGGTTTTCTGTGCATGTTCTCACTTTACTGTTGCCGACTTAAATACCGGCTGAATTATCTTTGATTTAATGGTTGTCGTTTTACAGCCTTTCACAGTCTGCCTCCATTCGATTTTCCCCTCACTCATCATTTGTAGGTTCATGTGGCAGTGAAAGGTTCACAGTCTTACACACACACACACACACACACACACACACACACACACACCCCCACACACACACATACACACACAAACTGGCGTGTTCTTTACAGGTTTCATGTCGTCTCAGATTGTGTCAGTGAAGGTGTGTGTTTGTTGTTATGCTTTTGCAAACCGTAGGACCCTAAGGGGTGGAAATGATTTGTGGTTAGCCTGTGGTCTCTGGGGAAGTCTGAATGATCCCTTCACACCCGTGTGAGTGTTCTCTGCCGTGTGGTGGGCTTACCACAGGAACTCGGCTCCTTCTTGAAAACCCTCTCGATTGACTTTCATAACAGTATAAAAGCTAACTTATGAACCACCTGAGGTTACATTTGACAGTTGGATATGAAGCATGACTTTTCTGTAGGGTTTCGTTGTCGCACAATATTCAGGGGTCTTCACAAATCGGAAAACAAACGCACAGTTTTTGGAATATCTTATTTGTATAAAATCAACAATCGCAAAGTAGATGGCAAACGACAAAGAATAAATCATTTTGAATCTTGAAGCAAACAGTTGATTGTCAGCAGGAATGTCACTTACACACCGCGACTCCTGCAGATACTTTTTTGGTATCCAACAAAACGTGTCTGTATAATGGGAATAAAAACTGCATTCTACCCAAAACTGGCACAGATTATTTAAATATTATTTCTGATTCATATCATAATTTGGCAGGTTTTAGAATATTTCATAAATACAACATTCAGGCCCGGATTGTACAAACAGATTTAAGCGCTTTGACTTCTGTTGTTGTAATTACCTGATACTAGCTAGGTGTACACACACACACACACACACACACACACACACACACACACACACACACACACACACACACACACACTGCAGCCAACATTGTTCCCTATGCTGACTCCATAACCTGCAGCAGGTTGTTAACAAAGGGGGTCTCATTTACATGGCTACAGCCCCCAGTGTCTCCACATTGTTTTTGACAGTGGCCCCACATCCAGCAGCGCACACATAGGCATATTTTTCTTTTCCTCACAGTGGGTCTGAATGACATTTACAGAGGCGTGAGCGACACACAGAATTTTTTTATCTGGACCGTAACAGAATTGCATTGAGTTGCATAACTGCACATATTTCTTTGTGCTCCATAATATGTGGACTTTGTCATTATATGATAATTTACGAAAGGTGCCTATTTGCTAGTGCTCATCCTTATAGGTAGGTCAGCATGTGTGATTGTTGTAGGTGTCATTGCCTGTTGAGGTGCTACACTTGTGAAAATAATTTCATGAGAACAATTGATATATCCTTTTTTAATCCTTTTTTCCCCCCTGATATTTTCTAGACTAAACAGTTAGTCGTTCATTCAGGTCATCACCGTTTTTTAAAGGTGTACCTTTTGCATGCACGTGAGTTCGGAAAGAAATAAGGAACGAAAAAGGTATAGTGCCTGGGAAATGGTGCCTTCTGTCCGCTGTCTCGAACCAGAGAGGAGGAAAAGGTTTTGTTAAAAAGCCATTGACCTTCCCAGCTCCTTGAAGAGCCAGGAGTGTCGGGTAACCAGCGTTGTCAGACTGGAAAATGTGTTTAGTGGCCTTTTTTTTGTCATGCTTGATGACTCGAATGACAGCACAGTATAATGTGTTTCTTGTGATGTATGTGCCCATGTCAGTTTTAACATGTAGTGCCGATCCTTTGTTTTTTCCTTTCCATTAACGTAATATAACTTCTCTCTCTTTACTGCTCCCTCTTAGCCATTTTTCATCTCTGTCTTTTCCTAGATGACCATATCCCTGCAGGGGCTGGATGTGACTGAAGCTGCTACGGTAAGGAGCTCGACCTTCAACCACCACTAAACATTTCATACCACCGGATAGTATGAAACATTGTCAACACGAGTAAAAAAAAACGAAACCACAGTGGTTGCTATGGCAATGCATAATAATGTTTTAACACATCTCAGTCTCATGTGTGGTAACTATGTACATAACAGAAACCTATTTTTGCTGCATTATTATTGTGGTTTATAGTTTTGCTGAAGTGTCAGAGCTCATCAAGATTTTTCTCCCCAAGCATTGAAATTCGCCAGCTTTTTATGACGTTAATATCTGTGATTAGTTCTTCACTTGCCTCTCTCCCTCATACTGACTTGCTGATCATTAATATGCAACTGTAACATTTACAGAGGTCCTTCCATTTTTCATTTTAGGTGGCTGTTACTCAGAAGGAGGCTGACATGCACACAGTTAATAAGGTGGGAGATTTTTTATGTATTTAATATTGATCTGTAGCTGCCAACGAACATACTATCATCTCACAAAATAATCTTAAAGCTGAACTAATCAATATTTGAAGACACATTTGAAGGCTCATATACCACTGTACACTACCAGCACAGCAACAGACAGATGGACTAGCTGGTGAATGTAGTGGAGCATACCAGCTCGAGCCAGATATTTCCCTCAGGAGTTGGTCATGGCAATTTTATTTATGTAGCACGGCATTACTCAAAGTAAACTCAAAGTAACTTTGCATCTAAGAACAAAATATAAGAATATAAGTATAATCAACATAAATATTAGACTATGTACAGTAGTATCCACAGACATTCACCCAACCACACATCAATACAAAAAACAAATATATGTATTGTTACACAGCCCCCAAGTGGCCAAGTCAGGTTTAAGATCCACCCACAACATGTTTTTGGAACTTTGGTTCTTTATTTGTGCATATAATAAAATAAAAACAAAACAGAAGATATACACAATAACAAAACAAAATGCACAGGTGGGTTGACAAAACAACAACTCTGAGGCCTTGTAAAAGGAACCCACCTAATATTACATTTAAAGACAGTTTTATGAGCTCGCCAAAATTTTACAGACTTTATTTTTCAAATATGTAAAAGAAAAGAATACAAGTTCTAAACAACAAATCCTAGAGATAAAAATATCAAGGAAGATAAAGGAATATAGAAACAAACAACATATTGTGTAATGCTTTCATATACATTGTATGATACCTCATAGTGTTGTCAAGATAAGTTGTTTTAGATCTTTTTTTAAATCAGAAATGAGGAGTGACTGAAGTGTGCTTTCAACTACCTCTCATGGTCTTCATCAGCAGAGGAGTTTGCTCAGTTATCATGGAGGTGGCTCATTTGCAAAAAAGCTCTGAGAAAAGATTGAGTGGCGCTTAGGCGATAAGTATTTTGTCAAAGCACTTTTGCATGTGGCCGAAATGAATTATCCCGCTCATGCTGTTGCCTGCCAAAGGAAATACTATAGACATACCAACCATTACGACTTTATCTCTGCAGTGTTTTCACCGTGGAAATATATGTAATGCAGTGTTTTGTCCACTAGGTGGTGAAGCATCACGGGGGTTCTGGTAGCCAGCCGACTGTAAGTCCAAAGTACTGTCCTGGGGTAAACAACAACCCAGGTTACCTGTGTGACACGGGGCACTGCTGCGGAGAGACAGGCTGCTGCACCTACTATTATGAACTCTGGTGTGAGTCAACTGACGGATTGTGTTAC
This sequence comes from Taurulus bubalis, assembly GCF_910589615.1. Lineage (NCBI taxonomy): Eukaryota > Metazoa > Chordata > Actinopteri > Perciformes > Cottidae > Taurulus > Taurulus bubalis. Next base: position 11,477,683 of record NC_136594.1, read on the forward strand.
AGTGACAAGTTCCTGCGGCTAATGCTGCATTATTGGCATGTTTACTATGCATTAAGTGAAACATCCAGCCAGTATATCAATACGAGCTACTGTATGTGAAATAATCTGACATGGGAATTTAGAGAGCAATGTCGTCCAAATCATTTGATGTCTTATTTAGAGATTCACTAATTGTCATAAGATCTCAACATCACCCTTGCGGAGATCACTTTTTAATAATATAGTGGTCTATCAGAACTTTTTTTAAGTTTACATTATACCTTTTGGGTATATAGACCTTTTGGGACATTTTCCTTATCCTTGCACATTCCCTTTCATTGTTGTTTTCATGCCAATTTAATTTGACCTCAAACTAAAATACCATTGCCAAATAATTTGGATTCACACTTGGAAGCAACAAACAACAGTTTTTAGGCTGCATGTTGCAATGCTACATGTTGCAATGCTATCTAGTTATATCTGATTGTTAGATCTTAATACTCATCAAGGAATGAGATCACACCCTCTTATACCATTGAACATTTACTGATAAAGGATGTATCCTTTACCTCTGCAGTGTGAGCCACTAAAAAAACACTGCATTCATTATTTGTCCTTGAATGTGCCAACCGTAATACTTTTGACTTTTCAAAATGTTCATCCCGATTGGAAAAAAATAAAAGCAGCAAATTCTTACTCCTACTTAATTGGTTTCCTAAAATAGTTTGCCTGAAAGTTAATATCATCGTCAAATGAATGCTAACAAAGCTAAGAAAAAAAGTATTATAGAATACAGTATATGCCTCTAGGTAGATCTGAGATGTAATTTATACAACAGAACAAAACCTTTATTTTCATAAATGATGATGTTGGTTTTATTTCCTGTTCTCTGCAGGGTTCTGGCTGCTGTGGACAATGCTGATCCTCTTCAGCTGTTTCTGTGCTTACCGCCACCGCCGAGCAAAGCTGAGGATCCAACAGCAGCAGAGACAGAGGGAGATCAATCTGATCGCCTATAACGGAGCCTGCAACTACCCGTCCTCAATGCTGGACCTCAGTAGGTGTATTTATGCTATTTCATCTCACATATGTATTCTATGTTTAATTGTGTAGGTCTACTATCAGGGGAACTGCATAGTCTGAGACTTTTTAAAGTTAAAGTTATCCTTAAACAGTGTTTAATATATCAAAATAAATATTCCATATTACACTTATATATTTTCTGGTTCCCTTAGTGTGCTGTTTTTTCTGAGGAAACTGAATTTAAACTACATTCTACATTCAGATCTGCAGTTTTGTTGTTTTATTTGGATCCACATTAATTGTTAATTCAGAAACAACTAGTCTGTCAGACAGATACTGAATAACATAAGCAACACATGTTTTGCCTTCCACCCATTCCGCCACTGTAGTTTTTAGCAAACATCACTGAAACTAAAAGTATATAGTGCATTTGTTGGACTAGTTTAAGTTGGGGATTAATAATATTATGACAAGTATGGAGTACTGTATCTCCAATCAAGTAGCAGACTACACTTTTGAGCTAATTTGTGATATTTCTTTTGTCACAGGTTTTCTGGCTTCCTTCAAGTTGCCCTCCTACGAAGAGGTGGCGGCGGAGCCCAGCACCCCTCCTCCGCCTTACAGCTCTGTCTTCGCCCTGCAGGGAGGTGCCATGGGGGGTCCTAGCTCCTCTTACTCCCATCATCACCACCACCGTCACCCCTGCCCTCCGTATCTGGGCCCTGGTCCCAGTGGCCTGACGTCCTCCCAGAGCTCTGACAACTACACCAGCTGCTCCTGCGAGTCTTGCTCCCTCACTTCCCCCTGCAGCACCTCCTTCTCTGTCCAGGTGACAGACGAGACATATGACAGCAGCCACATCTCCACACCCAGTGAAGCAGGGGGCGACTATGCTGTCATGTCAAGGTTTGGGGCCAACTTCACACCAACTTCTTCCCCGACACCTTCATCACAAGTTCAACCTGATGTTATGCCTGCGGCCACTCCAGATGTCATACCGGTACAAAGACGGCCCTCCAATGGCAGTGATGGATTCTCGTCTTCAGCTCCATCTCTCTCTCTTCCTTTACACCCCCGTCCTTCACACCCTTCTCGCCTCCCACTCTCTCCCCTCATTCTGTTATCTTCCATTCCTCCTGTTCAAGTCCATCCTCTCATCTTCTCGGACCCACTTGGAGCTGTAGCCATTCAGAGAGAGAAAGAAGATGATGCCCCACCTTTTGGTCAAGCCCCCAGGTGCACTCTGTCTCCCCCTAAACAGGCCATTTTCTCCTCAACTGTGGTTGTTTTCACACAATGCAACAACAAAGAAGAGCAAAAACGAGAAAAAGAAGACGAGGACGAGGAGGAAGAAGAAGACGACGATGAGGATCATTACCGGCATCGACGGCTAACGGGCGACTCGGGCATCGAGGTATGTCGTTGCCGGGTGAAGAGAGAGGAACAAGAGGAAGAGGAACTCCAGAAGGGGCGTTTTGGGAAAGGAGGAAAAGAGGCTGTGAAGGAAGAGGAGAGTGCAGACGTGCTGCATGACAGCGTGGACTGTTCCCTCAGAGCGAAGGCCTCCGCTCAGTCACCACTCCTGAACGACTGCGCTGACCAGCACGGCCACATCTCTTCATCCTCCAGTATCAACCAGAAGACAGACGAGGCCTTCATCGCTGTGAAGTCCTCGTAAGCTTACAGCCTGTGAGATGTAGTCAAATGAGTGAAAAAAGTGAGATGTTTCTGCTTGATGGCACTGTCACAGATCAAGACTAGTAGGTGAAAAGTCTTGTAGGTCTTACTTTGAATGGTTGGGGACAGGATGTGTAAGGGAGTATCGTTTTCTCTGTATTCAAATGAGAAACTCCAAGACAAGCCGACACCTGAAAGTTCTACTTTGTAGTTAATTTATTTATTTATATATGGGTTCGGGCGGAGGAATATCTTTTTCTTTGAAGTGATGAAGATGCTAATGAATTGCTTCTTCTCTGCCTTCATTTTCCCACATGTTAACCATATCCATTTTTACCAGTGGCTCTGTGTCAACATCCAGCTTTCTCTCTACTGTCTACTTTTCCTCTCTCTTTTCTCTGCATGATACAACATGTCTGAAAAAAAGGCCTTTTTGCTCCTTGAAAGGAAAACCCTAATAGTCTGTGGTTCCCAATGGGGGTCACAAGATGAATCAGAGGTGTCGTGATGATAAACAGTTTAAGAAAAGAGAAATGCATAGTTCTACTAAAGAAAATTATATAATAATGCTTCTTTATTTTTTGGCTTTTTTGAATATACAATTGTGGATAGTTTTAACTCTGTGGGCATTTAAAAATTCTTCAAGTTAAAAAAATCTGAGAAGCAAAAATCAAACTTTAACTGCCCTGTTCACAATGTTTTTGACATATGCAATGTGTGATGGGGTCACAACATTTGTATTTTTCATTCTAAAGGGTCACGTAACGAAAAGGTTGGGATGAACCATATTTCTCAAATCGGCAGCATTGAACAAGACCGTTTACTAGACTGTGCGAACATCTTTTTTTTAATTGAAACAAATGTGAGACTGATCACTGAACAGTTCATTTTTGAAAGAGCAGCTCTAACTAATTCTGTCTGGATCACATTGTATTATCTTAATTAAATGTATTCTATCTTTGGAAGAGGTTCACAACCATTGAACAAGACTTGAGTAACCTGTGACCTTTTTGTTGTAGGGTGAAATGTTTGCTTTCACCAGCATACTTCCCTTTGTTTTAGAGGAAATAAGAAGGGAACGATTATAACTGATTCAAGAAGTGTGTCTTATACATTGTCTTATGTTGCTCCCTAAAGGAAAATGGGTGCAAGCATACATTTGAATGTGTGGGTGGCAAAGCTTTACAATGGTATTATGAGTTTACATTGTTGTTTCATACTGTTACATGATTATACTGTACAACAAACTACTGTTTGACTTTGGATTGAATGTGTTTGAACATGTTCCTCGTTGGTCGTTGCCATTTTTGCAAGGCAATGTGAATCGGATTCCTCCATGGACGGACTGTTGAGTTTTTACAAGGCAGACACATTAAGCCTAATCTCATCACTGATTATGAATGTAAAAGGTTATGCATCACAACGAAATGATACGCTTAAATTGTTTACGGGGAATTTTTATAGCTTGACTGAGAACCTCTGGAAAAGTGCTCAACAATGCAGCAAGGCAATACCATCTGCCAGGTGTGGATTTTGAGTAGACACTTTTAAATAAAGTGCCCATTGTAATTTCTGTCTGAGTCAAGTATTGCTTGTGAGATATCAAAGTGGTAAATGTACCAGGTGGTGGTTTAAAGTCAGAGTAATGCCGCTATGGCTTTGGCAGTAAATGTGGTCACTTCTGAGAGTTGAACGCTTTCCTCTAAATGTATCCCAGTTGATCCTGTTTTTGTATGTAATAATTTGTCAGTTGTACATTGTCTTTCAGTAGAGAGAAGTCTCTGCCTGCTGATATACCTTGAGTGATGCTCTGTAATCCCTAGGATCATATCAAGTTGATACTGGTTTTAGCAGTGGGAATAGCACATATGTACTCTCTCGTAATTTATTCTTAGTACAAAATGTACTGAAACATAGAACAAGATTTAGAAAAAGGAGAATGTATCCAATCACATGTTTGTACATGTTTGTATTGCTGTAGCTTTTATGAGACGAACGTCTCCGTAGTTAATCGAGGCCACTTCGCTGTGTCCTTGGCTCAGTGCAAAACCAATTTTATTGTCTAACGTCGGAAAGGCAAAGCTTTTAACTCATTTATAGTTATGTGGACAGAAAATGTTGCCTTGGTTCGGCTTGATAATACCTTTATTTGTCATAGACAAATCTTTCGTGTATCGGGAGTGCGAGCAGGTTTTGGTTTGCTATGAAGATAATTTTGACATCCTCTGATCATCTGAGCTTGTTTGCGGTGACTCAGAGGTTTGTCCCAGAGGTGGCTGATGCTCTGACGGAGACAGTTCACCCTCTGAACATATCAACATGTAAGCCTTTTGGCTGCTGTACATTTCTTGGAGAAAGATTTGACAGTTGTTATTTTCTCACGAGTTCTAGCTAATGTATGTTTATCAAAGTGTATGGTGCCTAGATGAAAATAGACTTTCTGTTAGGCATTCTAGAGTTTACTGCTGCTATGCGAATGTGTGTGTGTGTGTGTGTGTGTGTTTTCTGTATATTGTGTGTAGTCGTACATCAAATGGGCAAACATTTTCTAACAGTGCTTAGCAGTCTCTTTATAAAATATACACAGTACGCAGTACATGTGAGACTTGCAAAAATAGTATTTAGCAATAGTATTCACACTTTTTTCCTTACTCTAGTTTATGCTGGTTGATAGGAAATTAACTGTTGTGAAAAATACATTTACCTCTTTAGAACTGATCCGTGAGCTGTGCTGGGCAAAGGCCCTTGATTGTACATATCGCTTAATTTTAAATGCCTTTGACTTAAGGTTTCTCCCAAATGCAAACTCAGATTATCTGGTTTTACTTTAGCCCCAGTTTGTGCCTCTTGTATTGTCATTACATTTTGGTCACAGATATATATATATATATATATATATATATATATATATATATATATATATATATATATATATATATATATTCTGAATATATTTCCAGATTCTGGACTTCTTTTGTCTATTTGGATTTAAAATGTGGTATAAAAGATTTTGATTTCCCAATTACAACTCTGTTTCCTTTTCCACAAAAAAGGGCAGTTGGAGAAACGTCGGCCCTTCCTCCAATTGTATGACATGAACCATTAAGTTTCTGTTTATTTTTCTACATTGATGTTTATTTCTATTTTTTTTGTCTTAATTTTCATGCAAATGCATATCTTTGTTCTTGAATCATATGTTACATCTTGTTTATATTGAGGCCAAATATGTTTCACATTCAACAGTATTCGGGAGGGAAACAATATGTTGGAAATTGAGTTCCATTTTCTTATATATTAAACATATCATGATGATTTGTGAGAAACAATTTCCCATAAAATGGCTCAACGAAACCATTTAATATTATAATAAGTAATATTAATCTATTAATATAATAGTAATACTATAATTATAGTATTACTTGGAAGGGAAGGGTTCTCCACAGTACATTTTCCGTCAGTGATTTTGATTTTAGACATTAAGGTCTTCAAAATCTAATTGTAAAGAGAACTTTTTTGTTTTGTTTTTGTTTTGTTTTAGAATATATTTGCAGTAAATTGATCTAGTCTTCAGGCATGTGTAGCATACATTAAGTTGGACATAAAAAAAGACGAAGAATGTAATTCAACAAAAATAAATAATAGTAAATATAATGCTTAGAAAATAAAGTTGAAACTTAGGAAGACATTTCAATATGTATAAATATATATGTATTTATTGTGCAACAGCATTGCAATGGTGATTGTTTTATCCAGATGGATAGAGTTGTCTTTTTGGATTCTGAAAGTGTTGTTAAATGACCTTATGTTAATTTTTCAAACAGATGGTTAGCTCTGTGACTCGAATGTAATCATAACGCATGTGGCACAGTCTAGTTTTACCCCAGCTCGGATTTTACATTGATGCCAAACTGATCTGAGTTCAGTGTATATGGAACTAGTTTGATATTCATTTGCACTGTCAGCAGCTCGTATAGACTAAATGCCCAAACTCAACCCTCATTGCCACAGAAGGCCAAGGCCTGATATAAGACTGTTACCTCGCTGAGTTTTGACTGAAAAGGACTGTTTACTTCTCCTTATCAAGATAATATTTACTCTATATTTCTACTGACTTTTATTTTGTAATGCCAAGAATTGAAGAATAAAAAATAAAAAAACAGAGCCCGCCTTGGTACGGCTAAAATGTTTTGCCAGGAAAAAAACGTAATGTCAAACCCTGTTCCTAGGAAACAAGGTTGCTCCTTTTACTCCTGCAGTTTATGAGACAGCAGGATTTATTGAAGTATCTTTATGTGATTGTATGTGGAATAGTTCAGATTATTATTGCTACAAAGTGTGGTGTTCTTTGAGGGTATCCTTGTGCAATTCTACCTGCAGCTCTTCAGTGTGTTGTACGCATGTGTGAGAGAGTTACTGTCGGCTGTGTTGTTGTGGTGTTAAATCATTGTCGCTTATTATGAGGCCAAAGTTGATTAATGTTGGTATTTGTCAATATGAATATCCAAACATTTTTATTTCATCATAAATATACAGTTCATTTTTTATCTTGGTGTATAGCATAGAGATGTGTGATGCATACTTTGATGTAAAATCTAAGCATTGAGATGCAAGCACATTTTTAGATATATTTGTTTGGTTGCAAATGTCCTGGTGCTTTTTTCCAGAAGGTGAGGTTGTATTTAAGTTTCTTCCTTTTTGAAGTTTTTCATTAATGATCATTGGGAATTATACCTTGTTGGACACGGACGTCTGCTCTACTTTATTCAACAAAAACTGTGGATTTTGTGTAAAAATAAACGCTACCAAGTGCTACCAAATACATGTCTGTACTTTTGAGAACATTACGCACATCTCTTGTTGTAGAGGCCTGGGGTACAAACAATATTCTGCTTTGAAATACAGCAAATGTACTGACTTTTTTTAAGCAGGGAATGAGCTAAAAACACCCACTCATGAATAGCTGTCACTGTGACTCAAGATGAATCATCAGGCTGCACTCACTCTGAAAGCTTCACCTTTTCACGAGTAAAACACACAAAAAAGAAGCGTTTGAAATGTGTGACTGTGTAGCTGACAGCACTGTGTATCAGTGAAGACCAATACAACATGCAGTAGGATTATATTAGCAGTCTTTTGTTGTCAAACATGCTTGCAATATATCAACCACTTTCATATGACTGGACAATGGGAGGGATCCTTGTGTCAAAAATGTATTTTCAAGACATTCAACATTTTGGTCTTGATACATATTCCTACATGCATATGTGTTTAATCACACTATAACACAGGAAGCCTAAACAATCTGTAGGGATTGCTCAGACAGTGGAAGAACCAGTTGTTTATTATTGGCCTATAAGACCATTTTTACAATATGATTAGTATAAACCGGATTTTGTGTGTTAACTGTCATGTGACTTAGATGGATGAAAAGAGTAACCAATAGCTCCCATAGAGGTGATTTTAAAAAGTCCGGAAAATTTTGTAAAACCATTGACAGTGCCCCACATTTACAGTACTTGGTTAGAAAAAGATAGTTTGCTGCTAAATACCAAGGGCACCTAAATGCTGATTGGCCCTCATCAAACTTATCTGCACATGTTTTCAGCTCCATCTGGTGGTGTAACTTTGGATGACAAAAATACATCAATAAAGAAAAGGTTTTTGCCAGGTATAGGAAGTTTACCATTATTACTCCCTTAAAATTAAGCAAAACATTCTTAGTCTTGTTTTACCGCTCCTTTTAAAATATTTATGTGCCATGTTTGCCTTTACTGTATAGAAGACATTAGTGAACTGGAAATGACATGCAACGTTTATAAGTTCCTAACCAGATACAAACTATTTATTGTATAAAACAAATAAGATTCGCAAATGCGTAATGTAAGATAAAGCAAACAAACAAACACATCCAGTAGCCACAGATTTGGCAGCAATTCCCACAAAAAACATTATAGTTCTTGAGCAGACAGGAATTACATGTTATGTTTGGGGTCATGAACTGCATATATTAAGTAAAACTGTACTTGGCAAATATATATATATATGTATATATATACTTGTGTTAGGGATTGTCCTTCTAATAACATAGCCAAACATATCTAAATGTGGCGGACATATTTGTTTAGTGACATGAGACGTGTTGTTCCCGTCCTGCTCTGTGATTGGTCAGAGACGACCAGCACCCACCCCCTCTACTGACCACTCCCCGTCCGTGTTTTGGTCACGTGACTTTGCTCTGTTCGCTCTTGCAAAGTTAAAAACAGACTTTGTTTATCTTGCAGGTTGTTTGCTGAAATGCTCTCCGACTAGTTAACCTACTTGCCTTTTCACGCTGGGCGTTATTGACTCTCCTTAACCTTAGAAGAGTACAAACAACCTTCGTATTTCACTCCTCATTTCTATAGCATATCCTCTCTTTGTAATTAAATGTAATCATTTTTTTTTTGTGTTTTCTGCAATTGATACCGTGCTGCACGAAGACAACAAAAGCGTCTGGACTCGCGGTTTTCCCCTCCAGCACGTGACATTTGTCAAAAGACTTGTTCTACACTAAACATCTTGTTCTGCAGGCGTTTTGTCTTTTTGGGGAGGCAATTTGTTGCAGCTGAAGCTCGCCAGGAGAAGCTCACCGTGAGGATTTTTTTTTAATCGAGCATTAGGAGAGCGCCATGGCGACCGAAGTGGATACGTGGTCCTCCGCTCCAAAAGTCGACGGTGAGTTAATGAACTCTGCTCCGCTTTGTGTCGCGCGGCGGCGGTGCAAAGGTGTCACGCAGCAGCCGAGGGCCTGCTGGCGTGCTCTCGCAGCTCTATTGTCCCTGCATGGGATGGGCTGCAGCGCCATGCTCCACCATGTGCTTCGTTAGATTCAGACACACGGACACTCGTATGTGTCGACCTAGTGTGCAACACTCGCTGCACACTGACGCAGCTTTTGCACCCACGACGCTAATGGCGGAACTGAACTCATTTTTGTGTGTGTTTTATTCTTTTAGTCTTTGTTACGGTGTTTGTTGTTTAACTGCTTTTAGGTTTAACCCTTTCACGTTTCTGATTGGACGAGCCCATAGTGCTCACTTCCGCTTTGACAAGTCGTTGTTTGCACACACTGGCGCAGCCTGTCGAGGGCATTTGTATACACGTAGACGTCTCTTTTCTGTTCATGCACCGTGCTAAACAACAGTATGGATGAGTGAGATTGGGCTGTGTTGCTTCCTGTTTTTTATTTCTCGATCGTGCATAAGCAAGATGTTACCCTTCCTCAAACGCTTGTGTGTCAACACTTCTGTGTTAGCCAGTGTATTTGATTTATTACATTTCTTTATTTAGACCCAGACGCAGTTCATACAACGTTACACGCCTCTTTTCTGCATGAAGTTTGCTTGAACAAGACGAAATATTGCAAAAACGGGAAGCAATTTTGATTTCAATCGAACGATCCGGGCACCGTCGACGTTTACATAATATTTTTTTCTATCAAACATGCTTAAACGCACTGTTTCGGAATGATAGTATTTGGACGGTGGCTTTCTTTGAATGAGATCTGATCCCACGACACTGGATTGCTTTCCTCGCTCAGCCTGGCACGTCGACATGTATATCCTATATAAGCGCCAATAGAGCCTTACATAAGCTCTCTCTCTCTGGCTGTGTATTTAAATGTTACATAAGTAGTAAAAATGTATTGTTAGCACCGTAATCGGTTGTAATTTATCAAACCGATAGGTCACAGGTGTGAGTGGCATTTCAACTCAAACACCGATGTCTTGATGTGTGTTGTCATACACAACTGATTCACATTAGGTTACACAGAGGTAAGACAAAGTGCACGTGAGACACCAGTGTGTGTGTGTGTGTGTGTGTGTGTGTGTGTGTGTGTGTGTGTGTGTGTGTGTGTGTGTGTGTGTGTGTGTGTGTGTGTGTGTGAGTAATAGCAGGTTGTGCTTCAGTGCACAGATGGGCCTGTGTGTCTTTTCTCAAGGATAGTCCGCCACGCTTGATTGAGCAGCCACTGTTGATGAGGTAGACACACATACACACACACACACACACACACACACACACTGTCAAAGACTCTATTGTCTGTGCTTGGAGGAAAAAAGCGCAATCAACTCTGCTATACATTGTGGGTCAACAGTATGAGAAATATGAAAACCTTACATTGTATAGCACACATATCTTTTCAAACATGGATCTTCCCAAAACCACCAGGCTTGAATGACATCTGCAATGTCCCCACTGCAGGACTAATAAAGGATTATCTTAGTTTATCTATTTTTGGGTCATTTCATTCCAGTTTATTATGAATTGATTATTGATAAGTAACCAGAGCCTAAAGCAATGCCTTAACATTTGTAGTCTGACCAGCCAAAGTACTTGAGTTTAAAATAATAAATATCTGTAGAAAGCAAGCCATTGTATTTTTTTAAAGCTCTAAATTCATCAAGTATATTAAGTGTGAAAGTTCTCAATTAGATCTGACAATTGCACTTGATTTATTTTATATCAATGATCTAAGCAATTCCTAATTTGTTTTGCCACAAATAACCCGTCTACAGGTCTGTGCTGTGAGTAGAACCTTTTATAGCGCCAGATTTAAATCCTAGAGTTCCACCCGTGAGAGCATTTCCATACCGCCTTGTGTAAATACATGCAGTTACCAGCATCTTAGAAGAAACTCACTGCCATCGATGTCAATCCAGATCTCTCCGTGGCCTGCTGAGTGCAACATTGTTATTGCCTTGCCTCCTTTTCTTTGTTAACCCATCTCCTCCCTCACATGCATTCATGAAAACATGTTTTGCACACACCGTCCATTGGTATCAAGGTCCTTAGCTTGGAAACTGAACCAACCGTAAAGTAGTGCTTTACTGTACATCAGTGGAAATGATGGTCTGTCTGACTATAAAAAAGCAGCATGTTATCAGCCTCTTAACCGTTTATCTCAGTAACTCTAATCTTCTGTATGCACCTCCCAGTGCACTTATCTGTGTTAACGCTCTGCCGCTGTTACAGGGGTTGCCTCAAGAAGCACACTCAGCAGAATGAGACAAAGCTTTCATTTAATTAAGCGTATACCGCTGATTAATAAAACAAGTGTCAACCAGTGTACTTTTATTTGTGAGGCATTTACGGCCAGTTCCCAGCTGATGTTGTCGCCGTCGTAGATTAGCATGAATAGGCGCACACATTTAGGCAATGTGTCTCAAACATGTTTTCAAGTAAAGCTCTGTCGTCGTCTCCTTAAATGAAATGACGGTTAAACTCCAAGACGTCCCCACCCATTTCTCCTCCGATACATAATCACCACACGGCCAGATACAGTAGAGCTGTTGTCTTCTGTCCCCTGTATTATTTAGCAAATGCTTGTGTTACCGTTAGAAGACATCAGTTATGTTTCTCTGTGTGTGGATGGACAGAGAAATATATATATTTTTATTTAACCAGGGTATTCAACTGAGATTGAGAAAACTTTGGTAATTTCACAAAGTTTTGACTGAATCTAAATCAAAGCACTGTTAGAGATTTTGACAGTGGACATGCAAAACAAATGTCATCTGCATACAAATTGTGTCGCTGTCTTTAAAGATCCCCTTGAGACTTGTTTTATAACATGTAAATATACTGATATGGTTTTTCCACGGGAAAAAAAACGTACAGCTACTCAGTCCTCTTCATTGCCAATATTGCTATTGTCAAATGTTTGCCTGCTGCACACATTTGATGTCACACATCCTGCTCTTATATACACACCTCAAACTTAGATTTAATGTGCGCACAGAGAAGCTTTCGTCTTCCAGCAGACAAATGTGAAAACAACCTTTTTGACCCTCTCATTCATAAACCCTGCTACTGTATGGAGACCTAAACCCTAACACCTTCACACTGCTGTTCATGTCCGTCAGCTGTGGAAAGCTCCCACACAGCATGTAGGGCAGGGGTCCTTGGCTGGCCGGCCTCTGGCTATGCCTTAAGGAACTGGTTAAATATGGGGACGTTTTTTTAAAAACATCATGAGTGTTGTGTGGTTTGGTCTTCATTTGGTTGAGTGAGTTTGTTCCTGCAACTTTGAGTCCAACTGTGACACACAGACTTTTGTAGAGAAAATTTTAAGATAAGAACGTATTCAGCAGCTGAAGTTGATCCCTGCAGAGGTGAAACATTGTATTGGCTACAATATACAACAGTACATTTTCTGCTTCTTGTTTTGCAACTCTCGCCTTGAAAAACAGCTTGGACTTCTTCTGCCTTCTCACTTTTCTGCTCTTTTCCAATTGGCCGCTCATGTATATGGCCTGCTGCCATTGGCTAGGTTTTTCCTGCACTGGCGAACCCTGTGGCCTACATGTGGCAAGGAGAGGGAACAAGAGGAGGAGATGACACATGGTTGGCTGTTTACAGATTTCGAAGGCCACGGGTGTGGTGCCGCTTTTACTGCAACAGGTTAATTCAGGGAGGTGACCTGCTTCATGCTAAGGTGCTTCCTTTCATTTGTTATTTATGCTCCAAGTCAAACATTTGAGACTTATTGAATACCTTCTTTTTTTTTCTTTTTTTCTCTCCCACAAATAAAGCATTTGGTACTTTTGCAGCACACAAACTGCAGCTGCGTCTTAAGATTGTTTGTTTTATCTGTGGCTTGGGCAGTTTATCGTGCGTGTGCGTGTGCTTGTGCGCCACATGTCCTGTAATCTACAGGGCCATAACTCCTCTTACTGCCATTTGGGCACATGCCTAAGCACTGCAAGTATTCATTACACTCAGACATTCTTCCTCCTCCTGCTTTCCTTCTCTCCTACTGCTTGGTCATGTGACCAGTCATAGTCTCAACCATGCCATATGTAGTCAAGTCCTGACTGCTGCGGACAGATCGCGAGAAGAATGAGGAATAAAAAGAAAAAAGTCTTGTCAGCAGTCCTCCAGCATGTGTTCCACTTTGCTCCCTCCCTTCTCCCATGCCTGCAGGAACACACCAGTCCCACATGTTGTTGTTGTTGTTGTTGTTGTTGTCGCCACACCTACAAGAAGCAGTCTGGGCAGATGATTTTTTTTTTTAACAATTTACAGTATTTGCAGGACACTCCGCGAATAGTATATGAAGTAACTTGACACTAAATGTCACACCTAAACTTAACTCCAGCTGCTGATAGAGCTGGTGAGCATTGCAAGACTACGTGTGAATATGTGCTGCCATTTGTGAGGTTTGGCTTGATATGCAAAACATGGCCGTGGTATATGGGAGGTGACTAGCACACGCAGGCAGAAAACATTGTTTTCATATCCTGAGCCGGTAGTGCTGTGGTGTGAAGATGTTGTGCAGTTTTCTAAATGCACCTGAGATGGTGTAATGTGTTGCAGCAAAGATAAGTCTGAGACAAACGACACCAGCAAATTAACCATAAATATGTCTGACTATTGTTGTGAGCCGTTTAGCACAAACCAAATCCTCGAGTCCTATTTCTTCATGTACAGCAAATATATGCTGAACATGACCTTGTCTTTTCACCACAATGGCAGGAGTGTGTTAGCAGACATTGACCTATCTCAGATCTCCAACAGTTTTTTGTAATTTCTCTTTACGGTGGTTGTATAAATGGCATACACCTGAAATGAATTTACCAGGTGTTATTATTGAGATTATTAGTATTCTATTTTTTTTTTACTCTAACAAACTAATCTGTAATAACATAGATTCACATATTATTACTCAATATCCCTTTCTAATTTGAGATGAATTGTTCAAGGACACTTCGACATGCAAACTATGGGGAGAACAGGGATCAAACCGGCGGAGGACCACTCTCCCAATGAGCTACAGCCGCCACTATAGATATAGATGCACAGTACATGGCAAAAAATATGTGGACACCTTACATACTGTTGAATGTATAACAGCCTATACTCTTCTGGAAAGGCTTTCCATAAGAGTTTGAAAACTAGTTGCGGGGATTTGCTCCCATTCAGCCACGAGGGAATTACTGAGGTCCACTGTCAATAAGTTTTGTCCTGTTGTGTGAACAGTGTCATGTTGAAGACTGAAAGGTCCTTCCAACTACTGTTAGCCATACTGTACTTGGCGAGTGTCCAATGATGTAAAATTCAATATTTTTATGGCAATATATTGACAAAATTCCTTTGCAGTATTTGTTACTGTTCCGTTGCAAAATCCAAATGGTATTATTAAGCAATTGTTCTTTCTTTCTGACCACAGGGGCATTCTCTTTTGATGACAACCTGGCAGAGGCTAACCACCCCTACAGCGTTGACGATGACTTGCTGAACGAAGCGGAGGTGAACGGTAACTGGACTCCTCAGGAGAAAGCTCTCCACGAGGCTCGACTCAAAGCCAAAGCCAAGCGCCGCCTGCGCAAGTCCTCAGCACGCAACTCCACCAGCGAGTCCTTCTCCGAGTCTGGAGAATTGTCAGGAACTGACCCACACAGTCCAAAGGGCAAAGTCGGCACCAGTGACCGCAAATCCAGGACGGGAAAAGGCAGGGGCCTGCCAAAAAAAGGTACATTTGAGCTACTCGGATGTATGCAGCTTTCTGCTATTTTAGTTTTTTGGGGAAGCTGCCCCAGCCTTTTGACAGTAACGGGATAGAGAGCAACCATGGGCACTGTATTTGGGGACCTGAGAAAGTTCAGCTTTGTCACTGGTAGAAACACTGATTAACATATTTCAATATTTTGCTCATGGGGTTGTGACCATTTCTGGTGACTTTGTGCACATGTACTGATTGTTGTTGACACTAGCAATTAGTTTAGTTGGAAATATGTTGCATGACCTGCTTTTTAATCCCTGCACAAAATGTCTGTGTTGCCATGGCTTTTTTTTTTTTTTTGTATGCAGGTGGAGCAGGTGGTAAAGGAGTTTGGGGGGCTGCTGGGATGGTTTATGAAGATGAGGAGCCTGATCTGCGGGACCCCAACTACGATGAGTCTTCTCAGGTGAGCGGGTACAGCAGACACAGACTGTTCATAATATGCATACTTATTTGAAAGAGTTGGGACTCAAACAAAAACCATGGGTTCTGTGCCAGATTATTTTCATTTTTTTGGGGGCTTGGATGTCATTATTAGACAGAAGGCAGTAAAGAGATGAGAGAGAGTGAGACAGATGAGATGTAACGTGCAACAAAGATGCTTGTAGGACATGAAGGTGCTTTGTGCCAATAGTAAATCCTAAATAAATAAATCCTTACTAAGCTGTCTGTGAGCATATGTAGACTTTGACTTTTTCCTTTGGACTTTTGTTATTTAATCACTAAAGTAGGGCTGCCTGCAACTAACAACAATTATTTTCTAATACTGATTAATCTGCTGTCACTTTCTTGTTTTAATTGTGTAGATTATAACATGGGGTATTTCACAATTTTATTCAAAGATGACATCTTCAAATAGCTTGTTTTGTCCAACCCAAAGATATTGGCATAGATTTTTGACTCTGCCTGGAAAAATGACTTAAAATGACTGAAATGTGGTCTTTCTCATGCGCTGTGGAAGTTGATCCTTTTATTTTCTAAATGTTTCCATCACCTGACTGTCAGCAGTCTGTACACACATACTCTGAACTGTGTAAACCACTGAGGAAAGAGCATCACCAGCAGAAGTTAGTTTATAACGGGTGTTGTTGGTCTGACCTGTTGTGCGGAGCAGCTTTTTGTTCCAAAGAGGCCCACCGTTCAAAGCTGACTCTTTTATTTCTTGTGTCAAACAAATGTGCTGATGTTGAAGGGCTGTTGCTAAAACACATTAAATATAAAAGAGGCTCTGCTCTGTGAACAAGGTAGTGATTGTCCTCTATCAGACAACAGTCTGTCATTAATTACATAATTAATCAAACTCTATTGATGACTTTTAACATCTTAGACGGCGTGCAATCAAAAATAATTAAAAAAGATTTATTATAACTTAATAATAATATTTATGATTTAGCCAAAGCTCATTTAAAGACACACCTGCTCATATGAATGTTTCTACCATCACAATCCATTTTTTTAAACTTGAAGCCCCTTATCAAGAAAATGCTCTGTGTGACGCTGCTGAAGGTCGAGTTTGTTTGCCTCCTGTAATGGTCACGCTGACTGAATGAAGCTTCTGTCAGTCAAATGGTTAATATCGGTTTTGGGAAGAGCTCAGAAAAGCCAGTGCCAGTGCCAATAGCCTTGAATGTTGAAGGAGAGTAGTGGAAAGATGTCAGTGTGTTAAAGAAAAGTACACGGGACATGTGCAGGTGGTGCCCTTTGAATCAGACTGAGGGATCACCTGATAAAGGATTTTAAATGGTACAGGTCCTATACATAAGAAAGTGACAGAATGTGAAAATAATTTCAGTATCCATGTAATGGAAACTCTAATGTGCTTGCAAATGCTCCCATTACTTACCTTCGATCAATCCTTGATTAAAGTATAATGGGCCTCCATGCTGAGACAAGAAATGTTGCATACAGCTTCAGTCTTTAGCCTCTACTTGGCCATAAACTATTGTTTTGGTTCCCTCCCATTACCTCCTACAGTCAACAATTGCAAAGCATGAGCAGGAAAAAGGAAAGTGAATCAGCGTTTTTGACTGTTGGCTACACACCCATTTGTTTTCTTGTTATGCCAGTTTGTTGGACCAGTTTTGACTGAAATTCTTGACATTAGCTTATGCTACGTTGAGACAATAGAGATAAGTTTATGTTCCATCATAACAAAAGAACAGAAAGGTGACAAATAACACTTTTTAAAAGAAATCTCAGTGATATTGATCTGAAATTATTATGCCATGTTATAACATTTTAGACTTGGATTGCACATGAATTTAAAACCTTGATGGTGTCAATTTATAGGTGTACTCGTCAGCTCGTGATAATGAAAGTGTATATGGATGGACTGACTATGTGTTTGTTCTTGTACAGGGGGACACAGTTTATGCAACAGTTGTGCCTGAGGTAGATGAGAAAGAACTGGAACAAATGGTCAACCCAATTGTAAAGGAGTACTTTGAACATGGAGACACCAAAGAGGTCCAGGTAAATGGATGAACATTGTTGCAGAGATCACTTATGATTATTAATAAGTTATGCTGGTTATAGATTGTGCAGTATCTTACATTGTCCTATTTGTCGTCCCTCCTGTTAGATGTTGCTGAAGGGGCTCAACCTGGGCCAACATAAGTTCGAGTTCTCCTCTCTGGCCGTGTCACTGTCCCTCGAAGGCAAAGCCAGCCACAGAGAGCTGACTTCTCGCCTGCTGTCTGACCTGTCGGGCAAGATGCTGTCACAAAGTGAAATGGCCCGTGCCTTTGACAAGATACTCAAAGAGCTGCCAGACCTGATACTGGACACACCGGAGGCTCCACAGGTAGACCTCTTCATTTTGTCATATTGCTATATTTATTGGACTACAAAAATATGTGATGTGGAGATGCATTCTGATTTTTTTTTTTTTTTGATGTCTCACAGATGTTGGGCCAGTTTGTAGCCCGAGCCATAGCAGACCACGTCCTCCCCATGTCTTTCCTGGACTGTTACAAGGGCAAAGTGGACTGTGAGCATGCCAGGTGAGCTGAGACGAGAACAATTTAAATGCAGATACAGTAGCTTCTTAAAAAAGTTGTACGATTTCTTAAGTTCATTTTACCGTGACATGAGCAAAAAGGTGATTACAGATGCAACTGAAACATTCCTCTTCCCTGTTGTTACGGTCTGCTTAGGGGTACACAGGTGTGACACACATGTATAGGAAAAAGAGCCTTGGCAAAGGTGGAACAAGGAAAGAAAGCAACAAGGCGGGTGAAATTCTTAAGCAGCAATAGGTATAATTTATTGACAGCTTATAGTTTAACAAATCAACTAAAATGGAAGCAAAAGGTGTCAGGATCTCCAAGGTCAAAACAATAAACAAAACCCCCACACTAGCTAGAACACAAGGTCAAACTGGCCTATTGCAGCAAAAGGAAAAACAATACTGACCTCCCCGTCTAGCCACAAAACAGGAGAAAACGGAAAAAAACAACAAAAATGGCAGAGAACCCCTACACAGCTTCCCCCAAAATTATACCAATGGTAGCCTGCACTCAGGCACCATACCACCGCAGGGCCGGCCGCTTAGAGAGGAAGAGAGATCCAGCCCACTGATTGACTGATGTGTCTCAGTTGGCGCTGCTCCAGGTGAGCCAGACCTGAAATCGATAGACAGCCCTCCTCTCAGAAGAGATAGTCAATTCAGGGGGTGTAACACCTGTGTTGGAAAAAGCTTTTAAGATGTCCTCCTAGTACAGTGTGTTTATCAAATAATGTTGACATAATATAAAACATTGGTGTTGTGGTGTTATCTTGGCTATATTGGAGCTCTATTCTAAATTGGCTAAGTCACTCTAGATCTAGACTTAATGTACGTCAATTTAAGTGCAAATAATATTTTGGTGTTTTAATTTTTCAGAGTGGCTTTAGACCGTGCCGAAGTGCTGCTGACCATGAAGAGGGAGATGGTTCGTCTAGATAATGTGTGGGGCGTGGGTGGAGGCCTGAGACCTGTCAAACATCTCGTCAAAGAGGTGAGCACTTAACTGATGAGTCAACTTCTTGTTTCCATATTCAAAATTATTATTATTTTTATTCATGATCCATCGCACTGAGGTCAGAGTGTTTTGTATTGACAAGCTCTGCTTCTTTATTCACATTACGTAAGGTAAACAGAAGGCAGAAGGCATGCTGTTTAGACAGCCACAGGCCAACCCTCTGCTATGTTGCTGTGTCAGCAGAGCACTTTTCTCCCCTAAAAAGTGGGAATTGCAAAATCGAGGGGCCGACACGGATACACACCCTAGCCTTTAACTGAACGGACTCAACGCCCACGCCTATGCCCCACATGCTGTCGGCTTTGTCTTTGTTTACATAATCACAATAATTGTTCTATGATCTGGAATTTCTTGAATTATTTGTGCCAATGTGGGTTTGGATAGTGTGGGAGTTTCCAGTGCACATCTTGTAAATTGTAAGTTATGCAACATTTGAAGTGATGTTTGTGCATGTTTAGAAATGGGTGAGTTGTCCATCAATGTGTTCTCAGTCATTCAGCATTGTGTAAGCCTCAGTAGCCCTCAGAGCCGCAGGCTGTATAGGTTTGATTTCCTGCCTGCTTGTGCAGCTTCAGGGGGGACACTAGGCTGCAGGAGTGAGTGCAGCTCCCTTTTTTCCCCCAGTATTGTTGTGCTCTTACTTGCAGCCTCTGTCTCTTCGTTCTCACCTCTGTCACTGCCCGGCCTGTCCGCATCACACCCCCACATGTTGTTTTTTCCCCAGAAGCTCGGACGACCACACATTCCCCCAGCTCGGTGAATTAGACCCAGAGTTGACTTGTAGCTTTGAGGGTTTAATACTGGTTGCATCTAATACGCTCATCTCCAATCTCAAGTGGTATGACTAATTGGTCCATAAATATTTTTTAAGCAAAATGGTTTATGTGTTATGAGTGACATAACAAATGAATACTAATAAATGAAGCGGAGAATAAAAGATCCAAGCACAGCTTCAAGAGAAATGTTCATCTTTTTCAAGCAGACTGATGTGTGCTGAGTTTTATTTCCCAAGGAAGTCAGGTTATTGCTGGAATAATTCCCCATATATTTCTTTATAGTTCTTTTTACAGGGTGTGTTGCATCAAATACAGGTTTGCCCGAAATAAAGGCCGGTTACCTGCACTTAAACATGGACATTGAGCATAATATTGCTACAGCACTAATCCATCAATATTCATGCCTCAATCATCGTTTAAAAAGAGAAAATCCAAGCAACAGAGAGTCTGTCCATCCTTTAGTCCCCAAACAATACATTCCAAAGGATATTTATTGCATTCAGCATGCTTTCCAGGCAAAATGACCCTCTTCAGTGACGATAGTTATGGGTCCAGCTGTGTTTGATACACTTTGCACACAGAAACCTCAACAACAAAGACACAAATTTACGTTTTTATTTGTTTGTGTCTTTGTTCCAGATGAACCTCCTGCTCAAGGAGTACCTGATATCAGGAGATGTGGCGGAGGCAGAGCACTGTCTGCGGGACCTGGAAGTCCCACACTTCCACCATGAGCTGGTCTATGAGGTATCAAAGACGTGATTTTATTGTGTCAGTCTTGGCTTTGTTTTTATCATGAAACAACCTCCATCCATCCATCCATTATCAGCCGCTTATCCGGGGTCGGGTCGCGGTGGCAGCAGGTTCAGCAGGCCGACCCAGGCTTCCCTCTCACCCGCAACACTTTCCAGCTCATTCTGGGGGATCCCGAGGCGTTCCAAGGCCAGCCGGGAGATATAATCCCTCCAGCGTGTCCTCGGTCTTCCCCGGGGTCTCCTACCAGTTGGACGTGCCTGGAAAACCTCTAATGGCCTCTAATGAAACAACCTACACATCCCATACTTTTCCACATATTCACCAAGAAAACCAACAAACAAAAGTCTACAAATTCAAATCAAAAAGACATGCAAAACCACAAATCAAACAAAAATAAAACTGTAAACAACAAACACAGAGTTATGCATACAACAATTTCTGTGCATACAACAATTTTTTTTTTTTAAAGCAGTCTGTCATATTTGCAGAGATAATGTCAAACGTCATAACTCCATGTGGGGAGACTTCATCATGACAATAAGATCAATTCCACACAAGTTAAAGTCTCTTACTGGTTAGTGGCTCATTTGTACTGCATGTATTAACAGAGCTCAGCCAAAATGCACATTGCATAACATGGAACTGTCTATCCTCGATACAAATGTAACTGCTTCCTGATTATTTACACGTTGCAATGTTTATTTTTTTAAGAAAATGCAATGAACTAAGTGGCATTGTCTTTGTCAATAAAAACGTGCGTTTATGTGTTGGTTACCAATCAGGTTTTTTTTTTTTTTTTTGGAGCTCAGTTGTGTACAAAGTACACGGTGTACTGTTGCGTAGCCTGGTGCTATTCGTTCTCCATATGCAGCACATTCAGAAAAGGATTCAACCAGCTGGACCTTTTCAGAGTTTTATTATCTACAAATAACCAAAAATGTATTTATTTTTTATTTATTTTTAAATCATTACGTTTTCAAATACGTCACCGTCTCTTTTCTTGTGTATAAACTAATAAACATCGCCACTGTATGGTGAAATGTGCATCTTGCACATCTGTACTGATCATTGAGTTTTTATTATTAGGCGAGAGACAATAGATGACAGTAGCACACTCCTCTTTCGTACTCATTTTATATGTTATATAATTTTTAGGTTGTAGTGATGGTGCTGGAGTCAAAAGGAGACACCGCCAGTCATATGATGATAAAGCTGCTGCAGTCCTTCTGGAAGATGGGCCTCATCACTGTGGATCAGATGAACAGGGTCAGTGCCTTGCGTTTAGTTTTTTTATATTATTTTTCTTTGATTGGCATTTCAGATAAAAATTCATGTGCGTTTCACCTTGTAGTTATACTATCCATTTTGTACGCTGTTTTCCTTGTAGGGTTTCCAGCGTGTCTATGATGAGCTCCCAGAAATCAACCTTGATGTGCCGCATGCCCACTCTCTCATGGAGACCTTTGTGGACCTCTGCTACCAGGAGGCTGTCATCACCAAACAGCTGAGGGATGCTTGTCCCTCCAGGTGAGTTGGCAATTAATCTCCACTTTAAAACATTGTTTTTGTTTTTTTATATCTCTGTAGTTAAATCATTCTCAATGGCTGGTCACTCAGTACAACAGTGTAGCTCATTGATCTTTTTTTTTTTTTTTAAGTTTTTGGACAACAGTATAGTCTATGATACAGAGAAATAACCTAAATCGAGCTCTGACAACACAGAGATACTTGTTATTATCATCAATTAATTTTGGGTTTTGGCCACCAACATGCTTCTCTCTTTCCTCCACCAGAGGACGAAAGCGTTTTGTGAGTGAGGGAGATGGAGGAGCGATTAAGAACTAATCCACAAGAGGAAGCGCAGCAGCAGCAGGAGGAGGAGGAGGGGTGTTTCCAGGTTGTTCCACCCAGATTCCGCTCTAGCATGTTTTCCTTTGAAACCAGGCATGCTGGCAGTCTTAAGTTTCCTTGTTCCTCTCCCAATAATGTTGTCATTACACAAACCAGCATTGACGTTTGGTGAAAGTAGACTGAAAAGTCGCCCAGGTGTTCAGTTCCATTCATCTTGTTCATCACTGTATTTTTTGGGGTTGATGCACCCCTCTTTCCTCAGTCTTTGTACCTGTTTCTCAAGAATAGTTTGAGTCAGAGCTGCAGAAGACCGGGCGACATGCAGGGGTGTGTGGGAGATGAGTTTGGGTGTTTTGTCTGTGGCTTTGCTTCATCTGTTGCCATGTCTCTATTTTTTTCCATGTCAAGTGCTAGAAATGAAAAAAGCACTTCAAAGACAGCTGATACTGTACAGTCAGTGAGCACTTGGTAATTTAGCTCAACAAGGATTGAAACCTTTTTTTTGTATTTTCTGCCACAAAGGATTTGTAATTTTTTTTCAATGATGTCGTGCTTTGTACCATCTGGTTTAAGTGGTTCTATTGAGTCTTTGGTTTGTTTTTTTGCATCTTGGTTCCCTGTAACCAAATGTTAACTTTTCTTAAGCAAAGAAGTCACAGGATGTTTGGGTGGTTATTTAAAACATTCATAAGGGAAAATATACTTTGGAAGCTCTTTTTCTCTCAAATTGGAAAAACAAAATTAAATAAATTAGGGTTAATGTGTGTTTAAGAAAAAATGTAAGAAAAGTAAAAATATTGAAAAAGCACTATTTTGAGCACTCTGACGTTGCTTGCAATAAATCCACAGCTCACATGGGTCAGAAATGGATTCCGTACAGGTAACCTTTATAATATAAAGCCAAACCTAGAGAACAGAATTAATCTGGGTATTGTCTTTAAACTTGTTTACCCGTCTGATATATCTGTGAAATGGCAACCTCAGTTTATCTTGGAAGACTATGTTAAAGCATATTCATATATGCATATTCTTTTCTGCCACCGTTTGGAACAGTGTTTCATGTTGACGAATGTTAAAGATGTGGCTAAAAGATATATTTCATTCATTAAAAAGCAACAAAATTAAGTTTCTGTATTTCTTTTTTGTGTTTATGCCAGCAGTATTGAGGAGTAACCAGGAGTAAGTAATTTGGCAAGTGTAGTAAAAATGTACATCAATCACTTTTGCTGATCAGTCACTTGTGATCTTTAATGAATATTGCATTTGTGTAAGCAGGTGTAAGAATGTTGATCTGTAACCGAGAGGCCAAAGCTTGGATTTTTTTTTTACCCTGACCCGATTTATGGTGCATCTAAGATAACTGGCCATGGGTCATAACACAGCTTTAATATGCATATATATATTAGTGTAAATAAGTGGTCGAGGAAAATTATGTTTAATGGTTTGTATTTGATAATTTGTGTACTTCACTGGACACACTCATTCAGGCATGTGGCTGTCCAATGTCAAATAGACATGTTTAATGTTTTGTATTCCAAAAATCATCTTTGTACTATTGATTTATTTTAGATCAGCAAACTGTTCACAACACACTCTACATAAGGACATCATTTTATATACTACAATTAAATTGCATAATCTCTATAATGTTTTATTTGCATGTGTTTTTCTTCAGTATAATTGTTAGTCCTTATGATGAGCAACAACAGTGTAATTGATAACATCACATGCAAATCCACTGGAGTACACATTTGTGGTAAATGGTAAGTATTGGAAGATTGTCTGGATACTTCCTCATACATACTTGAATGTAAATCAGATTAAGGAGGTGTTATAATGATTCATAAATATTACCCTGCCAATTACCACATGAATAATTAAGAAACAAACACAAACTACTCTTGTGAGAAATATAAAGAAACAGTTTTCCACCTATTTTGGCATTGATCTCACTCAGTTTTTCCAAAACTCAAGAAACGAACTATCTTTTAAACTAAAGGTGGCTATGAGGTTGGTAATGTTTTTTTTTAAACTTATACATGTAAATTCAACAATCGGAAATCATATTTTGTTGTTTTCCTGAAGGACGTTATATACTATTTATAAAACTACTTTCTAATTTGGCTAACAAAAAGGCTGTATGTTTTATAATACTTTTGTCTGGTGTAATATACCCTGGCTCTTTTGTTATTGTACTATTTGTATCCTATTTCCACTATACTGCGTGTATAGTGTTTAATAAAACCGTACACGTCAGTGAAAACGAGTAATACTTTTTCCCCCCTAGGACGGTGAAGGCATGACCCGACCTACTCGGCCTCTGATTGGCTTACCCTCTGTATCCTGACCAATCACACGGCTCATGCTAAAACCTAACCAACCAAACACAGAGTCTACGAAGTCAACTAGTATTAGCCAATCAGAGGCAAAGAAGGGAGGGTCATGACGTCGTCGTAGTAGGAAGAAAAAAAATTGGCAACCAGGAAGTGGCTAGTAAGCTAGCAACGTATAATGAGCAGCTGAGACGTTGGTACTGTGACAGGTTAGTATCCACTTACTCAATGAACATGAAGCTAAAACGGTCGACTATAATTTTCTATTGGCTTAACAATTAAAGGCACTTTATAATGCGACAAATCGAACGATAGTAGTACTAACGAGTAGCATGCAGCCTGCAAGCAACGTATTGCCGGAGGGCTTAGTGGCGAGTTACTGGATGTTAACTGGATGCGCTGTGGTTAAAACAGGTGTCTGTGATTACTACTTAACGTTAGTTAACTAGGAGACACTTTGCATAAATTTAGAGTTTAATTACAAAACGGTCAGCGCTGTAATAGCACCTGTCCTGTCGTCACAAACCTTGCAAGGTTAACCTAACAGTTAAGTTAACTAGCTTAACCGCTTCATTTCAGCCTGAGATGACAGCAGGCTCATACTTGCAAGTACACACTTCCTTCTGTACTTGTACAATACATAATATGCTACGTTATTATAATAACTTGCATATTATGTATTGTACAAGTACACAAGGAAATAGTCATATGTATTTATACATTATTATTTATTTATAAAGGACAAATGCCAGTTTGCTTGATAAGTGCATAAGAAACCAGTGTTTGATGCAGACCTTCAGATCCCTTTCAGTTTTCATTGACACTGCTACACACAAAATTAGACTATTAAATCAAAAATATCTTCCTCCCTCTTTTCTCCAGCTTCAGAAGGGCATGATGGGCAGGCAGAGGAAGAGGGTGGTATCGGGTGAAGCTGTTCCCCTTCTGCGGAAAGACGACAAGCCCCCTGCATTTCACCGAAAAGAGAAGAAAAAGAAAGTTGATATTGGCAAAGTCTTCATCAACATCTCCATTGGCCTTTGCATATTCAGCCTGATCTGGTTCTTTTACGCCCTCCACATGCGATCAAAGCTGGCAAAACGGGTGGTGACCCTGCACCCATCACCTCCTGTCCTGGATGCCAATAGCAGCAGTGCCATCGTCTCCACCGAGAGGTTCTGGGGCTCATACAGGCCTCAGGTCTACTTTGGCATGAAAACCAGAAGTCCCAGGTCGATGGTGACGGGTAGGCTGACACGTTCATGACATGGTTATGTTTAATTTAGTGAACCAGGAGAATGACATTGGGAATAAGAATCTTTTTTCCAAGGGCTACCTGGCTAAGACAGGCAGACAGAAGAAAACATATTTACAGACAGAAAAAAAGGAGACAAAAATGAAAAGGAACTAAAAAAATCAAGCAGAGGGAACTCCCTTATTAAAAGAGAAATATAAACCAGGTACATTTAAAGACATGTCTGAAGGAGTCTGCTCCTAATTTGTGGTAGAAGAGTTAAAGGGAAAATCTAAATCTGTAATCCTTACATTTCTAAGGATGCTTAATGTATCGGGTACATTTCTGGGTAATGTACATAAAAAGAAGCGTATGTTTGAATCCAGAGCGCCTTCATTTTACGGAATAGTGAAGCCATAAAAAAAACACGGAAGATGTTAAGAGTATCACTATATAATCAAAATCCCAAACAATATTTAATGTGTATGTGTGTATATATACATGTATGTATGTATGTGTATAAAGGATGGATTTCCCATTTAATATTAAATTCTTTGCCATTACAAAATATTAGCTTTTAGCACTAATCACATCTGTTTAATTGCACTAGATTGGGGAAATTGTTGGAAACAAGCCCAGGCACTTGACAAACTCAAGTCAATTTTGGCCTCAGTTCCTATGACTGTTTACCCTGTCAGCCAATTTGAAGGACCAATATTGTTTATTAGTTGACAGCATAAAATAGACTACATTTTCTAATATTAAGTACCAACACTTAACTAAGCGCTGCTGTTCTCAAAACCCAGTTGGCTGGTAACTTGTTGCATTTATCCAGTGAGTTTTGTGACTTACCTTATTATGTGAAGCTGTTGACTACTTATTGTTTTTAAAAAATATTTTTGCATCCCTTTTGGTGTACAATACAACCAAATAACATTACTTTTATTGTTATCTCTTCCCAGGTATGATGTGGATGCGTCAGTTTGCCGACATGGATGTAAACCTGAGGCACACTTGTGAGCAGGGGGATCGTTTGCAAGGCTATGGCTGGATGATGCATGATGGGATCACCTTTGGCGTCCAGGAAATCCGCGAAAACGATTTCACACTAACGACAGAGTTTGTCAAGAGGATGGGAGGGGATCACGGAGGAGACTGGACATGGAGGGTCACTGCCAAACAACATGTGAGTACTGGCAGTTTTTTTCAGCCTTATGAGTAAATGTTCCCAAACGTGACCCAAATGTTAATTAGTTTCAAATTTACCAAGAATCTTTTTTTCTTTTTCTTATGTACATTTTAATAATTTTAGGCTTTTTACCACCAGAGCTCGGCCCCTCATGCACCAGTCATCTCCCTGATGTTTTACGCAGCAGCAGACAGCCAGGGCTCACTGGAGGCTCACGTCGAGGATAGAACCCGCCTTGCATCCATCACTGGTTTTTCAGAGGAGCTTGGAAACTTTAAGATTACATTGCGAAAGCCAGTTACCGGGGAATTATTCAGTGCCAAATATGCAAGGTAGATGCATAAATGCAGGAGTGAATGGTTAAGTCAGCAGCAGTTTCAAAAGAGAGTAATCTTGGACTATTATTATATAGTCCAAGTGTATATATATAATAATATAATATATATAATTAATAATATTATTATTATTATTAATACTATAGAATGATTGCCACTGCTCAAATTGATCTATATAAAAAATATGCAACACAATAGTTCAATTATCAATCAGTGAGTGTAGGAAAAGTAGATCAATCTCCATAGAAAGGTGAGAAGACATTGTCAGCCGAGCTGAAAAATGTATATTATAGCTGAATAGGAAAATGTGCTTTAAAAAAAAAAAATGCATGTAATAATTTAAAGTGTGACAAGTCACCAAATGTTATATTGAAAAATAGCCCTATTTGAAGGACCCTGGATTCTGCAAGTCTGTTGTACCTCTCGTGAGGTGTACAAGTTGTTGTAACTGCATTGGTCAAACATACAACCACTAGATGGCAGCGAAAGCAGGATTTCTAGCTTCGTTTCATCAATTTGTTAATCCAAAAACAAAGATTTTCTTAATTCTGCAAGTCTTTTAAAATGTGCTGATATACATTATAGCAGATATATCTTAAATGTACCGTCTGAAAAGCCAAAGAAAATCAGCTCATTCCAATAAGGACTCTAGCTTTTTGTGAAACAGCACAACTGTCGTTTAATTAGTGAAGGTATTTATCCACCTTCAGAAACCACTGTCGTTTCAGTATTGTTTTTACTGAGTGGATCAAGAATCTCTGCTAGCAAAACCCACAGGGAGCACCAATATTTCAAACTTTAATGAGGGCCAGAGAAGACCGGCATAGCAAAACAGAAAGGTACAGTATGCACTGATAGAAATAATAAGAATTGCTTGAATTATTTATTGTAGAAAGATTGTTCTTGAAGTATAAGTGGGGCTTCACCTGGTCACTTAACCTCACCAGTACAATATGGGACTCTCAGTTCATGACACAGTGTGCTTAGGCTTCACTAACAGAGCTCGTGCAGTTGAGATCACCAGTTTGTCAGTGACTGACGATAGACAACCTTTAAGATTTGCGATTGCTTGGATTTCATATCATTTTCAAACGCAATACTTGAACTCAAAAATATTAACAATAGTTTCTTATCTTTCCAGCTACAACTATCTTCAGACGGTCTCTCCTGGCTTGGAGAAGTTGACTGAGATTGTGAAGCAAAGTCTAAACCGTAGGTTTATCTACAGCCCTCCTTCTGGTGAGAAAAGGCATTACATAGCTGTAGACGGCTACAAGCCCCCCCACCACCAAAACCAACAGAAACCCGCTGACACACGGAAAGAGAGTGACTTTGTGGTTTACCAGGTGACCGTCCAGACGCCATTCCAGATCGAAGTTCTGTTTGAGTCCGGGAGCTTCCACAGCCGTCCCAACCAACTTGTGGGCTCAATCATGACTCAGGAGCTGGAGAGGAGGAAAGCTGAGTTTGATTTAAAGTTCGAGAAGACTTTTGGCCTTGAAAGCAAAGGTTTCAGCCAGGCACATATTAAGTTTGGCAAGGCAGCGCTCAGCAATATGTTGGGTGGAATGGGCTACTTCCATGGCCAGTCTGTGGTACAGTCAGTCTACAATGAATACCCGCTCCTGTACCCTGAAGGCACTTTATTCACTGCCGTACCATCACGCTCTTTCTTTCCGAGAGGATTCCTTTGGGATGAGGGCTTTCACCAGCTGCTGCTGAGCAAGTGGGATCCCCATGTGACAAGGGAGGCTATTGCCCACTGGATAGACCTGATGAATATGGAGGGCTGGATCCCACGCGAGCAGATCCTTGGAGACGAGGCTCGCAGTAAAGTCCCAGCTGAGTTTGTAGTTCAGCGTAACGAGAATGCCAACCCACCTACACTTTTCTTGGCTCTTCAGGAACTTATTGAACAGCTCTCGTCAAATCCAGAGAAGCCGGCATCTCGACCGACCTTGCCTTTCCTTCGACGGCTTTTCCCCAGACTGAAAACCTGGTTTGAATGGTACAACACCACACAGACGGGGCCTCTACCAAACTCTTACCGCTGGCGTGGACGTGACAAGGACACAAATCTTTTCCTCAATCCCAAGACCTTGACTTCTGGGCTGGATGACTACCCTCGGGCCTCGCATCCATCAGCAGATGAGCGCCATGTAGATTTACACTGCTGGATGGCCTTGTCCTCAGGCATCATGGCAAGTATCGCTCGGCTTCTCGGCGAGCCCCATCAGGACTATGAACTCTCCCACCAGGTGCTCCGTGACAACAACCTACTTAATGAGCTCCACTGGTCAGAACAACTTGGTGCTTTCAGTGACTTTGGCAACCACACCCAGGCTGTGTCCCTGCAGCAGGAGAAGGTGTACGTGCCTCCCGGACAACCTCGTCATCAGTTCCCTGTGTCACGCCTTGTGCGCTCAGTCAGACGGGCCCCCAAGCTGCAGTACGTTAATGCTTTGGGTTATGTTAGCTTGTTTCCTTTTTTACTGCATGTTCTTACACCGGATTCACCAAAACTAGAACATATCTTCCGTGACATGAGAGACTCCAATAAGCTCTGGACTCCCTACGGCCTGCGTTCAATTTCTAAAGCCGATCCGTTGTACATGAAGCGAAACACAGAACACGATGCCCCCTACTGGAGGGGACCAATATGGATTAACATCAACTACTTGGCAGTCAGAGCCCTGCACCACTACAGCAACACTGAGGGGCCGCACCAAGAGAAGGCAGCTGTTCTTTATGAGGAACTCAGGACTAACATCATCAATAACGTTTATAGACAGTATGTTGAAACAGGGTATATTTGGGAACAGTACAATGACGGTACTGGTAGAGGCCAAGGAAGCCACCCCTTCACCGGCTGGTCAGCCCTGACGGTATTAATGATGGCAGAGCAGTACTGATGAACTGTAGGCTTCATGTCATGTTTTCTATATAGATAATGGCCTTCATTTACCTGGATGTGATTGAAACATCATGATCAGGTGTAAATATAATAGGTCTTGTCTGGTTGATGGAACTTGACAAACTGAAATTATATTATATTCCCGCTGAAAAATAGGCATTTATGATCACATTTCCACACTTAACCATTAATTAAAATAACAGGTTTCACACAGACATTCTCTGAAAGGCAATTTCAGACAAGTTTAAGTGCAACTAACCTGTCTTTACTTTATGTGAAGCCAAGCACTGTCTAGTGCTTGAGTTATATACTCGAGATGCATTTAGGAAACACTTAAAAGGAAAATTCGCCACCTTTTTTATGTGGACATCCAATCAGTGCTGATGGTAAAAGTAGTCCACTTAATAAATTCCCAAGCGTGTGCCCCAATTTTCGCTACGTCTGATGAATTAACAGAATAAACTCACAAACGTCAATGAAGAAAAAAATTATTTCACCTAAACCAAATGATACAGCCGTAGAACTTCTGAATTAAAGTGTCTCTTTTACACTGAACCAAGACCAGCTTAATTGCCTTGTTAACACCTCGTAAAACAACTTTATTTATGTAGAAACAATATAAAACTCACCAAACATGTATTGGTTGATCTTTCCACTATCCACCAATCGACAACTGTGATTTGGTCCAAATATATCCTTAATTCGGAGAGTTACATGTGGAAACACGTCGGCTCTTCAAGCTGGTTTCCCTCCACTATATCTCTCTGCCTTAACGGCTGTCTGTGGGCAGCTGCCCGATGTGGCAGCTCATTGCCGGCGCTCACTCCTTCTACCTGCTAAAGGTCTCCAGCACACCTCTGTCTGAGTGAGGAGGGAAACTTTCCTGCATAGTAACTCACACACGTCTCTCTCTCTCTTTCTGGGTTGTCGTCGGCGACAGCATCCAACAAAAACTGCCCATGCTGACCTTCATTACAACAGAATTATTCCGTTTCTGTTGGCATCTGAGGGCAATTTGAGCAAAGGCATCACCAGTTGGCGTTTGCTCTCGGCGGCTAAGGACCCGCGCCGGGTCCTTAGGTCCTTTTAATGAGGTCCTATCCCACATGCAACTTCATTGCTTCTTTTTACTTTTTAATATGGAAAATTATGACAACTTTTCAATATGCAGGGAACGGCAGGTCCACCTCTCTGAGGGAGGGGTTCATGCTTTACACACTATATGTGTGATGCTGTATATGAACAACGCTTATTAAATTTCTCACACGTCTCTATCTGGGAATATAAATGAAGGCCATTATTCTCCATTGTGCCATCTCTTTTTGTACACACAGCCTGTGGTTTGACTGGCAGGGCATACAACATTGACTGTGACAATGTTTTGTTAAAAACAATAAACAGTTTAAATAATTTCCTTTTGTCATACTGTAATTTTTAAAAAATATTTTCAGTCATATGTACCTCCAATGATGTAAGCAAATGATGTCTTGAATCTAAGCCTATAACTACAATCTCTGCTTGAAATGCAATAGCCAAAAAATATACCATCTACCTTTTCAACTGTTTCAAAAAACTCCCCAAAAAATGGCATTAAGCTTTAGATCTAAGAGTTGTAATATTTAACGAATGTGTAACACTAAAGTGGAGAGCCAAGGTATGTTGTCTTCATACCCAATGTACAGCTTTAACAACAGGAATGCCATTGATTTGCCTGCAGTATTACTAAGTAGCCAAAGTTGTAACTTGCCTCCAATTCCAGCTATTGACATAAACGCCCCATTTTGTATGTAGTGTAAAGTATTGACATTGCAGGATATTTCATTCAGCTGGCAAGTCTATTATTCCTCCCTCAC
Source organism: Taurulus bubalis (assembly GCF_910589615.1). Classification (NCBI taxonomy): domain Eukaryota; kingdom Metazoa; phylum Chordata; class Actinopteri; order Perciformes; family Cottidae; genus Taurulus; species Taurulus bubalis. The sequence goes on from NC_136594.1 coordinate 11,510,169, forward strand.
CTGTTTAGTAAGGATGTCAGCCCTCCTGTCAGTCAAAGCACACAGTTGCTTCAACATGCTGTGACCTTAAGTACAGCAGCCCTGTCCTCTTTCCTTTGTCAGATGGCACATTTGAAGGCCTCTAGCTGACGTCAATCTGCTTTTTTTCCATGGTTTCCATGGAGCGCAGTTGCTTTGAGGGCTAGGTGCTTAATTAGCTAAAATCAAAAGGCATAGAGAGTATATATAGATGGCAAATTATTTTCACTCCTTGACATGTGCTGGCATAGATTCACACACCAGGGCATACGGTGGAAATGTTCTTATTAATACTTTGACACCAAATATAAAACGTAGAGACTGGGAGCACTGATACGGCTTCTCTCTGTCTGTGTACATGACCACTGGGTTTCAACCTCGAGACTTTTATGAATCCTTTGAATGGGTTAGATGTGCAGTTGTATAGTCGATGGCTTAGCATGGTGCATTACGGTTTCATGGATAAAAATAGTACCTCTATCAGTTAACTGAACAGCAGATAGGCTGTGAAGCCAAAGATTGGTAGCTTACATTTATTAGAAGCTACAGTATTTCTATTCAGGATTCACGATAGATACTGTTGATTAACAGCTACACAAATATACATCATACCTGTTTGCATCTTGGAAAAGTTTTAAAATCCATCTTTTAGCATGTTTCAATATTGTAAAACGTTCACTGAGTTTAGATGTATCACTGTGCAATGATTGCTTTCGGGCTCAGTCGTGGGAGACACAAGCTCATCATTTGACCTGTTGACTTGTTAACGCAAAGCACGGTATCAAGGGATTTAGACACAGAAGAGCCATATCCTCTGCCTTTCGCTGTTCCTCTCAGAGGAAATGGTTTCCACATCCCTTCGATGCAACTACAGTCGAAAATGCATTTATTTCTTTGAAGAGTGCGGACAATCTGTGTGACTAAAGCACTCACTGCGCAATCCATCCCCCTCACCCAAGACCCTTTTTTCACAGTGAGATGGGATAATAGCCCAACAGCATCAGAGCTAACTAATGTGACTGCATAATAAACAGATGAGTCGGGGAGTATTCATTTACATATCATCCTAACCGTATCAGAGCTTCGATATTGTGAATATTTTTTGATTACCTACGACAAAGGAATTTGCAGGAGAATGCAGTGAACATGGAGAGAATGCATTGTCCATATGGTCGCTGCTCTGTGCTCTGTGTTTTTTATGATTAATCATTATACATCTGCAGAGTAATTATAAAGTTGTCTCATAGTTGCTGGAAATACCCCCCTTGTAGCACTCACTGCTGTATTGAATGTAATTACTGGGAACTTTTGCTAGAGGGAGCTAATTAATAAGGCATTTATGAGTGGAAAAGAGACTTTTTGAATACAGCTTAGCTATCATTTTACTTACAATGGAGAGCTACTTGGAATTAAAGCAGTGTAAGTGGATAATTATGCTAATGAGTCAATTTGGATTTAAGATATGGTGGCAGGCTGTATTTGTAGATGATCACTGCTGCTACATTAGAGTGGCTCACACAGGTTTTTTCTTTGCGTATGTGGGCTTATATGTTCATAGCATCTCACTGGAGATGTCAGATGTTTTGTCCTGAGGCCATAGTATGTGTGTGTGTGTTCTCCTTTGACACAACTTTTTTGCCTCCCATACAAATAAACAAGGCCTTTGAACAACCTGTCTATGAACGTTTCTTGTGACGTATGCATTTGTGCATTTTCTGTCTTTGTGTATCCCTCAAGCCTCATGGCTATGCATTTCTTAATGTGTCAATTTTCATTTGCTGTTTTGCATGTTGATATTGTTCGTGCAACTCTGGCGTTGACATCACCGGCCTCCCAGGGCTGTGTAACGGTGTTTGTTCTCTCTGACATTTAAACAGAAAGCCATCATTCCTCTTTTTAATTCATTTGCCATCAGCATTGTCATCCACACTGGCCTAATTGCTGTTTATACTTTATTTCTTTCTATAAAATACCCTCTAGGATCCATCATCTCTGGTTCTCTGTACCCTGTCTTTGCCCCCCAGAAGCTTGCTGTTGAGCACCAAACTTGCCGCAGCCAACATAGGTCTATGTATGTTATGTAAGGCCCACTATAAATAGGTTCACCCGGGATCTTTTGTCTTTACCTGATTCGCTCTTAGCCCAACAGTTTTTATTTCTGGAGAGAGCTGTGCAAGCTAGTGCAATGTAGAGCTGGCCGTTTCCATAGTTACTTTTGTTAGCTGCAAGCTCTTAAAATTCTTCATCTGTTTCCTCACATGTCTGCTGTTAGCTATTTGTTTGAATCTGTTTGCACTGCATGTCCCCTTAATGACTGTATTTGCATCGATAAATCAGTGAGGGAAGCAATGCTTTCTGATTATTAACACTCATATCTTTTCAGACATGTTGTGGTGTCAATGGATGAGGGGAAAGAGCAACAAATAGAATAGATAGGTGTGGGTGCAGATGAGTCAGAGACTAGAATATGTAGATATTAACTTTAGTTGGTCAAAAGCACATACAATTAGTCCTATGTTGAGTGATTACGATTTTGTGTCGTGGATGTTATTGAGCTTCACAACAAGGGGATTTTGTTGCATCAGCACATAACCTAGTTATTTGCATTTTGACACATCATCTACTGTTATAACATTCTATCAGTTATCTGGGAGTGAAGGAATTTTTTGTTTGTTTGAATCAAACAGTTGCAAATATGAAAATTCACTGTTCTATTTTACAGATTTCTCTTAAAAACTGTCCAAGCAGTTAGGTAACAGCAGGTACAGTAGCTGGATGCGGCCCAAGAATTTGACTGTCAGAGTGCTGTAAGCATGGATCCAGCAGAGAAGAGGGCAAGGTGGGAGCCATGCGAGTGCAATGTGTGTGGAGGAGTCTGGGGGCATGGTTAAAGAAACACTGGGGCATTCCGCAATCACGATTGGAGAGCTGAATACGATCCTCAGCCATCCCTGTTGTAGAACCAAAGAGTACAGGCGGCTGGGGACCAAAGTGGGCGAGTGCGAAAGTATTTTTGGATCACACGGGAAACCTGCCACACCAACAGCAGCAACAGCAGCATCGGGGCCTGGTACCGGGCTTCCCTAACCCACTCCCACTCGCAGAGGAAGAGCAGGAGAGAGTTGTTCCTTCAAAAGAAGAACCACGCTTCCGCTGCTTTTATTTTTCTTATTTGTGCTATTTTGCTTTCAATTGCCCGGCGTTTGAATGATGATGTAGTATATATAACTATGCAGAGCCCAACATGACAGAGAGAGAGAGAGGGAGAGAAAATAACGAACTTGGCAGCTGAGGCGAGTATCTTGTATTTATAGAAAGTCGTGTTTCCGGCAGAGGTTTCTGTGGTTTTAGCACTCCCAATCCATTTTTGCGGTGTCTTACAGGCCCTATTGTATCCAGGTTTAGATTGAAGATGTTCCCTCATCTAGCGCCTTGGGGGGAGATTTGACTGTGAGACATGTCAGAATGTGATTTGGGGGAGGCAGATGAATTTCTCCAGTTCTTGTGCAACCCTGGCTTTCTAAGGATTGCTTTAAAAAAGCTGCTTTGCATCCACAAACTTTGGCATTAGTCCTTGTGATGTACAACACAGCTCTTGAGGCTGTAAATGCATGCACTGCATGTTCTATATGCATTTCATTACTATAGTCATGCAGGCAAAGCTATAGCCTACCTTATTATTATGTTTTGTGTTGGAGAACCATCACAGTATTTCCTGTGTAACCTCTCCAGATCACCGTTGGTTTGAAATGCTTTTTCATTTCAAAAAGCAAATGGCAGCCTCTGCATCTCAGTGGATTTCCTGGTATGGATACGGTTCTTCTATTATTTACTCTCAAACAGTGTGGGTTGAATAGTTGGTTGACAAAATGCCAAGGCATTGAGACTTTGATAACCATATCAACTGAGATTTATTTCATTTTAAAATAAGAACGATAAGTACTAATTTATTGTTTGTTTATGCTGTTGAGTAGTTATGTGGATGCAACGCCAAAATCAGCTGCCACTTAAATTCTTACGGTCTTGTGACAAAAGCTAGTCCGGGTTTAATAGGTCTCAGAAAAGAGAAAACAGTGGAGCTGTACTACACACTCAATTGTGAATTCCCATTGCAAATCCATAGATGAACAGAAACTGGCTACTGATTTTCAATAGTGTGTAAAAGTCCTGTTTTGGTTTAAACCAGAATTATAATAAGCTTTCTATTCTCATGGGGAGTCGAAAGTCTAAACTCTAACATGGACAGAACCCAAATTAGTCATATGATCCCTTGATGTGCTTTTAGTTTTTGTAAAATAGCTTGACTGCTGCACAGTTTTGCAAAGTCAAAAACATGACACAGCTCATATATGTTATCCTTAGATGTGTATCAGCTTTATGTGAAGACTGTATAAGTAGAATCATCTTGTTAAAGGTAATGCTTTAAAAAAAAAAAATGTTTGTGGTTATGTTTCAGAAAACGTCAATACAGTGTAGTACAATACAGCTTACGGATTTGTTTATTGTTGACAACATAGCAGCCCTCTTTCCTCATTTCCTATTAAAACACTAATGAACACTGAAGAATAATATTAAAAGTCAATACAAGAAAATATAGAACAGACATAACCGTCCACTCTATCCTGCATCTTGCAGGCGGAGATCTCAGAGGGCAGTCAGACCTCACTGCCTCTTCAACTCTATCAGGCACCAACCTGCAAGCAAAACTCCCACACCCTGTCCAGGAGTGAACTGAAAATAACACGGCCATGGGGTTACATATGCAGTATAAAGAAAAGTGTTTACCTCTCCCTGGGGGGAAAAATATTTCACTGCTGTTATGAAAGTAATATTAGGTATTAAGCACACAATACAATCAGCTGGAGTTATGCAATCAACAACATCTGAAATGTGTTCAAAGTAGGTCTGCAATTGTCAGGACATTGATATGTTTCAGCATGTAGAGAATAAACTACTGCACTTTAAAAAACACAGGATAATTATATGTACAGGGAGCTGTGATTTTGCTGTACAGGAGTATTTTCCGACGTGCTACTCGAGTGGCTCCAGGGATGTCAGTCTGGCGTCCCATCACTTTGGTCAAGCCTGACACTTTTCAACTACTATTGGATATATTGCTATGACATTGTATTCATCATGCCCAGAAAATGAAGCATAATTAATTAGTGTTCCTCTGACTTTTCCTGTAGTGCCACCAGCAGGTCAAAGTTTACACGTATCCTGTGAAATATCTCAACATCTGCTGGAAGTATAAGCACAAACTTGTATCCAGACATTCATGGATCTCAGATGAAGGATCCTCTGATTTTTCTTCTAACGCCAACATGAGGTTGACATTTGTGGTTTTGAGTCCCTGAAATTTGCTACTCACATTCAAGCCCCCCTCAGGATAAACTGTAATCACTTCGGTGATCCTCTGACCTCTATATCAGGTCAAATGTTCCATCTGTCCAATTATTATTTTTTTTGTTACTGCCAAACTAATTCCCACCAGCCACAGCTGAGTGTTGATCTGCAAATGTTTGCATGCTAACACATTAAACTAAGATGATGAACATTGTTTAAACATTATACCAGCTTAACAACAACATTTTAGCATTGTCACTAAACATTTCAGCATTTCAGCGTGTAGCTCAAAGCATAGCATAACGATTAGCATGGCGGTAAACGTTTGGTCTTGTTGAATTTTCATAAAAAGATACATTGATTAAAATGCATATATTCATGGTGGGTGCCATATGTGTATGAGCAATGTATATATCTATATATAAATTTGATTTTAATATATTTTTTTAGACAGACAAATTGATACATTGGCTATATTAGAAAGACACTTACAAGTTGCGCCTATTTAGGTCAGGAATACATTAAAGCATTCCACTTGTGCTTTGCTGAAATGATCCATTCAGCAAAGGTGCCAACATATCCTTTTATTAAAGAAATGTTTCATCTTCTATCCTTAGCCAGTACTTTGAACCTCTTTTGAAGTCAATATCCTTGTTAAAACATGGAAGCAACTTTGTATCGCTCCATATTCCTTCCCAAGAAACGGAAGCATTTTGTCTCACATTGCTCAGATGCAATGGAAAAAAACAAAGGCTTTCATTTAACTTTCACAGGTATGGAGTTACCCCTGCGCTATAATGTCAGTAAGTGCTAACATTACATAAATCCATTACTTAGTCCCTGTGCTGTGGCATTTTATGGAGGGGAGAGGTTAGCTACACTGCAGTTATCATAACAGCATCCCGTGATCTGAACTCTGTGTGATCAGATTGGTTTTAATAGACTCTGGATTACTTGGAGGCAGTTCCTCAAAGCTAAACATCTCTGGGCCTAGAATTAGAGTGCACATCTGAGGTGAAAACGATTTGTTCAGGAGAATGTCACTGCTGCAATGAAAGAGCTTATATGCTATTATCATACACTACCTTAAAAAGATGACAGGGCAGCGACTCAGAGATCCTTTGATACATTTTCCACTGCGTCTTCAGTATGGAAGGAGATTACATTAAATTTGAGTAGTCTAATATAAGCAGGCTCTGTATTATATCTAATCGTGTCTTTGCCTTTGTGTTGCGGTAGTCACAATATATTTTATTCAATATAGCCCACAAGCTTTTCTATCCTCAATTAATATTATCCGTAACAAACCTTGTCCACAACAAAATTGCCCTAAGCGCTGAGCTCACAGGAGTCCTTTCAGAACAGTTACAAAAAAGAAGTGATTATTGATAAAAATGATGTCTGTCGTGGTGTGAAGGTAGTGATTGTCTATAGCTTTGGTCTATTTATCAATACATTCTTGCTTGTGTACAGCCATACTGCACTCTTGAAAATGCCTGCAACAATATACAAAAAAGTATTCTGATCATTTACTCAAATCCAAGTACCAATACCGGACTAAAAATCACACCATCACGAGTCGCATTCGAAATCTTACTTGAGGTAAAACTACTCCTTACTACTTAAACTACTATTATGTGTGCAAAATGGCTCCAGACAATGTTATCGTATTATATCATGATATTTCATACACTAACGTATTAACAGTACGTTATTGTTGTAGTCATTTTTACAGCCTTACTGGGTTTTTCAAGCCATAGAAATGTACAATCGCAATCTAGAAAAAATAATTAAAGAGAAAATTGAATAGTGGAATTTAAGAGTAGCACAACAAAAGAATACTCAAGTAAAATATTAGGAGCAGTGAGTTTTTAGCAAGGGAATAAAACATATTATTGTAGCAAAAAAGACTAACATGAATGTCATGACTATGTAGTGCCTTTGCATATTGTTAAAATAGTGTTTTGTAGTAACTTAGAATTTCCCAGAGTCTGATTGCGTTGATTTTATGCAAATGAATGACATTCATATGAATGCAGAACCACAGGAACCATTGAGAGTATAGTGAAAGTAAAGTGTGTGTGTGTGTGCTGCTGGTTCATGTGTGATTACATGGCTGAATGCGGCAGCAGCGTCGCTATCCATGGTCCTGAACCTCTAACCGATGGAAGAGCAGAGGTCTGCTGCAGACCACAACGTCCTATGAAAGAGTATCGACTTTTTGTAATAGGAAGTGTGACCGCGGAGTGCACCCGGCAACAGATGCGAAAGAGAAAAAAAAATGCTTTGGGGGTTGAAATGTCATGTGAACAGTTGGGTTCAACCACTGAACACCTCAGGGGTGTTATTGACTCCCTTCAATGCTTTTAAAGGCCAAGGGTTCGTTTGGACTGGGCTTTGCAGTTATTCGCCCTGATGGTGTAAGCGACCACAATTTCCAGCGAACACAAGAGAGGGGATTGAATTTGTGAAAGTAAATCAAAGTGGTGGACTGCCAGGAAGAGTTGTTCAGTTTAACTGGAAACATGTAGTCCATGCAGTCTTGCATAGAGGCAGACAGAGAGGGAAGTGTCAAGGGAGATTAGTAACTGGACTGCAGCTTGGTCTTGTATTTGTCATCAAAACAAAGTAATTTGTGTTTACCTGACAGACTCTGATTTAGGAGAATATCTTATTATCTGCGAGTTTGGCCTTCAATCGTTTAATTAATCTTCCTTTTCGTGTTGCTTTTGTACTTTTTTGTCTTACTTTATTACATTTCGTTAATTTACAATAAAGCTATCAGAAGATCTTGGATCATACAGAACAACAACGTCAGCTCTCAGGTGTACAAAGAGCAGGTGTCAGGCAAATAATAAAACTCTTTTTCTACTGCTATTGCAGTTATTTCATTATGTATCATGTGTTGCTTTAGTTTGTTGATTTTTAACTTGAACTACACATTGGCTGTTATAGTATTAACACTAAACACAGACCTTCAAGGAACAACAACGGTAAACTATTACAGTATAGCTGATGATTTCACACTGACCTTATATGCACATATAGGCCTATTCATATTTATAGATTTTGGATATTCTTGCATGTTAATATCTGGTAAATGTTATCTTATTGTTTTATCATGTTTTATCGGTGTTCTATTATTACTCTGTTTACGACATGCAGTGTAATTTTCTGTAAATAGGCCTCAATATCTCTATCTGTGATAGAATGACTATAGCGCTGTGTTGACAATTCTTAATATAACATTTTATAACATTTTCATAGTTTAAGATTATAGCCTGAGTAGTTAAACATATTGTGGAACAAAGGTGTTGCAAATATGTTGCTGTTTTGTGAACTGGGTTTCCAAAAAAGTGCATTTGACCTCTATATCCTGAGTATTATATCCTTCAAGATACATCCTATAAAAAGATGATAACGTTTTAGTTAGTCCACCTTAGACCTCAACACTATTTGGTTTCTGATTTCGTTATTGATTCGTATTCCAACACTGTACTTAAAACTCCCTGGTCTGTCGCTTTACTCGTTACCTTCACATTGCGCCCCTTGAACTGGCGTTTGCATGCCTCCAACAACTGGAATGTCCCTCCTGTGGTTGATCAAATCAGTCAAACAGCGCTGGTGTCCACTTTCCTACCATGTCTTACATCTCTCACCATGAGAGGACGGTCAAAACCAATTCGGCGGAACGTGGTGGCCGTTTGAGATATTTAACCTCTGGCGTGATATTCTGAGGTGGTGAATGGTGATGGTGATATACCAAGAGATAAACGAGACCGTCTTTAGTTTAATATCATTTTAATTCAAATGATAAATTGTTTTTGAGAAAAGAAATACCATCATTACAACGTTTTACCATCAAACACTGATCGCCACTTGTTGCGACGTCAGACTCCATCTCTCCGGCACGGGAGGAGGGAGAATTAGAGGAGGGGGGACTCAGTCACATCCTCTTTCCATGTATGGGCATGAAGTTTACACGCAGCGGGGAATCCTCTCACTGGAGCTGATGAATGGGGAGGAGGGCCGAGGGAGCTGCCAACGTGTATATAAGGAGAGAGAGGGGAAGTCGCTGATGTGAAATCCACAGCAAGCAAATAACCACCGCGGAGCAGAGACGAAAAAGGAATATCTTTAATTGCTTTTTACACCTTTTGACACAGACTGCTTTGGATCATTTGTTGAAAACCTTCAAAAGCGGGGTTGAAAGAAAACATCCGTCTGCATAATTTGTTTTACATTTTCCCCTTTTACCGTTTTCACTGGAAGAGACGGACTTCTAAGTGCATCAGTATGTTGAACAATATGGATTTGAATGCGAAAGATTCTTTTTACCCTCAGTTTGAGAATTGCAACAGTTCTTCCCTGGGAATGGAAAACAGCGCGCGGAAAGATAACCAGGAGGTGTATGTCGATGCAGAGCGGGGGGTACCTGCCCAGTTTGGCCACGGTGAGTTCGCATCTTTGCACAGTCAATAAAATGTGCATGCATGATAATTTTAATATGTTGAATATATGTACAACAGGAGATAGAGATCTCATTCCTTTCAGTCGTGTATATCAATGCATCTTATCAAGGCATTCCTGTGCCAAAATACGCATGCATGTTTACGTAACGCTGATTTGTCATCCTCGCTAAATTTGTACTGATTCTCAAATATAAAAACACTCGCGATGACAAAGTTTTCTCTCTTGCTGCTTCAACAGAAGGAGCCCCTGCAACCCTCAAAACCGAAGCCTCCAACTCGGAATTTGCGTTTAACCCATGCGAGTGCCCAAAAGACACCTACACTCCCTCCTCGCTCGCCTACTCTGGCAGCTTCTATGTTGAGGCATCTCAGGGAGCGCCGTGCAGCACCGAAACACTTCTCAATATGATCACTGAGATTGTGGGTATATCCACACTGCCACTTTCAGAAGTGCAACACAGCGGCAACAGTCGGGGAACTTATCCATCGCCTGCGCCGATGGACAGCAGCAACGGCAATTTTGGAGACCCCGGCGTTAAGAGGCAATCCTTCACCTGCTCCGGACCTACTCCCCCGCTATACTCCCCAGACCAGACGTGCCCGAGGTATGCTGATGATCAGGCCGGCAGCCGGGCTCTAGACCCGTCTACTTCCCAACTCAGCTTCGGCTCCTCCCGAGCTCCAAACCAGAAGAAGGATGAACCAAAGTCAGAGGCCGCTTCTTTCCCCGTCGTGGTCAAGAATGAGTTTGAAAGCAGCTGCTACGAGTGGGGAACATTCAGTAAGTCTGGTTGTTTGGAGACGAGTTTCCAGACAGAAACCTTCCCGATGTCAAGTGATTTCCCCCCTGACCAGCAGATGGATGTTAAGGACCTGTTAGACACGTTTCCCACAATCTGTCCCAACCCAGAGATGGAGTTTAAAGTGGAGGGAGGTATCAAACAGGAACCGTGTTTCTCTGACACCTGTTCTCAGAGCTACTCAAGTCCCCTGTACAATAATTACCTCCCACCACCTCCAATGGGCCTCTCCTCTAACCTGAAACCCTTCCCCGAACCCCCACAGCCATCTAATCAGTGTGATTCCTTATACACATCACCAGCGTTACCGAGCACCATAGACTCCATCCTGTATTCTTCCTTGTTGCCAGATTCTTTCGCCCAAAGTTACACCCCCCGTGCGACGAAGCCCCCCAGGGCCAGGAAGAGCCCCGCCGCCGCTCACGGCCCCGCCAAAGAGAAACCCTTCACCTGCCCCATGGAGAGCTGCGACCGGCGCTTCTCTCGTTCGGATGAGCTCAACCGGCACATCCGCATCCACACGGGCCACAAACCTTTCCAGTGCCGCATCTGTTTGCGCAGTTTCAGCCGTAGCGACCACCTTACCACCCACACCAGGACTCACACCGGGGAGAAGCCGTTTTCCTGCGACGTCTGCGGCAAACGGTTCGCCCGCAGCGACGAGAGGAAACGGCACGGACGCGTACACCAGAAACAGAAGGAGAAAATGGAAATAAAGCCACAGGTGACCACCAGCGCGTGGACTTTCACTCTTCCCGAGGGCATTTGAAGACAAGGTTATGTGTCCACACATACAATATTAGGATCTTTCCGTCTTGGAAGATAAGCCAGCTAACTACGAGTTGATGTTTGAGTTCGTTCGACTGGCAAGCCAATGCCTGGCACAAGAGGTTTTGCAAATATTGCAGTTTTTTTGAGGAGCAGAAGGGGAGAGAGGTCTGCTTCGGCCTTATTGCCTGTTGCTGATACTGCTGACTTTATGCAAAGATGCATAGGTTGTAAAAGTCGGTAAACACATCCACAGTGACTTGTTGCTGTTACTTGCAGTAGAGCCAAACCTCTCTGCTGCGGCATTGCATGACTGCTGTTCAGCACCTCTTCATCTGGACAGCTCCAACCTCCATCGCCTCTGAGCCGAGATGGATTGCACTTACAGATTATTAATATCTCCATTTAAGATTCTTATTTTCTGCTTTTAGCATTCTTAGAGCAATGGTTTGGACTATGTTTCTTAAAACGCATGTTTATGTCAGTGTTTATTTTTCCTTTAAGCGGAATATCAACCACTGTCAAGGTACTCCTTCACTGAGGGTTATTGACATGAATGTAGGCGAACATATTTATGGCTTTGACCATAATGCTGTCCATCTTTGATCAAATTTAGTGTTTGTTTAACTTCTTATCATTTGACTGTCAGTGTTTTTGTCATTGGTCTTTGTGTTGTATTACACTTGTTTGGATTATGACAATTGTGAAAGATATATCATAAATGGGAAATAAATATATTTGTATGACTGTACTTCTTTGTATTTTTATAGCTAACTGTATATTTTACATTTGAGCGTCATTTATCAAGGTGAAATGTATTCTAAATCATTAATAATGTCTTGGTTTTCGAGGGCTATTGTTTAGTAACACAATATTTTAAATGTTACAATTTGATAATAACAATTTTCGCTCTTCATCACATTGTTGGTATTATAAGAGTTATTTAATTGAACTGCTGATCTGGATTTAAAAGGGATCAGTATGTACACTAGTTGTGGTAGGGCTTTTCAACAAAACATGATTTTACAATATGTACAGAAGTATGTTTAATCAAGCTAGAAATGACTAGCAAATCATATAAACATTGCTTTTGAGTAATCAGGTAGCACACATTGCTGCGAGTTTCTGTAGACTTTACCTTGGACTTTAGCTGGAGATACTGTATGCTGAAATGTTGACTTTAGCAACAAACAAAAAAGAACAATGTTGAGAGTTTGGTGAAATTGTCACCAACAGGGTACTGCAAAAAAGTAATGTAACTCGCCTTAAGTTATATTAACTGTTTAAAGATTTTGTACATATATTTCTACAATACTTCAAATTAATATTGATGTTGTTATTTTTATGAAAAGTTTATGAACAAAATAAACATTTTCTGGAAGCAGCAAGTTTCTTGTGCATGGTTTAGAATGATCAAACGACTATTTTCTTTTTCTGCCTTTGTCCAATCTGTTTCATAAAGCATTGGGACCCCCCCATCGGAGCATTCAGATGAGTGTATCTACTCCCAAAATATACATTATAACAGTCCACCTGTGGCACCACACTGTAGGCCTAACATATATCACAACTCTGCCCTATGAATCACAAAGCTTTTGACTCAAATACATTAAAGTGAATACCCTATTACTCAGTGCTGTGATTCTGAATCCCCTCGACTTCAAAGATCCCTTTTCTCGTGTTCTAAATGTAGAGATGAACACCATGGGCACTGTGGTAATCTCTACAGGAAACTTGTTAAACAGGACATTGTCTTGCCATGTCAATGAGATGATCTGATGCTCTCAGTTCATTCATTCCTTTGTTCATTCACTCATCCATTTTTGCAATAAAAGGATATTCATTTCCACTCAATTGCTGATTGCGATTATGGTCTATTATCATGTTTTCTCTCTCTCTCTTTTTCTCTCTCTCTCTCTCACACAGAATGGTGCTACTAAAGTCTTCTCTTGTCAAAAATGCAGTTAATGGTCTCTGTGCCTTGAAACCTCTCTAGAATAAAAAAATAGCGCAAGCAAGCCATTGCTTCCTTTTATGATAGTGAGGGCATTTTTCCAATGCAACAGAACAAACCCAAATGCGGTTCATGAAATTTTCACTTGAATTGGTAAAAACACCTTGAACACAGCACAAGTCATGTTTATTTTGTGCAAATGTGACTTTTAAAAAAAGACGGTTGTGTCTATGCTTAAAATGGAATTTCAAAATTTTTGGGGCTCTGCGCATCTTTTTGGATGCCAAAACCGTACAATCCGTGCGACATGTGTGTAGCCATGTATTACCAGGGACTCCGCTGTGGTACGTAGGACATGCATGTGCCCATGACGCAGTCGGCTGGCAGAACACTACTTTGCTTGCCCACGGCAGTGCGTAAGCGCCTGCGTTGCCTGTAGCTGACAAACATACTGTACCAGTGTGAAAATGCAAGCTGCCACATGGAGCACTGTGAATAGCATGTACCCATCCCATAATCACTTACAATAGCACAGGGCCCTACCAGCAACACACACTCCCTTATCCATGTTGTTTTAGTGGCAAATGCTGTCCAGTGATGGATAGTTGAGGTTTTGAATTGCAGTGATGTGCAGTCACAGTGACCATTATCCAGACACTTGAAGACTGAAGAGTTATTGAACTCTGGCCAATGATGGAATTTCTGCATTTGTGCATTTGAAAGCTCAAATTCACATTTGCATACTGTAAATGGTCCTTGATATAGCTACAGCATGTGCGTGCAGTTTCAGCTGCGTTGTCTTGATCAAATACGTTAACCATGTTGTAAACCCTCTTATCTCATTATTTGATGCAGACTAAAGACATAAATCAGTTCTTTTCTGACTGACATTTATGTTTTTTTTTTACTCCTGTAGATATGCGTGATTGCTGAAGCCATTTAGTAATTGTGCATGGAGGGCACATGACCGCCACTGAATTCCAAGATTTCTCAGAATGCGCAACTCTGCTGTGAATGGTAGCACATTAAGTCCATTATCCTTGCTCGGATGTTACTAATGCAAACATATTAACATTAGGACTGTGCAGAGGGGAGGGGTTTATCTAAGGCTAGGGTCTGTGTGTGACTAACATATTGCATATATAACCAGTGAGAAAACCATGAACAGATGTGATTTCACTTATTCATTGTCTCTTCTAATTAATCGCTTAATGTAGGATTGCTTCTGGATAAATCAATGGGGCTATTTATCTGCTGTACCAAATGAGTACTTTGGCTCAGGATTAAATAGAAAAAAATCCTTAAAAATGACAGTGAAGGATTAGATGGTCCCAAATTCTGAGGATAAGTGTCATTGCAGAATGATATGTACTTACATGTACGTGACTTATAAGCTTTCTTTTACCTCTGATTGGCACACAAAGGTTTTATTTTTTTCTGCATAATTTATTTTGTAATGTTTTGCATCATACACAAGCAAATACGGACCTCCAGATCTATTATATAGGCTGATAACTGGAGCATGTCCTCCTTAGTGTCAAGCCCATCCACATCTGCGCTGCTATTAAATATCTGAAGTCCATCTTAAGAGGTACAAGTGCAGCCCCAGTCGTCTCTGAAGAGCCCAACATCCCTTTTATCCATGCTTGAACTCCAAACAATTCTACCTCTACAACAATAATCCAATAATGACTTACAGAATGTATGAAAATAAATGTATTTGCTTATATGAAGGATCAGAAGCAGCTCCAGTGGTTCAAGCTTCAGGTATCAGGTCACCTCAAGTACCTATTAATAATCACAGTCCTACTTGAGACGGTCTATATGGCCACACAGTCTCATTCGCTTGTGGATTGATCTATTGTGGGGTAATCACCACGTAATTTTATGCGCACCTTTAAAATGTGCACCGGGGCACGTCATGGTCCTTGGGGTGGGCTCAGTAATCAAGGTGCATAATCGCAAGGCGGTAATGGCAATCAGGCTTAGCAGATTAATTCCTCGGATCATACATCAGCCCGTCGGTCCTGTATCTGATCATGAAGAAGGATGTAGGTGGTCTGGAGAGTGCAGGTGATTAAAAAGAAGAGAACCATTGCGGTGAGAAGGAGCTTGTTATGCAAACATTTTAAAGTGCCTAATTCTTTCCAATGTTCTGGCTCCAAAATTCTTTCTTTGTATTACTGATCAGGCAAAGCACAAGTCTGAGGAAATAACCTTTTCTTTGCTCCTTCATGAACTACATGTAAACTCTAGGGTCAAGGAATCCAGTCTACCACTTTTGTCCTGTGCACGTCATCTCTATGGAAACTAGCTCAAGGGACTTGCAGTATAGGTTGCATCTAAAGTGAATGGAAAGTGGTGAGCATATCCCAGCTAGAGTAATGCGTCATAGCAGCTGCCCTTGGAACTATCCAAGTTTGA
The DNA here is from genome assembly GCF_910589615.1 of Taurulus bubalis. Classification (NCBI taxonomy): domain Eukaryota; kingdom Metazoa; phylum Chordata; class Actinopteri; order Perciformes; family Cottidae; genus Taurulus; species Taurulus bubalis. The sequence continues at coordinate 11,525,951 of NC_136594.1, forward strand.
GCCCATACAATAGTGCAGCAGCACTGGGGTGTACCTCTGTGTATACTGTGGCCACCTCCAGTCACCTGGATCCATTAATCGTTCAGTCCATACAAACAGCTTTCTAACCATATAGCCATCGCAGTGTGACAGATGCTTGTTGCTTCAGGTTAGTCTTGGAACAGGGCAGTGGTTGGTATTTTGTAACATATATACCACATATACCATATCCTTTTAAGATGCTATAATCAGTATTTTTCATGACTAAGTGTAATGTGAAAGGGGACGCTTGTAGTGATAAACCCACAAAGATGTTTCTTTTGATTCTGTAGTTCACCCTCAGCTCAATGAAGCATTTGAGCATCTTTCAGCTTATTGCTTTAGCTACAACTCACATTTTTTACATTTTGATTCCCCCTTACGGCTCATAGAATATTTTTTGGCCGTCGCGGGCAGCTGTTTTCAGTAAAAAAAAGGTCTAAAAGCCCACTCTATAAGTACACTGCTGCTCAAACAGCAGGTAGAAAAATATAGTAACTAGCGGGTGAACATAGTGAAGCATTCAACGTGATCTCATAGAAACAGGAGAAATGACTGCAACCTCTTAATATTTAGTTTTTTATCCCTCCTTTTAATTTAGCTTTGAGTCAAGAGTTGGTGGAGACCAAAAACAAAGCTAAAAGAAGTAATTGGAACATAGGACTAACATTCATCAATGCTAATGTATTTAAAAATAAGTTTGCTATATCAACTTGATAAGGTGATAATATGTGTTCACAGTTTGTTTCCTGCACCTCCAAAAACGTAATTCTTGAGACAAATTTGATTTTTTATTTTATTTTAAAGGAAAATTGCAATCACATGTTTTCAATCAAGACAACCTGCTCATGTTCTTACAACAAAACAGACCTGATTAGCTTTTGTCCCCCTCCTTCCATAAGGAAGGAATGAATATCTTTTATTCAAGTGTCATACACCTAAAGGTGCCCAGCCCACATGGGCTTGCTACTTACATTACCCTCAGAGGCAAGAAAGAAAAAAGAGAAAGATACTCGTATACGTGTGTAAAACACATTTTATCAGATACAATCTTAACAAATGAAACATACATCGTTGAGAGTAATCAAAACGTGTACTGTAATCTCCATTTGTCTGTCATATAAACATTTTCAGGAAAAACTTCAAAAATCCCGTTGACAGTAGAATAGAAAATGCATTTCACTCTTAACCTCATTCAAATAGCACAGGTGACACTCTCTGTCCTCCTCTGGGACTGAATGGAAGCATGCAGCTTTTACAGCCGAAGGCAGAATGCCAGATCTTAACTGAGCACAAATAGACGTCTGAGCTCTGACATATTGCTCGGCATGGTAAGTGTGCTATATAAGAACACAATAAGTTCTCCGTTTGGGTTTGCGTGGTAGTTATTCTGATAACTTTTTTTCATAATTTTCAAATAGCGGAGACGTAAAATAACTAAGGCTACAACAATTATGTAAATTATATAATTGTGGCTCAAGATGTCTTTTGGACAATAGGATGAAATGTTAGTCTTTAACCCGATCAGCTGGTGGCAGAATACTGCACGTGTGGACAGTGAATGATCAGTCAAATCAATCATCATTCATGTCAGAGGTGATAATAATAATCCCACCTATTTTTCTCAGCACTCACATTTGACCTGTTAACAATGAAATGGCCAGCACAAATACATTGATGTTTGTTGCAGAAATAAGCTTCGGGTGCATATATGTATCCTGGAGTGACATTAATGACTTTGAAGGAAGTTTGTGCTTGTGGGTAAAAAACTATTACTTGTTGCAAATATCTAGAGACCTGCTGTCACATTAGCATACAGCCATTTCGCAAAGCATCTACAAAAAAAAAAAAAATCCACTCATCTATAAAAACATCACCATATACACACAACTGTTAACCCCTCTTCCCATAAAATAAATTACCGTATGACCATGTGTCCAGTAGAGCCGTGAGTGATTACTTTAGTGCTTCGACATTTGCAACAGCAGTAATGAGGCATGTCTGTGACAGCTGTGTCACTACCAGCAGCCTATGTCTCGGCTGCTCAGTTCAACGCTGGGAAGGAGGCATACTGTGGCCAAACACTGGCACTCTCTCTAGATAATGATGGCTCACCCATAGAGAAGCAGAGAGAATGTGTCGAAGTCTGAGGACACTGCGCATGTGTGTTTTCACTGTGAGAAAGAAGTGAGGCCGATTCGATTGAGAGAGTGTTTGTGAAGTGTATTAGTGTGTGTGTGTGTGTGTGTGTGTGTGTGTGTGTGTGTGTGTGTGCGTGTGTGTGTGTGTGTGTGTGCCTGTGTTTGTGTGTGTGTGTTTATGCATGTCTGTCATTGCCAAGATGGAATCAGAGACTGTGAGAGGAGGCTGGGCTGGGACATAAAGACTAGTAGTATGAAAATGAGTGGGCTGAACATGCTCAGCTCATACAGTGCACCCTCCCGTCAAGCAGGGCGACGATTTGCATGTGCACACCAGCCTCGACGCCAACTACACTATGAATTCTGCATCTAAATTAACCATCAAAATCAAGCATCGCTCTTCGGAGCTCCATGAAATGTATGCAAAATGTAGCTACTTCAGCATTAGCGGTTTGCTTTCTCCGCCGCAACAGTTGTTTCAGTGCCCACTGAATTCTGATGGTTTCTGAATTGGAGCCATTAGTAAAGAATAACAGAGAACACAGAGCCTCATTATTTTCCAGTCAGGTACATGAGTGACCTAAATCATGCAGATGTAATCAGACATTGGTTCTTGATCAAGTTTTAGGATGTGCTGTTCTGTTCTGTTTTCTTCTGTTCTGTTGTATTCTAAATAGTCTCGATTATTCTATTTTATTTTGTTCTATTCTACTCTGTTGTGTTATGTTATATTGTTTTATATTCTATTTTGTTCTGTACAGTTCTCTTGGGTTCTCTTTGATATATTCCTTTCTGTTCTATTCTATTCTGTTCTTTATATTTATTCTTTATTCAACAATCATATCCCAGAGATATGTTATGTTACTGCTATAATTCCCCCAATTTACTAAAGTAAGAGTAGCAATAAGAGTAGCAATACAACTATATATATATGTATATATTCTACTCCACTAGATTTCAGAGGAAAATACTGAACTTTGTTCTTAGAGAGTTTATTTGACAGCCACAGTTACTTTTTGTTACATTGGTGTAGATTACACTGTCCATTAGTAAACACAGTTATTTCCTCCACTTTGTCGATGTTCAGCATTAAAACGCGTATACCTGTGCACATGCATTTTAAATGCAGGAATTGTACCTCTAATGTAATATTTTGACATTGTTGTATGACGACTTTTACTTAAGTATTAGGATCTGAATACTTGTCGTCCACCATGGCCTGCGTGTACCTGCTGCTTTACCCCCCTCTGTTTAGCAGCATAGCAAATCCGTGACACAGTACCCTCCCCTCCTTATTCCTCGAGGTTTCCCCTCAGTCGTGCATAATGGCCAGCTCTGCCCCCCAGTGGCTTTTAGCTGGTGATTGACTGTCACTTTCACAGGTGGGGGAGGGCACAGAGAGTGACGTCTCTCCCTGTCTGAGTGTATAGGAGGCATGCTGGGGTCACACAGGGGCGTATGCGGTAGGGCGGCTACAGTACGCTTCCAAGCCTAAAAGCCCCGTCCATGTATCAGACGGAGGCTGTCTCTGATGTCAAACCTGTAGAGTGTTGGAAACCTAGAGAGACGCGTTTTGTCCCCCTCCTGTGATTCTTTGTGCTTTAAATGGTGGCTTTCATATGTATGAGTCAGATCAGCAGTGCACATTTAAAAATCAAAACACTTTCTGCTAACTGCAGGCCCTGAAGTCTCTTGTCTTGTGTTGTAAGCAATCACCATGTGAATTAACAATGAGATTTAGGTTGTAGTTTTTGTAATTGCTTTTGTAGCTTTGGAGAGTTATGGCCAGGTATAGTCGAACATGGAGAATCTGAGGGACTTGAAATTTGTGATTTATACCGTAGCACACTAGATAAGGATATACAATAGTAAAATGCATAAAATACATGTATTATGGGATATTTGTATGATTTCACAATCCTCCAATTCCTGCATGTGGCCATGAATGCATTTTCAAAAGGTGCAAATCATTTAATCTCGTACCCATTATATTATTTCCGACATTAACTTTCTTGCAAAGAATACATATAGGGATTTATGCTACATTCAGCTTGTAAAAATTAGCAGCACAAATGCTTAGTGAGGGAACAGAAGAGAGGGAAAAAAGAGTCGGCTCTGTTGCTGTTAGTCATCAGTGATCCTGTCACTCAATGCTGTGGCGGCATAGGGTCTGCTTCCTGTTAACAAGATATGTTTACAGCATCAGCATTGAGCTCCCACCGTCTGTGTATTTGTGCATTTATACTCCTTGTCACTCTTCAGGATTGATGCGTCCACATGACCGTTAACTATTAACTAATCAGGAACTGCCATCTTTGAGGAGACAGATAGCGACAGGGCCCCCGGTCTTCCTCAGTACTCAGTGGCTGAGGCAGGTCTTCCTTTGTTATGGAACCAAAATGGTGCCCAGTGGCAGGATGCTGTGTGTAACCATTAACTAGATTCTTGGCACTCTGACTTACTACTGCGGTGGCAAATCACAATGTCCCCGAGAACTTAGGCTGGAGAAATATTAACCCCATCTCAGCTGGGGCTCTTCCTCTGCTGTCCTGCAGATAAATGAGGAGATGCGGATCCTTCCATCACCATCACCATCTCCCTCCTCCTACTCATCCACTCTCTGTGTTTGTGTCTCTTCTGGCACCACCGACAGTGGCGTCTTGTGAAGGAGGAAGAGATTGATATGATGAGAGGTAGATGTGCTGCTTCCTGCCCTTGGACGAGAAAAAAAAGATAATTTATGGACTCGTCACTTTGCTGGTCGTGAAAACTGTATTTTTTCTAGCAAAGAATAACCCTCAAATAAATTATCATTATGAACGAATACAGAAGTATGATTGAAGTTGAACAATCACTTAAACAGTCCCAGAGCTGGTACAATCAAGGACTTTAATTTATGTAGCAGATTCTCTTCATGTGTGATCTCACACAGCACCTGAGCTGCGGACAGTCATTTTTAATGTGACCGTGCTTCTGCTTGTATAGCCCATTCACTATGCCCTTGAATGCTGTAGGTCTCTCTGTGTTTAACACCTCTGAAATATTTCCTCCTTTCTTCCACAGGAAGTTAAAAGGGTGACAGATTTAGCTGTTGCCTCCATCATTAAATCCCGTACCCCTTCATAAAGTCAGCAGACCTCTACGGCGTCCCGGTCCAGCTCTGTAATGGCTGCTCATGGTCCAAATGGACTGAAGAGCTTTCATGTGTCCTGAACAGTGTACTCCACTCATCACGGTCCATAGTGGTCTTACATCAAACAGCCTCATTATTTTCATCGAGGGAGGAAGCGTAAATGTGTGGCGAGTTGGAGCTACAAAGTGACTACCAAGTTCAAATAGAATCTGCACTTTGTGGTTATGCTATGCAAGCAAAACGCTGCAGAGATTGAACTGTCTCTCAGACTGGTGACATGGGGCTTTAAGTCAATGGTTTCGCTCAAATTTATATAGAGATTGATGGAATTTGTGTGAAATCAGGACTTATATTGTAGCTTCTTCAGCAACAAAACTGCAAAAATCAGTTTCATGCATGCTGAGCCATCACAGTATTACATCCAAAATACTGTGATAATGATGAAAGAGATTAACATTCAACAATCAGCATGTTTGAATATCCTCTATCAGGAATTACCTTTCGCAATCTGATCATTAAAGCGCAGCAGAGATGTTTTGATATCCCAGAGACCATCATATAACCTCTCAGCAGAATTATGGCTATTTATAGGTTTAAAGCATTTTACATAATTTACATAAAAAGCCTCAATTACTAGCCTAATTTAATATTAGCTGACAACACTGTGACAAGGCAAGATCAAAGGTGGAGCTCACGCACGATGTCTGTTAACTGTATTAACATGGAAATGAATGCAACAACTCAATAGCCTGTTGTCATACCTACAGTGAACAGCCTAAATAAGTTGCAGTGAAAAATCACAAGGGCCGTACTTGATAAGACATACTTGTGTTACTATGGCAACATCCATGGCTCAAGCAAAGAATGCAGAGATCTGGATAATCGTTGTCATTGTGAAACATGGGGTTTTGCTGTAAGACCCGTGTATTACTATACTGGGGCATTAATGCGTTTGCAGTCAGCAAATCAGTTTCCATTCAGAAATCTTTTCAACAATGGTTATATATACACTGAGCTGCCTGCAACACAAAAGCCTCTGTCCATCATTATATCCCCATATTCAAGAGTAATATACACCTTCCTGGACAGACATGAGTTGCACATTGCACTAATTATTGTGTCAGTTTACACAAATGAAGAATCATTGAAATTTATTCTGCGATATTTAAAACATCTGCTGGATATTCTGCAAAAAATGATGCTTGTCCATTGAATGAAAGATGAATAAAATGACAAGTATAGTGCTTTTTTTTTATGCATGTACTTTATTATTATTATTTTTAGGTGTATCAGTATGCATTTTCTGTCCACACTTTGCAAACAACTCACAGCAAAACACAGTGTGAACTTTTTTATTTTCTCATGTTTGTTTGTGCATTTTAATTTGACAAATAAATTCAGTTCAATGAAACGTCTATATTTTTTTCGGAGAATGAAAGCTGAAACATTAAGAAACAATTTAATGGCCGTTGGACCAAATCGTCATAAAAAGATTTTTAAATATATGTTTGTATCAGTGCCAATATATTGATATTGGCTGAATTCCCATAGGCTTGTATGTTGTTCTATTGTGTTACTCTGAGTGTTAACAGACGGCAAAAGCGCGTTTGACTTACTGAGCAAGAATTCCTCATCCTTTGAGGACGCCAGGCTGGCGGTATTTTTGCATCGTGTGAGGTCTCTGATCAGTGAGTGTTTAGCTTTGTGACATTTTTCTTCAATGTTTACAAAAGATTTTATGGCAGTCAGATCCTACATACATATTACATTAGCATTATGCAAGTATGATTTGATAGAAATAGACAAATACAGGCTGACAAAAAGGTAGCAATCATCCGTCAAGACACAATGTCTACATAAACAATTACAGACAAATCTAATATTTGATTTGATCTTGTTCTGACTATTTCTATTTCAGTTACTGTTGTAATGTTTAAGCCATGCATATTACTGGTGCCCCCTGCTGTTCACATCTTTAACTGCTTTCTCTTTCTTTAACATATTGTTGTTGCTACATCATACAGCAGTAGGTTATTGATATGTTCAAGGGTGGGTTATTTAGTCCAACGTGACCGATTGAGTGGCATAGATTTTAAGATCAGATAGACATTTCCTTTGAGGATATAATAATAACTACTTTGGGGGTTGCAGTGTTTGAAAATTGGAATTTAAGATGTTTTTTTTAGAATTGTGATCATGCTAGGTTGCTTCTACAGGCTTGTCCCCTCCATTGATTTCATATCTGATGTTGACTTAAAAACACACGTGTTAATTGACTAATGTTGAGAGTCAGATACAATAAGAAGATAATTTTCCTGTGTCATTTTACTCTTCTTCTCCTTTTCACCCTTTAAAAAACAACAGCATTGCAGCCAAAATAAAATAAATGTGCAAAACCTTTTCTTTGTAAAAAAAAAAAAAAAAAAAGAGTCAGATATGTGTTGTGGTTGCTAAGCAAACAGCGACTAATAATATCTACATGGAAGAGGTTTGCATTAGTGCAGCAAGCCAAAGCACAGCGTGTCTCAGTCTCTACCAATCTAAAACAATGAAGGTTCACCACACTGTAATTACCAGACAATGAGTTTGTCAGTCACTTCTCATAAATATGAATGAGGAGGGATGGATAAAGGTGTTTGGTCTAAATTTGCCACGTTTTTTGACGTGAGAATGAGCAAACGGCCTAGCATCATATTCATCCTATCAAAATCTCCTGAGGGAGAGAGTTTTAAGCTTTTGTGTGTCAGTCTTTCCCTGTCATGACTGGATGAGAGCGGCATGTAGAGGGCGTAGAGGGGTAGAGATTGATGTAACAGGTTTGAATTTTTACTTCTTTTTTTTAACTATGAAAGGGGTTATATTTTTTTTTAGAAACAGCTGTTAACTGAGATATGCATGAAAATCTCTTGGCTAAAGCAGGCAGTATGGCTATAAAACAGAAATATACACTAGTGATTGGTTATCTTCAAGTTGATTTGAATATTAATGGAAAAAATATGAAAAGTACCACTTATACTGCTGCATATGCGTCACTTAGCATCTATAGAGAGTACTCTTAATGCCAAAGTAGGCTTGATCATAACCAGTGTTCTATATTTACATTTCTAATTAACTATATAAAAGCTTATTTTGTCATCAGAAACTCTAATCATCAGTTAATACTTATATAGTCGTATAGATTACGTGTATCTGCCTCCTCGTTGTTTAATGGATACATGACTAAACCATGTTTTTAAACAGCTCAGAGACAATGTTAGGCCCGACATGAGGTAATGAATCCCTCTGGCTGCTTAAAAATGAATAAAAAGCACAGCTGAATGGGTCCATGCTGTTATCAGATATCGTTTTGATAGCAGCAGGTGTACTAAAAAGAGAGCTGTTTAACAAACCTTGCATCCTAAATCATAATTAATGCATATCTATTTAAAAGTAATATTAGCAACATTGACCTTGCTTATTAGCTAAATTAAGATTATTAAGATATTCAACAACCCCCCGCAGCTGACATTACTGAAGAAGATTATAGATGACAGGATTCACACATGCTTTGGTTATTCATATCAATAAATAAATACTATTTTATGAATCCTACATATATTTTACTGAGGATTTTCAAAATGCCCAAGTTTAAATTCTACCGGAAGAACAAAACAATATGTGTGTTTCCCATGCAAACACTTTGACATTTAAAAATAATAATTTTAGAGCAACAAAATGTCTGCTCTAACATCAGCATGCTGCTACCTGCATTACAATATAGGACTGTATTTACCACAGTAAGAAATGCTTTAAAGGGAAAAACCTGGCCACAAAGAACACACTGTATCTTTGATCTCCTGCAAGTTTTACTGAGAAAATTAGTGAAGAAAATGTTGACATTTGGCATGAATAATTTGTCAGGTGCAGGAGTAAGATGAATTATGGACCATTTGACACATTAATGTTCTGCAGTGAAGACAAAAAGGTTTAGACTTTTTAATTGCTATTTCAAAATTAAGCCAGGATTTATATACTTTAGAGTTTGATTTCTAACGTTTAGACGTCACTGTGGAATAAGGAGGAAAAGGTTTTCTGTCAGTTCATTTGGTATCCTGATGTAGAACATTATTACAAAATGGATTGTTGTCTCAGGTGACAACTTGTACTTAATTGTATTTTTTATCACTTTATGTTATGTAATTCTGAAATGTGTTACAATGATAGTGCTGATTTATGATGATTATTGTAATGCTTTTTTTGTTTTGGGTTTGTTCGGTTCACAGGGTGACTGTGGCTCAGTGGTGAGCAGGGTCGTCCTTCAATCAGAGGATCGGCGGTTTGATCCCCGACTCCGCTAGCCCATGTCGATGTGTCCTTGAGCAAGACACTTAACCCTAAATTGCTTCTGTAGCTGCGCCTACGGTGTATGAATGGTTGACAATCTGATGTGGCACCTTGCAATGTGCTCCTATCATCAGTGTATGAATGGGTGAATGATGTCATGTAGTGTTAAAGTGCTTTGAGTGGTCGGAAGACTAGAAAAGCGCTATACAAGTACGGGACCTTTCTGTATCATGATTTTGTTGTCTCTGTCTAAATGTATGTCTATTAACATACTGACTCTAAATAAAGTGCTTTAGTTGTGTGTTTAAAAGCCAATACAATATTTGAAATACATCTGATTTTCCTCATTAGAGGGAGTTGTGTGTTGCATAATAACATTCATCGAAATGTTCACTTGATACCATTTCAATTGATCACATCTACCAAGACATGTTAATTAACTTATTTATTTCAGGTGTTTTTTCAAGAGTACAATCACAGTATTTTCAAATGGCAGTCAGTACATGTTGTACTTCTTGTCTTTGACCAGTAAGTGGTGCTTGAGCGCCTAAATGGGATTTCTGAGGATACTGCATCTCTCTCTGTCTCTCAAAAAAAATAATAAAACCTGACACTGTACATCCACTCTGAGGGATTCAGCTTCATCTTGTTAAAGCTGATAATTTTTAACAATAAAGAGCTAGATTCAGCATCTCCCACCTTGATGTACATTCATTGAGACATTAATACACCCTAAAAAGATCCAGCAGTTAAGGCATAATAGCTTTCTTCATCTAATCACAACCTTTTAGTAAGCTATTATCAGAAAGTGTTGCAAATGTTCACACTCATGACCCTGATTTGCTCCTCAAATAAGAAACGCTCATCCAAATACTTTAAAATGTCAACCGAGTGGACGGGTTAAAAACACACGTCTGACAGTTTAACAACAATATGACAAAAGAGTCAGATTAAAACGTTTTTTTCATCGCATTAAAATCTTGTTGGTTGATTCACACCAATTGAAATAATTAAAATGACCAATCAGTTCTGCATTCACCATATACAGTATTCTTGTTTTGTTCACTGGGAGGTTGGTTGCTTTATATACTTAATCCTAAATGTAGCATCACAGAAGAAGCATCCAGTCACTCAAGGATTACATTTGCACCATAGTTTTAAATTAAATGTCAAAGTGATGTATACATGTATGCTATACTATACAAATACTAGTTGCAGTAAATACATAAAGCAACTATTTGTAATCACCAGTAGAGAAAACATCCCCTGGCTGTGAAGCATCGGACGAAAACATCATCTTGAGAATAAAGCACTGGGAGCAGATTTGTTGGGTGGATTTATTATTTTCTTCTCTTTTCTGCCACCACATAATACGTTGATGTATGATTAGTTGCAAGAGTTATGACCCCCACACGAACACCTTGCAAAGCCCAGAGTGTTCTCAAACTTTGTGATGTCAAGGAAATACACAAAGTAATAAACAGCATGCAGCGGAATACATATCTGACGTGTGTTTTACAGTTCTAATGAGCACAACTAGTAATTTTAGTTGGAAAAGTGACTGTAAAATAGATTACACTGACAATAAAACGTATTTATCTACAGCAGGTGACCGTAGCATCTGTATAATTTAACATGCTCCAACTATAATAACTATAAATAATAGTTAGATAAAATAAAGGTTAAATATATAAAATAATGCTTTAACATTTCACATTAATGTACCTAATGTTTTAGCGCATACTGGTATTGATGATAACATATTGATGAACCGTTAATATCTACACACGGAGCCGGTCCTCTTCACAGAGCCAGCCACCATGTTACAGTAGCCCAGAATGTACCAGCGGAACACTGCTCTAGTTAGGGCCATTCCTGTTTTCCTCTTTTTGTGTTGGACGTCGTTCTCCTCCATGCTTGGCACACTGGAAGAAGTTTCAGTTGGTTGCCATCTGCAACCTCACTGCTCGATGCCACCAAATCCTGCACACTGCACCTTTTTGTATTGGTGAGACTCTCTCTCTCTTTCTCTTTCTCTCTCTCTCTCCACCTCCCTACACTTGTATTTGAAGTGTAATTAATTTTCTAAAAAAGATACAAAATGCACAATATACAAATGCACAACTTTCTCACATTTTCTTTTGATATCATGATAATATCTTTAATAATGGGAATTATTTTGGTCAAATTAATTGTTCAGTTTAAATCTGATATTGTAACAGCTCTTAGACCAATGAAGCCATTCTAACACCACTATTAACCACAGAAAGTCAAGGGCCATAGCGAGGATTTTAGAAATAAGTTCAGGTTCCCAGTGCAGCCCGATCCGCACCTTATATGACCAGGAGCTTATAATGTTTGGTTAGATAGTAAGGGACATTATTACTGCTGACTTAAAGACACTTATTGTGCTATCCTATATATCCACTGCATGATCATCACTTATCACAGCAGCTGCAGCTTCATAGTGTTGTTTTTAATCCTTGTTCATACTAAACAAACTATAGGTGAATCAAACAACACTACGAGTAAAATGTATCCTCTTAACCAACTTTCATGAGAGAACCTCCAGGGACAAAAACAGCTGGGGGTCCATCGATTGCATGACTCCTCATGTCCGCCCTTTGTGTCAACAAATATTGTTTGGATAATTGACAGGATGAGAAAGCAAGCCCCCTCTCTCCCCCAACACCCCCTACCCTTTACTTGATGTAGATTGATTCACAAAGCAGCAGCTGGCAGAACCAAATTGTTTTAACAGCTTGCAATTCTGAGCTAGATGATGTTTGTCTGTCTGCCATCTATCTCCACAACCTCACAGGTACAGTGTCCTCTACTTAATCAGAAGATGGGAGGGATGTTTTTTAATATATGATTCATCTGTTCATGCATTCTCTCTCTCTCTCTCTCCCTCGCTCTCCCTCTCTCTCTCTTTCCTCTCTCTGCCTCTCCTCCCTGGTCGTCCTCTGCGGGCCTGCTGCTGCTCTCTGCTGCAGAGAGGGGCTGCGTGACGTCAGCGAAGGTTGGAGCGGTTCCTTGGTTAAAGCGGAAAAAAAATGGGGAGAAGATTGCGAGGTGAGTGAGACGCACATTTCTGTCATTTTGTAACCCCCTCTTTCGACCGCAAATGCGTCGGCGTGTGTTTGTGTGTGTGTTTTCAATGATCGCTTCATTGACTCCGCTGCTCCTGTGCAACACATTTACGCAACGAGTCCAGTGCAGCGATTGAGCCAGTGCTTCTGAGAAAACAGGAGGAAACCGGGTCCACGTCAAGGCTGTCGCCGCTTTCCTCCGAGAGAGCACCGCTGCTGCCATCAGTCTGACTCCAGGCCTGTTTGTGCATTTAAGTCACTAGTGTGGCGTTCATTGCTGCATGATGACAACCGGTGATGCCGCTCGTCCACACCCACATTGCTGCTTGTGATTGATCCATGTGCAGTGCAGATATTAGGACCAATGTGTTTTTTTTAGCGCTAAATGTGCCAGTGTTTACTGTCACGTCGTGAAGCGGTTATCAATCGGGAGCCTGACTGGGGACTTTGACCGGCCTGTTTGTCCTGGGTGTGTGGGGATTGTACCAGCCGTTGCTGTATTTAGAAATATTAAAATAAGCTCTATTACAAGACAGTACACAGCTCCAACCTGGTCGTTTTATTGCATGGATGCGGCATTATTTCCATAAACAATGTTAGCATACAAACACACACGAATATAGTATCCTCTTGCAGTCATGTTCATGCAAATGTGAGGTTTTTAATATTCATCTGAGCACACTTGGATTCAAGAGCCCAATGAAATCATGACTCAGTAATATTCAGACTCCAATAGTAATATCCCCATGGAATGCCTGCAACTCTCGTGAGCAGCACACTGCTGGAGTGAGCTGCTGGAGTTTGTGAAACTGTCATGTGACTGAGAAACCTCACTCAGAGTCAGTGGTCCGTGGCCTATATGCTGCTGTGTTTGTCGAAATAAGATGTGACGAAAGATGGAGCAGTCGTCCTGAAAACGGGGGGAATAGCTACAAGAGTAAAAGCAGAACATAAACACGTAGAGTGAAGAGGATGTAGCTCACTACATGAAGCTGTGTTGTGTATCTTCACTGCAGCAGTATACAACATGTACACAGCCATGCTTCGTGCCTCCATGTGAGCATGGCTTCTTCATTCACTGGTCCAAGACAGATTTTGTGATAGCATACCTGCAGTTTCATGTAAATGTACTGCAGACAGATGGTGTCCTAGTGATCACATTTGAAGCAGATTGTGGAATGTTTTACCATTTATTGTGCAGTACTTAGCACCGGATATTCATAGTGGTGTTTGTGTGGTTATGTTACTTTGTGTATATGTGTTTTCATTTAGTATGCATAGCTCTTAGACCTTGAACAGTGAATCCATGCATGACCCACAATTCCATAGCATATACAAATCCTCAGTTGTTATAAAACTTACAAACTTGTGTTAACTATATTGTATTTGTGCAGTTTTTAGGACAGGAAGGATAGTTTGGTCTACATTTCTACTGATTAACAACACATGACATTCATCTTTATATATATATATATATATATATATATATATATATATATATATATATATATATATATATATATATATATATATCTGACTGACTGCATATTAACTCTTTGGATGTGAGGTTCATAGATATGACCTGTCAAGATGTTGTCAGACAGTTCATGCATACAAGCTAGCAACACTCACACTAAAATGCACATATCCCGCAGGTATTTCAGTGCAGGTCCAAATGTTAGACACTTGCATTTGATATTTGATTGTCTACAAATTCCACGAGAATACTAAAACAAACAATGTGTTAGTTTGTCTCTGATATTTCTGACTTCCTTACCTTCATTAGGACATTTTAATCTTTAAAACATAGAATCACAAATATTGAGTTTAATTTAATACAAATACATATATTTAAATATAAAACAGAGAAAAGCAGCCAATCCTCATAGTAGAGAACCAGATAATGATGAGTTTTTCCTTGAAGTTTAGCTTCAGCTCTAAAGAAAATGATAGAATATCACCACCGTATCCTTCAAAACAAAAGCACTTTCTCCTCTGACGAATGCGGACTTGTCCTCAGTTTGTTAAAATGTTTATGTCATTATTAACAGGTTTCATACCGTAAGGTTCCATTCTCCCCCTTGAGCTAATCATTCATCTAAGAATTACTACGTCTCAGTATTCACTAATAACAAGGCTGTGTTTGTGCCCATGCACAGCTGGCTCAGGTATCTCCGGGCCACTCTGTTATTGTTGCAGCTGCCTGTAAAATGCTGTTCATTCAACCATCACTTAGAGATCAAGGATCAGACTCATGATTCTGGCCTTGGGGCATTGACACTTTTTTGACAGCTTGTGACGGCCAAAAACTAAATGTAGAAAGAATACTGACACAAATGTGGAAATTGCACTCGTGCAATATTTACAAACTCTTCTTTATTGTTTGAGAGATTTAAAACCTTTCAATAAACTTTTCCTTCTGATTGACGTGTTCAAAATTGCATTAAACACTGTCTGATTTGAAGTGTCCCGTCCTTGTGTATATCCATATGTCGGCTCAGTTGAAATAGGAAATATTTAATCTACACTGATTCTCTCACTCCTCTACCAGCAACTTGAATATCATACCAACACAGGCTCATGATTATTGAGCATGAGAGAATCTAATAGACATACAGAATGCAGTCACAAATTTCCCACACATGTCCTCTAAAGTTTAAAAAAACTACGTCCCCAGTCTTGTTTTGGCTAGCACAGGGTGCTTAATGTACATACATAAGAGGCTTGCTTGTGTTCTTTTCAGAGGATATGAGATACCGAGTATCTTATCCAGCTCGGACTAAGAAGTATCCTATCCAGCTCTGACTGGATACGATATTGTAGCACTCCTTGATGGAGGTTAATAATGTTGAAGCATGTGAGAGGGCTACCTGCATAGCCAGCAGTGGCTGTGATTAATGCCACTAAATGCTTGGTAAATACTCTGTATGACTTATTAATGGATCGTATTACCTGTTGACAAAACTGTACGATCAATTATGTTTTAATATTCCTTCATTAACATCTAATCTCAATCATTGTCTGTGGAAATAAGAAGCTGAATATAAACAGCTACTTGAATGCCATACTGTAACTGTTCATGCTCTCTGACATACGTAGTGATCAAAGAAGAAACACGTGCTGTTAGTGGGTTTAACAACATCCTCCTGGCATGCAATGTTGATGTATGTATACTGGAGGATAATTATTTCTGCTTGGATCAATAGGAGACAGTGGTGAGCTGGGTCCATCTGTCCATCTCATCCGAGCCTCGTGCTGATCTGAGACCCGTCACGGTGCTCATTCGGTGAAGAGCTGTGCAGCTTCAGCTTTACTTTTGTGTTCAGTCTCATGTGGCAACTGAATGTTTATACTGCTTCAATCTTCCCTTGTTTCTTGCGTATTAATAAAGTAATGGCAAAATGACAGATAGCTTCTCAACATTAGTCATAAATAACTTTCATTAACAGTCAGTCACAACGTTTTCTTTCTTTCGGGAACCACGTTGAAAAGTGTGTGTGTGTGTGTGTGTGTGTGTGTGTGTGTGTGTGTGTGTGTGTGTGTGTGTGTGTGTGTGTGTGTGTGTAGGGGGGGGTTATACACTGGGGGTCAGGCGATTAATAATCACAAGATCAGTTTTACACTTTGAATAGAGGGAGTCCTGGCTCTTGTTACTTTAAACTTGCAAAAACTGATTGTATTTGACCACTTTAACTTATGGTGGTTATGGTGAACTTGTTAACAAATAGTTGCTTATTTACACATCAAGTTGTTAAAAAGCAACATTATCATTCACCTGTAGCCCTTTTTTGTCCTCCTGTTTAATGTAAATCAGCCCTGTGATAGCCTGGTGGCCTGTCCAGGATGAACCCTGCCTTTATCCAATGATAGCTTCAGCTATCCTGCGACCCTGAACAGGATGAGCGGCTACAGATAATGGATGGAAGGATGGATGAATGTAAATCCACTTTTCTCTCTTTTAGCTCTTTTTGTTATCTAGAGAGCAGTCAGAGTGAATCAAAACAGTAAAGCGGTGGGCCAAACTAGATTTAAAGCTCTGTAAGGCAGAGGAGAGCTGCAGGTTCAGTTGATAATTATCTGTTGTCATCCCCCCCTTTCATATCATCATTTAATACATTGTTATTATTAAAATGTTTACGCTGCTTTAAGTTACTAAGCTTGTCCTTAGCCTCGAAGGGTTTAGGTTTGGCGTTGCTCCTTAATGTTGCTCGGCTAGCGAGTTTCAACCTTTTCCTACTCATTTTTTTACATTGTGTTTGCGAAGTGTTTCAGTTATGTTAAGCTAAATTACAATACGGCCAAGTTGCCAGGAAATGGCAAGTTTACAGGAGACGAGTCAAAGAACAACTTGAGCTTGACAGGATCGTGTTATCTATGTTATGCAACTAAAATACATAATGAAAGAATGTCAAACAATTGTGACACTTCTGGATTCTTTAGTAGAACTAGTTTCAAACAATATGTTTTGCCTTCACAGTAGAAAAGGTTTCAAGCATGAGGACAACCTAATTAGTGGAAAATGTATCACGATAGACTGCTTCAACTCAACTAAAAGGACTGCCACAGAGCATTGTGTCAGTCTGAAGCTCAGCTCCCACCGAAGCTTTTAGTCTGGTCAATTTGTAAATGATCACACAGCTCAATCCACTGGTAATCATACTTGTTAGATGGCAAAATTATAGATAGGAGGTTATTTCTGTTGGTATTTTGATTCTATATACATGTTAAATATGATTTTATCTGCTTGTCTTCAAGGTATTTGGTTTCTTAAAATGTCCCAAAGCAGATGTTGCAAAAGAAGGGGATTATCATAGTAATACTGTCACATGAGACAAAATGTTTTGGTCTGGGTCGCTCTCCGCATAAAATCAGATGTTGGGTTTGCCCTTTGCTGTCAGGTAAGGAGCCCCAGGTTGTGAGATTGTCCTGTCACGGGAGTCCCATGGCTTTTTGCAGACTAACCCACTTTGACATGCTCATGTAGGAGCTAGAAGGCATCTGGAGCAGCTTGCAGTCTTTAGTGCACATTTTACATTAATGCTATGCTGTGCAGAGGGCTTTATTTACCTGTCTATTCCATTTTTTCTTCTTGCTTTGACTGTGAAAATAATAATGTCGGAGTGGGAGAAGCACATTACACACATGACAAATACCAGCAGTGAAACCACTTCCATTGTTGTAGCGTAGGCTGATGCTCGTGTCACACCTCATACAGTTCTTGGCACCTCCAGTGTTGTGTACAGTAACTGCTAACTGCTAGTTTGAGTTCAGCGCCGCAGCATCTCTGGGTGAAGCTTTGCAGAGGATTGGCATGACTGCTGTGATACACCTTGACTCACTCCTCTCTCCACACCTTCAAGCAAAACAAATCTCTATCAGAGAGCACTAGCACACAGAGGAGGGAGGGAGACGGAGAGAGGGAGAGGGAGAGAGAGGAAGAGGGAGGTAGAGAGAGAGAGAGAGAGAGCCTCCTGGCCTCAGAAGCTGAGTGACGTTTTTATTATTTATGAATGAATTCAGACCAAGTTGATCAGTTGGTGTTCGTCCTTTTTGAGCTACACTTTTAACAGTCACGTCATTAGTGTAGCCTGAGGGCCGGCTGATGTTTTATGCACATGCTGCAGAGTTTAAGAATTCAGTTGCAATGACTGCAGCGTAGACCGCAGTATCTTCACACAGTTAATGCAAGTAGTTAAATTAAATCATGTATTATATGTACAGGGGTTATTGTGCATCTATGCCGCTGGTCACGTCAGTTTATCATGGTTTTGTTGAAGCCTTTTTTTTAAAAACATATCCACGGTTTAGTCAGACACCCACATCAAGGAATTGACCATTTATAGAGAATGGTTACACAGTTAGATTTGGCAGGAACAGCTCTGCTGTTTGAAGGAGCTCTCATAGAATCCGAGCAGCTGCGAGGATTCTGCCGGGAGAACTGATTCCCTCTTAATAAACACATAAATGGACATTTAATCTTAGTTCAGTCAACAATACCAAAAATATAGCACATACGGAGGAGGTTGGGGCAGCTAATTCAGGCGTGACTTCAGTGCTGTGCCTGAACTACAGAAACACGATGCCTCCTTTTAGAGTCATATCATTCGTTCCTCCGGTCTCTTACATAAGTGACAGTGATGGGCTCGGCCAAGTAATGCTAATATAATCTGTAATATTTTCAATAAGTTAAAGCTAGTGGTCTGTGAAAACTTGGCAAAACCATTTATATATACAATTATTTGAGAGACAAACAGACGCAAAACACATAATAAAGAGAAGCATTTAAAGTAATATTTTCGACCTATATTCATTGTCTTGCTTGTTTATAATGAGAAAGCATTCGCATCAAAGTTAATTTACCCACAGAGATTGAAAAGCCTGTTTAGATCTAATAAATGAAGACTGCATCACAAAATGTCAAATGATTAAATACAATATTCAAGATCACATAACACATAGCACATAGAGCATATAGCACAGGGACACAGGGCCTGTATTACCTGTTTGACCATGGGTGTTGTTTTTAAGATGGATGCATGAGTAAAAGATACTTAAAAATAGAGATTCCTTGTGTAGCAGAGTCAGAGAGCGATCACCCACTGAGATGGTTGAACGTTCAGTGAGTATTGGAGACAAATCTAGGAGCATGAGTCTGCAAAGCTTAAGTTGAAACTTGTTTAGCCTCTGACATCTGCTCTTAAGGAGGCTGAGATGAAATGCTGCCGTGCTGGACAGAGTAGCAAAGCAGGTACAATCAGGGTGTTTGTATGCAGCTGTCCCATTCCTTCCAAATGAAACAGCTTTAATACCGCTGTGTACACAGACTATTAGCCAGTGGCCATATACCTGTATTGATTACAATGAAAATATGCTGTAATATAGGGAGAGGGTGAAATTAGTATAAACGTGTATCTGTAATAATATCCAATAAAAAAGCATCCGATTCCGCTTGAGGGTTAATACCCAAAAATAATGTTTCCAGCTGTGTCACAACACTCTGACTCTGAAGGCTGGTGCAGGACCAAAATATAAAAAATCATATGAAGTACATTTGCAATACTATTAAGTATACGGAAGCCATATAAATATATTATGTTTCAAAACTATGATTGTGGGCTTATTCGTTTTTGATTAGGGTTGAGTGATGGATGTAATCAAATGGTAAATTGACTGCATTTATGTAGTGATTCATGTACTACAGCCTTTAAAATATGCCTCTCATTCACCCACGCACAACTACCATGCAAGCTGCTGGCCGAGCCCTCAGCAGCAATCACTGATCAGTGTTTCTGTCGTCTCCAGTATCAATATATATATAAATATGGAAAACAAAATGAAAAATCACATTTGCTCGGAATGTTTATTTTTCTTTTCTTTTTTAATCACAATTTGATTCCACTGAAAGTTAAAGGTTGTTTTTTTTGTTAACAAATTTCTACTCGCAAAATGTCTCCTTGAAGCCTAGAAAACAACACACATTTGCATAGATGATATTTGGTAATAATTGAATCCTTCTCTTCAACCTTAAATGTCTTCTTCCTCCCTCCACACTGCATCCTCGTGGACATGCATAAGATAATAACACAACAGGCACCCAATCATAAAACACATTGCTCCACACTGCTTCTCGCGGTGGAAACCTCCACAGTGCTTTTAATAAACAATAACATTGTATAATTACCCTACTCTTAAACAGCAAATACAAACTGTCTCCTGTTGGTGAGCTCACATCATTTCAAACACGTGTGCTCTCAGCCACTGATGTCTTCTTTACAAATTGCAAAGCTCTTGCAGTGTCTGTATACACCTCCCCATCGTTATGAAACACTTTTGCTGTCTGTCCCAGATTCCTTGCAGATTCCTCTCACACACATTGCTGCTCCTCTCTTGCTCTCTGTCATCACCTTTCTTGATTCTCTCAGTCACTTGAGAATATCCAGCTGTGACTCCCTCTTGACTTTACGGTCAGAAACTTTTATCTGTGTGATAGAAATGGACCGTGGGAGGTCACAAACTCTGTTGTTCAGCCTCCATTTTTAAACACTGCTTGACTTCAGGTTACTATCCTAATGTAAACAGCAACATATGAAGAGCATTTTAGTCTGGATACCTTCACACTTACTCATGACCTTGTTGGAAGGAACCACGATTTACATTGAAGCCCATGTTCTGTTTCATGTAGGTCTACGCCTTGACTCAAATGGCTTGTTATCGTCTGAAAGCTGCAGAAATGACAAACATAACAAGGATGAGACTGTTCCTGTTTTCCAGCCAAGAGCCTTTAAAAAGTAGCTTTTTATTCGAAGTCTGTTCATTAGGGATGCCCAAGACTCGAGATAAAACAAGAAATTAGGGTGATATTTTTGATGGCCTGTCAGTCAAGAACATGGTCGGTACTTTAACAATATTTGGATCTTTTCGAGTGACTGTGTATTCCCATCAGCCCTGGACTTACAGGACATTACTCAGAGATAACTAGTCACAGTAGATACACATTTAAGTGCTTAACAGCAGTGTTGTATTCAAGACCATCTTAACCGAACATCAAGTCAAGACCAAGACCAGCCCCGTGCTAGTCCCACATGCATGATACACTTCAGATAAGATGTGGAAAACACAAACCAGGCACTCCTAAAAAAAATAATATTTTAATAATAAAATATATCTGGAGGTTCCACATTCATAAAAAACATCTATGAGCAAACAAATTCAAACAAACATGAGGAAGGAGCTGAAATCTACTCAACCATCTTTATTTAACTCTCATTTTACATGTTTTACCATCCATCTAGCACAATACAATTTAGAAAAGAGTACAGATATTGGTTGCATTTGAAACAGGATGCTTTTAGTTTTTTTTATCAGAGTAGTGATTTAGTGTCTGATTTAGTCTGGTCTGAGACTGAGACAAGGCCGAGTAAATACGTGGACAAAGGCATAGACCTTAAAAAAAAAGGTTTCGAGACACGACCGATCTTGAGTACCACAACAGTGCAAAAGAAGAAAGATAAATCAAGTAATTTCCATCAAGACAAATATAGTTTATTGTAATGCTCAAAATGATTTTATACACTGTCCTACAAAGAGCTAAGTACTATGCCACTCTGTATGATATGTTGCTATAGCACCAGGTGGCTGTTCTGTAGATCATCATTATTACAGAGCCGCTCTGTGCATGTTTGTATCCCAAAATAGTGCCAGGACACAAAATGTGGCCTTGGGATTGTGGCAGATGTGCTTCTGATCAGTGCATGAGTGACAAAGAAGCACTGAGAGTTCCTGTTTCCAGCCCTACTGCGTTTACTTAAATTATCTCTTATATCCGGGCGCACAGCTTGTTAGTTGGCAGTTAGAAGAACAGACCACTCTATTTTGGATACAGATGGGACAGCTGGTTTGGCAAGACAGATGGCTTTTGGTTGTCACTGATTCTTAGAGAAAAATAGTAGGTTGGTTGTGATGTTGTGATTTGTCTTCCTTTTTTAATTGGTTGTTGAAACCTGCTGCTTAAGTAAAAAAAGGATGTTGTTCATAGAGATGATAATTTGATTAATTGATTAGTCGATGGAAAAAATAAAATGCAACTATTTTGATAATCGACTAATCAAAACATTTTTCAAGCAGAAATGAAGCCCTACACATTCTCAGGTTCCAGCTTCTCAACCGCAGGATTTTTTTCTTTCTCATATAATGTAAACTTTTGGTCAGGCAGAACAAGACATTTGAAGAAGTCAGTTTTGACTCATCTCAGGCTATCTCCCTAAATTCCCATGCATCAAAAAAGTGTTGTTTCTTGCTCCAGAAGAACACCGGGCACAGCAGTGTACAGGGTCCTGTGAAGATCACTCAGAATGAGAACACAAAATATAAAATAAAACACAAAATAGCTGCTTCCTCAGGTGTGGGTAGAACTGAGGGAAGCTCAAGAGCATCTATCTACTATTAACGTATCACAATAAAACATTAAAGACAGACCTCTGGGATTTCTCAACTGAGCTCCATTGCCAGGGTGTGACACATGGCTACGAAACAGCTTCACTTCCTTCCATTTCCTGCCCGGTTAAATACCTCACGTTGTAATTTTAAGCAGATGGGAATTCCTGCTATCTGCAGTGTAGTGACTGGGTCTGTGAAATCCTCTTAATAACTGGGCACGGCTTGCCAGTTCCCTGTTCCAGCCTCACCAGACTTCTAATAACAGTCTTGGTGACTTGTGGGAATTTCCAGTATTTAAGCCCTCAGTGAAGAGCCGTCTATGCATCTGTGATTTGTGATTAGACCGCCAATGTCTGTGCCCGCTGCTTCTCTCATTAATAGCCGCCGTAGGACGTTGTGAGAGAGAGAGTCTGTTCTGGTTGAAGCGTCCGTCTTGGATTGGTGTGCAACACCTCTATGGTGGCCCATGTTAAAACACACACTGTGCCCAGTCTACGACATCGCCTGGACTTGATATGCAGACCATGCGCTAGGAAACAACGTTGTTCACCAATCCAGGCGCAAGGCCTTAACATTCTTGGTTGTTGATTAAAAGAAAAAAAGGCAGTAAAAGGCTTTTTTTTTAGTAATACTTGACGATCAGGATCTTCGTTTCATTGAGTTTGGCAGAGCGTTGTTTTTTTATGAACGAACTATGAATTTATCAATAAATTATCTTCTTTTATTGTGCACTTAATTTACTCATCCTTCCTTTACTTTATACTGTGGTATTATCAAAAATATCAGGCAGCATTTAAGACTTACACAGAACTGCAGTGGCAATAGATGAAGACAACACAACTCAGATCACAGATCCCCTCGTAAAGAACTTAGAGTTTTGTCCCGCTGACCTCGTAGACTTCAGACTAGAAGACGATGTTGCCGCTAACAAGCACTCTAACTAATGGAGCCATTTCCTTTTCCCCACTCTTCTCCCAGTCTTCCTCCGTTTATTTCAGGGTGTATTTCTAAGTGCAGGGGATTGCTTTTTAACCTTTTGTGAAATGCAGGTTTCATGTTTCTCAACCACTAAATTTAAAGATGAATGTTCCTAAAGAGTTCGGTAAATATGGAGAGATGGACTGTTATAGGGAAGCGCTCTCTAATCGTATTCTATTCCAATCAATCCAAATAAACAGTTAATACTTTATTTGAGAAAATAATCACATTTAAAGATGTGTCAGAATGCTAATATGATGCAACATTATGAAATATGTATCTTCACTGGTAGAATAGCAGCTGCATACTAATGTGTCAATTTGTCTTTTTTTCATTTCTTCTTTCATTTCCACTACGTATACATTTTTGCACGCTAAATAAAAAAGAATAAAAGCCAAATACTTGAATCAACAGTTGGAGAAGAAAAAAGTCAAAGTATCAGGATTAACTTGGCTTTGTTGCTGGAGAATTCTTGATATATTTGTTGAAAAAGGCTCTGGAGCTCACAAGTTTCCCTGAGTATATCGTTTTGAAGATAAGATACGATGCAACTTTATTTAACCAGAGTAAAATTGTTGGCTGAGATGAGCTTTTGTGAACAACTTTCTGTCAGATACTTATCTCGCTTGATTAAATTATTTTTGTTCAAATTAATTTCCTTTTCATTTAATGTTACACCACACTTTTACTCACGTGTATCTTCTCCCTCTGTTTCTAGGACCTCAGACAGAGGGACCATGACAGATGAAGACCGGTTGAATGTTGCCACTATGTGTGGTCGTGTGACTGAGCCGGGCTCCTCCACAGCACATGGGAAACACTTTCTCCTACTGACTTGCCGTTGTCGCCTTGTTGCCCTGTTTTCACCATGAGTAGATCTGCCAGGCGCTTGACCTCTGTGCCCTCATACTGGCGCTGCCGTTGTGCCGCGTGAGCGCCCCCTCTCCTCCGGCAGCTACTGCACGGCATGGCCTCTCTGGATCTGCCATACCGCTGTCCTCGCTGTGGGGAGCACAAGCGCTTCCGAAGCCTGTCGTCCTTACGCGCCCACCTGGAGTACAACCACACGTACGAGACCCTCTACGTCCTCTCCAAATCCAACAGTGTGTGTGACGCTGCTGCTCTGCTGCCGCTTGTGGCCGAGGGAGCTCTCCTCGCACCCGCCAACAACAACGACCCATTTGAGCCGCTGCGGCCTTCAGCTTTAAAGGAGCGCCGCTTTCCTTGTCGTGAGCTTCCTTGTGCGGATGACTTGAGTCTGACCCCGGCTAACTCCAACACTGCAGCCCGGTATATTCCCAATGTGGAGTTTCCCCTGGGGGAGATTTTTATGAAGAAAGCCATGACATCTGCAGACCCAGGTCCCCATGGCAACCCCAGCACAGCTGTAGCAGTGGCAGCTAACGTAGCGGCTAGCGCAGTGGAGGCGGCCTACGAGGAGGGCCTGGCCAGGCTGAAGGCTCGGGCATTTGAGCGGCTGGAGCTGGATGAAAGGCTTGAGAAGCTGTCTGAAGAGGTCAATACGATCATTTTGGTTGTCAGAATCAACTTGACTTTGGCTCTCAGTCGTTCTCAATATACTTACGTAAAACATAGAACAAACTTACATGATACAGAAACAGACATAGCGCTAAACAAAGATAACACGCTTAACAAACAAGCAAACAAAAACGTGTAGGTAGTATGCTAGGTTAGAGCTGGACACAAACTATTCATATAGTTATTCGTCAGGTTGTTACGATGTTCAAAAATTATTTTACTGGTTTACTGGTTTTACTGATTTTACTGGAGAAAGCTTAATTTTGTTGTGTGGAATTAAAACATTTCTCACTTTAGTACCCCCTAGTGGTTGTATCAAAGTATACATACTAATTCATGAACAAAGGATCCAGCCATGGAACATTAAGAATGAATAGTTTATATTTTCCCAGAAACTTTCTACACACAAAAAATTCATACATTGTTTTATTTGAAATATGCTGTACGAAGAATAAAAACATAAATACAAACTCAAAAGAGGGAACTTCTCTGTGACCTAGCAGAAAGAAAAGTTGTTCTTGCTCATGAGGGATTGGAGTATTATTGACTAGCTGTGTGCTTAGTCTTCAGACTAATGTCTGAAAGTTGTATTGCAAAATATAATGTAGAGGGAAAGCCTATGTATTGTGAACAATGGAGCCCCCGCAATTTTTTTTTCAACTCTCTTCCACTAAGGAACTTGATGCCTGAAATGTGTGGGTTGCTTAAACAGTACTCAAAGATTGTAACACTGTGTAACTTGTTCCGGGTTGCCAGTTTGATGTCTGTAGGTGGGTTATTTCATAGTCAAGAGTCGTTTTCTATTTAGATTAGACATTCAAGATTCAAGCAGAGATGTCACATCTACTGAGTGTGATCAGTTGAACTTAAAAATTGGTCACATTTGTATTAGTAGCCAATAGAAAACAACTAAGACCGTACTAACATGTTTTCTTTAAGGTGCTCAACAGCTGCATGATTGAAACAAGGAAGTTGAACTGACAAAAACAAGTACATCATGAATAGCATCAATCAAGGAATGAAGAAGTTAAGACTTTAATAGTTTTTAGCCTAAATAAAAGCTTATTCTTCTCAGTGTCTCTAGGGTAGAAGAGGCTGCACCACAGTTTGGTCATGCTTGCTCACACTCAAAACTTATCAAAGAAGATTTTCATATTCAGAAGTTGCATGTTTTGAATTGAAAAACTAGCATTTTATAATTGGAGCAGTTCTAGTACGGGTCAAGGCCAGTATAACAATTTATAATATAGCTGAATTGGCTTGATGTTTTTCCATCATGTCATAATGTCGTAATAGTTATATTGCAGCTTATCTTGCAGTGACTGGTAGGAGACAATCTAGATAACCCAAAATGTTCACTTATGTTGTCATCTTGATGATTTTATTGAGGCTTAAGTAGTATTCTAATTTTGCATCTTATTTAAGTAAAAAAAAAAAAAAAAAGTCTTCACATTAAACTGTTGAGCCCTAGGGTCCCCCAATCGGGAGACCCTTTTATATCAGGAAAATCAAGAAAAAATCATGGTATAAATCCCTCCCCCCCAAAAAAACAAACATGTTATGTATCAAATTAAACATAGAAATCAGGGCTACAATAATATATAATCCCGATGTACAACCTCTAAATACAACTCAAACAATAAATAGGATTAGGGGTTAGGGTTAGAGTTAGGGCTTAAAGGGCTACAGATGCAGTCAGATGTATATGATAAAACATAGATATGAAAGATGTTCACTGACAGAAGTATTTTTTCATGAATGTGTTAATTGCTTAGTTAATGGCCTAATTTGCATAACTAATGTGGCAGGACAGACAGCTCAAGTGCCTCTTGTCTTGTAGGTGGAGCAGAAAATAGCGGCCCGCGTAGGTCGTCTTCAGTCAGAGCTGGAGAGGAAGAGCTCCGAGCTGGAGCGGGCCAAGCTGGAGAGCGAACAGCTGAGCCAGGAGAAACAAGATCTGGAGGACAAGGCCTCCGAGCTCTCTCGGCAGGTGGACGTCTCTGTGGAAATGCTGGCCAACCTCAAACAGGACCTGGTGAACAAAGAGCAGGAGCTCAACCACAAACAACAGTAAGTGATAAGTCTTCAGACTTAGTGGAGGCTTAAAGCTGTTGCCGACCTGTTGGTGTGCTTTGCTATCACGTGAGGAAAAGTATTTCCATTAGAGATTAAATCTTGAGAATAGATTGGTTGTTTAAGTCATTTAGTTCACTGATTGCAGCTTCTAAAATGTGAAATATGCTGGTTTCTTCTGCTGTGATAGTAAATAGAATACCTTTGAGCTTTGGATTGTTGGTGGGATATAACAAAACGACGTAACCTTAATTGTTGATGAAAATAATCCTTAAATACAGCCCTAATTTTCATTGTGTGTAAAAAAGACAAACATGCTGCTGTTTTGATGAAGGTGATGTCAGTTTGTTGGTTCATTGGTCTGTCCATCTCTCTTACAAAGGTCATAGTCAACTTGGCTTATGGGGGAACATAAAAAAGTAAAACATGAACACCCTCGGCGACCAATTTCTTCACCCTTGACCTTGACACTGATGGCTCAGTGTCTCTACTTCACCTCTACGTATTTGTTGATGTTTAAGTTTCACTCACATTCACCCACCAGATGTGGTCGGCATCTGTCTGGCTGCTGTCTCCTTAAAGTGTCCAGGGCTGGTTAGCTGCTCATGCTGAATGGAGAAACCTCTCTCTCAGGCAAGTCCCTCCATGAAGCTGCCATGAAAGTATGGCTGCTTTAAATAGAAGGATCCCTTGGATATCATTCAGATTGGTGATGCAAGTTACTGCTGGCTCTGAATTTGATGAACATTGTTTTGAGCTCTCCCCCAGAATGGCACAAGGAATGAGTGAGACCAGGCTACATTTTTTTAGATGTTCAGAGCTAATTTATGCTATTTTCAGTTTGACGGGCTAGAAGCAATGCATACAATATATAGTTTGTACTAAGTCTGTATTCAAATGGAGGTAATAAAAAAAGATAATGCATCCTCTGCCATTATATTTTACAAAATGGTTTTCCTTTTTCCTCTCTCACAAATTGGGTTTTTAAAGATGCATGGCGATCAATTTCCATAAAGAATATTTTACCAATGCCATACAGTTTGTAATTCATTATTAATGACAGGAAGTTACTGTATGAGGCATAGTAAGAATATAATGGGAAAAGAAGGCTCTGGATTGGTTATTTTGTGTTCATTATAAATTGAGGCCCATGAAAGGTGTCAGGACAAGGTTTAAAAAAAAAACTAGTTTCTGTCGACTTGTATGAAATGAATGCAAAGATGCTCTATAACAAAGTTATGGCATTACAAACTCTGCGGATGGTTTGAAATGGGAGACATTTCCTGTCTCCTAGGTGGGCGTGGTCCTGGCGTGGTCACTTCTGCCTCAATCCCACCACCTCGTTCGGAAGTGTTGTGAATGTCGTGTGGATGGATGAAAGCAGATGGGGTTATATTTGCGAGTTAATAGACTGATGTCCCGCCCCTAATCTCCTAAAGGGGCGGAGCAGTGGCAAATCCCGCAAGATGCCAAAACGAGAAAACTGACTCCCAGTGCGCCGTCTCCTTTCTGAACTGTCTCTTTAGTTACTCTCTCACTAAGGTGTAGCACTTTTATATCTGCTGCAAACACAAACGCAAGCTCTTTGCCTTTTTGCATCTATTGTCTTTGTTACAGTGATCTACAGTTGTGTACAGGTGCCGTTCAAGGCTCATATTCAAGCCATCTGGTATCTCTACTGTGTCTTTATCTGACCGGACAGCCAGCCTCGTCTTTCTATCTTCCTCCGGGTTATTATCACTTCTTCGGCTTCTTTATCAGGCCTGAATGTCAACAGTAGGTCGGAGACAGAAAAGCGCTCTCAAGGCGTCAAATCTCATTACACACATTACACATGTGACTGTGCTATGTGTGTATGTGATTCTTTGTGAAGCTATCAATGTGACACAAAGGGAATGCACATATCAATTTAAAGGCTTTTGGGTATTAAAGCTGTAGCAGACAACTTTGGAGAAACCAGCAAGAGTATGCTAGATTTTTGAAAGCATCCAACAGAAAACATCCTAGCCCCTCTCTTCAGGCCTCTCCCTAAACAGACATGAACTAGCACTGTCAGTCCACAATAGTGTGCCAGGGAATGAAGCGCAGCGCATTATTGTTATCACAAACCATATTTAGCGAACTCATGTCTCTTTCACATATAAGAAAACACAGAACATTATCCAACATTAACCAATGAACATGGCTATTCTTTGCACTCACAGCTGCTAATGTCAATGAGTGCGTTCAGATAGGCAGGTAGATAGGCCCTCCGATCATAGCGGGCAGAATGAAATAATTGGATAGGTTAATTACAGGCCTGTGACAACAATAGATACCAGATACCAGATTATTTTCTTTTTTTGTCAGAGAATTGGATAAATTGGTTGCTGTCGGCATGTAAAACAAATTGCAACTAATATAACGGCTTCTAAATCAATTGCCCATCCTGGCTTTAATAGTGAGGCATTATTACTATCTCCACCAGGAAAATAATGCGATGACTTTAACTCCTTTCCAGCCGATCCCTCTTCTGTTGTCATTTTTCCGGTGTTCATTCAGTCTCTTCAGTCCAGATTCTTCGTTGCTTTACAGATGTACTGTTTCTCACAGTAAAGTCCGGCCAGCAGCTCTGAAACCTTAACACTTTACATTTCTGATCATATAAATCAGAGAAAAGAGAACAGCTTTTATAATGCAAAAATGTTAATATGAATGACTTATACGGGTATATAATTGTTGATGAACCAATCAACTTCATGACTAATTGTATTAGCACTAGAGTCCAATGAGTTTCAGTGATTTGTGTGATGTTCTGGCCGTCTTGTTCCCTGCTGCAGGTCACGGCTAACTCACAAACGTGTCTCTTTGTGTCAGTACTACGGAGACCGCTAAACTGGTAATATTAAAAGTTGAGTGGCTGATCTTGTGATAGAATGATACAAAACAACAAAACAGCATTTCATCAAGTTAAATGAGCTAATGAGAAGCATGCTTTTCTTCGATTTTAGCCCCACCCCACCGTTGTAAAGGGTACAGTAGCTTTGATCATGTCTCCCAAACCTGGTGGTATCAGACTGGGATGGCCACACTCTCCCTGCCTGGGCTGTATGACCGCCTCCTACTTATGTCAGCAGCCCAGTTTCTCGCTCTCACACACACACACACACACACACACACACACACATACATACATACACGCACGCGCGCACACACACACACTTGTTCTGTCTCTGTGTGTCTCTCTCTGAGGAGAAGCTGGCAGTCAAACAGTAAGCTCATTCAGACTTTAAAATACAGTCTGAGGTGGAAAAAGAGCATCACAGTCGGTGAATGTTCAGCAGGGTTGATGACTAAGCAGAAAGTTAAGACACAGAGCAGCTTGTTGGCTAAAATATGGCTGCCCAACAACCTTATGCATACAGCCGATTCTTTTCAAAACTGTTGATATCCTCGGGTGACTTTGTGTAGTCTGTGAAACTCCTTCAAGGAGTTATGCATCAACTAGCACAAAAGTAGTGTCAAGTGCTAAAAATGCGAGTCACCTCATCGTGAGTTGCTATGCAACCGGAGAAGTCCCACGAACTGGCTTCTTCCGCTGCTAGCAGCATTATGCATAAATATATAACACAATCTAATAATTTATTCTGCACTCAGAAACGCTGTAAATAATTATGAAAAACATACAAAACGCCTCAGGTACACGTGTGCAATTCAGCTTGGTTATTATTAGAGTGTACAGTTTAGTTTGAAGCAAAATTAATTCACAAACAACAACACAGACAAAAACACACTGCATGCTCATGCTGTAACACTCACTGAAAGCACATAATGATACACATTACACAGCACTGTACCAGTCAAAGCTGAATGAATAACAGAGTCCCTCAAGCATGCCTGTTTGATAGCAGCTGGAATAAATGAGAGCATCTGTAATCTGGAGCCTAAAGAGAAATGAAAAATGGTGGGACGGTTATCTCCATCATTTCAGTGTGCTACAGACTAAAAGTAGAAAAAAAAGGCCTAATTGTGTGTCTATCCTAGAAATATGTCAACTACAGTCATACTCTTTCCAGCCATTAATCGCGTGATGACATTTATTTAGTTGCTATGATATTCGCTAGTCACTAATGTGCCAAGTGCCATATTATTGTACCAGTAGATCATTGTGAATAGCTGTTTCTAATTAACTTTGATCTTCAGTTCGTGATCCCTTTCATTCATGGAAACGACTGGCCTCACTGCTCCTACAGGAGGACATGATACTCTTTGCAGCCAGATTGTCAGACGCTGCTTAATTGTGTCTCTTACCGGTTGAAAAGTTTGTATGAGGTGGTTGATACAGTCTTGTAATCCAATATACTACAATCCTGGACCCAGTTAGAGCTGAAACCATTTGTCGATTAATTGATCAATCAGTCGACAAACAATATTCAGCAGCTATTTTTAGTAGACATCAATCAAAAATGGCAAACGTTTCCGTGTCCCAGCTTCTCAGTTGTCATGATTTGGAAGACATTTGAATCACATCATTAAGGAGGCACAAGTCAGCAGCAAGAGTCAGAGCACAACATTGAACATTGATGTAAATGTGCCACAGTTAGACAAGAGGCTATTTTTCATCTGGTCAAATGTTACAAGGTCACCGTAAAAAGAGAAAGAAACAAAAGTAGTGAGATCCTTTATAAGTGTGCAGAGGAATAATACATAAAAGAAAAAGACTGGACCAAAACCAAATCAATTAAAATGAATTGGCAAAGTAATCGACAATATAAATAATTCAAAATGGCAGCCCTCCAACAAATACTTCCTTTCTGAAGCTCATTGTGTTTGAAAGGTGATGATTATGGTAATTTTTGTAGCTGTAGGTTTTGGCATTGTGGTGTCAGATTTTGTTATACTTTGATTTGTATTGTACCCACTTCAGTGATGTACGAACAGGGGAGGGGCTAAGTGTTGCGGTAGTACAGTTGTTTATTTTAGATTGTGCAGGTGTTCTATCAGTACAGAGACAACGCATGTCAGTTTTTCATATCATATTTAGT
Source organism: Taurulus bubalis (assembly GCF_910589615.1). Classification (NCBI taxonomy): domain Eukaryota; kingdom Metazoa; phylum Chordata; class Actinopteri; order Perciformes; family Cottidae; genus Taurulus; species Taurulus bubalis. Next base: position 11,558,208 of record NC_136594.1, read on the forward strand.
GCGCACACACGCACACACACCCACACACACACACACGCACCCACACACACACACACACACACACACACACACACACACACACACACACACACACACACACACACACACACACACACACACACACACACAGTTGCTGCAGTAGCCCTTTGATTTATTCCTACAACCAGCAATGATAAAGTAAGGGTGCCTTGTGCTGCATAAGGAAGCCAAAGGCTGAAAACAGAGCATGGTGGAGTCTTGCTATTGGCTGTTACTGTGCCTACATAAAAAAAAAAGCTTGAGCAGCATCTATGCATAGTGAAGCTGTCAGGGTAGAGAGAGAACTCGCCTCATTAACGACAGAGTCTGAGAGAGAGGAGCATCGAGTATTAGCACGGCAAGACCTCTGAAGGCTTTTTAATGAAAATAAATCAGAGCGAGGACGTCATCTGCAATACATCCAAAAATGTGGACTTGAAAATGAGTTTGACATCTTCTATAAAGCGTCTGTGTTTTAATATAACATATTAAAGCACAGTGTATCTCAAAATCTGCCAAAGCACCACACAATACATTAATATGTGTATATGCTAGTAAATTGTTTGGATAACAGAAAAGCATTGCAGTGCTGACGCTAAACACTTTCACGCCATGAAAAAACTAATGCACGGGTTCATTGTACATCGTTTTTCATGTGGAATATGTTAAAATCTTCCATGATTATTACTTGACACATATTGTCTTACGTATACTTACTTGCAGAGCTCATTTACTAGGACTGGATCTCTGCAGGTAGATACATTCAGGCTATAATGTACAATCTAGAGCTGTAATTGGACAAGCTTTGGGACAATCATGCTCGGTGTAAACAAAAGTATGTACATAGACACTGCATTCAGGCTTCCAGCAGCAATATTAAGTGGAGTATAACAAGAAGGGGTTCTGTTGATCCACTGAATGTTATCCCTCAGATAGAGCAGGATTTACAAGCTGAGGGCTGTTCATGTCTATCATTAGATTGAATAAACTGATTTTGTGTCTGTGTCCTTGAGGCTGGATGAAATACTTTGAACACGAAGGAAAATGGAAACAGGAAGGATGGTGCATCCAGTCTTTCAGTGGACACGTCTTCTTTCTCATTTTGTTAAGTGTGACATGGAAGGTTAAAGTAACCAGTGCACTGTTACACTGTTAGCAGGTGGACTGTGGTTATGGGACTGTAAGATCTTTGGGGGATGTACTGGGTTTAGTCAGTATCTGTGTGGTTCTTCTGTCAAAAGCTGATAGTGAGACAATGCTGTCATTATTTTTTTTTTAACTGTCAAGCTGTCATAGAGCTGAATGAATGCTGCTGATGTGTATACATTTAAAGGCCAGTATGATTGAACAGTCTGCACTATAGCTGACATGTTTAGCTGATTCATCTAGTTAATAATGATCAGAAAATGTATGGCATTCGATTGTTGAATAATTTATCATTTTCAAGCAAAAAATAATCTTCTTCCTGCCTCTTACATGTAAAGATTTGCTGTTTTTCCTTAGTTTTATATAATTGTAAACTGTCTATCTCTGAGTTTTACACAAAATCAGCAATTTGAAGATGTCACTTTGGACTCGGGACATTTGTCATGATTTGTAATTGTTATGACCCGTCTCTTAGACCACAACAAACCGGAGACGCAAGATGACGTCTTAACAAAAGATATTTCATGCAATCAAATTTAACGAAATTAAACGCAATTAAATTGAAAACTGAATGTTAACAGTGTGAAAATCAGTGGTGGTGGTAGTAGTGTATGTGGCGCATGAGTGGAACATATGAGTGTTGTAAAGTTGCAACACAAAATATAAAGTGAGACTAAAGCAGCATGACAAAAACAAACCACGAGAGCTGCATCAGCAAAACAGACTGCTAGTATCACCGGGCCAGCTGTTCCCTGCCACCAGGTATCTTGAAAACTACTACTCGTTTTCACAGATATTTCTATTATTATTATTATTATATTTCCAGTTGCACTTCTGCAAAACGATTGCCTCCACAAGTACAAAACATCACCGTCATCATGCAAACAAGAATTTTACGACAGATTAATTCTCTGTTTTTGAGAGTCTGACAGCTGAATATCAGGTGGCCTTTTCTGCCATAATGATGATATAATGATCCATTTCATGTCATTTTTGTCATTGTGATCACCTTGCTGTTGTATCCCTGTGCAACTCAGCCTTGTGTGATTTGTAACAGGAGTTTTGATCTTGAGAGGACTGATTTGAGCCACAATACAATATTTACTCTCCCGTGATTGGTCGGAGCCAAGATGTGGATAAGTGGTTTCTTTGAAAACCAGTCTGTATTATTGTTTTTTCTCTGAGAGGCTTTGAAAAAAAAGTACATTTCAGCCTGCATCCCTTTCATCATCTCTTCTCTCACCCTTTCATCCTTGTCTGTCTCACATCTTCTTCTCGTGTAGCCATACTCTCTACACATCTTCCCATGCTAGTGTTCTCTTTGTGTGTTTTTGTGTAATGAGTACACATGTGTGACATTATGACATGATAACACAATGTAGTCTACTGAATCTGTCTCTCCTAAAAAAAAAAACACTATTTGATCCAGGTGTCAAAACACAACGAGACACGAGCAGCTGTCCTTTGTTAGATCGGAGAAAGCGTGTATTCATGCAGCAGCCTCGTCTTCCTCATGCAGCATTTCAGTCAATCATCTCTGCTCTTTAATATTAATGAGGCATCATTTTGAATTAATGGCCAGATATGATGACATCTTTGAAAGGAGGCTGACCAGTGATTGTTATTAGCATTCAAACAAAAGCCTTCAGAAGAGCAACCCTTATTAATCATGCCTGTTATAGCTGGATGTCTTTGCCATACTATACTATTTGTTATGGCTGTTAAGTGGTCGGGAAATAAGACATTGAAGGCTCAGCTATTCATTATTTCTCTGGACATATGCAGTGTCATATAGGACATCTATTGAAGCCCATTTTCATTTGTGTAATAGCAAGCCTACATTTTACAAGACTGAAGCTTTTTCTATTTCCGAGAGCTTGAAGGGACGAGAAGGCATCAGATTTTAAATGAATATCAGGCAAACAAGCCCCATTCTAGTCGTCTAATTGGGGGAAAGCAGCAGAGAGCAAGACCAGTGTTTGCTGTTAGGGTGTTGAAGGGGAATGTGAGGTAAAACTAATAAAATGTAACAGTGTAACCTACTGCTGTGTGTAAGTGCTTGTGTTTAGTGAGGCACATTGTTTGTATCAGAGCTTAGCTCTTGTACATAATGTTTAATTAAATATGGACAGATCAATCGGAAGTGTGTAACGATATAAAGATAAGAGAGGGGAGGGAGGTGTAGACGCTGGTGGTGGTGGTGGGGAGATGCAGGTTTGTGGGGAGATGCAGGTTTGTACAATAGTAGTTATTTAAGATAGATTTAATCAATATTTGATTGCTCTATTTACATAGCGGACACACTGTTCCTAGCCAGTAAATCCTTTCTGTTGTTCATGAAACATTGCCTGTAAAGTTTTAGGAAACTCTAATCACAGTGGAAAATGCTATCTTGGTCTTATGAATTTACTTTACACAATTAAATGTACTTGAACTTTTGATCGGTGTGGTACATGTGGCAGGATTAGTGGTGCAATTTAGATCCTACTATAGATATAAATATAATGATGTCCTGCAAAATCCTGTCAGGCTAAGAAAGAGCCTCTATAGCTGAAAGTAGGGTACAATTGGTTGCTTAAAATTGAAAAAAATCATCTGTAGTTTATTCTGTGCACCACAGGGATTAATATTTGAATCGTGAGACACAGATTAAACAAACAAGATACAGCATGTTAATTATTGAGATTTTGAAGTATTTTGTGACCCTGAGGCTAGCTGTTCCCCCATGTTTCAGTCTTGATGCAGGTACATTTGTACAAATAGATATAAGACTGTTATCCATTTTCTCATCTAGTTCTTGGCAAGAAAGCAAATTAGCATTGTTGTGTGTGTGTGTGTGTGTGTGTGTGTGTGTGTGTGTGTGTGTGTGTGTGTGTGTGTGTGTGTGTGTGTGTGTGTGTGTGTGAAATGGAAACAAAGATAATGAAATATGTAGTTTTCCTTCGCCCACGAACGTGAATCGGTGTGGATCCAGCATGGAGCCACCGCCGAGTCATTTCCTCTGAATCACGCCCCAGATTTAACAAACTGCATGTTCATCACCCCGAAAAGATGTCTGTGTTCCTTTTCTGCTCCTCCAGCATCCGGGTAAACACACAGGCATGTTTGTCACCTTGAGGCTTTCTTTCGGAGGTGTTGGAGTGAGTCGCGCTTTGAGAGTGAGGCATGTGTGTACATCTGAGTGTGTGTGTGTTGAAATTAGGATTGACAACAGGAAGCAGCCACATCCTATTTCTCTCCACTCCTCTGTCAAACCTTATGTGTTTTCTGCTTCCACATGCTTCAATCCTCTTTTTTTCTATCCTCTTTATTTCTGGTATCATCCATTTTTTTTGCAAGTTTCCCAGCATCCAGTGAAGATATATTTTTTTCCTTCCCACCACCTCGGCCCTCCCTCCAACATTTTTTTTTCAGTCTTTCGATCAAATTCCTGATTCCCTTGCTTCTTCTCCGTAAAGATTTCCAAGCTGAGTGAGGTTCCTTCAGCCGAGTGGTTAAGCTTCTGGTGCATTCGTGCATTTCTTCCTTACACAGAAAAAGAGAGGGAAAGGCTTTCCCGTCTTGCTTCTAACACATTCCTCCTCATGGGATAGGTGCATCTGTCTCTAGTCAGAACACAATTTTGATATGTTGAATTATTAATTGAGACTAATTACAAATGCATTGCAATTTGGATGCCAAAACAGATCGTATGGTACATGCGATCCTAACTCAGCTACTCTATTAATAGCAGCTGTGAGATAGTTATATGTCATTATACGGGAGGCTGAACTAAAAACAGTGCTCAGTCATTGTTGCTTTCCGTTTATTAGCTTGAATAATGAGTGCAGAACTTTGGCTTCAGGCTGCTTAATCATACACCACATTAGGTACAGCTCCAATCATTGAATTAAAATAATGATACGTGGACTAATTGTACACAAATGACATATTTTGAGTTGAAAGCCGATTCTCCAAATAAACCTGATTACTAATGAAAGCTGATCTTGTGTTTGTATTACACAAAGCTCTGATGTTCTATCTGTGCCAAGTTCAACCATCTCGGCTGGGCAGGTAAAGCACATTTCACACATGAAGGAAATTCAAAGTGGTTTACATAATTGCATGATACATAAACAGGAAACACATAAAAATGTTGAAACACAAAATGCAAAGATAGAAACTTGTTTCAAAGGAAACAAAAGAGAAAAATATAAAAGTGTAAAGTAGAGGATGATGGGTGTTAACGCTGCTCTCATAATAAATATGATCATTTAAACAATAGATTGAATGTGTAATGGAAAGGGGTCGCTCTTAGTGATGAACCCACAGAGATGCATCACTCAACTCTGTAGCTCCCCTCAGCTCTCTGAATCCTTTGTATCTCCTTGCAGTTCTTTGTTTTGTTTTCACTGTTTTGGTCCAATCTCACTGCTCTCACCAGCATCGTTTTCAGACACAGCAGGCAGCTGTTTTCAGCGATAAAGATCTATACACAACCTGCACAGCATGAAACCACAGATGCACACAGTAAGTGACTAGCTGGTGAAAATAGTGGTGCATAAAAATGCTTCTAAGTGAATGCCATCGTTTCTCTGGGTCTGCTGGATTAGTAAGATCGCCATATTAACATTGTATGATGATAATATTTAATTGTCTCAATCTTTCAAATTAATCATGCTTAAAGGTTCAGTCACAGTGAAAGAGCGTAACATTTTTCATCAAGAGACCAAAACTGGGTTAAAACTTAGTTAAATTAAAGCAACAGTGTGTCGCAGTTCAGTTCTTTTGAAAGAAATTGGATCGACCAAAAAGCTTACAATTCTGATGAACTGAAAACATTGTGAAAGGGTTGAAGTTCTAAGACGCAAACACAGACAACTCCCAGACCAGACAATGTGGTGTTAGACCACATCGACCTGTGGTTGACCTGTCAATCACAAAGTAGCACACGCCCTAATGGCCTATTTTACTCTAAATAGGACCATCATTTACTAAATCAACATCATGCTGTATTGAAGAAGACTTGAAACTAGCAAGTGAGGCCATTAACTAATGTTTACAATGATTATTAAGGTAATAAATTAAGTGAGAAGTAGTGAAGTGAATAATTAATGATCGCTCTGTTAGAAAGATAGTTTTTAATACCAATTTAGGTTAAAAAGGATGGTGTAGGCTTTTAATTGCTTCCAATTCATAGCATTTTTGGTAGTTACCATTTTGGAAGTACATAAGACAATGCATACAGGAATTTAAGGGAAAGGATGTGTTATTTGCTGGTAATGATCATGATTACACTAAACTACCATCATGTGTTGTTTACTTTTAGGCAAGGAGCTGTGCAGGTGTTACTTCTTGAGTCTTTGTTATGTGACCTTAATTTGGAGTTAAATATCATACCAAGTGTTAATTCACTGTTATTAGTGTTACCCTCCACCACAAGCCCATTATGTGGAAACCAGACCTTGCCTCCTCTCTGTCCCCTAAATTTGCCTCCTGTGAGATCCCGGTTGTACAAATCTTTATCATGTGTTGGCTGCATGTTGAGATCCCACTTTCCTCTTCCAGAAGCAGAAAGGAGAGTTTATAGTTGGAGGAGGATGAGGCAATTGGAAAAGCTTGCTCCGAGACAGTTTATGTCTCATTCAAGCACAAACATTCTTTGTGTTTTCTCTATAAATGTTCACAGTGGCGAAGAGAGTATCCAGTAATACAGTAAGCATCTTGTAATTACTTCACAGCCAATTGCATTGGGCCCAGTGATCCCTAAGTAGATCAAAATCATATTATCTCACATTATGGGCTATTACCAAGAGACTAATTCCAAACGTTATTGATCACAGAAGAAAACTAATGGCCACTTAATTTTGATATAATTTACTGATCCACTGATTGTTCACTCACAGATTTGATATGTGCTTTCATTTCTACCTTGCAGTCAAACACCTTGACTAATTTTGGAGTGATATTTTTTTTTTTAACTTTGCCTGAGGATAAAAAAAAAAGCTAACTGAGCCAGATGGCAAACTATTTTATATCAGATAATGCCCCCATTTCAAGAAAATTCACTGTGAGCGCTGTTACTGTTTTTGGATGCATTCTGGATTGTGTAATGGATAGTAGTAATGGATGTTTGACATCAGTTGGATGTTAAAGTATCCATCCCGATGAGCAGCTTGGCTTATTTCACGAGCTCGAACCATTTTAAACTGGAGGGAAACAGATTTTATGTCCCTGTGTTCTGTCTGCAGTGATGGTTTGAACCTTTTAATGATTCATTTGGCTTTGTCAAGGTCAGATGTCTGAATTGTCTCGTTACGTTCTCCTGACTGCATTGCTTAGCCATTAAAGTATCATATTGTTTATATGGACACAAAGAAAGCTTCTGGGAATTGTCGAAGTCCCACATAGGGAATATGTTTTATATCGACAGGCATGAAAAGGAAGGTTCTGCAAGGGCGTGTGGAATGTTGGATTGGGTGGTTATTCAGATTAAAAAATGTGTGCCTGGATGTGAGAAGTAGTACATTACACAAACAGTTATTATCAATAGATGTACAGAAAATCATCAAGAACACTTTGGATCATTTATTAATTGTCTTTATCAAGCAAATACAAAAGTGATCATTCCAGGTTCTTACATGAAATAATTGGCTGCTTTGTCTTGTTGTTGATTGTGTTGATAAAATATCTTTGTGTTTTGAACTGTTGCTTGTAACGTAAGAAACGTAAGACATCACTTTGGTCTCTGAGATGATGGTTTGCATTTTTCATGGACATTTACTGAATAAATGATTCATGGATTAATCCAAAAATGAACAACAAACTCTAAATTATTATCAGTTGTAGACCTTGAGAGAAATTTGTGAAAGCAGATGTAATACATTTTCTAATAACATCATATACATGACAATGTGAAAACATTGTGACAAGACAACATTCGCAGCTTCCCTCAATATTACTGAGATTTACAGTGAGTTTCAGCTCATTGTTAGCTGTCTACCTTCACTCTGACTGCTCTCATAGCGTTGCTTTCAGCAAGTAAAGCTTTGATAAACCCAATGTACACGACCCGCTCAGCAGCAAATGACAGACAGAGACAGAAAGAGACTAATTTAAATTCGCACCGTGGACACAAACACATACATGAACGATTAAGGTCCTCCGTAACTGCTGGATGCGTAAATAAACAACTGTTCGCTAACACATTCCCATTATCAACTGAAGAGATGTTGATTCATATCATAATGTGGTTTTCACAACTTGTTTCTGCTGCCTCCAAGTGGCTAAATGTAGTCAGTTATTGCAGGTCGAGAGAATCAACAGGGCTGTATGAGGGCAAAGCCAAAGTCATGTCTTTCTGTGTTTCTTCATTGTGACACTAAGGTAGTACATGTTCCATTGCCATTTTTTGGTTTAACTTGGACAGATACCAAGTCAAAGCCAGTTCCCACTAATGCAGAGACTGCTCCTACTGAACATTAGGGTTTTAATTTATCAAATTAATATAATCTGAATAATCAAATATGAACATTTAGGATTTTTTTTAATCACCAGATCATACGCATGATCATCATCATATATATTCATCATATTTTTTAGATGACACTGAACAAAACCACTGCAGGGAAGGCAACAAACCGTTTGCCTTGCAGGCTGCAGACAACTGCTAACACTGTCTGAATTCCTGGTTTGTTTGCCTCCGTATCTGAGTAACACACTGTCCCTTAAAATGATGGGAACTTGGCCCCGCTGTGCCTGCAGCGATATAAATACAGCTGCTCTCTCACCCTCTATTCCTCTTCTCTCTCTCTCTGTCTCTCCTTCTCTTCGTGTTGGTATTGTGTATTTAGCTCTGTCACCAAGCCTCGCAGTGCATAATCTTAAAGAGGACAGAACGGCATGTTCTGTGAATGTAAGAGAGATTTATACTTTATTTTTCTGAAAGTGAAGTTGAACATGTGCGTTTTCACGCCAAGCAAAGGTTCAGCAGTTTAGTAATTTCCCCCTTGATGAGACAGATTAACTTTAAGAGAGCATACCTCCAAATATAAAGAATGTTCTATTAATATTGCCCTTTCCCTCTCTTCCCTTAGGGAAGTCGCTCAGATTGACCAGTTCCTTCAGGAGACGGCGGCACGTGAAGCCAATGCCAAGGTGCGGCTGCAGCAGTTCATCGAGGAGCTGCTGGACCGAGCGGATCGCGCCGAAAAACAGCTGCAGATCATCAGCAGCTGTGGCACCACACCGAACGGCAGCCTGGGACGCTGCAGCCTGCAGGCCTCAAAGGGAAATGGACGCCAGGTGAGATCATCACGTATAAACATGCATCTTCTGTTGGATTGATTGCTGCTCGAAACACTCTGCAAAATGCACTGAGATCATTTGTGTCTGTTTTTAGAATAGACTGAATTGATGACATTCAAGACATTTCCTGTTTTCAGACTGTCCAGGCAACAAATCATAATACAATATACAATGTAAGATATACAAATATATACAGATGACATTGAGCTGCCCAATAATACAGACATCAATTAATTTAAAAATGCACTTTTCAAGTCATATGAGCTATTTCAGATTTAACTTTGTGGCACATTTGAATTGTCATAATAAATCAGACAACTTGACTATCATAAATATATAAAACGGAATCACAGTGTTATGAAACTACTATTTCATAACACTGTGATTCTGTTTAATATATTTATGTTTTTTGTTTTGCCATCCAAGACTCCTCAGAATGGTACTCTCAGCTCTCTCTTTTGCTTTTTGCTGTTGAATAGTGCATAAGCATTGATTATGTTGAGTAATGTCCCTGTAATGCACCACAGGTCGAACACATAATAGACTTTAAGGTCGACTCTTCTTTATACAGTAACTGTCCAGGACTTTCCCATGTTAAACTAACATCACCTCAAAATCTATACAAGAAGAGAGTGTGTTTGTAAATGTGTTGTGAATGTGTGCTTGAGGTCTTTTGAGTCATTTAGCTCATTGGTTGTTCCTCTTGTTCCAGTCATTACCTTCTTGTTGACTGTACTAGCACAACTTAAATTCAGCCTTGCAAAGAGGTTTTTTTATAATGTGAAATTTACCTCATGAAGTCACATGATATGGTTGACAAATGTTTGATTTAATGATTGCACATGGGTTCAAGGGTGTGTATTTGCATTGTTTAGCAAAGCTGGATTGTGCTGCCCACCGGCTGCTAACAGTTAACATTAACTAGCTCTCTTCCTGCAGATTTCAATGCGGATTTGTTGTCCGATTCAATCCGTTCTGTTTTGATTAATGCTCAGAGTTGGTCTGGGCGATGCGGGGTTGAACAAAGCCACAATGCAAATAATTTGCATCAATGCTTTTTATTATTTAAAATACTCAAGTTTCTCGAGTAATCGTCTCAGCCCTAGTTGATAGCCTTGAGGTCAGTGATCTGTGCAGGTAAAATCCAGTCTTCCAAAATTGGGGTTAAATCTCTTTATAAACCTGGCTTTAGTTTGTGCACAATAACTGTCATGTTAAAACAGTTAAGAACACCGACGCTGAAGCACACCATTATATGATGTTACTTTACATGTAAGATTCCCCTTAGTTGGAACTAAGGGGCCATACCAAAACCCTGAAAATCTGCTCCAGACAAAAGGTATATAACATATATATTTGTCCCATGTATGAATGAATGAATATATACTTTATTAATCCCCAAGGGGACATTTTGGGTCGAGTAGCAGCCATTTACACAGAAAATAAGATAAGATATAAAAACAACAGGGATGAAAGATATATAAGATGTATGCAATAATAATACTAATACAAATAAAGATAAAAATAACAATAAAATGAAATAGCTGGATGAAAGAAAGAAGAACAGAGTATTAATTTAGTAATTAAATTAACTTAAACAGTAGAAGTGCAAGAGTGCAAGTATGTATGTGCATATTAAGTGTGTGAGGTGTAAATAAAAATAACAGCAACAACAAACAATAGGAGAGTGCAAAAATGCAAATAATGTATGTAATATAATATGTAAAGTGTGAAGTGTAGATAACCATAAACATGTACAGTGGTTAATCCACAGAGGATCTGGCAAGCGGTGACTTATTGTAAAGTCGTATTGCCGTCTTCCTGTAGCGGTCCTTGTTGCAGCGCAGCGTGAGGAATCTCTTGGAGAAAGTGCTCCGCTGACCCTGCAGTAGGTGGTAGAGAGGGTGGTCCAGGTTGTCCAATATGGACAAACGTTTCTTCAGTGTCCTCCTCTCCACCACCTGCTCCAGAAACTCCTGCTTGCAGCCAATGATGGAGCCGGCCTTCTTAACTAGCTTGTTTGTATCTACAGCATTTTGTTTTGTAGTGTTGCTCATTCATCATAAAGTTTGGTTTACGGTTGTAACAAAGTGAAATTAGAGGCTCCATCTCTGTCTGCTTTGAATTAAGCATAAAAAAACAGTAGAAATAATGAAGCTTTGCAGCAGACGACAGGCTGACCAGAGAGTGTACTCGTATGAAAAGCTTCCTCATGCTCCGGAAGCTTGAGATCAGCCCTTTGCCCTCAGGCTTTCTGCAGCTTCCATTGTGGCATTTCCCCCCTCTTCTTTTTGCCTTATTATGCGATGACAAAATTGTCACTTATTCAAATTATTATCCAACACCTCTTGAAAAAGGGGTGACCTGTTTCATTGCACAGATATGTGTGCTGCCATGGAAACCAGTTCTTGCTCTTGTTTGAGGTTGCAACAGGATTTTGAATCGGACGTAATGTTGTACATATCTGAGAGAAATGAGAGAACATTAACCTGTTGCAAAGACGTCTGAAATAGTTTCGTGACATTTTTCTAGCAAACGCGATTTAGTCGCATACATTTTAACAGTAAATATACTTTTTGTCTCAACCATTAGACCTGCGATTGACCCAAAACACTGCTTCCTATATTTAGACGTCCTCTCTTTGGATTTAAACACCAGTCAGTTTCCTGTGGGACTGTGAATAATCAAGATGACAAGTACAAGTGTGGAGTCACAGGCTGGTTGGCACCTTGTTACACGTCAAGGGAAGCCCGGAGATAACACCCAACCAACCTCACAACCTCACTCTCCGTCTCTCTGTCACGACATCAGCGAGGTCGCCCTTATCTCCTAGGAGACTGGATTTTAAAGCCACAGAGGTATTTTAGGACTGACCGCGAGAGAAGCGATGGATGGCTTGTTTCCTGCTCACTCTCTAGCTGTAATCAAGTTAAATCTCATGCTTTCTTCAGAGCAAGTGGAAGGTGGATCATAGTATTTCATAAACGTTTGGCCTTTTAACAGAGAGACAACAAGAGGGAGACATAGAGAACTGCTCCAGTTTAAGACCAAAACTTGAGTTTTACCCTTTTCTCATTTCTGCGAGATTTGTCCCTGTTGTGCTTTCACTGCAAGCTGGCCAGGAATGAGAGCAACGAATGGTGTTTGGCTGTTTCCTCCATGGTCCATTTTAACTGGCAATATGCCAGAAACAAGCTGTGTGAGTAGAAGCAGAGAGAGAGAGAGAGAGAGAGAGAGAGAGAGAGAGAGAGAGGGGGGAGGGAGTGACAGTGTCTGTGTTTGTGCACATTATCCCTCTGTGGCACGTCGCCAGTCTGGTACGCACAGTTCCACATGGCAGGGCTTCACACGCACATACAAAACACTACACACCACATACTTCAATGCACAGGCACAAGACTGACTAGGAGGATTTTGCTCTCAGGCAAATAAAGAGAGTGAGAGTCAGGCTGCACACCCGCCATCAAATACACTTAAAAATCTCCCCTGCCTCTAGAGCCACAGCCAAATAAGTAGTAAAGATGCTGGGGGGTTATTTGTGTTGCGTAAGGACTAGTCAGTCAGTCAGTCAATCGGTCCAAGAGCAAGATGTCTGGACCACTACTGGCCAGATTGCCATGAAGGTTGTCATGGATATTCATGATCTCCTGTGGATGATTCCTACTAACTTTGGCCTTCTCCTGTGGCAGATTCATGCTCCACAGAGGCTGAACCCTTTTGTCAACTTTGGACACAATGTTGATATAAAATGACAGGATGTTTCTGTGCAATTTGTTCTGGTAATTCATGGTCAAAAATGGTTTTGTTTTTAATAATTTTAATTGCAGAGCTATCTATCTGTGGCTTTACAATGTAATACTGTTTCTCTCATGATAGTTTGATGTGTGTTGTTTTTGTAATATTTAAGAAAATGCTAACGCCTGCGTATGTCATGAAAAACTTGTACTTTCCACACTTATCTGAAAGTTAATGGTACAGTCATATTATCAACACTGCCATCCGCTCTTCAGGAGCTGACTAAGGAATACACTTGAGCCAGGGCAATGTCTCAGGAAGCTTACGGGTACTGTGTAATTATTACTGATAGCACTTTTCTTTCTGCGTGTTTGTGTCTCTCCAGAGAAACTCCAGCAACTCTGGGAGCACAAGAGGCATGTATCAAGTGTCAGAACGACGTTCGTCCCCCAGCACAGGGTAAGTCAGCACACTGCTTACACGATAACAGATTTATTGCATTCAGCTTGTTTAGTATTGAAAATAGAGCATCTTCTCACACGTGTAGTTGTACTCTCACATTAATTAAGATATGCACATAAGGTATTACACTTTTATATAATATATCCCATTTTTCGTCAGACTCTCATTTAGTAGAGGGGGGAGGTACAGGTCAGGTGTCTCTCTCCATGAGGTGTGACTGAAGTATTTCTGTGTCCCTGCTGGAGATTTCAGACACATGGCTGCACCATAATACTATGACTACCACGACTGTCCTTCCCAGTCGGTATGTGAATGTGTTTCCTAACGTGACGCCACAGAGAACCTGTCAGGCCTTCTCCATTGAATCACTGACGGCACGACATACACACAGTGGCACAACAACAACTCTCTAAAGCTGTTGTCTGGTTATTAATAGCTCTTTATCAGGGATGAATGTCTTCATTTTTGGTGATTTATAGATAGTGATCTTACCAACAGTCATGTGTCTACATGTGTCCATCTGACAGTTTGCTTGAAAATACATTATTATCTATTTAATTATTACAAATTACACGTTTTCCTCTTTAAAATATCAAAATCAAGAGTGAACTAAGAGACACAACCCCCCTCCAAGATACTCACAACTGAATGTAATGCTCTGCATACCCCACATGATTGGGGTGGTACTGCTCTTTATTCCTATATAAAGTGTTAAAAAATCAATAAAAAAAATTCTAAAAGAAAAAATAATAATAATATCAAAATCAGTTTTTGCTTATTCTCTTGTGCTTTCATTCAATTCCAAACAGCATATCTCATTTCTTCCAATGAATATTGAGCCTTTTTATATTTTCACTCGGATGCGATTTACATTTTGGATACACACCCTGAAATCCTTCATTAGAAATTGCTAATCATGAGCATAATTGGGAACAATTCATGACATTATATCTTGCTTTTGATTTCATGTTGACAAAACATTTAAGCAGTTTTCATCAGGTTACTGCTTTACAACCAGCTCATTAAACTGTAATGAACCACAGTTTAGATTGTTGAAACCATAAACACGCTGCTCTGTTTTGATTTTACGTAATCTAAATTCATATTTGTTGCATGACTTGCATCTCATCTTCCGTGTATCCTTTCCCCCCCGCAAGTGCTACCTGCAGTATGATCTGTGATTATCTTTCATTTTTATTCCTAAAATGATTTATGCAGAAGCTTCAGCTCTTCGTATAATGATGAGAGAAAGAGGAAGACACTATGAGAAGGCAGAAATGGAACAAAGAAAGAAACAAATGTCCTACTTTTTGAGAAGCTGATGTTTGCAACTGTTCATTACTTGTCTTTGCTGGTGGATTATTTTAACTATTCTAACAATATGTACAAAAGCTGCCTTTATAAATACTCTAAAAAGCAGCTGGTACCTATTTGTGGTTCATTTTGGTTTTGGAAGTGCATCCAGTACTGTCAAATTAATTGATAACAATGATACATTTTGTGAGTGGAAGGGTGTTACTTTGGACTGAAGGAACTGAAATCTCTACAGAACTAATAATCAGAGGGATCAAATGAACATGTCCCCAAAGGATATAGAGTATATTTTTGCTTTTTGGGCCCTTATATGAAGCTATAGATGGCAGCCGGTTAGCTTGGCTTAGCATGAAGACTGGAAACGAGAGAAACAGCGAGTCATGCTCTATCCGACAGAAACATTGTTGAAGCTTAACTGTGTCCATTTGCAAATGACATGTTACAAATGCAAAGAACCGTCTCTCTTGCATATTGATCATCAAGTTATTATTTTTTTGTAAACATTATTTTACCATCATTATTTATAGTACAGTTTGCTCTCTTTTCCTGCAGAGCATCAGGGCGGATCAAGTCTGTGTCACAGGGCTCTGGAGGTTACGACAGTGACAGCGTTGAGATGCATCCCATGGAGGACTGTCCCGAGGCTCAGTACTATCAAATGCAGTGCCGGCTGGGTGAGGGGGGTTACGAGCACTCCCCAGGATGTGGCGGTGGAGGATCGAGGAACTGGGGTCTTCGTAAACAGGCTATCCAGAACTGGCAACGGCGACCTTACAGGAACAGCACCGAAGGCGAGGAAGGGGACGTGTCCGACGTGGGCTCCCGGACCACCGAATCTGAGGTGGAGATGTGGGAACAAGACAGGAGAGCTGTGGCTGAAGTCCAGCAGTCTGCCCCTCCCTATTCTCACCACGGCAGGTCAGGATATCGCCCTAACACAGGTAACGACTCTCTGAGAAGTTCTTTATTTTTTAGATAACTCTGTCAAACTCTCCAATCAAACATCCAGACACATGGGAGCCAGGATTCATAGAACAAAGGCCTTAAAATGACTCCCATAAGAGCAGTAACTAATGTGGATCTAGGTCAGATTGAGATGCAATGTTGCTGGAGCTGTGTCACTGACCAAAGCTCATTCTAGCGTGGATTAGCCATGAGCTCATAATGTAAGCATTGAGGAAAGAGGCCCCATATCTGCTGCAGTAGATGTAAACATTTCATGAAAAATTACTTCAAGTCTGAAGTAACTTTCTCAAGGTTTTTCTTATCAAAATCACGAGTCTAAGGACAGAGAGTGTAGTGTGCTTTACAGCCCTCTGATTTCAGGCTATATACATGAACTTGAGTTTACCTAAATAGCTGCAACGCCAGTTGGTTACATTCTTAGCTATTTAAAGCTATACTGCAAGGAACGTTTAACTGGCTATGAAAAAGTCTCAATTTAATGCTAATGCCTCTATATGACCTACATAATTAAACAAGACCATCAACGAGAAGACACATTTTATAGTTATTCTTAATGCGCAGACTGTCAGACCCCGCTGCAGTGGAAAACTAAAGATGTTCTATGGTGCTCAGAACCACTACTCCACAGGGGCCACCAACATATATTTTTTAAGTTCCTCGCAGTCTGATATGTGATTTTTTTTAAAGCATCTTGAGACAAATAACCCCAAAACTGTATGTGTCCAAATTGCAGAAGCATCAATCAGAAAACTGAAAAAAGTATTTAATTTGTCCAACATTGCATGAACAAAAAAGAACAGCTGATACAAACCAACAAGAAAGGGATTAATACATTTAATTTGATAAACTCAACACTCTTTTATATCCCACCAGTATGTCTGTTGATGAGTAGACCAAGTCATACATTGCTGTTGTTGCTAAACAATTTATTTGTATGTCGTTTGTATTAATGAGAGCGTTGTTTGCCTGTTGTGTCATCTCAGTTCCTTCTCTCATACCAAGCTTTGCTTCTACAAGTGAGTCGCCAAGTCAGACCGCCAATCATGCCCGCTCATTTCTTCAGATCCACCACAGATTGTGCAGCTCTCTGTTAACTTCCTGCGCTGCCAAAATCCTTAAACTCACTGCTGCCCTCCATTTTACTTCACCTGCTGTCGGGTTTCTTCTAAATATCAGGCGGACTGATGCAGTCCGGGATGGAGCGAAACTGGGCCAGCCCAGAGCCCTATGACAAATTGGTATGAACTGCCATGACTGCCCCCGTGAACTCAAAAGGTTTTTCTCACGTAACACTCACCATGTTACTGGCATTCCTCTGCTATGACGTAGTTCTCCTTATTTGGAGAGTCTCTGCCAGGTTTTATCAGATGGTATCTATCACACAATTTTTTCTCAGCATGTAACGCACAGCTCGGCTTTTTTAGTGCATTTGGCAGTCTTGAGCGTAGGTGGTGTGAGAGAGAGAAAGAAAGAGGAAGAGCGAGCGAGCGAGAGTGTAAGTATTGGTTCATAGCCCTGATGGTTTTGAGCAGGCGCCTTCCAAGGCCAAAGATGAAATGAGTCATCTAGGAGCTATCTTGCTGGGAGGAATAAAACAGACTTGGATTGGACACATGGTATAAGCCAATAGATAGCAAAGAAAAAATTATGTAATCTCATTGAGTGTCTTGTTGAAGGTTGGCGCCACCATGTGACAGAATATCTTTTAAACATTGTTCATTCGTTAATGGAAATAAACTAAAGACCATCTCAACAAGCTTACATTTCAATTCATTCTGTCTATTTGTATCATATATCTTTACATATTCATATAATGATAATCATAATCAGGTGTATGTGTTCCAGTTGTTCAGTATCAAAATCAGCTGTTACAAAGTGCCTGACAAAAAACAAAGATAAAATCATCAAAAACAAGTGGTACAATGCCAAATATAGACATACAAATGTAAACCAATCCTTGCGTCTTACATCTAACTATGGAAACAGCCAACAAGTTCTTGCCTTCGGACCTCAGACTGCATGCAGGTTGATAAATATAAAGTAATTAAAAGATGTAATCTGGCCATGAAGTACTAAAAGTAATGACAGTTAAAACAATTTGACATCCAGGGTTAAGATTTAAAAGGTAGTAATCTTCTTGTTTCTTAGTTTTGTCAAGTCTCACAGCTGAGCCAATAGTTTTTTGGTTTATGACAGTTAAAAGACTAAAAGTCAGTGTAGATATTCAGGGACAATAATTAGGATATATCCTCTTCCGGCTTTAATTTTGTACCAGAATATACCGAAACCTTAAAAATATAGTGACTTTCTACTTCCAAACTCCAACTTCCTTGAAAACTTCGTCCAAATTGAACACAGCGGCCTGACGGTCAAAACTTCTGTGGAACCCCACATTGTGTTCAAGAGGATTAAAAGCCTTTATCTTGCCACAGGTCGGTCTGATGGGGTCTACAAGCCATGCCGTCATGAAAAGAGCCCGTCCAGATCAAACGAGGTGATCAGTCCAGAGATCCTGAAGATGCGCGCAGCTCTCTTCTGCATCTTTACCTACCTGGATACTAAAACCCTGTTGAGAGCGGCTGAGGTCTGCCGGGACTGGAAGTTTGTGGCTCGTCATCCAGCTGTGTGGACCAGAGTGCTGCTAGAGAACGCTCGCATTTCTTCCAAGGTGCATAGTGAACATCTATATCCCGTGTGCAGACTATGAATCAGTAGCATATTCAAAGCAGTATAATGTTGGGCATCATCTTTGCTGTGCATTATGAAGATCTTCACTGATCCACATATTTCTGCTTTAGTTCCTGAGCACAATGTCTCAGTGGTGCACTCAGACGCACTCCCTCATCCTGCAAAACCTCAAACCAAGACAGCGGGGCAAGAAGGAAATCAAGGAGGAGTATGTTAAAAGCACACGGTAAGACACAAATAGTGATTGGTGAGAGGAGTTGTTTTCTGCTATTTGATTGGATCTGCATGTTAACCATCAGTTTTCATTTCCTGAAAGAAGACGGGAGTAGAAGTTCGATTTGATCGAAGAAAGTGAAGATGTTTGTGTCGACATGATTTATGTGAAGGATCAGAGTACCATTGCAGCTTGAATCTGCTCTGACAAAACAGACACACTGCTTCCTGTGCCACTGCAAACACTGGAGGAAATTTTGTTATGTACTATAAATGGTAGAAGTGCTGTTCTGAAGGACAGGCAAATTACTTCCTCTCTCTCTGTCTTTTTCTGTTGACCTTCCCTCACGTTTCCATCTAAGTGGCGGTCTGGAAGAAGGTCTGGAGGCGTTGTTAAAGGCCACCGGAAGCAACCTTCTAATACTGAAGATTTCACACTGCCCCAACCTGCTGACCGATCGCTCCCTCTGGCTGGCCAGCTGCTACTGCCGAGCTCTGCAGGCTGTAACCTACAGGTAGACCAGTACACCCAGGTCCCATCTCTGCACACACATTACAGTTTAAACCACAGTGACTTTGCTTGAATGAGTCCATAAGACTATACTCAGTGTTATGCTGTTGACATGTGTGTGATTTGTGTAACGTTACACTTGTGTGTTCCAGAAGTGCCACAGATCCAGTTGGCCAGGAGGTGATCTGGGCCCTCGGAGCAGGTTGTAGAGACATCATATCCCTACAGGTGGCGCCACTACATCCATGGTAATAGACAAAGAAATATACTTTTGATTAATACCAAATATTGTATCTGTCCTGATATCAGTGCTTGATAAATGAATGACAATTGACCATATTTTTGTCTCTTTTAGTCAACAACCTGCTCGTTTCAGTAACCGATGCCTGCAGACGATTGGAAGATGCTGGCCACACCTCCGCGCTCTTGGTGTGGGTGGGGCTGGATGTGGCATTCAGGGGCTAGCCTCGCTTGGTAAATATTGTTTAAAAATATACCATTCAGCTTGTAGTTTATTCCTTTCAGTGATTTTAGCTACAGCACTTATTAAGTACTCAAACATCCTTACCCTGCTTTTTAAATCACGACCACAATCACATATGCAGAAACAGAAAAGGGACAGAGATGATTAAACAATATTATTGTCATATCTGGCTGTCAATGTATTCCTATATTTATTTGCATTTCAAGCACTATTGGTTGAGACTTAAAACAATCCTATGTGCACAACTGTAACATTTGCTGTTGTATCTTATCTCGACACTCTTCTCCATCTCTGCATTTCCTCACCTCCATTCACCCCCTTCAACCTCCCACCACCACCAGCGAGGAACTGCATGCGACTGCAGGTGCTGGAGTTGGATCATGTGAGTGAAATCAACCAGGAGGTGGCAGCAGAGGTTTGCAGAGAGGGCTTGAAAGGTCTGGAGATGCTGGTGCTCACTTCCACACCAGTCACCCCCAAAGCCCTGCTCCACTTCAACAGTGAGTTTGAATACTGCTGATTTACTGCCTTAGATCCTGTGGAGAATATGCAACTTTTAACTGTTAACTGTAGTATTCTCGCTCTGATTTGATTCTTAATACTGGTCCCACAAGACTGTGCTGCATCTTGTGCAATAGTTCAGTGATATAGAGGTATTATTAACATCGGGCGATACACATTTGTTGTTGCGGTTAGGCTAAAACAATGTAGGTTACTGTTACATTAAGGCAGCTGTAAGAATAACCTAGGAAAAGAAAACTATAGTTGAATTATTAATGATTTTTATAGATAAGTAAAAAGATATTATGAGAACATACTGTTGACCCTGAAAAATAAAAGTAGCAACAAATAATGAATGCTGTCTAAATCCTCCTTCTCATCTAGGTGTTTGCCGCAACCTGAAGTCTGTCGTGGTTCAGATTGGTATCGAAGACTACTTTGAGGACCCCAACAGTCCTGAAGCTAGAAAGCTGTTTGATGAGATGGTTAACAAGCTTCAGGTAACAGCACACATCAACCCCTACACACACCGGGGCAAACTGTCCATAGGGCAGTCCGGGAAGACTCCGAACATCCGATCCATTCCATGTGCACTGGCCAGATCGGTTTTGGATCAGTTTTTATTTTTCACTTTTTGATGTCAGTAGTTACTGTACGGTCCTCGGCCAGCCGAGCCCTAGCAGCCACAGACAGCAAAGAGGGGAACACTGCCTGTCAGACTATCTCATTTTTTGGATTCAGTACTGTGATGACGTGCTGATACCAAATAAGGAGGCAGGTGTCTGCCAGACATTCCAAAGTATCTTGAAGGTTTTCTTTAGCGTCAGTCACAGCACGTCCCTTTCAATACAAGTGCAGACAAGTTTCCATGAGGGAAATCAAGACCCATGATGTTTCTTCTGCACAATCTGGCTGAACTTTCAGTTCCCCGATAATCTGTTGTAAGCACATAAACGAATAACATTTTATGTGCATGTTTATACTCCGAAAAGAAGAAATGTTATTTTTGGTACATTATTATTTTACTATATAACCCCTCTGCCATCCATCAAGTGCAATGATGACTTGCTGCGTTCACACCAAACGCGGCGCGAATTTGACGCCTAAGTAGTTTACATGCAAAGTCAATGCACAGACGCAATAGTTTGCGAAAAAGCGATCTTTCGCATGAATGACACGTTTGACGCGGCACGAATAGCGCGTTTGACGCGGGGCGAATTCACACAAGTTGAAATTTTGTATTTATAAAAGTATAAAGCAGAACTAGTGGTTATTATTTCCATGGTGAATGGCAGAAACAGTTACTGTTTTTACGGAGATAAGCCAGACGCAGTTCCCGGAGGAGTCGGTGAAATTCACCGAGCTGTGTGCGGCTATGGATGGCGTTTTGAGCCCAAACACGAGGGCGTTTGATGTTCCAACGTTTTTGGGACTTCCACAACAGGTATAACGCAGAAATAAAGGTTATTTCTTCCATGGTCGATAGCGGAAATGATAGCTCTTTTCACGGAGATAAGCAACGGAGATGAGCCACGCCCCCTTTGACACGTGGTGTGAACACAGCTTTTATTGTCGCGCCGCGTTTGCCGCAAGGACATGTTTCTTTTGTCAGCCAACATGTTCTTGGACTTTTGCTAGACTGTATGCACATGACTGACATCTCGACCAATACTTCTTCAGAGGATAAGATGTATCTATTTTGATCACACTACACACTGTTTAAACCATGACTCAATCCTGGAAGTCCCAGTGATGATTGGTTGTGGAAGCGCTGGTGCTAACTCACAGAGACTAGGGTCATGCATATAACTGACCGCACACAAACAGAGATATAAAAGCTGTGAAATCCCAGGTTTTATTTATGTTTTGTTTTTATGAGTCAGTTTACAGTGTGTTTCTCTTGGATATCACACTCAAGATGGTACGATTGCTCAGCAGTTAGGTAAGCGTGTCAAAAGCAGCAAGTAAAAAGGACGCTTACAGTCATCAACCTGCTGTATCTCAATGCTTTAACGTTTTTAATAGCATTCCATAATTCTGCTAATGGTAGGAAACATAAAGGTATGAAGACAACAGGGGGGAAAATGAGGGTTATGCAGAAATTGCCTTTGAAACAATTTGATTCTGATATCCCTTCCATCCTTTTTCTTTTAGGCTCTGAAAAAGAGACCCGGCTTCTCCAAAATCCTCCATGTGAAAGCAGACAGTCTCTGCTAACATAATTTGTGCAGATTCTTCAAATCTTGGAGAGGTGCCATCTTGGCTTGGTCAATCAAAAAGACCCAGCTGTTTTGAGCCCGCTCCACGGGGTTGAAAAAGTCTGCAGCACCGACAGAAACAACAGAAGATCGCCATGATGAACCAGGGCCGAGGCCCTATGTGCATACTCCCATAACTCATACACTATTCCAGTAAGGGGGAAATCAATAACTCCTTCATGTTGGTCAGAAGGCTTCTTTGGACAAACGATGGCACTATATATCAGAAGAAGGTCCTAGAGCGTGCAGACTCAAATAACACAACACAAATGTCAGATTCCCTTTTCTTAATCGTCTCCTGCTTTCACCACAAAAAAGGATTGTGTTGTCGCACAGAGCCAGATTTCTTTCTTGAAACGCCTGGAGCCAGGGGACAGCACTGTATTAATCCTTGACATATACTCAAGACTACCTTCAACACCAACGGCTTGTGGGCAGGAGCACATTATACAGCGTACACACTTTCCACAGAAGTACATACAATGGTGGCAGGAGTATGAAATTGTAGAGAAATTGCTTTCCTTAACAAATGTTGAGTACTCAAGGTTAAGAGTCTTCATGTTTGGTTGTGTGTCAAGGATAGAATAAAGGCTTTTCAAGCCTGCCTGCCCTGCACTACTGTGTCTTGAAACTGGACGACTTTCAACACTTACTGCTTCCACCCAGGAGAAAAACATGCTGCACCAGCTCCAGGCACAGTGGAGAGAGCAAGGACAGCCTCACTGTAACACACATACCTTGACAGTTTTCTTAGCCAATTGCATGGCAGCGATGCATTTACCCTCTGCTACCATCCTCTGCTTCCTCATACAAACAGCGTCGTGTCATAAACCTGGACTCAAGTGTTTTTGATAGTTGTAGTATCTCTGAGAGAATGGGACGCAGTATCTGATGTTTTTCATTAACTGCAAAGATGATCCATAATGCCATTCTCTCAAAACACTGGTGCCATTTGAAACAGTGTCTGTCCTCATTCCAGTGAGCGTTTTCTCCAATGTGCCATTAATGAGGGAAGAGGGACCATGTACAGAAAGTTAATCTCTTCAAATCAAATGTAACTTAACATTATTGGAGTTTGATTTGAGTGTAAGCAGCTCTAACTGAGCACAAGGGTGTTGTGTTTCATATGGAACATGGTCTCCAGGTGTATACAGGTGTTACAGTGTTCATCATGTGACTTTCATACTTAACCATACTAAACAGTGCCATTCCTATTGTAGTGCTCATCGTGGCTGAGGCCCCCTTATTTATATTTCTACGCTGACACCATGTGGCTCCCTCTGCTGGATTTCCAAGCACTTACACAGCCAACAGCCAGCTGGTGTGATTTGACACGTTGCACTCTTTGCAGCAAGGAACATGTATCACCTTTTACTATTTTGCAGAACTTAAAACCAAGAGATCACCTCCTCAGTATCACCTTCAAATTAGGAATTTGATTTGGTGTGATTTATGGCTACAATTTAGTTTAGCCTTCGTCACAGAAATTCTCAAGAAGTATGAGAAGCAATACTGTGGTGGCACTTAGTGTACGCTCCTCTGTGCTGCAGGTAACTTAACACATCAAGATCAGTTTATTATTCACAAGGAATAATACGGTCTTCTGGCTCTGGAGGAGCTTTGTCAAGTCTGAGAAAATAATCTTTGGAATGTTATCAGGCTGTTCTCGGCTTTGAAACTGCAAATGTATAACAAGCAAGCTGCATTACAAGCTGCGGGGAAAATGTGTAAAGATGCGTTTACAAATATGGTCCATAGAAAATATTATCAATGGGAATTTCTTAAGCTTGACCCATACTGGGGACCAAAAGTCAGGATTCTGCTTCTGCTGCATATATTTTTTCCCGTCTCTTATGAGTCCCCAAACATTATGAAAGTGCAATACTAAATCACTGGAGCTCCTATTAGACATTCACAATCACTTTGCTTTCGAGAAAACATGCACACAGTTTTAAAATGGGTTGAAAAATGATTCACACATCTAATAGAACATCATCACCTTGCAACATGTTTACCGTTTGAGCTTGCACACCTCATTTTTCTGTGTGCACCAGAGCACGATGACCGATGAGCCGAGCAGGCGTTTGTCACGGCGGCTCTTTTTAAGTCACTGACAAGTGGAGTTGCGAGCTGATATTTTGGGGTCTCGGCTTTATTGTCAAACATGTTCATGCGGACTTGTGTAGCTGCATATTTTAGTGATGATGTTCCAGGTGGGTGGGTGTGGATGTTCATTTATTTTTGTCCAGTACTGCATATTGTTATTCTATACTGGTACTGATTCATTGGAGGGAAGTTTGTTTGTGGGAAAGGTGTAAAACACAATAGCGAAAACACAAAGCACTTGTTGATTTGAAGTTTTAGACAATCCTGCCTTCGCTATCAGCCACTCTGTACATACCGTTTGTAAAAAAAACAAAAGAAAAGAAAAAAGAGTGAAAAAAAGGACCAACATTTGATGTTATATAATACGGTCTTCATTCTGTAAGCATTTTCTCTCCAAAGTTGAATGAAAGATAAACATAGAGAATTATATTATGTATAACAGTAGTGTGGAAATTGCAGTTGTGTATTAGATACTTTATATTAAATGTGCATCAGAGTCATATAGAGATGGAAATTATTTAAGAAGAGGATAAAGATGATAATTCAACTATTTATTTCTATAAAAAAGAGCGATGTGTATAATGTTGGCATGTTTGTGTTCAAGCATCAATCATTAAGTTGCCTTCTTAACTGTTCTGCTACTGTGACAAGAAAATTATTAGATGTTTAAAGAGCTTTGATTGCCTGCAGGTTAATAGCGTTTCTCTTTATTTGATCCAGTCTGTTGTTGCACTAGTGAGAAAAAAAAAAGATATTTCAGATGTTTATTATAAAAGTGTTGTTTTTTAGTGTTCAGCTATTTCTCAGTATTTGAAAAAATATGATGCACTTTTTTTCCTGAACACTTATCGACCCGTCGATCTTCGGTTTAGTCAGAAGCGTCGCTGGTTTCGGTCAGCGGGATGCCTGGCGGCGTTTTCTGTTGTGGTATGAAACCAAGTGTTCGCTTACATGTTCAGTTGGGAGGAAGATTTTGGAAACACAGCGATTACAGATGATCTTCTATCACTGAATAGACATACATTTAGCCTCTTTTCTATTACTCCATCTCTCATAGCTCGCTGGTTGGGAAGCTAGAACAGTCAAACTGATTCAACTACATTCAAGTGCTTTTTAGGTTCATTGCCAATATGACCTTACGTTCACCCGTTCTATTTGTTACTGTCTTTGTTTTAGTTTTGCATTATAATGTAGATTTCACGCTCATACGTTTGCTTTAGTGTGAAAATGGACCTGCTGATGATGTAACAGAGCCTGCGTGCTCTGAAACTGCAGATTAGAGGTGCCAGGTACGCCAGAATCGCTTTTTGGCCTATACCTCTCCAAATATAAAGCGAAATAATTTGTTATTTATTTATTTTGATTCAGAAACTGAAGCATCACTTAGAAACCAAGGTGCTTCATTCTCATGTTTATTTCAAGGTTTCATATTCCTCCTGTTTTGCAGTTCTACGTATTATGTATCATAATGTGCAATTGAAAAACAGTGTCTGAGTGTTCGTGTACCTCTCTGTACATATTTTATGTATGAATGATTGTACTCTGCCCATTCATCTGAATAGTATTTTATACATTACCTCAACACTTATCTGGGCAATTAAGTGTGCAGTTTGTCTTTGTAATTCTTTTCAACTCTGACTGCCATCGACAGGTACGCCAATTGACCCATGAACTTCATCCATGTTGCGACAATGACAAAATGGATTCTATCGCTGAAAAAACTTTCCGAAAAGATGATCAGCCTTCTGCGATGACTGCAATAGAGGGAAATGTTTTACTACTCATTTTCATGCATTTGTTTTCATCAATAAAGTTGCTTTAAATTGTATTTGTTTGTACTTTAAGCTACTTCTTACAATAATGTTTAAAGGAGTTGATGATGCTGATTAGAGATCCCAATACATATCTTGAACTAACGATCACTAATTCATGTTATTCAGAACTTTGACATTGTGTCTTGAAAGACATGTTTTCTGTTGAATTCCTTCATAGCAGCACCTTCTGGGACAATATATGTGCTCATAACACAATTATGAGCTGCAATAGGGCCCAAAGCATCACATCTGATACTGTAGATACTAGTAGAGGTAAGCGAGAAAATATGTATTTACACATTTTGGCATTACCTTTTTAACTCTGTATCCTGAATTTGGAACCGTAGACTGTATAAAGGTGTACAACTTCTGTCAGCTAATAGGAAACTAAGCTTAAATTGGCACAGGCTCTCCACTTGGACAATATAAGTTTGGAAAAACGTTGTCCGGTCTGACGAGTCTTGTTTTCTGCTGCAGCATTCAGATGGCAGTGTCAGACTTTGGCACAACATGAAAGCATGCATCCATCCTGCCTTAGGCTGTTCGAGATGGTGTAACGTGTCGAGGATATTTTCCACAGCCTGTGTACTTGGTGACCATGTCCATCCCTTTTCGACCACAGTGTACAATTCTTCTAATGGCTACTTCCAACAGGACAATGTGCCATGTCACAAAGACTAAAGTGGCCAGCATAGACGGCATCATTCATAATGACAAACCCTTTGAAAATGATTACCAAACACTGCAGTACAGCCAACAACTTACCTGTTTTTGCTCAGTGCGTTGGTTTAATGTGTATAGGCCTTTTTCTTTAATGTAAGACATTTTGACTTGTCTTTGCAGAAAAAGTACCATCAAGTGATCCATGCCGAGTCGAGGTCTTAATGTCATTTACACCTGTGCTTTTCCACTGGGACGAGCCAAAACGTAGTCTTGTTACCTGTAACAATAGGAACTTCACATTGTAACTGTTGTTGCAGCTAGAAAAAAACTCTTTGCCCATCTGTGCCAACAAGAACATCAACAAGCATGATTACAGATAAAGTTCTGCAGGTTTCCTGTGTCCCTTCTTGGGTGTGTTTTTGGGACAAAGCATAGTTTGGAGACCAAACATTTGTGTGAACCCCAGCCACCTGGTCATGTGTGAAAAACTACTTCAAGACTCCCGCCTACAAGAAAGCAGCAAGTTGTGTAGTTCAGTGTTTCCCAGACCTTTTCTCTGGGGCCCCACTTTTAATTCCCGCTAGCAGAATCAGAATCAGCTTTAATGGCCATGTAAGTTTGCACATACATGGAATTTGACTCCGGTTTCACTTTGCTTTTGTACTTTTTCACACACAATATACAGTAAACAAGATAAATATAAAAAAGACATTAAAGACAGTAGTAAAAGAAAATATATATTTTCTCTATATATGTGTGTGATATAATTTGTAATGATATACATGTTAAATAAAAGTCATTTATGTGGTGAAGTATGTGATAATCAAATAATCAATAATTAAAGTGTAAACAATTTTCAAACGATTAGTTCATTTTAAATGTCTTCAGTAAATGCCAATTGTAAATGGGCTGTTGACAAATTTCTTGTGGTAAACTCTGAAATCTGTAACTGTTAAAACTCAAAGGAGCTCCTAAAACACCATCAAGACCTGATGATAAAATGAATACTATTTTCCTGTGTAATGAACCAAGACCAGTGAAACATAGATCATTCTGTTCTCTGGTGACAGCTGTAGTTGAATGTTTAAGTCTTCTGTAGCCTCACGTGTTCCCCTGCTGGACCCGAGACTCCTGCCAGAACTTTGTACCCATATTTCTCTCTCTCTGCTTTTCAACTGTCTGAATGAAGGAGGAGGGTGAGTTCACTACCCACAGATAACAATGTTTCACTTGTAAAGCCGTCTACACACAATAACAATGCACAGTAATAATGTTCACCTCAGCCCAGTTGATTGCATGACCTTTCTCAATAAAAAAATACAAAACATTCCACAGCTTCACTTGTCAAAATCTTCAAACAATGACACACATTTTAAAGTGTGATTTATTTGAAATTGATGGGACATGAAGTCTGCTGCTCTGGAGAGATTTTTAAACTTTTTGAAAAGAAAAGATTGTGCAGCAGTTTTGGGTAGATGTTCTTTGCAAAGGTTCTGATAATTTGATTAGATTAAATTAGATTACATTGCATTTATTGCAATGTCATTACAGTAATTCTAATAGTAGATATTACATTAAATGTATCAATAATGATAATGCCAACCAGCAAATGCCAGACAAAGTTAGGCATTACCTGTGGTCAAGGAGACAAACTACGACCAAGATCATTTTAGCAAAAGGTTTTGTAGACAATCACCGCAGTAGAAGAAGAGTAAATGTTGGACTTCATTTCATCAGAAAATTTGACTCAAAATGCTAATGTTGCTCTGCAGTCGTTTGTTTAATATGTTCCCCGTAACAACTTCATACATCAGAACTGTGACTTTTTTCAAATTAATTGTCAAAGAGAACATTTCCTAAATTATTGATGGTTAACTCTGTCCAGGTCTTAAGAAACTCTGCGAAGCCATCTTTTCTAATCTGCCATGAAATGTAACATGAGCTCTGATTTGCTGGGAGGTGAAATTGTTGGCTGGCTCGCCTGCGTCTGTGCCCTTAAGGTGTCAGAAGGACATTAAGCTCCGATTACATTTGACAATTCTGCCACATCAAAACTATTACTGGGTTCTAAAAGTCATAGCGTTGAGATCATTTCAACCGGGTTAAATAGAAGTCAACTAGTTTTATTATTGTTACATTCTACATTCTTCATTATTCTAGAAAATAAATCCAGTATGATAATCATGTAAAATGGTTAAAATCAGCTCCATGATCAGCTAACGGTAAAATGCTGCTTACTGTCCATGCTAATGCATACGGTAGGTGATAAAAAAAAATCATTCTGCATATTGATTATTCATGGCTTTGATACTTCAATGCCAAAGATAGGACTTTTACTTGTGGAGTTTGATATAAGTAAAGGAACTGAATATGGTGTCTACCACTGATGGTTCCAGAGCTAACTAGAGTTAATTTGAGTTAAATTTCAAATGCTGTAATTTTAACCTGATGAATCAACATCATACGGGGAGGACTGGGTTGAGGTCTGTTCTAAAACCATCTGTCACCTTGGCACAGAATATTTGGCTTTGGAGCCTTTTCTTTTCTTTCCATGTGCACTCGCTGTCTGCCATGATCTCCTAGATTTATAGCTTGATAGTATGGAAACAGCTCTTGCCTGTAGTTCTACTTTCCTGGAAAATATTCAGGAGGCCAGAAGGGGATGAAGACAAAATAACTGATGGCTACCACTAGTGTGTTTAATATTTTTAATGAATTAAGAAGACTCAACTGGTCTTGGTAGATGATGATAGAACTTTTATTTTTGTTAAAACTTTATCAATTTTAATTTAGCATTTCCTTTATTTTTGAAATAACATAACATTACGTACAGAAGGCACTTACAAAAAAAAAAGTTAAATTACAGATGCTATTATTATAAACATCATATTAATGATTAAAAAAATGTAATGACAGAATAAAGACAATAAATGACAGCACCATTGGCAACCCTTTGAACAGTACATCTCAAATAAAAATGTAGCATTATTTGAGTCTACAGTACAATATAAACAATACTCATTAATTAAATAATGCCCAAGCTATGTTTTTAAGTATAACTTAATCATCAAGATAAAATGTGTAAAACTCAACAGTAATGTGTTTCACTAGTCAGAGGTTTGTTATATTTTACATATTAGGCTTTGTGGTTTCAGCTCTGTGCAAGTTCTGGTACATCTCTATAAGACGAATGGCCTCCCTCTGTCCTGACAGCAAAGCACCATGGGTAGTGGAATAGTATTTTCTGTGGGTTGCCTCTCCAGCGAACAGGACCTGTAGAGGCTGAGGAAGGAGGAGGGGGGAAAGAGATAAAAGATTTGAGAGAAGAAAACCAGATTTAAAACCAGAGCAGTCAATGTCATGCTGACATTTGTTTGGTTTCGTGCGCTGCACTATTTTCTATTTTCATCCCTTGTTTGCACGCTACGTGTAGGAGGCCGCAGTAACTTTCTTTGAGGCGTTCAGATTTCAGTTTGACAGTTTCAGCGGAGGGGTCATACCATTCCTTCAACAGTGTCAAGTGAGCACACAAACCCGCCCCCTCAGCCCCTTTTACACCTTCACCCAGAACACCTCAGGTTTCATGGTCTAGACTGCTAGCCAGGAAACAGCCTTCATAACAGCCCGACACCAGCTGTATTTTCTGCATGTGCTGTGCTGTGATGTGACATGGTAGCGATGACATCGCCGCATTAGCCATATGCTCTCAGTGTGCAATGCAAATAGTATGACCTAATTATCTTAAAAATATACAATATTTTATCAGCTTTTATTTTATAGGTCCCTTAGTTTCATTTAATTCCCAACAAAGAACTTCTATCTATTTATTTCCAATTAACTGGTATCATAACGTAGAGACTATATTAGTCAGTATGCAGCAGGTCTGCTGAACATTTTACAAATATGAAGAATAAAGTTACCAGTAATCCATGAATAATGAATCAATATCTAATTGGGCTTAAATGAAGCATATCCACGAGGGAAATTACTCTGAACATCATCAACAAGATATAAACTTACCACAACTAGCAAAACTGTCTCAGAATTTTGCCTTGATTTTTTTCTAATTAGTAACCTCCTTGTCAAATTATTAGAAAATGTATTGTTAGATATTAGTCAAACAAACAGAAGACTTTGCCCCAGAAGGCTGTTCATGTCCTGTGTGAAAACCAAAAGTCAACATTGACTTAATTTACTGTAGTTTTGTTACTTATCTTACGTACTTTAGTAATGGCAGTTAAGTAACAAATGTACATATTTGTGTCGGTATCTGACAAGTTGGGAGTGAGAATGTATTGCCAAAACAAGTGAAAACATTGTCCTTTTCAGCTTAATTAAAAATATTATCTACTGCATTTTACACCACACCGTGTAGTAGACAAAATTACAGAAGCATGCAACGAATCAATGCAATGGCAACACTACTAACTTTGACCGAACAATAACTATAAATTGAGTCTGGCAGGGCTACTGAGTGAATTTAAATGGGCGAGGTGTTTTTATTACTCTGTCCACCCACTGTGTTGTCTAGTCCGTGTCTTACCGGAGCCTTGGTGCTGTTGGCATAAGGCAGAGGCATGGCCAGCCTCTCACAGTCCCCACCGCTGGACCCTACCCTGGTGAAGGAGTAGGAGCCTCGAATGAAGGGGTTACTGCCCCACGAGGAGCGCAGGACACGCCAGGGCTTAGGAATGTCGGGGTTCCCTGTGGACATGCGGACAGAGAAACTGTATGACGATCATGGACAGCCTGGTGTCAACAAAATTCAGTGCATTATAGAACCAAATCAGTTTAAATTAAGAATGTGGCGGCTGTCAGTTGAAGCCTTTCACTGGGACGTGTAATCTGCCAACTCTGATCAACTCGTGTCCCTCTTTGAGCAGAAAGGCACCAGCGAGTCTATATGTAATTAAGCAACAGCTGAGGGGATTAAACTACGTTGACCTAAATGAGGAATGTGTTTCTGTGTGTTCGTGTGTGTGTGTGTGTGTGTGTGTGTGTGTGTGTGTGTGTGTGTGTGTGAAGCTTCTCTGTGTGATTTAACATCTCGGGGCTCTAGGAAGTCCAGTGACCTCATCATGACTTGACAGTCACTGCTTCTACACTCACACTGTTACCTAATTCTGAGGCAATCACTAATCCGAGGAATACTGTGACTCATTCTTACAGTATCGACACACTACTAATCTATTCCAAAAGTCAACCTATAGTCATGTGATGAAACCTTGTACATGCTATGTTGCAATGTGTTGTGCAAGAAGTGGTGCGGCAGCAACATTGGGGAAAACACCTGAGTCAACCATCTGTATTATCTGACAACCTTTTGTCACAATAAAAAGCTGCTTACGTCACAGCCCAAGCTGATGTCATTTCCTTTATATGAAACCCAATGACCAAACCCAACTGTTTGTTTGAGTCACTGAGCTCAGTCTCAGCCTTCCCAGGCTATTGAGTTACTTTTACATTAATCAATTCTTAGTGAAAGATTAACTAGGTGAGAGTTGGAAGACGGAAGTTGATCTTGTCTGTTTTCTGTCATAAAAATTGTCCTGACCTGTAAAGCGCCTCAGCAGCTCAGTGCAGGTCTCGGCCACTGTTTCGTCATCGCAGCGCTCCATGTACAGCGCCTCCTGTCCGCAGATCCAGCCGCTCAGCATGTAGCCGTAGCGCTCGGGCGGGTAGAGGACGTCAAAGCTGCAGATCTTCTTGTACCACAGCTCCTCAGGGTAGGCCAGCTGTTCTAGCTGAGCCTCGTCCTCCCACACAAACTGGATGCTGTTGCACTCGGGGCTCCAGAAGGGCTCTTCAAACTCCAAGAATATCTTGTCGGTGGTGCTGATGCCCAGCTTCTCGATGGCGAACACTTTGTCCTCTGGCAGAGAGGGGGTGAACATGGCCTCGTGGTTCTGCTTCAGGACGCCCAGAGAGGCTGTGATGATCACGTGGTCAGCTGTGATCCACTCCTCGTCCTCACACTCCACGAAAATGGGGTGACCCAGGATCAGAGGGTCCTCGCGAGGTTGGCAGCAGTGGTTGTTGTCATTATGGTTGTTGTCCGTGTGGGTGTCGCTGCTCTTGGCGATCACCTCCTGATGCTGGGCTGAGTAGTTCCAGTGGATGCAGCGGACCGGTTTGCTAAGGCAGAGGGTGCGAGACGGGATGTCGTGGGCCAGGAGCTCCACGACCTTCATGAAACCTTCAGGAATGACATAATGTGCACCAGGGATCTCGGTCCACTCTCCAAACTCACTCAGAGACACCTCATCCATACTGGGAGAGCTGCTTTCACAACTCTCCACCTAAAGCAGGAGAAATATCAACAAAGAGAATGTTTGGAGTCAGCAGCCAGTTCATACTGATGTTCTACTGAGCAATCCTAGAGAGTATCATTAGACACAGAATTAAAGCATGGTTTGGCGAGTGCGACTTGCAGGCCCGCACAAAACAGCAATAAAGGTAATAGATCAAAAATCACTGTGGACATCCCCTCTTCTCCGAATATGAACCTCTGCCATCAGGGAGAAGAATCCGTGTGGCAAAGAGCAAATCTAATCGGTTGAAACAATCGTTCGTTGCAGTCTGCATCAAACTGCTGAACTCTAATGCTAAATCTTAGTGCAATAGAGAAATGTGCAATAAATACACAAGTACTTTAGCACTTAATTCGTACAGGTTCTTTTTTAAGGTGCTGTGTTGTCAATGTCCAATGTCTCTTATGTCTAAAGATGTTTTCATTTGGTTATTGTGACAACATTTCATTTCTCGCGAATTACACAACATTTATCGTCACTTTAGCAAACACACGGCTCATTTAATAGTGAGCTAGCATGGTAGCGGTTAGCTGGTGGCCAATGTGCCGCAACCGTCTGTCTCTTCTCTGCTGCAGTTCACAACATGCATCTGTGTCTTTGTGTG
Organism: Taurulus bubalis; assembly: GCF_910589615.1. NCBI lineage: Eukaryota > Metazoa > Chordata > Actinopteri > Perciformes > Cottidae > Taurulus > Taurulus bubalis. The sequence continues at coordinate 11,592,288 of NC_136594.1, forward strand.
TGTGCGGTAGCGTATAGAGGAGCACTCAAAGGAATGTAGCAGTGATGTAGCCCCCACATGAATATATTAAATGGCTGTTGATATCAAATCCCAGCGAGGCAACATTTAAATTAAGGTGTTTTCATGCAGACAATAACCTCGGGGGAGCTGCAGTTTTAGTTCTTGGATATTTTTATGACATCTGCTCAACAACAACAACAAAAACCTCCAATGTGAAAGGAATCATTGTGTTTGGCTCCCTCACACAATTACGTATTTTTATTCACTGTACACATTGGGTGAGTTGTATCATTTAGTGCCACAGTTATTAAATTATACATTTATTAGAAGCAATTTTCGTCATGTGCCTCTTTTCCACTGCATGGTTTCGGCTCTACTCAACCTCATTCTACCTGTTCTTTTTTGGTTTTCTAAGTCATGGCGAGGATCTGATACCTGGTACTTGTTTTGTTATCACCTCTGTCGAGATTCCAAGCGAGCTGAGTCGATAATAATAAAAAGTGGAGTTAAAACACTACAGACCACTGATTAGTCAGAGAGACTGAGAAACAAACAATAACTTGTTGCATCTTCTCAAATGTGACAATTTTCTACTTTTCTATGTTTAATATAATGGAAAACACACACACACACACACACACACACACACACACACACACACACACACACACACACACACACACACACACACCTTGAGGTACTGTTGAAGCATGGACAGTTTGAGCTTCTTGATGCTCTCAGAATCATCAGGATCCAACATAATCTTCTTGCGCACCACGTCCCGCGTAAAGATGCCGACGCTGTTCTGGCTCTCAGCGCAGACAGGCTTCCCATCCTGGAAGAACTCCTGAGTCAGCTCGTACACCTAGAGAGGGGTGATTTGGAGAGTAGTTGGGAGAAAGACATTGATAAAGAATGGAAAGGAAGCAGACAGAAGACAAATAAACCAGTTTAGTTCAGCTCAGAATAGATCAGTTCAGTTTTTTTTTATTTGAAGAAATGGTGAAGTGCAGCATGATGGAGAAACCCCACCGGTAGTACAGTATGAATGTGGGCTGTTTTTACTTTCAGTTAATGAAGGTAAAACTAAAAGACATGCAGAACAAGTACTGCAAGTGCTTCATTTATTGTTTGGTAAGGTGGAGCATTAGCTGAAGACAAGATCTGCTTGCATTTTGTCATTATAACATTATAATTAAACATAACTTTGATATAATGTATTATGGTGTTGGAGATTGTATCTTGCTGATTCTGAAACAATTAGTTGATCAATGGATTAGATCGACGCTGCTCAGATCAGTATGTCCGACTTTATATGCAATATGTATTTGACTGTGTTTGTTCTATTGTGTTGTATTTCAATGTGTCTGGCTGCAAAGACCTTTTAATTTCCCTGTGGGATATTTGTAGTTATCAAGAAAGCGGAATGTATAACAGTTCAATTATCTGTGAGCACTCAAACATACACAACATGATGCACAAAACACTGATTGGCTGAAGATTAAAGTATTCTATATTGTACACAATAGATGGTAGACCATACCTTCAAAAATATGTTAAAAAAAGGGTATTTATGAAGAGACTACACAGTTTACTTTTACAGCACTCCGGGACAATAAAACACACACGATAAGCCCCTGTGCTGTTTATAAAAGATGGCCATAACTGCCCTTGCCCCAAACATGCTTAATTGGCAACAAGCTTTACTTTGTATGCCCTTTAACTCGTGAATACCTCGCTTAAATTTGTCTGACTATAGATTATACTTATGCTCGCTCCCTGACCTTAGCCTTTACCTCCTATTGTATGCATTACATACATACAGTGTTATGACACACACACGCAGGGGAAATGATGGACACAATAACCATATAAGCTAATCACGAGCTGTGACTCTTCCCAAAGGATATGCTGCACACGTATTTGGAAAGGCATACAAAATAATAGAATACATGAACAAATAGTAAAGGTTAACGCTTCATTTCAGTTTACTTTCACAAGCTGCAGTGCACTAGAGGCAATAGCAGGCAAGTGTTGTGGCTATGGAGGTGATGGTCAGGTCAGGTGATCTGCCGTTCACTCTTCTTCATGTGATGTTGACCATAATCCTGGTCCATATCACTCTGAAGCATGTCAGTCAGGGCTAAAGGACTTCATAAAGAGAGACAAAAGTGAGGTGAACCTGAAGCATGGTATCATTTTTCTCTCTTTTCATTACACCAGCAAATGAAAACACATCCTGGAGGCTTGGAGGCTTTAGGAGCCTTGTCAAGTCAACTTTATTCACACACCCCAAAATAGCAAGTTTGTTTCAAAGAGCTTCATAATATAGACAACTGACGTAGAACGCATGAAGAGGATTTTTGAAAAGCGGAACGAATACTAGAGGAAGGTGGCCAGCATGACTATGCAGGGCTGAAAAATGTAGACAATGCGGGAATATATTCAGTCTTTAGAATGCTGAACCTGCTACTGGGTCTGTAAAGATGTTGGGTTTTGAGGTATGAACTTCCATAAAGAAGATTTAACACAAGGAGACCGATTCGGGTGGGTCGACATGACATCACACAGAAAACAGATGTACCAAGGGTTAATGAAGATTAAATCCCCCTCAGAGTGTCGTATACCTTTTCTCTGTAACTGCTCCTCCAGAGGGGACCTACTTAAATGCGATAATCATTCTCTTAACAGGAGCCACTATTGTGTACATATTCTCTATTCAATCTCATTTATATGTGTTTTTATGGCTGCATCTTTCTATGAAGAGGAAATATTCTAGATGTCTGATACATTTCATTACACATTTCCCCAAATTCAGCATATTTATGCTTTTTCTCTCTGTGAAACCTTTCGGATCTCCATGAATTTAAAATACACTTTTGCAGTATTTGGCCTCAGAATGTTTGTTTTTAAGGGGCTTGCCACTAGTGACACATTTTGATGTAAGGCCGACTGAACAGTGAGATTATCTGTGCTCTTGTCCATGCATGCGTTCATCTATGTATAAAAGTGAATTCACTGTGTGCACATGCGTCCTCTTACCTCGTTGTACAGGTCACTGAACTCCTCCACCAGGTCTTTGGGGATCCTCTTCCCGATGTTGGTCTGGTAGTGAGCCACGCCATTCTTAGTGTACAGGCTGATGCGTCCCACACTCCTCTCCCCGTCTGTGGTGTGCTCCAGCAGCCCATTGTCCTCTGCCAGGTGGTACACTGGGTTCCCATTGGCACCATGGATCCAGGTGGCTCCAAGCTCCAAAGTTGCTTTTCCTACAAAATAAAAAGAGGAAAGAAACACAGATGAGTGTGAGTAAAAAAAAATTTAAAAAAAGATCTCTTTGAACTCTGCTTTGTTCAGGCAGAATCACACCAGAGTTTTACATAAATGGACAGTTCAAGGAGGAAGTCAACCTCATTAGCATACTACAGTGGCTTTAGCCCACAGGAATATCATTCATTTGATATTTTTCCTGAGGATGATGGATGCCACACTTCATATTTTGTAGGTTAATTTATATATTAAAAACAGACCTTTGAAAATACAGTTATGGCTGAATGCTTCTATAATTACATAACATCTCAGTACATGAACAGGCTTTTACATAACAGACGCAATTATCCGTGTGCCTCATCCAAGTTTACATTTAACAGTGCAGAATGTATGATTTTATGCTTGACCTCTTTTATTTGCATATATGTATCTGTGCTGCGAGCACATGTTGTTTCCTACTTGTTTGTTCTTGCCAGTTCAAAGACTTTGCCATGAAACTTTTTCTGGCGTAAGAACAGACGTTCAGTTGACTTTGTTGATAAAGTCTACCAGCATCGTTTGAGCAGATGAAGTGGAAAGTACCATTTCTTCTTTTGGAACTAGTGCATTCATTCAGGTTATTTGAGGAAACAAAGACCGATTGGACTGTTTTTTAAAGTAAATATGAGCATTAATCTAATCTAATTTGATTTGACTTGAGATTGGGTCTGTCCAAAGATAACAAAATATGTCTGCTGGCACTTCTAAAGCCCCCTAATTAACACATTATATCTTGTTAATTTTATCTTTGTAAAAACCAAAGCGTTAATGACATGTTGTGGCTCAACAAGGAGTTATCAGTTAGTTAATAGTCACCTCCTGGAGGCTATCTGTTTCATCATGCATCCAGTCTTTGTGCCAAGCTAGGCGAGCCACCAATCAGCTCTATTTGGTCCTATTTAGATAACGGAGGTACTAATCTTTTCATCTAACCCTCTGCAGGAGAGCAAATGAGCATAATTAACATTATGTCTGGCTATTACTTTAAGTTTCCCTGATGGATTGTTAGCACTTTGTAGTTGCTTTTTCATCATCATCATGAATCTGAACAAAAATAATGCTCTCAGGCATAAAGAAGGAAAATCTATAATGAACAATTAAATTGCTGTATGTTTGAAAAAATTAAAAGGCAGAAAGGTATTGTACCAAATAAATGTGTTATTCATTGATAAGTTACAACAGGTAAACAGAGACTCTCACCTAGCTGAACACTTTGAACTCTCCCGCCGACGTGGTCTGACGCCTCTAGGACAGTGACATCCGTGAAGCCGTTTTTTAGTAGGATCTTAGTTGCAGCAAGGCCGGCCAAGCCAGCACCAATCACTACTATTCGAGGCTGCCGATGAGTGCGTAGGCCGCTACTAAGAGGATCATCAGTGCTGTCTGACGAAATTTCACAACTTTGCATGCCGTCCAAGATCCTCTTCGATGGAGTCTGTGGACAAATTAAAGAAAACTTAAGTTAAAAAATGCGTGAAAGAAAGAAAACATACACTATTTTTGAGTTTACGTACAAAAATAAATAAATTGCATATAACATTCCTTGAGAAAAAGATTACACTTTGAAGTAACTAGCTCCCGAATGTACACTGTTGGTTGGGTGGGGCATGTTGGGTTGCAGGATGTTTCCTCCTATCTACTTCTCATATCATATCCCTGGTGGGCATTTTAAGGTGATAACTATCATGTGTGCATATGATTATAACTTGTGTGAACTACATATTAGATCCACCTTGTGCACACAATGAATTATCTTGTACAAACAAGATCCACATATTGTTATGCATACAAATTAATACTTCCCACAAGATAAGAATGTATATTACAGGACTCCTTGAGAAAAGAAACAGTGTCCATGTTGCTTTGGATAAACCCATAATATGCGAGATATGAATAAGCAGTTCTCGGCGAAACTCTGAAAACTGTTGAAGTGAGTTCTGTGGATTGTAACATCGAAGGAAAAAATTGTCACGTGTTTTTTTTCTAATATGTAGGTGCTCTAAGCCCCACAAACTAAATTCTCTTTTCCTCCATTAAAGGGGGATGGAGGCAGAAATCTCAGACATAAATTTCAAAACTTTGCACTATTGATACCACAACTGACATCATTTAGCTGAACTTATCCTTTAAAGAATGAACAATGCACCTACATGCTTTGCAGAAATAATTTCACCTCTTCAGAGCCGTGCTGTCTTTTGTTGCTAATTAAACACTGACTACAAATATGTATGTTATAGCTGATGCTGTTGCTGTTGCTTATGAGCATTCTCCTTAATATGACCCACATTTACAGCTGCATTTAGAACTGTGATTAATTGAATTTTGTCTGTTCCATGACGTGTTTACATTGTTATGTCTACCTGCTCTGTATCATGCTGTATGGCAGTGTTTATTCAGCACAAGGCCAAATAAGAAGTCCCTGTTTCCTGAAGACACAACACTATTATTTCGATCAGAAAATAAACTACAAACAAATATAAATGATTATTATCGCAACTCTCAAATTATACTGAAATTCCTCAGGGGCATTAACATTAGAGTGAAGAATACACAAGGGACTTTGTTATTCTAGCACACGAGGCTGCTTGCTGTGAATGTATGGACAGCTGTGTGTGAGAATAACACAGTGGGAGTCCAAGCCAGGGGATAAATTAACTATTAATTAATTACAGTAACATTAATAAGTGGCAGTTTTACATGTTGGGTGTACGCTGCTGTAACTGTAGAGCTTTTAATATCTGTTTGTCTGGTCCTGACATGCAGTAGCAACAACATCAAGTCCTCTAAGGTAAGACGCCGATATCCTGCTGTTATCCAATACACAGATACGTTCACAATCTCCCGCTTTGTTACCGCAGCAACATTGACAGGTTTAGATCACACAGCAGAAATAGTTCAGTGTTCAATTCAACGTATATGTATGTGACAGATGAGTCTTTATCTTCCTTGTATTCACACTCTACAAATCCAGATTACATGTTCGCTTCTTTTTTTTTTACACCTTTGACTTTTGTGAAAATGTGTTGTACGCAGGTTGTAAATCTTGGCAACTCAGCTGGAGGAGTCAGAAGAGCTGACAAACAGGACAAAGAGCTGACAAACAGGAAACCACAAGTCGACGCTGCGAGAAAAGATGTGTGGGACTAACATATGTTGTAAGAAGCATGTGATGTCAAACTGAGGAGGACATATATAGGGATTTATGTAAGTCTCTATAAACTCCGGTGTCATAGCCTACCAGAGTCTTGGTTGACCGCTGCCCTCCAGCACAGATGTTGGTTTAAACCTGCTACACTAGACGGGTCAACACACAGGTCATCTGATCTGACCTTATGACCTTCGGCCTGAAAGTGGGTCAGAGATGGCACAGATTTACAGGTGTTTCCATTTGAAGTGACAATATGACAATATATATCGAGAAACAAAATAGATGTGTCTGCTGTAGCAAGTCAATGAATGGGATTGCTTTGTGTTAGTATTGGATTTTCACTGATTTGACGTGTTTTCTTGATTTGGCAGATATCTATTTCAATGAATTTTACATGAACGGACATTTCTCTCTGGCTATTTTCACCTAATTATGTTATCCACAATTAATTTGTGAATACATTTTTTGGAAAATGTACTATATTGGTGCATTGTGACATCAAATTATATGTAACAATAGAGTCATTTAACAATGTTGCCCAATCCTTTGAGAGTACAATCTGCACAGTTTCCCATACTGCTTAACCGCAGAAATACATGGAATTACGTCTTTGTGTGTCACAAATAAAGCCAAGTTTCAGTTCCAGTTCTGTCTCTTTCTCTGGACCTCACTCAGCCATGAATACTTTGCATTAACACCAAAAACACAGTTTAACTCTACTGTTAATCATCAGTTGGATTCCCAAAATTTGCAGATAAAACGTTGATGCAACATCAACATGAATGGACTCATTTTTGGCTTAAGAAAAGTAAAGGGGGAAGTTCGTAACAATCAAATATCAATAGCACAATCACCTAAAATTAGGTTTATTCACAATGTTAGACAAACAGGCCAACAACAGGCCTTTCTGTGATTGTTCAGTGACACTTATTTATTGAATCTGTTGTCTTGAATTGAGGCTGACATGTTTGTTTCCTGAGCTATTATTACATGTACACTTTGTTGAAGTTTCTTTTTAATAGATGTTTTCAGTAGTTTCAGTACTCTGACTGCTGCTCTTTTATATTCCACAGGTGTTAGAGGTGAGGGTCACAGGAGGACAATGCTTTGTGGAACATGACAAATGTAGACAACAAATACAATTATAGGGTGGGAATGATTCCTGCCGAGGGGGCAGCTGTTCGTTTTACACAGTTTTCCTTCTTTTTTTTTACACATTATTCTTCATAAAACATTTTAGGTTTAAGCTTTAACTTTTCACTAAATAAGTCAAACACGGTCAGAAGAATGTGAAGGAAAACAACTTAAGTTGTAACATCTTTGTATCCAAAACTTCCTATTATAGCTTTAAAGACTCAGTGTTCACTCATAATCTGTTAATGCTGTGCTTGACCTATAAAATAAAGCCCTGTTTTTTTTAAACAACCTAGCTGATTCTCTGAATACATAAGAAACACTGATTCTAAATGAATTACAGATCTAATTCATTAACCGCCTTTGATCACATCACACACTGGGCGCCGTAACAGATTGTGCATCCATCCCCGGTTCCTTGTAATTATTCCACGGCTGCTTAATACTCTCGCCACATGCCGCATCTTGCTTTACACCCCACTGCAGATTAATGTGTGGGCTGGCCTTGGGTAGATAGACGGCTCAGGGTGGGGTGGGGTGGAGGGAAGAGGGAGGGGGTTACCACTGACCTAGAAATGGCAATCTACCATACAGTGCATCTGCCGGTGGCCTTTTCAAGAACAGGGCGAGCCTTGAGCGGGAATATCTTAAATTAATGAGTCTGACTTCCCATCTCTCATCTTGACTGCTCTCCTAAAATTGTGGAAATTGCTCTTTCCAGCTGTGTCCACACTCACATCTGGATTTTCTTTAATCAGTTGCATGTGAGTATAAGCATGGTAACAATGATTTCTATGTTTAATTATGAGGGCTTCATAACAAAGGCCAAACATTTCACACTTCTCTCCCAGTTCGGATTTTCCCAAACTGGGATGATGGAGTGGAGGCCCCACGCGCGCATACACACACACACACACACACACACACACACACACACACAAACACACACACACACACACACACACACACACACACACACACACACACACACACACACACACACACACACACACATGCTCCCCTGCTGTGCGACTGTACACCACTCTGTATGTTCCCCTGGTGCAGATAAAGAGTGCACTGAGACTATTGTAATATTCCCAAAGATACACAATAGTTTAATGAATTACATTACACAATGATAGTAGGGACATTATCCCAACAGAGAGAGAGAGAGAGAGAGAGAGAGAGAGAGAGAGAGAGAGAGAGAGAGAGAGAGATGTTAGCAACAAAAAAAATGTAAGTGTATACTTAGTGTAATTTAAAAAAAAATACAAGAAAGCCTTGGGGAAAAAAAAAAACACTTTCTAATAAGGATCCTGTGTAAAAAGATGGATATTGGCTTTATTAAGGGTTAATAACGCATTTACAACTAATATAGATCCGTTATGAGCCAGTGATAATGGCAACTTTTGGGTTGCCAGGTTGTACAAAAAAAGCTGGACTACTTACTTTGACTTACAAGTTTGAGCATAGTCACAGATGAACATATCCAAGAAAAGGGCTTGTTAAAAAGTGAGAAAGCAATAGATTTTTTTCTTGACATAATCTGAGTTTTCTTGATCTTTTATTAGTAGATTAATACTGACCTATAAAGCACTAGAACACAATGTATTAACCATTAATGCAGCTATTAGCTCGAATAAGAAAAAATGAAAAACGTTATAAAATGTGTCTTATTTGAAACTAGTACCAAAATGCGAATAATGAAATGACAATGAAAAGTTGTAACTGATATTGAAAAATCTAAGTGAAAAGAACTCAGTGTTTGATGTCATCATACATGCTGCCTGGCTGGAAAACTCATCTGCATTGGAAAATCTTTTACTGCCACGTATGTGTTTAATGCCAAAGTGGCAGCAGTTTGAAACAAAGCGGACAAGTTCAATGAGTTACTCCAATTATTTGTCTGGGAAAGACAACATGTGATATAAACCAAATAAAGCCTAAACACAGTTTAATGCGGACAAATAGAGTGAAACACAAATCCACCTTATTCCAGGCAGAGCAGTTTGTCCTACAATACACTAGTGTCTCTAACATTTCATGTGAGCTGCACTCCCTGTGTGTGTGTGTATTTGTGCTGTGGTCTTATCAACACAAACAGCCTGGTGACATTTAGTATAATGTATGTACGGTTGCTCGCAGCGCTGGCAACTACAGTAAATAAGATGTGCTCAATGTATTCCCAGCGATATGTAGCCTGCGTATACACAAATACTGATCTTTGTGGTCAACATTTAAATCGCCACAGTCGCCATCACCCTCCGTCCCGCTGTTTACTAATAATGCCGTGATATGTGGTTTTAGTAGAGCAGCTGGTTACCTGACTCTCGTGGTCTTCAGCTTTAAAACCTCAGAGTGCTCCGCGTTCCTTTGTGCCCGTTTTGCCTCAGACCGGCTACGCTTTGTATTTATGCCTGGAAACCAGAAGCAGCCAGTTTTCCGGTGGCCGCTGCCTTCTCATTAATTAAATATGAGCCGGGATGACGACAAAGACCAGCCCTCCACTGAAGCCGCTGTCACGGAGCTGCCTGCTGCTGCTGCTGCAGCGTGCACACACACGCGAGCACGCGCCCGCACGCACGCACACGCGCACACATCCCGTGTGCTGTACACAAGGAAATTGAATCAAAGGAAACAAATAAGAAATTAATACATAGGCCTGACTTATAAAAGGTAGCCTAATTTATAATTACATGTTCATATATTAGGCAAAAGATATCATGTGAACACATCCTGCAATGTGAAACATCATTTCTAATATGGTTACATGATCTTCATCAAGTAATTTATAGTATTTCACATTTAAAGGGGACATGTTATGCTCAGTTTCAGGTTCATACTTGTATTTTGTTATTGTTGTAATTTAAGCATGCCTCCCTAAAAAGCCCAGTCTTCTCTGATTGGTCAACCATCAACCATAAAATAACTCATTAGCCAGCAAAATTCCCCTCTTTCAGAGTGTTGTATTGCATGATTATTATTCCAGATGCTTTGCTGTAAACGTAGCATATTAATGTTTCAAATCAAGGTTGATCTAATTTTAACTACTGGGATGTTAAATCTATATCAATACATTATATTCTAAAAGATTATCGTATTTTGGTTGTAAAATTGTGATGATAAAAACACTATGGCTGTCAAATAAAAGCAGTGGAATAAAAAGGATAATATTACCCTCTGAAATGTTGTGGTGTAGAAGTATAAAGTAACTCAAGTAAATAAACCTTATGTTGCTGCTGGGTAGGAACCACTCAATTTTGATGATCCATGATGATGATGAACAGTCTGATAAAAGGTCATACAAAGGCCACACTAAGCTAAAACAACATATGGCCATTTTTGAGGCAAATGTACAACGTGTTAATCCTAAAATGCTAAATGAATGAAATCACCAAAATAATAAAGAAGAACAATTGTCATACCTACCCTCCATTCTGCAAGAATAAACTAAATATTAATTTGCAAGCATAACGATGACAAGACACAGTATTTCAAATTGATGATGGTGCATGAGGTGGATTTGTTTCATGTTGTTGAGCAGGAAATCCCTCAGGAAGCAGGGGCTGTTTGCTTTGGTGGTTTGACCCTTCGGCTTCCCCAAAAGGCCACCCCCGGCTGTTTTGTCCAAAGGTCCAAACCCATAAATCAACAGGAAGATGATTCAGTGAAGTGGTGCATTCACCTCTCGGATGTCATCAGCGCTTTTCTGTGTACGGGCCAATAAATAAATCCCTAGTTCATCTTGCAGGTTGCCTCCCTTCCTGTTCTGTGCTTTGTTAAAAGAAGGAAGTCTGGCCGACAATTGTTTGAATGATCAACAGAAAATGTTAAACGCTGCTCCAGAAAACTACATTATTTACACTAATAACTACACTAAAGTGAAACAATAGTTGCATATATGTGAATATAAAAATAAAGCACTATATTGTTGCAGTAAATTAAAGTCCTGGCCACTATGTCAAGTAAAGCCATTGAGGACAATGAGGGTTTGTCTTAGGAGTTAGTATCTGTAAAGTGTTTTCGGCAGAAAATTACAAGTGGCTATAATCAATACATATATTTAAAAAGAATTACAATGTGATAATGAGTGTCAGCTCTGAAACATTTACTGATCCTACAGTGAGATATCATTTTGATTGCGCAATACTGTTGTCATATGTTTGTGCCTTATTGTATATATATTCTTATACTAATAGCATTTATAGCAATCTTTTTTTCTATTCTTGATTCTAATTCTATTTTTTTTTCACCTTAGGTTATTGTAATTCTGTGTGTAAGGAGGACCTAGCTAAATAAGCGCTTCATTGTACGGAGTAGCTGTCTGTTATCTGTGCATATGACAATAAAAGTATCTTTAATCTTGAATAATTTACACAAAATATAACTGTTACATGGAAAATAATCATAGCTTTTTACATTTGGTTTCTAGTTATAAAAGTTACAACAAGCAATGACGTTGGACTATTTCCAGTGTCAGAGTTTTCACATCACAAAATCTACCTCTCAAGTTTCAAGGAGGTACAAAAGTGCATTTATCATACCTGAAGTTTGACTCATTTTATGTTTTGTGTCTGTTGTGTCAGCATGTTCGATTCCTTGGTCCATTTCCACTTCTCTATCTGAATCAATGGAACAGGCTACAATCTATTTCGTACTTTTTTACTGACGCTTTCTGGTTTGATAAAGGAAACAAACTTGACAACAACACAATGGACAATACACAACAATGTATTTAATGTATTCAAAAGAATCAAAACTTGTCCGAGTATGTACACATGGAGAGAACAGAGATGGTCACATTCTTCTGATCAAACTTTCTTTACAGCTGGAGAGAATTTATCATACCTGATGTTTGACAAACAAGTGGCAAACAAAATCATGTTTTAGAAAATGTTTTCTTTTTGGTCCTGACCTGATTGACATATGTCTGTTGGAATCTGTCAATCATAAAAGTCAAGCTCTGCAAGATACAGTGGCAAATGTCTGAGCACAGCTTGAATACATGACCTATTTCACATCACTGGACGACTGCAGGCTTCTGCAGGACAAAGCAATAATTATCTTTGATGGTCATTGATGTTGTGAAAGTCACCAAGGTTGAAATAGATCATACTTGGTGTTGGAACTTGTGACTTGACCACCACCTTGAATTTATTGTAGGTTTAAAAACATGTAAATTACCTTCTCAAGTAGTTGTCTTCAAATAAAAACACTCAAACTTCACAAATTTGAGCAGGGTGCTCATTGTTCAATCAGCTTGGTTTTTTCGGCACAGATGTCACTCTTTACCATAAGGTTGTTGAGTTATTACACTGGTGACTAGTACCTTCAGATGTGTGGTTACTTTCGGTCAACTTGACCACTGTGCTTTGGATGACATTATTTAGTTCCCTAATCTCTGACGTTCAGACTGCACTACTTCCCTAGAAACTCTCAGTTTGGCTGTTGTTCCCTTGCGTTTGTGGTTCGTTCTTTAACCCCAAGTTGCTCCCCTGTTACATTACAGAAGCCTGCTACTCCTAAATGCTCGGTATGGGTTTAATGCAGAAGTACAAGTTCATGTAAGTACCTATATATGTATGCATATGACAATGCAAACCAAGTAAACATTTACTTCAAACAGCCGTGGAGGAGTTTCATGCCCATTTAGAAATGACTGCCAACCACAGTCGTCTTTGTCAACAGGGGCTCTCTTTGTTCCACAGGTTTATCCTGATAGACTAAGAACATGCATGGGAACTTCATTAAACTATAGCATCTTGTGCAATAAGCTTATTAGAGTTAATTTGCCTGTGCTGTCTGTGGAATACAGATACATACAGGCACTTAGATACTTGTATCAATTAAGTACATCATGTCAGATTTCCCCACTCGTGTTTGTAGATTATGTGTGTACCATTGCATTGAGACAAGATGTAAAAGCGACATAAGGTAAAATAAAAGACACATAGGATTAAATAAAATGAAAATACGACAAAATGAACAGAAGAAGAATTAAAGTAGTGAAAGATATAGATATGTAGCTCCAAAATTAAATTGAGAAAAAAACTGTGTAAATAATATACATTTGTATCCGAGACACTTGGTTGGATATAAATAGTATACTTGTATTATATTTTGACATGGGATTGAGCCATACTTTGCTCATTGAAGACAAACAGTCAGAGCATAGCAAGAAATGTGGTGGTTCCCTACAACAATCCTTTATTGACAAGTTTATGCAATCACAAGACAGTAATGCCCTTTCAATGTATCGGTACACACTTTTATTACTTGCTCCTTTGCTATCTCAATTACTTTACAGGGTGTCCCGGGCCAAGGTGACGTGATTAGCACGTGAATATGCATGTGTTTGCTGCATAATTAAAGTGCAGAGGAATGCTGGCGTGGGATTGGAGAAGCAGTTGGATCATGAGAAAGGCCTCTCTGTTTGTTGGTCCAGCGGGGCACAGAGACCTCACATTGTGAGTCTGGCCAGTGTTGGGTTACTGTATTGTCCATCGTTTTCCCACCTCCCTTTCGCTCTCCTGCACAGCCACGCACCAGAAAGAGGGAAGAAAGTGGCTTTTCATTGATGGGTCAGTTGGAGCGTGCACAGGAACTCAGTAAAGAGGGGAGTCAGTCAGCTGGCTACACTTGCCTTTCATGATCCTGTACCATTCCCCGGCAACGAGCATCCTGCGTGAATGCTACCGAGTGACTCATTACACCACCACCATGAAGCAACAAGGCGGGTGCAAAGGACCAATCAGAGTGCACTCATTAATGGCTGGTTTATTGTTATTGTGTAACTTTGGTCAGACTTCAAGGTCCTCTGTGAATGGGAAAGAACATACACTTCAGGGAGTCCAGTTCAGTGCAGGACATTTTGGATACTTATTCATCAAAGGGCGAACGACAGGGCCATAGACAAAACGATAGAAATAATGAAGTCATGAGTCCAAGTCCAACTGACTGCTTACCTCTTAGCCCCATGAGTTGGTGCAGTCTCTGGCTGAATTTTACTGGTGTGATGAGGACTAACCGATGTGTTTTGCAAAGGCAACACTATCACTGTGACCCAGAAACCAAAAAGGAAGACTCTAAAACTGTTATTTCACTTGTAAAGGTCTTGCTACTGTAGTTCAATAGGCTCTCCACACTGCCAAGTGAAAAATGCGTGTGGGTAATGCTTTATATCTCTCCTCATTTGTAAATGAGATGAAATGTATAACTATATTGACTCGAAAAAGTATGATTTTTTTATTGAGAATGCAATTCCCAAGTATGTCATCATTATCTACCCTGCTCTTCAGTTATGCTTTTCTCTTCTTTCATGTTTCAATCATTCTTGTTTTCCTGTTTTATTTTGAAATATTCACCTTGTCTCTTGCCTCACTTCCTGGCATTGTGTGTTTCCTGTCTGTGTGATTAGCCAGCCCTCCCTGATTAATTTCACCTGTCCCTCATTAACCTTTCTCCCCTGCATTTTTAATCTTTGTCCTCTCTTTGTCTGTTGCTGGAGCATTCCAGCCTTTTTCTCTTGTGTATTTCCAGTGCTAGTTAGACTTTTCATTAGTGTTTTTTGACTCAACCTCAGTGATTTTGGATACACTTGCCTTATTCTGGACTGTATTCCTGTGTGCTGAACCCTTGCCCATTCTACCTGCTGACCTCCTTGTCAGTTTTCTGTCTTTCTTGTTGTTAAATGGCAACTATGCCGCTGTTCCCTTGAGCCATCAAAATGTTAAAAGTAAAAAGTAAGCCATTATTTTCTTGTTCGTCACATTCATTACAGAACCCTCTTTGAAGAAGGTAGTTGTTAAAATGAACGGAAACCACAGTAGAGAGTTATGTTGGAATGTTATCATCAACAAGGAATTAAAACAAAGATGAGTATTGCATGTAAAATTGTTAAACAGTGCAAGGGAACACGCCATTTCCACTCACCACTTTTTCCTCTAACCCCTTCATCCCTGTGGCCCTTTCTCTAGTTCATTCCTTTTTGTGTATACTATCACACCACCGGTTGCGCAACAGGTCTTGGCCAGAGGTCTGAGTTTTCTGTTGTTGTAGTGTAACAAGGAGCCTTGTCACGAAGAGTTTCAGCCAAATCCTTCCCCCCTCACTGAATATGATCGCCCCCTCCTCCTACTCTCAAGTCTTTCTCGATCACACATGTTAACTAGTAAGCTGCCTTTCACACAGAATGGTCCAAAGGACAAAGTAGCTTATCTTAAGGCTGAGTAGAGGTAACAATGTGCATAAACAGTCATATAAAACATTCTCCTCCCTCCTGTGTATTCTGTTATTTGTCCTTGAGTATTTTTCCTTTTTTCCAATTTGCCTTTTTATATTGTTTATTTAGGCTTTAGATAGCTCCATTGTGAAGAGAATTGGTGGCCTTTTGATATTCCGGTTACATCTTTGCACTTGTTTTCGTGCCACTTGTAATTTCACAACTAAATCAATTCAATAACACATTGTCATCAATCAAATTTGCTCACTTTGTCACTGTCAGTCCTGTTGTGTGTCTGCTTGTTTTACTCAGCATATTTGATTGCTTGGTCCATTTCCATTTCTCTTTCTGAATCGGTGAAACAGGCTGCAATCGTTCTTGTACCTTTTTTTTAAAACTGAAACTCTCTGGTTTAATAAAGGAAACAAACGTGCCAACAGGACAATGTGAAATGTATTCAAAAGAATCTTGGTCCAGAAGATTCTGATTGTGTCAGATTATGTACACATGATAGAACAGAGATGGTCACAGTCTTATTGTCAAACTTTCTTTCCCTAAATAAACATAATTTTGTATATATACACAAGTACGTGTGATTAAATCTATCATAGCTCTTATGGCGTTGCCTAAAATGTGTATTGTGTAGATCCACTTCCCCAAAGAGCCCAGAAGGAGCTAAACACCTTAAAACGGCTACAAGCTGTTTTCTTCCAAGTGAATGAAAAACAAATGTATTTATAAAGTAGAGGAAATTACAAAAACCAAAAGCCATTTGGGTGAGGTACAGTATGACATCAATGAGCTACTGATAGTAAAGCTGGAATGAAACATTATCGATCAGCTATTGCAAACTGCAGTGCTCTGTTACCACAACACAGGTCATTCAGTTATACACAATGTATAAAACAACCATAGTTAATCACCATATCTGTGGGGGAATGTATCGGAAAATACAGCCTGAAAAGGAAATATCGTTTTGTTTTTGTACTTGCTGTAGTTAGTGTCAAACAGCCATAAACTTGCAGAGAACTTTTTCAGAGCGCACAATTCTGGGAACTAGAAGAAGCTGTATCATCATGAATATATTTTTTAAAGCTTAATTAGCATGACAAACGTGCAGCAAGAATACAAACTCCAGTTTCCAATCTTCATATTCTATACATGTTGTGGGTAGATCTTGTATTTGAAAGTAGCAGCCTACACACTTTTTTATATCAAATGTATTCCTGATAATGTAAGCAACTTCTGAATAATATTTAGAGGAAAAAAAAGGCTATCTTATGAACTTATGGAGCTTTTATAGACAAGTAGAGGAAATTAAGGCAAGATTTAAAGGAATAGACAGGATATCACATTTGTTTATTCCATTCAAAAAACAGAGGGTAACTATAACATGTTTGACATGGTGTTACAGGATTATGTGAATTATGTGGGATTACGGCTGCAGTTGCCATGACTGCCTGGAGTCCAGGAAGGAGTTTTTACTTAGTTCTTACTTACTTAGGTAAAAAAAAAAAAGTTAACTGCGCGCATGCATAGGATATTCATAATTTAGATATCAGAAACTTGAAGAAATTAGACTTTTACTTGTGGTGATTTAAGTCTATAGCATGTGGCCACAAACTCCCACATGCAAACATATTTCTATGAAGAAATCTTAATTTCTTTCATTCACTGAGGAAAGTATGATTAAGGACTTCACAGCAAAGGAAAAAGAGGGAGTACACTGAATGTTGAGGAAGAGGTAGGTAGCAGACAAAGATAGACATGGAGAGAGAGAGAGGCAGGATAATAAATATAGCTTCCTGCCTTATCTTTGGCCTGAAGAACAAAAAAATGACGCATGATAATTACATTACTGTCCAGGCCCTTTGCTGCGTCTCATCCGGTGGTCCTACCGTGAGGACATGAATGGGATGTGAGTGATAACCCTCTGACCTGACCTGTGCACATGTGGAGGTTATTTTCGAAGTCCAGGAAAGGGATGAGAGACAAACGCCTTGATGAAATCATTAGATGACCTGAAGCTATTAATACTTCTTTCCATCTCGATTTGTTAAAGATGAGAGATTAATAAAATGTAGGTATACTATTTTTTTGAGGCAGCATTAATTAATTGTTTGGCCTATCGGGGTCAGCATAACAAGCTGCAAACTCAACATTGACATATTATTACCATAAAAACATCATATGTTAGCAAAGAGTTGCTTATTTACTCATCTAGTAGAGACAGAGCAACATAAGCATTCATTTGGAGTTGTGTTTCTGGACACCTAACAAATATGAATCCAATATTCAATCGGTTTTAGCTCTGTTTTGGTCTCCACCAACTCCTGAGAAAAAAATATGTGGCTCTTTAAATACTCCACTGTATTCACCATCTAGTCACTATCTATGTCTGTCTGCTGTTTGGTGTTGAGCAGGTAGTGCACAGTGGATTTACCAGAGCATTTGTGCTTCTGTGACTGTCACGGTTCAGCGCCACACTTTTCTCTATTAGTTATTTTCATCCTGTCTGCCTGTCTGTTTACTAACTGTCCTGTCATTTCAGATCCTGCTTCACGCCCCCTTCATCAGTCACTCCCTCCTCGTCAGCCCTCATTCCTTGCACCTGGCCCATCCCTGTCGCACCTGTAGCACATTCCCTCATTAGTCTTCACTACTTAGGTCCCCTCACTTGCCCCCTGCCAGATTGTCTTGTGTTTTTGAACCTAGCGCTCCAGCATTCCCTGTGTGTTACCTGTAGTTACCTGTTGAGTAAAGGAATTATGTTCTTTACCTCTGTCTTCCTGATGTGTGCTTTTGGGTCCTTGGGTTATCGGGCCGTGACAGTGACCAAAAACAACACAGATGAGAGTGAACCAGAACAGTAAAGTAAAACCAAAACAATATGTTGAAAGATGCTAAATCACTCTGCAGAAGGGAATTGCAAAGTGATAATTCTATGAGTGACCGCTTTAATAACACAGGCATTTGATCCATAAGGCCAACATGTAAATACTGATTTAAGTGATTCTGAAGTGGTTTTTGAACAACATGTCTAATTGTCAGGGGATCTTACGAAAACTAATATTATTGCAGATGACAAGTAATGATACATATTTCTAGAGGAATTACGTTATGCAGAATAATTACTTTTTTTTAAAGTCTCCTATACAGATAAGGTTACAATGTACAGAAGATAGTGGCGCTATTTAGTATTGCAATACACTGCTTGCAGCAACACTCCTCCATACTTTGCTCCATGAGAGGTCAGCAAACACACTCTTGTTTCCATCACGCCTGTGTTTGTCAATAGATACGTCGCCTTGTCACGGGCAACTCTGCTATATGTGTCTCACAGGGAGAGCTGGGAGAGTTATGTGATGGTGGATCTCTCCTGTTACAAAACATACACTGCAGCCGCACAACCTTGCTGATTCTAAATGTCCCACAGCCTGCAAGAGATGCTGACTCTCCAGGATGGCAGGCTGGTAAATATTGTACACTGTCTGGTTCGTGGCTGATCTGTAATTACATTCAAGAGTCGATTTGTAGTGGAAAGGACGTTGACTTCTATGGGCCTCTGTGTTAAAGTTAGTCAGAAACCACAGTAATATACCTGAAAAGGCTGTTCTGATTCTACAATAGTTTTTTACTGCCCTGTGTTCATAAAGCTTCAGGTAACCTCCAAGAGTCAGAAATGGCAGTTTTTATGACAAAAAACAACCACAGTGAATCGCCATATCTGTGGGGGAATGTAGAGGAAAACAGCCTCTACCTGAAACAGCCTCTACCTGAAAAGAAAACATTGTTTGGTTTTTGTACCAAACAACAGCTGTAACATTAACATTTATATATATTGTTTTATTATTTGTATGCACCTTTCATCGAGTCAAAGTCCTCGTCAAATTGTGCAAAAGTGTGCAAAGTACTTAAATTATTCTGATTCTGAACTGTATCATCATAAATTAGCACCATGATTATTTTTTCTTACCTTAATTAGCATGGCAAACGTGCAGCAACAATACAAACCCCAGTTTATAATCTGCAAATTATATACATGTTGTGCACAGTATGTCTTGCATTTGGGAGTAGCAGCCTACACACTTGTTTTGCATTTTGGAGTTCTCTTGTGTCAAGCTCTTGGGTACAAACTTGTTTACTTAAGTGGATTTGAACGCACACGCCCAAAATGGAAGTCATATTATTTCCATGCTGTTATGACTCTTTGGTGTTTTCTTTTCTTTTGTTTTTTAGAAATGTGGACTATTGTTTCAGGAAATAAACTACACCCAGTCACATTTTCTAGAAGCCTATTGTCTCATTTGAAAATATGCAGCAAGGTTACTTTTGACATGTCATGTCATGGGCAAGGCACATTTTTGTTGTATAACACATTTAAAACATGAGAACAATTCAATGTGTTCCAAAAAACAATACAATTAAACAAGGTACATCTGTAGCTAAAATAATTGAGGTTAAATCACAGTTTCAGTAGAGTTAAAACTTGCAGAAATTAGAAGTACACATTTTAATATGAAGTAGTGACAAGTGGAATATTTTAATCGCGATAATTTAAGCAACTTCTGAATAATATTTAGAAGCAAAAAGCTATCTCGTGAACTTTTGGAGCCTTTATAATTCCGCAGGCTTATGAAGTGCAGTAATGGGCTTTGCTATCTTTGTCCCAGTAATAACTTTAGCAACAGTGTTCTGACTGAGCTACACTATCTTCAATGCTATTTTGGAGAGTCATGGTAACAAATACTGCAGTACCTGTAACATAATCATGACATCTGCAATACAGTAAATGCTAAGGAGTAGATCCTTTTCACCAGATCTCCACAGAAGCCTAAAATGCCCTCTACAGGCCAGCTCTACTCAGCTCACAAGGCAGGAGCCACATGAATCACCCTCAGCCTAACTACATTTAAAACTACCCAAGATAATATACAAAAAAAACAGTAAAAAAATATATATATTTTCGTTAGTTACTAAAGTTAGTTGGCATGAAGAAAACAAAACCAGAAAAAAAGGATTTGCATATATTATCAAATATATGCAAATCCTTTTTTTCTGCCATATGGTTGAAAATATACCCCATAAACGTAACTTGTCTTTAAAACTCAAAGGACTCAGCACACATTCCTGCTTATTAATCTTCAGGTCTTAAGCCTCATCTGTTTCACTTTAATGAGCTATATTGTGTATGTTTCATACTGCGCCTTTAAATTGCATTTGAAGCAAGTTTATATAAATGTAATGCACCAAGACCACCACCAGAGGGAAGCAAATAGTGCAATAATGTGTCTTAATATGAAAGCATCAGTCAAACACATTACATATTGTCACTTCATGTGGACAGTACACACATAATGTTAACATACAGTACAGAGGGTCTGTGAGATATCTTTAACTTATGGAAATCAAAACAAAGTGAATGATTTTTTTTTTAGGTTTGACCGCTTGTTCTGTCAGGCCAACAGCTGCTTGAAACTAAAAACACGTGAAAAACATGAGACTGTCCTTAAATTATCTAGTGGTAAGAAAAAGCAATTTTCTTTATTTGTTTGTATTACACTTTGTATTGATTGTGTTATAGTGCTGTTACAGTAAGGGCTCCTGAGGAAAATGCTGAACCAATTCCTAATGCTTTTGAGATTGAGTGCACTTGTAAGACTTCTTCCCTTGATGAAATATGATATACAGGTGGTCACTTTACAAACAGTACCAACTTTATCAGACATAGTGAACTGCTGTCAAATATTTTTTTTGCTTTGCATAAAATAGAACATTTCTAATTGTTTCCCCCATTCTTCAGTCTCTGGTGTTTGGTCACAACGCACAGTGTTATGTGCCAAACCAAAAGGGTTGGCAGCATTTATAGTCTCAAATCATGCTCTCTTTAGGACTGACACTTTTTGATAGCGAATATTTCTGAAAATGTAATATTGTTCTTTAAAGGACTGTGAAAAGTAAGACTATTCTTAAATAATGTGTTTGACTCTAGTGAGGGAAAACTATTGCAAGCTATCATGAATAGTTCTGATTAAGCATCTATCATTTTAGAGGCGCGAGACATCAGAAAATGTTGTGTTTTTCTTCTTGTGACCATTACTTTTTGTCACTGAATTAAATTGCAGTTTATCCCTGAGAAAGACTAGCTATTACTTTGGACTGTGGCAGAGTCGAACATGTGATGTTACCATGACTCTCATTTTGTGTCATTTTATGATGCTTTTGTAGTTCTGAAAACACAACATCCTACTGTGGGCTATACAAACAAGATGCAGTGGTAAATCCCACGAGACAATAGTGCATGTGCAGAAGTGGACATAATGGCCATCAACAGACTGAAGGAAGTGTAAGACGGTGATAATAAACCTCCTCTCTCCAATTCTTCAGAAATAATCCCTCCATTCAGTCAGTACCAAAGCAGCAGCCTCCTCCTGCCATACCATGGAAGGGAAGGAGGACCAGTGCCAGTCTTGTACCTAGTCTGCTATCCCTCAATGGGCCTTTGTGATTGCTGCCATCCTTCCCCCCCGGCCAACCCCCGGCAGCCCATTCAGGAGTGTCACATGGCACTCCCACTCTGCGCCCATCTCACAATGCAACCCTGTCATTCGCACCTCATTGACATGCGCTCATAGTGATGTGCATTGGGGAATGGTCGTGCTCCTCCATTACTTTCAAAGGAAATGAAGAGCCGGGCTGGGTGGCCAAAGTGTGGCTTCCTGGATACGGTATTCATATTTCTTAGGAGGAAGTGCTGAAACGTGTCTGTGTTTGTGTGTGTGTGTTGGGAATTGGCTGTGAGTTTCAGCAAATGTGTCACATGACTTATCTTTAACTGTCATGTTACCATGAGTAAATATTTGATTGAGACAAATGTTGAACACCAATAGTCTTGATAACACCAAATATGTCACAGTGGGAAAAAGTAATATTCAAATAAAAAATAAAAAAGAGAGATACATTAAAGGATGTAAAAGAACTGATCAGGAATAAAGTATAGATATTGTAGCCTGGTTCTGGACTTCCATATCACCACAAACATCTAATTCAGTCAGTTTCCCATGAGCGACCACTCTAGATAACAAGGTTTCCTTCAACACTTGTACTATAATTCACTACTTCTAGAGTGAAACAACGGTCCAGGAAAGTATACTTTCAGAAATGGAGCTTGTTTCCTGTCTTGTTACCTCTGAGCTGATAAATTATACCCTGTCTGCACATGGATGAGTCTACATAAGGCACTTGAGATCAATCCACAGTCTTTCAAAGCTGACACACATTTTTATAGGTGCTCAATCTCATTTGTAGTCCATGGACAAACTTAATCTACCAACACATGTATTTTGTTTTATTTATTTTGTTGTTATAAATGTGTTATAGGTATTTTGTCATACCTAATACAACAAAAAGGGCAACATGTTGCTTGATATAGGCCCAGTGGAACACCTCAGAGATTACAAACATGTATGGTCTTTGGCAAATCACACATTTCTAATTTGATGGAGTCTGAATTGCCTAGTTCCACATCTCTGAAACTCAGCAAAGATCATTTTACATTTGGGCATTTCTCCAGAAGACATGTCACATGTGACAGGTTGCAAATAGGCACAGCCTTTATTGTACAATATTTGATCAAATCAGATGGAAAAATAGCCCTATAAATATACCTGACCTGACTGTTTTCTCAGCCTTATCCTCAATTTATAACCTGTGGCGGTTCCTTAAGGTGAAAAATGAACGGTCACCTTTTTTTGTGTTTGGTGCTTAAAAGATTTGCTTTCACATGGCTTTATATGTTATAAACCTTTAGTAAGAGCTACTTTTGGTTGCTATATACGTTCATAGGTCAAATATCATGTCTGTTATAGTTTACACTAAGAAACTGCATATAACGAAGTTAAAAACTATATATATATATATATATATATATATATATATATATATATATATATATATATATATATATATACTGTATAATATACATATACACATATAATACTTGCATAGTGTTATTTAGAATTTGGATGTCGGCCACAAATATGAAAAACGCGCTCTTGATTTTCTTCAATTTTTGCACCCACTAGTAAACAGGAGATTATCTGAATCACCATTCATGAACCAGTATTGATTCTAATTGGAAACCATTTGACTTTTTCAGGCTCACTCGCGATCCACTAGGAACCATGTGCTGCACCACCTCCCTTCCTCCTCCTCTCTCCCACGCCAGCATCACTCCCCTCGGACACGCCGTACTCAAAACCTCCGGCAGTGTCACCCGCATCGGTCTGTGCATGCTGAGCTGACTGGGAGGAGGTGGGATCTAGCTGCTGGTGGTAGTGGGTTTAGGAAGCGTTTACGTGCGAGCCGTGCAGATTGCCAACCACGACGTCCACTGCCAACGACGGATTATTTTTATTCCTCGAGAGAGAGGACATCATTACTACGAGGAAGCCCCCCCTTTGCAGTATCCCTCCCCCTGCCAAAGGCATACATTTATATCCACTACCTTCTTTATTTATCGCCCGGGACTGTTTTGTTGTTGCCTCTGCTTCACACACGGACTCGGCGAGGCTCCCGTTGACCACAGCCGTCGTCATCGTCACCATCACAGGCGGGGGGCTGTGTGATGAGGTCGCCCTGCAGCTGGGCTTCGGTTACGCTGAAATAAGGCGGATTTGTGTTGCAGTTTGGGGTTGGGGGTCAACTCGTCGCTTTTCACAGCCTTCTTGCACCCCGAGTGTGTGAAGAAATACACGGCAGAAGAACATCGGGACTACTGGGACTGAGGGAACTGCCGGTGAGTGGATGCTACTCTTTTTAAACCTTTATCCAGAGGCACTAACGTCAAATCCCCGCGGTTAGCTAGTGTTATATTGCAGCGTTAGTTTGTCACATTTATAGTCACACGTATTGTCAAACGTGCAGTCTGTTTACTCGTGTGGCCGGTGAGCCGTGATACAACGTTGTTGTAGGCGTGCGAATGATTTTTAATTGACTGAACGTGATTTTTTTTATCCATTAATGTATTAATTGGTTGCTCCGTGATGTCAGTTGCTACGGTTAGCTGTTAACCGTTAACGCTGCTAGCTCGCGAGCCTACGCCCAGCGGTCCCCTGACCTGCAATAAACTATAACTATAGTCACAGCAGCGAACATATTAAGATGCATTGATGTCAAGGTGGGGTTATTAAAGTAGGCTCTCGTAGAACCCAATGGCATGGATGGATGCAAGTCAGCTCAATGATGCCCTTTCACCGTGACAATCCTCGCTCATCATCATTATCGCGTCGGTGCTCTCCAGTGAGGCGCACACAAACAAGAGGCCGCCGTGGTTTAAACCTAATTAAACACGAATTCACTTTTTACTCAAACATTGATGACCTCTGTGAAAAACGCATGGCAGAGAAACAGTAGGGCTTTTTCTCTGTGTTTCCGTCAACACTGACCGCATTGTGTGGGCTGCAACACGCTCCTCCGTAGTGGGTGTAGTAGCTGACAGCACCGCTGGTGTACTGTTGAGGTGCATGTGCATGCCACCATGCTCTCGTTTGTAAAGACGGGTTTATGGAGGAGAAACGGAGTGCATATGCTCTCCAGCTGCATGAGATGCAAGAGGGGTTATGTACATCTGAACTATGCATAACTTCTATTGGCAGTAATCATGTTCATTTCGTTTGCACGACAGTTTACTATGGAAGCAGCTGTCAAGGAGGATACACAGAGACAATTGTTTCAATGTCTTGAGAATCAGTCACGTTAATAGCAACTAAATATATTAAATCACAATATTAGACATACTTTTAGCCTTCCTACACCATTGGAGGGGATTGAGAGTTTCATGTGTTGTACAGATTGCAAAGCTCTCTGAGGCAAATGTTCTATGTGGTTTGGTTGAAAAGAGGACTGCTGATGGTTAGCTGGCTAACTAGAGCCTTGCACTGAAGTAGCCTCTGTAGTGGACAATGCACTGCACCAAAAGTTCACATTTGTTACATTTGATATGCACTGACCTGATTTGCAGTCCTTCTGAATTTTAAGCAAATCATTAAAGCATGAAATTGTATATGAAATGTTATGCTACATAGATATATAGCATGTGTTATGGTAATTCAATTAATAAATATGAACTAACCACATGGTAAAGTCTATTTCTGTATACTCCCGTATAAATTTAATACTGGATTTAATTAAGAACTTCAGTGCAAAATGAACATAATAGTTACATGTTCAAAATTCCTCGTTTGTGAAAACATTCCTGGCAAATAAACGGTTTCTGATTCTGCTTCTGATTAGAGAAAAAAACCTGTTTGTAAATCACATTGAGTGGGAATTTAAAGTCAGATTTGCTGAGGAATTCAAGTTTGTATGTGCTAGCTATTATCAATTTAGTGTATCACAATATATGATTTAATCATTCAAAGACTGCATTATTTCCCATCCCTGCATACATAAAACTTCTTTAAGTGTACATGTTTGGAGGCTATCGTGCATTTTAGGCATTGATCATATAGATAAAAACAGGAAACATGCAAATGCTAAAATGGTAGCATTTGAGCTTCTTCTTGCTTTGTTGACATTACCGGGTTGGCTGTGCATGCGTTTGCTTGCTTATGCTCACGGTGCTTACAGCTGGTAATGCCGCCCTGACTGACAGCAGCATCGCAGAAGGGGCAATCGAAAATGCTCCCAATTTATTTTCTTGCACCTTTTAAGTCAAATAAGATTATAATTTTTCAGTGAGACAGTACGAGGTAAACTCACTGTCAGAGAACGAATGGAGCCCATGACGCCCTCCATTTCTATACAAACTTTTTTCTCTTCATGAAGGTGCAACACTGGGCTTCTGTAACATCATGTTGCTAGCCTGGCTCTGACTTCACTGTTGTAATTGGTTGTTGGGCTATTTAGATGGCTTCTGTAAAGGGTTGTTTGATAACCTTAGAAAAATGAACGTCAGCTAGTGGGTGTTGACCAGATATAAAAATACACCCCTGGGATTAAAGGGATTACTTATATTAAGATGACTTTGACGATGGACACCTTGTAAACACCACAATACAAAGCCTGCCCGTCAATGGCGGTAAAGGGAATGTCATTTCATCTTACTCAGACGGGTGTTTCCTTCAACATCTAGAGGCATTCCAACACGTTTGAAATACACATTGCTGCAGCATTTGAGACGTGGTTGATCAGGAGTCGTCCTTCAGACTTCAATGACAATTAGTGGCAAAGAACCTAAGGGGAGTTATTGGTGCTTGTTGAATTTGTTGTCAAACCATAAAACAATACAATATATTTTTTTGTGGTTGATTAGTAGGCCAGACTTTGACTTTCAGTGGTTAACCATTGTGGAGCAGGTAATCAGCTGGACTTAAATGCAAATAAGATGTTGTGGCCCAGGTTTATTTCCAATAATAATCCTCCACAAAGAAATCTTGTTCGACATTAGGCTGCATCCTTCATGCAGCTAGACTGTGTCGAGCATGTCGTCCACAGCAGGCCTTTACAATTCAATTCAGTTTATTTTATATAACCCAACATCACAAATACAAATTTGCCTCGGAGGGCTTTACAATCTGTACACATAACATCCCTGTCCCGGGACCTCACATCGGATCAGGAAAAACTCCCTGAAATAAAGATAGTAAAAACCATTTCACAGGGGGAAAAAAAGGGAAGAAACCTGAGGGAGAGCAACAGAGGAGGATCCCTCCCCAGATGGACAGAAGCAATAGATGTCATGTGGCCAGAATGAATAACGTATCGGAGTTACAGCACGTTCAATGAATATGAACAGGCCGCGGCTCATTTGCAGTTCGCTTTTGCTGCTTAATTCGGCTGGATACAATACAACCAAACTATTCTTTAGTTCCCTGAAGTTAACAAGCGATCAGCGGTTCTCGAGAACCCTGCGAGCAAGGAGGCTAAGCAATCGCCTACTCCAAATGGGCATGCGTTCCAAATGGCGACATGCACCAAACGGGCGCACCCTCCGACAAAAGTAGGATTTGTAATTGTGCTTCCTGGAGCCAAGCAATCAGCCTGTTTTGAACAGGAACATGCTCCGAACAGTGGGTGGGTGTAACCCTTCTGTGTCAATAAGGTCCCACCACCGTGAGGGAATCCGTGGGACAGGAGGGCGGCATTATCAGCGCTTATCGCAGTATGAACGCTGTGCAGTGAGGCAGCAATTAGCGAGCTAGTGGAACACCCAGCTGTCTATTTGTATTTATTCATCAGTTTTGGTACAATATCCAGCTCTAATAATTTGACATACGGTATACGTTATATACAAGTATAGTAGGCTGAAAACATTTTGAATTCATATTGATATCCCAACATTAGAGAACGCAGCAGGTCCATTGCAAATGTGATTAAATCCATTTGAAAGTATGTGGGCACTGTAAAAAGCAAGCAAAGAGACACTCCATGTACATTTATGGTTGATCAATAAGGGACCTCCTTCCGTGTTATCCTGATGCAGAGCAGTTAGTGGTAATGTTTTGACATATCTTTTATGTATTACTTTTATGTGTTACTCTTAGTTTCATCCACTAAACATACTCTTAACTGTTGTTGCTCTTGGCCTCAAGCACATGGTGCTTGTCCAACTCAAAGACATTTCTTAAATTCACTGACTAAAGTAATGCGTCACTGAAATTGAAAATATACATACAAAGTAGGTGTCCAGTAAAACATCAAACAAAATACAATATTTTAGATTTAGTCACAGTTTGTGAACTTGACACTTGAATGCTTCGTTTAGTCTTAAACTATTTCTTTATGACCTCCAGGTCAGTAGTAGTAAGGGTTCAAGTTGTTTTCATGTTTCAGCATGATTTTTACTCACCCTCACATGACTACACAATTTATTAATAGTACATGTGATGTGACCCTGCACGCTGCAGACCAAAGGTCTTGTTTCTCTTAAATAGGTAGCTGTGAACAGTCATAGTATAGGATAAGGCTTGATACAAATGTAATATTATATTGTTCAGTGCTGCTATTTTGTGAAAAATAATTTCAAGCATTGATTGAATTGGGGTAGAAAGTAAAACTTTTAGAGTCAAATGGCTCCAGTTAATGAGGTGAAGTGGAGCACTAAAGGTATGAAAAAAAAACTCCAGAATGATTTGGCACGGGGGGAGACAAGAGTGCTAGTATGAGACAGCTGTGTGTGTCAGTTCCTCTTGTTTGTGTCAGCTTGTGTTACAATCAGTCCACTGTGGAGAGCGAGAGAGAGCAAAAGAGCAAATATAGTAAAGGGCAGGACACACTTTGATTTACTTCCCATTTAGATCATTTCGAACCAGTCGTCTTTCCCAATCAAATCATGAGACGTTTGTTAAGCGATTTGTCTTTCAATTACATTCTCATACACTATTCTAGGTATTAATTATGTGTCACAAAAATACAGATGCTTGTTTAGTTAATCATACAAATCTTCATCTGGTAACAGCCTCACAAATGAAACCTTTATATAACATTTAATCAAATACTTTTTCGCAGGTGTCAGTAATTAAGCAACCCTAAAACATATAGCTGGGGTAACTTTTGTTAATATTTATTTGAATTAAATATTGAATTAAATATATTAATGGATAAACTCTTTTATGAAGTAGATATGGATTGTCTTTATAGTGTTCGTAGTAGGCCAACTATAGTAGCTTAGCATAGATATAGAAGTTGGTCCAAATTTGGTTTTGACCCTATTTATACCACGTGCCTTTACAGCTTGCAGTAAAGTCAGATTGCATGCATGTAAGGACCAGTCCCTGATGTGAAACAACATAAATTACCATCCGCAAACAAACAGCAGGTCACAGAGCATTTGTCACACTGGAAAAGAATTTTTTAAATGACTGCATTTTGTATAAAAATCATGATAACATGTATACTCTATGCCTTATAGTTAGATGCATGCGTGAATATAAAAGTGCTTGATGGTACATGGAGTGGCATTAGAAGTAAATCCAGTAATTGGAATTATATCAGCAGCCGGCATTAGGTTAATTTTGTCAGCTCCACTCAAGTCCTTTGCCTCCCACATCTCCATAACTAGAGTTATCGTTACAGCGACCTACTTACTGTAGAATTTGGTCCAACTTTGGAAAAACAAGCTTTTTATAATGCATATTTTAGGGTTTGAAGTGGAAACACTGTTGGGTACTTTCATAAGTAATGGTGTGCGTGATCATTCATAATATCATCTTCATTCCTCTCAAAGTAAAACTGCTGTACACTTTAAACAGAGAAAGGAGTCTTTTAAAGCTGTCTACACCCCTCACTGTGTCCAAAGCCTAATCTGTTTTTATTCCTCTCCAGCTGAAAGGATGATTTAACTAGCCACTTCTGTCATGCAACATTTCAAGCAGCAGCAAGTATGTTTTGATGGGCGGCCAGATATGTGAATGACCAGTGCCTAACAACCTCCCCCACTCAAATTACTGAAATTCGGGTGTGAGAGTTCAGTATCATCTAAATATGGGCCTTTCACTTACCACAGCCAGTACATTTTGAAGAGCCCTTTAGCCTCTGAGGCCCCGGTGTTTATTGCTGCCCTTTGGCATATTAAGTTTCAGATGTGCAAATCTCATGGCCGGCTGTGGCTGCTAGTGGAAATTTCCACTTCTCGTTCGGACAACATCTTGTGAATGTGAGGTTGTGGGCTGTATATATATATACATACATACATACATACACCTCTATTTTGGAGAGTGCATTTTGAAAAATTACACATGACAAGGGTACATTTAATTAACCTGTTTGGGTTATGTATTGGAATACGTTTTCCTTGGAAAAAAACCAAGGGTAGTATTACTCTGCAGCTTCCTGAAACTAATATCACATGGCAAATATGTGGGTCCAAGGTCCATGTGATGTGTCTACTTAATGGTTCAGCTTCTGATTATTGAAGATGAGTAAGGTACATGTATAGAAGAGGGAGGAGTGCTCTGTTCATTATGTTCGATTAAGCTCTACAGTCATCACATTGCATGATGAATTAGTTAAGTAATGGCTGAGCAAGGGCAAATGCAGTGTTCTTCAGTCAGATGTTAAAGAAGGATCTTGGTTGTCTGAAAACAGGGTTTTATTTGTGAAGAATGAGTCTATATAAAACTGCTAATATGTAATTGTGTTATATGAAGTAAAAGGTCGTAAAAACATATACATTTTACTATGTTATACAAATTGTCAGGTTCTGGTACGAAAGAGAGGACCCAAATGCCGTTGCAACAGTTTAAAGTAAATGTATTGTCCAAAACAAAACTCAGGCTTCAAAACACACTAACAGCGGCACGGACAGAGGACACGCATTAACGCACAGTACAATCCGATAAGGGGACAGGAGACAAACAGGGTTTAAATACAAGAGGAAGGTAACGAGGCACAGGTGGAAACAATGAGGGCAGAACAGGTGAAGGGAATGCAAGGCAGACAGACAATCACGGACAATCACAGGGGCTGGAAGTGCAGGGAACACAGAGGACACACAAGACAAGGACTTCACAATAAAACAGGACTCACAACAAACCAACATCATGACAGAAATACTTGTTTGAACTACTCTTCATTATCCTGTATCAAATTTTGATTTAAATATGTGGGTATCAATCTCTGCAGCTGGTATCCCTATCACATGTGAAACTGAACTGTGATTTGTGTGTATGGGCTTTAATGTATTTCCTAATTGATTTAAGGGAGTCTGCATGCTTATTTGACACAGCATGGGTCAAAATAAAACCATTTTGCAACTTAAAATAAGTGATGACTCATTGGCCAAGTGGAACATGATCCTTCTGGAAATGTACTTTAGTCTAATAGTGAAACTATTACAGCCAACAAAGGGAAACAGTTTTACACAGCGGTGTTGTCTTTGATTCACTAAGTTAGGGAGTGATGTTATCCTCAGATGAAGCAATGAGTTCCCATACATGAGGAACAGCAGCTCATTGAATGGCTTTGTTCTTTGGAAGCTTCACTGGAAAATAAAACATAATGTCAATTGAAATTCCTCCCGACCAGACCGAGCAGACTCAAGCTTGTATGTTTCTCAATCTCAGGTTGCAGAATGGTGTGTGTTAAAGTTCACAAAAGGAAGTAGAGTGGATACAAATATCTGACAGATTAGTAATTTTCATGTGTATTGAGTGCCTTTCTTCACTGACTTAATTTTTCTTTTGCTGACTAATGAATAGTTTTCTAGATACGTATCTGCAGGTGGATTTGATTAATAGCTTGTGGATTCATGCAAGTACGGCTTCCATGATTGTCCAAAGTGTTTTTTATTGAAGCATACATTTTGTTTCATGCAGGGTCTTGAAATAACTATTCTGTTGCATCATAGTTTACTCAGGAGCTCAAAACAAACATCACAAAATGTCCTTATCTACTGACATAAAAATAAATGGGCTTGTAGGGCACATTAAATCAAAAATGCTGTGGTCAGACAACACTAGAACAGGTAGGAGCAAATGTGTTTTTATGTTCTATCTTTTTATCATTTTGAGGAAGTGGCACTTCAAGGCTAAACTCTTAACTTCATAGATTTCTTGTGTATTGTTCACATTCCACCTTTTTCTGCTCTTTCTCAGTCTTTCATATTACAGAAGTTGAAAATATATATATATATATATATATATATATATATATATATATATTTGTACTCTTCCATCATACCACAGGAAACTGCACAATGACTACGAAGAGGGATTTGCCCACTCATGCTCATATCCTATGAATATGATGTGTGGTGCGTGGTATTGTTTCTGGTTTTGTAACAGGGTGAGGCCATGTGAAAATGTCTGAGTGAGAAAGGCAGTTGTTGGCAGAAATCGGATGCAAATCACATCCGCCCTTTCCCATAAGAAGACACTGTTTATTGCCAATCATCATATATCTCTCTGGGGGCTGTTTGGTCTCTAGTATATTATTCTCTGTGTGAGAAGTGTTCACAATAACATTGCATTTGGTCATTGTGCAGTAGAGAAAGCCTTGTCAGTGCTGCCTTGCTGTACATTCACATTTTTTGTACAGTTTTATAGCCAGTGATGCGTGAAAGTTTGGCTTTGGTCCCGAGTGGGCCCTTCAGTTTCAAAGAGGGAGAAGGGCAACAAGGTATTTTTAGATGCACAGGAAGCTATTTAGTAAGAGGAAGCAGTGCAACACCTCATGAATCCTAGGTGAGATGTTAAAGTGTTTATAGAAATGGAAAGAAATATCTGTAGATAAGAAAAAAGCATGAACCACAAACACATGAACAATTATTGTTTTCTGGAACCAGACTAGCCGTGTAGCTTTTGAAACGTAAATATTTCCACAAAAGATGAATGTCAGTACCGGAAATGGCTTTCTAGATTACAAAATATGTCTGGTGTTACAGAAAAGGAGAAGACAACTGAGCCTTTCTTCGCATTCCTTGATGTTGTCTTTATTATCAATAATGTCCAACCACTATTGGAATCGTGTATGAGAAAGCTCAGTGACAAAACTGACAAGTCACTGGAGGTGCATGTTAGCTCTGGTGGTGAGCCACAGTTCACTAAAGCCGATCTGCTAACAAAAATGTGCTAAAAATATCCCCGGGGGCTACAGGAGCTGCAGCTGAAAGCTGAATTGACCATGGAAATAATCACATATTGGCAAAAAGTTCAGAAGTTCATTTGGACTTAAATCCATGGTGTATGCTTTGAACATTATTTCATAAATCTGCTAAACTTCGGGGTATCAAAATAATACCATTGACAGAAGTTACTTCCATCTACTGATTAGTGGCCTCTGTTCTTACTTATCTGCTGTTTAGGATTGATTGTCGGTGTGTTGCTCTCTCCAGAGGGGTTTGTTTGTGTGTGGAAAGCATGTGGCTCCACAGCTTGTTTATGTGTTCAGATAAGCAGGGGGGAGGTTATAGTGGCTGTTTAAAGAGAGAGTCAGAGAGTGAAGCGACATGGAA
Organism: Taurulus bubalis; assembly: GCF_910589615.1. Taxonomy (NCBI): domain Eukaryota; kingdom Metazoa; phylum Chordata; class Actinopteri; order Perciformes; family Cottidae; genus Taurulus; species Taurulus bubalis. Next base: position 11,626,053 of record NC_136594.1, read on the forward strand.
CCTTCATGAACGAGGCAAATACGGGCTATGATCCAAATCGGATCAACTGGAGGCAACCCACTGACAAGGCTCTTAAGGACAAGTTATGCCACTTCTCAAGGGCCTGTGATACAGAGATACAGATTGTTCTGCTCTTCAGCATGAAGGCACCACTTGGGTATGTATGTGTTATGTAGGTTTGCGTCTATACAACAATAATACGATATTATGTAGTTGTTAGTCTTGTCAGTCCTATTAGCAGGGGAAAAGCAGCTTTCAAGTAAATAGTGGTGTGCAAACAAGTATTTGGCTAGTAATATAATGTTGTTATTGGTTCTTTTTTGCAGCTTGAAGTTTGTGTGAAAGGATCATGTTAACTCTGCCGCATATTTGTGTGTTCATATAGGCAATGGCGGTTGTCTGGGCTGTGTTTGGAGAGAAAGACGGAGAGAGAAGCAGTACAAATAAGGATTATCAAAATGAAGTCATTGCATGATTTGTCTACAGCTGATTTAATTGTCGAAAACAGATAGTCAGGTGGCAAAATCAACAGCAAAAATGGCCTGCACTGTTTGAAAATATGAAATGAATTGATCCACACTTATGGGCGTGGCTTATTTAATTGTATAACAGTTGGGTTTCCCTATGACTTCAGTGCCATTGTTTAGACATTCTAGGCCCAATCCACAACATCTTGCATGGGTCGGGACATCTAACTAAGATGAAGCTCAGGCTAATATGGCCTTTGAGACCAAGAACCATCATCTCCTCTCCTGCATACTAGTGGTTGCGTATGTTCTTTACAGTGATATAAAAAGTAAAATAATAATGTACCTGCTGAGTTGGCAGAAATAGTGTCATAGTGCGACATTTACAAACGTATGTTTTAAATAGAACTTCAAGTTATTTATCCTGTCAACCTTGATGTCTTCAGCCAGGTGTTTTACCAAGAACACTGCCTTTGTGTAAAGCCATATGGAGGTGAGCATATCCTGAAAGACGGATGACACTGTCTGTGTCAACCCCTTTTTAAATGGGAGACCAGTGGCTCTGTACTGAGACTCAAAATACTAGCAGGAGAAATGTTATTTGGTGGATTCTGAGGGTAATGCTGAGACTGTTCCCCATACTGCGACGCCATAGTTAGAATATAAAGAGCAAGTTTCACTGGGATACACAGGTAGTGTAATAAGAAGAAGAAGAAGATACTTGAGATGGCTTCAGCAAATCCTCCAAAACTTTCCACTCTCCAGAGGAGTGTAGAGGAATGAAGCTCTTGGTGTTTAGTGAAGGGGAGGGGCGCAATACAGGGTTCCCAAAGGAGCCAAAGTTATTCCTGTTCTCCTCCTCCTCCTCCTCCTCCTCCTCCTCCTCTTCTCGGGGCAGGCGTAGCCACGTCTAGTTATGTCCCTTAGGCACGTTGAGTAAGAGCTCTTGACCAGTAGATTCTTGTTTGTTTGCCTTGGTTTTTATGAATCAAAAGAAATGTTCTTGGTATGCTCATACAATATGATTAATATATGTCGCTTTAATAAAGATTGTTTTACAACAAGAAAAGCTATGTTAGAACCGCACCAGTGTGTATTTTAAAACATTGTATTTTAAATAATCAAAGCTTTTTTCTGAGTGGGGCATGAAAAACAAAGAGAGCCGTAAAATACTGTAGGAACAAAGCTTGAGCTTTTCTGTTAACCATAGAATATGTAAATGAGAATATACCTATAATGTCACAGTAAGGTTTGTGGTTGCCTGTTATTACATATCGCACCATAGCCTTTTGATTTTTTGTTTTTGGTGTTGAGACAAATAAAACAAACCTCAAATGTAAAACAAAAAGGTAAATTCTATTTATTTGGAGTCTAGTGGCACTGTGAGTAAAGGATAATCAAGGCTGTATTGCATCTTTAGCTCAAGGGCATCTTTTGCCGAATGTTGTGATAGCATGATTGTTGAAAGTATATTATGACACTCCTATATAAATTGCTATTTTTAGGGGGCAATATATGCAGTCATTATAATAGTAATGCCAACAAAGATCTGGCATCCAAACAGTTGAAGAAGTGAAAATGGTTTACAGGCTGATGAAGCTAACTTTAGCCTTTACAATGAAACTAAAGTGAAAACAAACCAAACCCTGAACATTTTTCCAGCAATACTGAAAGTAAAACTAACTTGAAAGTCTAACTAAATTACCCTCAGTTCCAGTTTCACTTTGTGTCGTATAATGCTGTCAATATTTGTACATGTTTATATTTGTCCAGTCTCTAAGTGTGTTGAACAATATGGAAATTCTTATGTACTGTATGCTATTTGTCTCTCTCCATCCAGAATATCCATGAGCTCCGATTTCCCTCACTACAGTTTCAGGATGCCAAATATAGGGTTCCAGAATCTTCCCCTTAACATCTACATTGTGGTGTTTGGGACAGCCATCTTTGTCTTCATCCTCAGCCTCCTCTTCTGCTGCTACTTAATACGGTAACACCCATGCACCTGTTATCTTTGGATTTGGCTTTGCTTAAAATTATTATTATTATTATATATATATATATATATATATATATATATATATATATATATATATATATATATATATATATATATATATATGTGTATATATATATATATATATATATATATATGTATATGTATGTATGTATGTATGTGTGTATATATATATATATGTGTGTGTATATATATATATATATATATGTGTATGTATATGTATGTATGTATGTATGTGTGTATATATATATATATATGTGTATATGTATATATACATATATGTATATACATATATATACATATATATATATATATATATGTATGTATGTATGTATGTATATATATATATATATATATATATATATATATATATATATATATATATATATATATATATATATATATATATATATATATGTATATATATATATATATATGTGTGAGTTTGTGGTAATACAGTGTCATTCAAAGGTCCTCTGGGTAGACAACATTGTTTACTTACTGGGTGACACAATCATTAATATGGTGGTATGTGTAAAGCCAGTCTGATATTAATTAACCTCGTGGACTGCATTCTCCTGCTCATGCACTGCCAGGATCGAAAAGCAAAAATTTGCATAAATCTATTTAAATAAATAAATGTTCAGGCTTCCAGGGGTCTCATTTTCAAACCAGTAAAAATTGATGTTTCTCAATGTTAAGGCGTAATACTAATGGAAACTTCTCTAGTAATCTATACAGAAAACTCCAATTGAATATTGATTATTCATGTAGTTGACATCGTTGTTGTCTCAAGGGCTTTTAGTTGAAGTTGAATAATTTTATTATTACGGTATTTCCTTTTTTTTTCTTTTTTTTAGAAATATGTGTTTTTGTATGTGTCTCGCTAATAGTTATTTCACAAAAGGGCAAAATGTTTCAACAGCACAGTTTGGAGACATTGGTGACTTTATGATTTGAATTTATAGGAAACACAGTAATACTATGCTGCTTGTCTACATTATCATGATCATGGCACTTGGCGTCAAATAAACTAGTTCTATATTTATTTATTTTAAGAGCCAATTAGCCTCCTAAATGTACTCCCCATATTCCTTCTTAAATTAAATTAACATTTGCTATTCATTAAATTAGCATTTGGGTTTTTATAACTCTTGTTTGTAACCATTATATTATTCTTGTTGAATCTCCCTTTTTAAAGCAATTAGTCTTGAGTGTAATCCAGTAATTATTTCCCTACAAAGAGTGGAGATTGTTTCTAGTCATTCCCTTGCCCCTCTTTTTAATACCACTGGTCTAATTAAGTTGCCCTGGCTGCCGTTGCTGCAGCGGTTTCCTCCTGCCAACAACTAACTGAACAGAAATAATGTCCAGCGTGTTTTATCTAAGACAGTGAGAAGCTGCAGTTTCCAACAAAATTCACCCCTCGTCACCTTGCCATATCCTATCATGCAGGGCGAATGGTAAGTAGGTTAACTACTAATGTGTTCCCACACTTCTTCATTTAACTGTGAAAAGACACTTTCTGACTTTGATGCAGTACCATGATTCAACACTGGAAATCAATGTGGCCAGATTAAGTCACACAAAGCAAAAAGAGCATTTTTGCCATAAAGAGCAGCTAAAGATGCAGTCTCCCAAAGGACTGGCCTACATTTATATGAACCCGCATGCATGATGAATATACAAAGTATAGCCTGTAAGAAATTTCTTCTTTTACAAATTGGCTCAAGCTTAACTTAAACCTCAGAGGTTGTTTTAAAGCATGAATCCTATAATCTCTGTGCAGTAAGCACCATTGCTTATTTACATTGAGAGGAGAATGATGGGCCCAAGGAATTTACTTTAAAGTTTAGATGTGATAGGTAATTATTCCAACAGACAAACACTCACACAACGTTTGACACAAGGCAGACTGTCACAGAAATACTCAACTATCTTCACCAGTAAGTCCTGGGGCCACACATATATGTAAAATATGCAGTGTACATTAAAACAAGTATTTCCTGAGCATGGGGTGTTTCTGAAAGTAAGATGAATTCACAAGCATGGCCTTCATGTTTATGCATGTGCAATGTAAACCTAGATCTTTGTAACAGCAAGTCTGTAACAGCAAGTCTGTAACAGCGTAGTGCTTATGAATGTTCAGTGAGTTTACACACCTCAAAGTAGACCAAACCATTTGGACATTCTTCACTATAATGATGGCTGTCACACATATTTAACATGTTGAGTAGCCCGCTGACTACAGGCAAATAATGCTAATGATACCTTTTGAGAGGACGGTCAATCTGTTTTTCTCTCAGCTGGTTAATGTTACCCACGTTGACATTGCGGTTAAGGGCCATTGAGCAACCCCCATTAGTCACCCACAATACCCTCACCCGTGACCAAATTGTCCCCTACCCTTGGGAGTCTCTGCACCTTTTCCTGCTGACCTCTTTAAAAATGTCAGTTTTTCTCCTAGACTGTGCTGCTTGTTTTACAGATCCCTCTCACTCTGCTGCGAGAGGTTAAGGTTACTTGTAATGGAGGTAAATCTTACAAACCTACGAATTTCTCCTATCTCTCTTGTTTTTGTCCCCTTTTTCTACATATTATTCTCATTCTCAGTGCCTAGATTATCTTATTATCCAGTGTTCTTTCTGTTCTCTTTTTGTTTTGAGTTGTTTTGTTTTTGCTCATTTACAAGAGCAATGTTTATGAAGAGTTGCACCCTCTTTGACACTCATGCACAAACCAAACATGTTTGTCTCCAGATAAAGAAAAACTGCTCTTCCTTTTTTTGTCTGTCTCCCTTTGAGATATATTATATGTAAAATCTACAATCCGGTTGCACTGTATATGCCAAATTAGTATTGATCGCTATGGATTTAGAATTGCTTTGTATGTCCATTTGGTACCACAGTGTTACATTACAATAATGAGTGTCAAAAGGTAATTATAAGGAAATGAAATCCATGTTTGTCATTGTTCTTTCTTTCAGGACTGTATGACTGCTTTCTCTCTATTTAACGTACTCAGTTGAAGAACCCTTACTAATCAAGAAGATGTTTTGTTTTTGCGTTTCTCCAGGTTACGGCACCAGGCACACAAAGAGCTATATGCATACAAACAAGTAAGCACTCCAGTGACACACACGCTCACACACACACACACACACACACACACACACACACACACACACACACACACACACACACACACACACACACACACACACACACACTGCAGTTCAAAAATGTAAACATCACAGTGAGCCCCTCTTGTCCCTAAATGTTAATTCAGCTGATCCAAAAATGTATTTGCAGACTCTACTGGCAGCTGCGGATATTTCAAGAATTAAAATAGATTTGGCCCATTTCAAAATATTTACAGGTTCTCTGAAAATGTCTGCCCTTAAACTGAAGGGAAGCAAGTGGCTCAACTGGAAAAAATAAGTTTCACAGTTTATTGGGACAGAGCATGCCAGTAAAGAGTGGCCTGCAAAGCTAGTAAGAGGAGATGATGGAGGATATATACATCACTCTCATGCCCTTCAATTATGTAATACATGCATGCAAGGATACCCAAACATATCACATGTACACACACATCGGCATAGTATATACTGTGATGACCATTAACTCTGTAAATTGTCTTATTACCTCTTGCCAGCTAGAACGATGAATCCATATATTGTAGTACATATGATCTTTGTGGCCCTTTTCAGCCTGAATGGTTGTTTTTTCCTCACACACTCAATATTAGATGCTCAGTCTTTTCATTTATTTTCAGAAGAAACTGGTTTCTATCACCCGACTACAGTGTTATTGTCATCCAGTGACTAACCTTGCTTTATCTCTTATCATGCCTCTTAGGTCATTCAGAAGGAAAAAGTCAAAGAGCTAAATTTGCACGAGGTAAGCACTCATCTTCTTTGTTCAGTTATTATCAGTTGATGATACTTTATTCCAAAATATCACTTTCTTTTACCAGCCGGCCTATCTCATGTATGGAACATTCTGTAATGTACCCTTACAAGTATACACTGTACTGTCATATCATCTAATATGGACTAACTAGTCATGTGCTACTTAAATTTACCAATGCTTTAGCCACAATGTTGGTAATTTACTCAGATATATCTCCTTCTAACACATATTCTAGACACCTCTGTCTACCTCTCTCTGAAATTACTTCTTTTTTTTTTAAATGAGATAGTATTTTTTCAGGGAGTGCAGTTAGTGACAGTGTGGGCTCCATGGTAGCTCTGACAGCTAGAAAAGGGTACATTTGTGCCGTCATTATGAACATAAACATCCTTAGCTTTGATTGTAAATGGTAGCAACTCTTGTTATGTAATGTGCATCAGGAGCAGACATATGCCATCTCAGAATATATCAGGAATCGTTTGGACTATCTGCACAGCATGGTTTGTATTTCTGGGCTTCCGTTTTTGTTTTGTTTTATGGGTTTTGTCTAGTTTGGCAACACTGATGACAAACACATTGTTAGTTATTTCACATTCAGTGCATCTATCTTGACACACTGCCATGTGAAAACTAGCATCTCGTGGTTAAGTGTTGAGTGTTCTCTCTACCATTATTACGTAATGCTGTAATGCTATAATGCTGCAAGCAGAAGTCGGTGAGTAAAGCAGCCGCATTGGCTTTGCAGCGAGGAACACTATCTCTTTAACACCGTAGTGCAAATGAAATGTGAACAATACCATCTTGGTGTGTGCTTTGACACGTGGCTTACCAGTTTATTGTCATCAGTGTTGTAATTTCCCGCGGCTCCATCAGGCCCCAGTCTTTTATTCTTTACGTTGTTAGAAACTAAAAGAAAGCATCAGAAGGTGTCATGTGAGTGGAGACTGATGGACTTACAAAGCTGTGTATAAGGACAATAATAACACACACACTAGCCTGCTGAAAGATCACCCTGGAGACATGATTTTAAACTGAATTGAACATATTTAATCTCAGTATTTTGATAAAATATATCTACAATAGGAGTGCTATTTGGGGATCAGTTTACTGGTCAAGTCATGTTAAAGTTTGTGTTACCTGATCAGTTCTAATTTTGTGTGTGAATATTACATTGACCCCACTCTCCATTTAACTGTCCTATATGTTGTTTGTTAATAATACCCTAATGTAAAGGATTTGTGACATACAATGTGGTATGAAAGAGATTCTGAATCAAAAATGATAATGCAGCACCAACTAATACCTTTTCAGCCTCTTTTTTTTAATCAATTACAGTTGTACAAATGTGCATACATGTGTGCTAACAGTCAGTATATACAATGGGTGCTCAAACCACCCTCAACAACACTCATAACCAAGTAACACCAATTGCCTATAGAATGACAGTAGTACTCCACTGATTGCCATGTTCTGTGTTAGAGATTGTGGTGGGCCTTTCATTCAGTTTGCGCTCAGCATCTGTGTGTAATTAGTTTCTGTTTTACAAAGGCAGCAAATCATTACCTAATCGACTACTGGGACTAACTTTTACACTGGAGAGAAAATGAAGGGAACTCATAACATGCAAATAAATGAGCTTAAAAAAGAATCAAATTAAAGTTATTACACCTGAAAACAACTCGGCTACAATTACATAATACTATTGTACAATAATGTAACATTTTCAATATCTGTTATTGTTACACATCCACTTGTAGAAATATTTGTAAAGCTAATGCAGCAGAAAAGTCAATTAAAAGAGATTCCGTGATGAAAAATGACATCTGGCGCAAACTTGGACTCAAGGATGAACTGATGTGAATTAGGTGGTCAGAACTGTGACCTCACAACAAAAACTCAAGAATTTAAATGCTGATTATGACAAATTGAAATGTCTAATGGGATAAAATGATGACGTTTAAAAAATGTTAACAGACATGGATGTCACGCACACTTTGTTCCGAATACCCACTGAGGTTAACTAGTCCCTATAGTGGCCACAAATAGCTTTTGAGGATTAGCCTATTTTTAGCCTGGGTTCTTCTCTTCTTTTCACAAACTCTATTTTAATGTTACCCTGTTGCTTGCCTCTCTTGGACCAAGCTTTTTAGAAAATTATATGTTATTTTATTTCCGCTCAAATTTGTTAAGTAATTCATTTGTACCACATATGTTTTCTCTGATCAAATCCATGATCTAGTAATGTTTTTCAATAAAATGAAGTACATGTGTTTTGCATTAAATATGTAACTAAATCCTCCAGGGTTTATTCAGTTAATCAGGAGAAAGAGATTCTGTCAAAAGTTGGTCAAGGGTGTCAGATCTCAACAGAATGACAACGTAGACAAGGCACTGAAAGGAGCAACAGGATATATGCACAAATAAAGAGAGCAAAGCAGACATCTTAACAGAGAGTTGCTCAGTGTCCCGAAATCATCAGGAGAGAAGAGCCCCCATGCTGTCCTTTTCATCCCTCCTTATCCATCCACCCCCATATTGTAGAGCTGAGAAAAAGATACACTGTGTGGCTAAAGCCAGGGCTGCATGGTTCGACAGCCCCAAAAACTGTGTGCCAAATCAGAACCCTCTTTTATGGAAATGTCACCCAATGGTTGGATAAAGTATTGTGATGGGAATGGGGTGAGGATTTTTGCCAATTTATTTCACAATTTGAAATCTGTAGTTCCTTATGCACTGTTACCCTTGTCATTGCAACTCTAACGTTGGTCTAGAAAAGTGGTGTAGTCAGCCATGTCCTACCTACATTATACTGTATGTGATGTTGTCAGTCGCTTCTTTTCCCCTGTCAATAATGAGTTTCACTGGGAGGTTAGATTTATGCCAGCTCTATCCTATGGGCCAGTAGCTCTGGATTGTGATGGGAAAACAAGGAGATTGCATATATAAGTTGCCAACATGTCCTCTCTTTTTAGTTTGAAAGAGACAGTTGAGGTCATTAAACCCTCTGATTAGTATGCCTCCTGAACGTCCATTATCCATCTCAGCTTCCTCTAAATAGTTGAAGAGACACTAGGCAGACTCAGAACACGCTGAAGAGATAACTGTTGCTGCCTCTGTAACCTGGACCTACAACACAGGGGGAGGAAAGGATGGATGGATGGATGGCTGTGTTATGTTGTTCTGATTCAGCAGATTCTCTGCAATTTATCTAGAAGTGCAATGTGTTCAGCCTGTATGATACCCAGAATATACTGAATCAATTGTACACACAAAGCATCTTTTATCATGTATTTGCAGTAGAAGAACAATAAACCAGCAGTCAGTTGTTTAATAAATAGAAAATATATTCAATAGATGACAAAAAGGAAGTTTACCAACATTCTCTCAGTTTTTGCCAACTTGGCAAAGTCTGCTAAAGATACATTTACATAATTTGACAATTATTGAAAAACATATGTTTTACTTATTGATCTAGATTTCCATGAATAATCCTGTCACACGTAGCCAAAACAGTGAGCTAATGCTATCTGGCAAACATGTTTGCGTCAGCCTGTTGAACGTGTGTGTGTGTGTGTGTGTGTGTGTGTGTGTGTGTGTGTGTGTGTGTGTGTGTGCGTGCGCATGTGTGTGTGTGTGCGTGTGTGCGCGCGCATGTGTGTGTGTGTGTGTGTGTGTGTAAGACAAACAGTGCACAAAAAGACAAAGAACTCCAACCTGTCCATCAGGACTGCCTCAGTCAGGCATAAAAGACTGCCATTATCTCTACTATCAAACTGTTATCTATGATCTATCTATTATCTATCGCTATCTATTATGGCAGAAGCTAATAGCATTGAGATCATAGACCCACAAAGTTGGTTAGAATGTAATGAGCTAAATAATCAGTGAAAATGTGTCTGTTTTCCTTCAAAGATAAAGTTTTAAAATGCACAAATTGTCCTGTGTGCTGTGATGTGAGTCCACTTTTATGGCTGTGGCTCTCTTTCAAATTTGTCATTCTTTCTAAGTCCCATAACCTGGAAACCTTGCCACTAAAGTAAGCCTGAACAAGTCCCTAGTGTGAGTTAAGTCAGAGTTATATAACGCAACACAGTTTGTCAGTTACTACTCTGTTGTTTGTGTCATTTTTTTTTGTGGATGTTGGCCACAGTTGTCTTTTTCCATGAGTGCCTGACCTTGGTTGTTTGAATAGTTTGTTTCCAAACCACTGACACAACATTCAGATTAAGACTGAAGAAAAATAACAAATACCAGAGAACAACCAAACACATTCAAAGTTGTTTCACTCCTCCCCCCTGAAAAATATCTCTAAATTCTCCTCTCCCTTTCAGATTTGTGCAGTGTGCTTGGAGGAGTTTAAACAGAAGGACGAGCTGGGGATTTGTCCGTGCAAACATGCCTTTCATAGGAAGTAAGTATAAGGTTTTGTGTGCATCCATGGACACATACACACAAGTGCACGTGCACAAAAGAAACATGGATCAGTAGAGATTTCCTTAACAAAGTAGTACATTTTCATGCATCTTTACCGGCTCTTAAAAATTTAACCAAGACACAGAGAGTAGATAGAAAAAAAGAAAAGAGACTAGAGCGACATTATTTTCAAGTCATTGCATAGATGGACTGCATGTTGGTGATGACAATTACCAAAAGTTAATGATTAGATATTTGTTGTACATAGAACTAAAGGCAAGTGTGTATCAAATGCAGAACTTCACAGGACATGATGGATTGCTTTAGCTAACTTCATCCCCCACACCTCCCCCTGTGCCCTGACTGTTTCAACTGAGTTGTTTATGTCAGCATGACACCTCCCTTGGCCTAGTTTCCCCCCAGTTTCAGCAAGAGAGTCACCACTCACTGATTCCACTGTATAAACTCTCCTTTTAGTGTGTGGTAAGTAAAGCCATGCTGTAAATTAGTGTGGTTGTAGAATGTGATTGTCACATTTGTTCAAACAAATGTGTGTTAGTTGGACTTAAAACCCTTCACTGCTGTTCATCTGTATTATAGATTTTTTTCAAAGTCATGTCCTATTAGAAAGATACGTTTGTCAGTGCCCTCTGGTGGACAAATTGTGTAACGTCTACTCCTTTTTTTTTATATCAACGCAAACATGTATTTTCCATTTCTTGACTGAAATTTCTTGTAAAAAAAATAATACCATATAAAACTAATACACATGATATTGCCACTAGTGTTTCAGTGTAAGTAAATTACGTACTGTTAAAGCGCTTAGAGTGGTGGGAAGACTAGAAAGTGGCCATTACAAGTATAAAGCCTTTTACCATTTACCATAAGTCTGCCAAGCTTGTCAGCAGATATAAGTGTTGACACATGCATTGGTGTAGTTTGTGTCCTAATGTAAGTCAAGCTAACCTACGTTTTAATGTACTGTACCCCTTCTCATACCTCTGTATTTTTGCCTTAGTCATGTGCTCACTCCCTTTGCTTTCTTCCAGGTGCCTCATTAAGTGGTTGGAGGTGAGGAAAGTGTGCCCGCTGTGCAACATGCCCGTCCTGCAGCTCGCCCAGCAGGCCGGCAGCACGGATGCTCCTGTGCCAATACAGCAGCCTCTACCCGGCATCGAGAACCTGGTGTAGCAGACTCCACCCCTCACTTATATTATAATACACGACAGACACACACAATTACACATCCCATCACTCATACTCTCACTTGTACAGGTACACCTTTGGTATGAGTCTATGGACAGAGCGGAAACACTGGGGTTCATCTGCAGATACTCTCAAAAACTGTTACTCTTCCGCCATCATCCCTTCTCTTATTCTTGCAATGGTTCAAAAAAGGATTTGCTTCTATCAGTTCTGACTGATTATCAACCGTAATAATGTAGTTTTCTTTCCGCGGACAATGAAGAGAATAGTTGATCTTGAAGAAGTTTCCTTCTGGGCCAAGGTGTGGTCGATAACTTCTTCTCAACCAAAGCACTTTTCTGGGGACACCAGCTTAAGACCAGGAGGGAAAAAAACACAAAAGCCAAGAACTACAGTACACTAACATATACATTGTTTAACTTTTTTTTTAACAAGCACTTTATGATAAGGCAAACCTTAATTGCTTGTGATCCCAGTAGCAAGGTTATGTTTTGTATTGTATCATTAACTATTATTTTTTGTATAGTAGAAAGCCACATGGACTTTGATTTTTAATTGGTAAACTTTGATTTGTAAAGAAAAACATCTGAAAGGGACAACAAAACCTGTCAGTAGATAGATAGTCAGGAAATGTGGATAATGCTTTTAGTTGTAAGTGCACACACACACATACGAAATGAAGCTCAAAGCAACCTTGAGACGTTGTCTGATTAAATGTGAAAGGTTTGAATGTGTTGAAACAGAGTTCTTCACACTAAGCCAATATCATTTTTCCCTCATTGATGGCCTGTTTGTCATTCATTACAATGTGACTGTTGTTGCTATCCTTTGTTATTATTCTGTCAATACAGGAAGGTGATAGAGTGAACAAATTATATTTCAATGAAAGGAATATACAGAGTAACTTCCACCATATACGAGTGCAGGCTACATCCTGTTACCCCAGAACAACTATTCTCGATCTCTCCAACAGGAAGTCACAGTTAAAAGCAACTACTTCAACTACTGCGATTATTTAAACCAGTATTAGTGTGTAAAACCTGGTGCTTTATCTTTAAAACTGTTTTACAGAACAAACACCAGGAAGCCAATGTTAAACAAAGATCTAAAACACATAACATAAATGTTCCACTTTTATTTTGTTCTGCTGCATCATTTTATTTGATTGAAGCTGTTCTGTGTGAATGTTACAGTGGTTTGCTTCAGATTAGGGTTGAGACACTTCAGAAAACAACAGACGCCAAACTATCGTGTTGATTTATCTCAAACTAGCATCATATATCCTGCTAGAATAGGTTGATACCTCAATTTAGGAAGAGAGCAGGATGAAGCAGTTCTTTACTGTTCAGATCCTACTTACAATGTTCTGTATACACAGTTGCAGTTACTTTTGCTTCTATCCAAGTAGAATATTTGTATTTATTTTTGTATTTATTATAATTTCTGGTACAGCTGCATAGAGTGAACGAGTAAGTGGATTAACACCTGCATCAGAATTACTGCCCTCAGCAGATAATCAGCATATCTTTTGGTCAAGAAACACACGCTACATGCACAAAGGGAGGGGCTTGAGCTGCCCCTATGGACGGGCTGCCAGAGAGTCCGGGGTCAGCAGGTTGTAATGAAGCAGCATTTTCATTCATGCACACACACACACACACACACACACACACGCACACGCATACATAAAGAGTAGTTCTGCTTTTTTGCTGCAGTATTCTGGCGCTTTCGCCTCTCTCCCTCTTTCTGTGCAGTACAGGATGCTTTTTGTTTTGTGCCACACATACAGTAACTCTTAAGCCCTGCCAGCTTTTGTGGTTATGTTTTTTTGTCCTCATCCCTTGTTAGCCGCATTTGGTAAATGGGCTGTGTGTCAATGTGCTGACCTGAAACGGGTAGCTAAAAAAACAGTTCTGCATCAAGAGTGATGGACTTAAGATATGTTGGAGATTTCCTTTGACCTGTGATATGTATTGTCAAATGACAATACATGCTCATTACAGGCACAATCCCTGATCCAAATGTAAACAAAAGAATAGTCCCACCATAAATAATGTAAACTAACACAATGAAATACAATTAAATCAAATTGATCAATGTGTTTGGCGCTATAACAAGGTTTGTTTCCAAGTTGTTTTATGTTCACAAACAAATAAACAACCTTAAACAGGCTTATATTCTAAATTGAAAAAAATATTTCTATCTAGTCTTTTGAAATATAAGCTTAAAAAAACATTGATTGTGCATTTAAGAACACAACATTCACTATTAGACTTTATTCTCCAACACCAAATAGAGTCTCACAGGTTCCCAACACATTTACAAAGTGACAAAGGATTTTGTGATCCTGTGTGTAGCGTATTAGTCATTTGCCCCATACCCTTATCAAGGTCCAGTCCTCGGACATAAATGTAGCGTAGTGACACCACTGATGAAGTAGTCACATCTTAAAGCAACTTAGAATTCAAGAAAAATATTCTTCACATTAAACTTATTTGAACAAAAACAGCCACGATTACAAAAAAATTGGCAATTTCAAACCTCTAGTTTATTAATGATTTAACTGTGTGATCAGAGAATCATTTACATTGCCTGTTAGTGAAGAGGTAGTGGCTTTATGTTGAAGGAAATAAGCAACATCAGCTTCAGTATGGTGTGTGATGTACAGTGTTTGGTACCTTTTTGCTTCTTAGTCTTCGGTTATGAAGACACTGCCACTGTTTAATTGAACTTGTGTGATACTGCTAATTTTAGAGTATGATAACCAACATTTTCCTTTAAGCCATTATCCTCCAAACCTCTCTACACAAGCGATACATCAGTGTGTATTTCTGCCACTGTCCCTGAAAGACAACATATCTTGATGCTCAATGATACATGTCTTAAAGTTTTGTTCCTGCTCACGGTTTTGTCTCAGAATGTAAGGTGCACGAGAGAAACGCAAGAGGAGGAGATTTAATGTGAAAGCCTGCTATTTTGAAAAGTCAAGTTGTCACTGATATCACCATTGCTAAATGTATGTAGACAGTAGTAGTGTATTTATACATAAGGTGCACAAAAAAATGCTCCTCCATATAAACCAAATGGCAGCTGAACACTTCCTGCCATTTGGCCATCTTAAGTGTTGTTAGATTGTAAACACTTTTAGCCTTTCCACCAGAACTTCCCTGTTTCCTTCCTGTGTGCCGTCCTAATCCTACTAAAAACAAAGTGCCAATCCAAAATGAACTGTTATGAAATAAAGCCAGTAAGAGGAAAGGGGAAAGGGGGGAGTCTTTGTCACAATATGGCCAAAGAAGCTAGCATGAATATAGTAAGTAAAGCTCCCCGCCACTGAAATCATTTACGTCAGTGCTGCTTCTGAGTTATCTACACTAAAAATAGACGAGACACAATGAAATGAAATACCACAGTCGGGGACACCACTAGATATATAAAATGTACTGATACTCAAGAGTAGAGAGCGTCACTAGGCCATTTATATGATTGTGCCTTCAGGGCACAATGTTTGAAGGCAAACAGTGTTCTGGAAGAGTATAACAAAACTGCTTTTATTAAAATGAATGTGGTGCCAACATCCTGCATAGATGAAGGGTTTCGTTATCTTTCCAAGGTTGGTTTTAGCAACCAGACCATTTAGGTTTTTTAATCTCTATCACTGCCTCCCTGAAGTCAACTTTCCTCTTGTGGTGTTATTTATTCCTCTGAGGCTCCTCTAGGGCCCTTTCAAGTCACAGATAACTTCCTGGCTCTTTGTCCAAACAAACCTTGCTACCTTTACCAGTGTCAAGCGCCACTCCCCTACCCACACACCCCTTTTTGTTAACACTGGTTAAGTTTGTGGTCTCTCACAGACATTGTTTGTAAAACTAAGAATTCTGCAGCAGAATATTTTTGGAGACAATTTGCTGTACAGTATTTGTAAGCTCTATTTTTGTATATTGCTATTTTGGAGAAAATAATATGCCTTTTTTTTCTTTTCTTGTTTTTGCTAATTTCATGTTTAAGAAAATGTTGCATGTGACTGACTTGAACTGTAAATAAATGTCCAAGTTTTGGAAAGATTTAGGCACTTTTTCTTTCATGCAGTGAGCTGCTTGAGCTGCCCCTATGGTTCAGCAGGTTGTAATGAAGCAGCATTTTCATTCATGCACACACACACACACACACACACACACACACACACACACACACACACACACACACACACACACACATGCAGTCCAAATGTCTTTCATTATTTGAAATACAATATAGTTTGTATATTGAATACAAAATAGTATTTGGTGCAAGATAATAATTTGTCTATCTCATACAAGCTACACAAATATTTTTTTGTATAGATGTATTCATGATGTCATGAATATCTTTGACTTTATTTTATACTGAGAGCAAGTTGTAAAGTTGACCAGCATCATCCTTAATTAAAGAGTGTGTAATTCCACCACCTTGTGGTGAAACAGCGTTAGTCTAAATTTTCTGCAATACTGGTCTACATGATGGCCATATTCACATTTTCATTTTGGTCTCACTACTGATATTTATCATGCCCCATAATGTCAAGGGCTTCAAAATGATGAAATAAAAACGCTCACAAACAACAGAGACATCTAGTGTGAAATGTTTACTGATCCTTCACGTCTCAAGCCTTTGAGATGTGTATTACTATATATATATATATATATATATATATATATATATGTATATGTATGTATGTATGTATGTGTATATATATATATATATATATATATATATATGTATATATATTGCTGTTCAGATATACAATAGGCACAGTATGTAGGCTAAAGTTACACATATAACAATGTCGAGTTTATGATAATAAAAAAAGAATACCCCATCAAATTCAACGCAGCAGAAACAAAGAACGTCTTTCTTTATTCTATGCATTATTTTCTCTGTCAAAGTCTAGCGCCTACGTTACCGACAATGCAACTCGACTTGATTTGACTTGATGTAGTAGCTTATACCTGTAAGCCTCAAGCAGAGAGGAGGGGCAGGTTGTAGAGGTCTGGTAAAATCCCTTCCTTCTTACTCCGCACAGCCTCACCGAGACCTGTAAACAAACTTTAATTGGTCATTTGGAGTAGTTGTCACTGCCTTTTCGTTCACATACTCTTATCTATACTGTATCTTTGCAGGTAGGTTCGTAAACATTCACATAACGATTCCTGTGACTGACAAGTTTCTTCTGACTGACATGTGACCCTGAGATTTAACAACATGTCAGTTTTAATGTATGTTTTGTTTCATTTTGCACTCACTGTTTATGTTATGCCTTGTGAATATACCCTGTTTATTTGTTTCACTGCTGCACCTCGAAGAATCTTACATCTGATTAACTGATTGTTTATCAGCAGCCAATCAGCGTTTCTTGGGGATGACTGGCATTCGCTTTGACTATAAGATCGTTCTAGAGAGTTCAGTGGATATGTTAGGGATCAGAGTTGGCGATAAGGCTGTTCACCATTTATTGTATACCTGTAAACAAACAGTGATGCATCTGAAGTCTTTCTTCAGAGCTTTCTGCCAGAAATACCTTCGTTAATTTCAGTCAGGTGGCCCCTTTCATGCAGAGAAGGTCTAGCTTTCCATAATTCACCACCCAGTTGTTGTGTGCTAAGGCGGTAAATATTCTTAAATAAATGTGTGTTTAACTCAAATATCACAAACTAATTGACACACAGCAAACGTGAGGCCAGGTGGTATTTAAGCACAGGAGTACTTGTCTTGGTTTCTGGGATTCCCGTCAGAATATAATTGAGCTATAATTTAGGGGCCCGCACACAGATTTTTTTGACCCAAGGCCCAAAGTGGGTTTAAGTGACCGTGTTAGGCAAGATCTGACCATCTTTACTCACTTTCCCCTATTTGTAATGTAGACAAGGTGTGTCTGTTCTCTGTGTGTTTGAGAAAAGAATGTTTTCATCCTTTAATGTGGGTGAGGCCTGTTTTAGTTTGTTTAGCAAATAGTCCCAATTCATGTCATTGTCGCTCATTGTGATGAATGGTGACACACCTAAAACACATTTAAGATCATTAGTCAGAAACTGGTCTCACTGCTTGATTATCAAAACAGACATTAGAAAGAAAGGTAAAAACATGATTTTGTTATTGCAGAGCGAGGATGAAATACCAGTTTGCAAATGATAAGTTGTTTAGAGATAATTATATAACACAGGATAGGCTGTATATTTGTTTCAAGAGTCTGTATCAACGTACTTGTTGACTGAAAAAAATATCGATCACTCTATTTATATATATATTACAGTTTGTGAAAAAGGCCATTTTAATATAATTCATAAGGAAAGAACGTGCCTGTGAACTGGGCAGGAGACGTTTTTAATGATATATAGCAGTTGATTTAAAAGTTATGACAATAAGAGAGCACAAACCAAAATGTTCCAAGTCTTACCAAACTTTTATTTTTATCAACATTTAAACACACTGAATCATCTAGATTTGCAAAACCTATCAACACGAGTGCTTCATAAAATGTTATTAGGTTGCATACTATGTTTCTTTGTGGCTAACAATGACTGTATTCTGTAAAGACAGGTAAAGGCAACTACCAAGTTACAATGTAAAGAGCGACTTGTAGACAACCCCACTAAAGTAACACACGACAAGACTGCTCATGTACGTGAATCCAGTGTGTGCAGCAGCAGTGCTGGTGACAGTGGTGTTAGAGGTGGTTGAGTTAGTGGTTATCGTTGCTGTTGTTGCGCCTGCGACGGTCGTGGTGGCCGCTCCTGCTACGGTCGTGGTGGCCGCTCCTGCTACGGTCGTGGTGGCCGCTCCTGCTACGGTCGTGGTGGCCGCTCCTGCTACGGTCGTGGTGGCCGCGCCTGCTACGGTCGTGGTGGCCGCTCCTGCTACGGTCGTGGTGGCCGCTCCTGCTACGGTCGTGGTGGCCGCGCCTGCTACGGTCGTGGTGGCCGCTCCTGCGACGGTCGTGGTGGCCGCTGGGACCGTGGTGGTCGCCACTTGAGCATTTGCTGATGCTATTACAAAATAAATAAATATGCAGTGGATTTACCATACATTTGAAAGAGAGGACTTTGTCCATTGTCCAAAAATGTTAATGCAATTGTAACAAGAAAGTTTCACTCACCAATGAGAACGAGTTGTATTAGAATTGGCAGAAACATTTTGAACGTCTGTTGCATCTAAAAGAAATACAAAAATGATGTTTTCTTGCAAGATCTTACAAAACAATTCCTTAAATAAAAAATAACTAAGAATGTCAGAGATTGCCAAGAGATGATCTTAAAGCAAAAAATAAATGAAAATCATTTAAAAAGATGAATCTGAATTAGCAATAAAATCAGTTTTCTACACACTTAAATATAGAACATTATAAAGAAAAAGATTGTACTTACAACACTTCTCTGTATTTTACTTATGTAGCTTCCTTGAGCTGTTGTATGAATGCTGCTTCTCCTGTCTCGCCACGGCCTTTATATAGGAATGACCGACATGAAGAATGACTTGAAATACACCTTACTTAAAGGTGATTGAAGGATGGTCACGCCTTCCAAATCAGTCACCTCAGTTTGACAAATTGCTTTGTTTATTCATGCGTTTTAAAGTATGTCATATTATTCTACTGCAACTTAAAGGATTTACAAAGCAAACGTGTTGGTGATGAACTGAAGGAGTTGTCTCTCCATGTGGCACAAAGAAACAGTGTACTTTACCAAAGAATGCCCTTGGAATGAGCATAAAGGTGAGGAAAAAGCAGGGTGTTGTACTCAACCTGCTTGCCCGGTTAACTCTGCTATTGTGGGGCCAACGTACAATGGGATGACTGAAATCAGTGTCTTGTGATGTATTCCTTTACGTAGATGCATATAGTTATGTATGTGTCCATTTTCTGATAACATGTATCTGTAACGGCCCGATAACCCAAGGACCCAAAAGCACGACTCAGGATCTGAAATGACAGGACAGTTAGTAAACAGACAGGCAGACAGGATGAAAATAATTAATAGAGAAAAGTGTGGCGCTGAACCAAGACAGTATCGAGAAATGTTGTCCTTTCACTTGAAAGGTTTAGTTGAAGAGTATTAAGAGTTTCTAAAATATGCTTTGTTATAAATTAAACTACCCAACAAGTACAGCTGAAACGATTAGTTGACTAATAGGTAGCTAATCGAGTCTGATAGAACATTTAGCTTTTCCATTGAATTTTTTTATTGTTTGGACTATTGGTTGGACTCAGCAGGCCTTATGAAGGTGTCCCTCTGGGTTCTGGGTAATTGTGACAATTGATCTTTTTATTTTCTAAGGTTTTACAAACAACCCACTCAATCAGTTAGTTAATCGAGAAAATTATCAGCAGATAATGAAATAAATCATTAGTTGCAGTTCTATACAAAATAGTTAAAAAAAAAAACTCAGTAATGTCAGGTGTAAAGCATTATGCATCCAGTTTATTTGGTGCGCCTCGCTGAAACAAATGCAGTCTAATACATCAGCCCTGCAATAAGCCTACATTCAAGTTCAATTGTTCAATTGTTTTGTATGAATTACATTTTTCATTTATTGAGGGTAGACTGTGTAACATAGTCTTTTGTTTCCATGGCCTCAGTTTAGTCTCTCATCGAAATTACAAAAATGTTCACAACGTGACAGTGACGTCTGTCCTGTGACACATCGCTTGCTTAACACAATTGAAAATAAACATTCACATTCTCTGACGTTAGACGCTGCGTCTCACCGAAACCTCCCTCTCAGGTGAAGCCATAATAATGAGACAAAACTTATCATTGTCTCTCGAATAATAGATCATATTATTTTGTCTACAAAAGCCCAAGTTGACACTTTCTAATTGCTCGTATTATCTGACTTTCGTTCAAAAACTAAAGTTCACTATCATTCACTGCCGGTCAACAGTTTGGACACGTCTGGTATGTTGATGTTTTTTCTTTCCTTCAATGATGGCTATTTTAGAGACAACACAAGTATAATTCAGACACTAAATTGATTATTCATATTTATAATAGTTTTGTCCCCAAAAGAAGAATTACTTGAATAAAACGTGTTTAGTCCCCACTGTGTTACATGCCAGGGGAGAATACTGTTGCAACTATTTCCCTCCAAATACCCTTTGTTTTTTAATAAGCATAAATGACTTAAGCTCATTCTTGAAACACAAAGGTGCATTTGGGCTCTAAATATTGTGGGTCCTCTGCAGTTTACTCAGTGATTGAATGGTTTTACACTGTGATTTCTTTGTCCATATTATATTTGATTTCTCTATTTGATATTCATTGATCCAATATCAATTCCAATACTGCTAACCCGATACTAACTTTTTATTTCTATTGTGATGTTTTAAGAATAGCTCTTCATATTAACACATCTGTTAATAGTCAATCTTTTTACAGGCATTGTGCACTTGACACAGAAACATATTCCTTTTTAAATCTACACTTTTTGAGGCTAAGCTTCCAATTAATTTGACCAATGTCTGGTGATTCCTTCAATTATTAATCAACTGTTGCTAAGAGGGATATTTTTCTGTCTGCTCTTTCAACTGGAAGTCTGGTCCAACCGGTGTGTTTTGTTCTCTCTGTTTTTTTTTACAAACCCTTTTATCCAAAAATAACATATTTGTGAAGAGGAGTTTCCGCAACCAAAAAGCATGAGAAATACAGAGCTGTCCTCTCAGCCATCCTGTGTTGGCTGAGAGCAGAACAAAGCTGTAGTGGATCAAGCTTTTGTGGCGAGTGACCCAACACTTTTGTTTATAAGAAAGAAAAGGGTAAAAACCTCACATTTGAGAGGCCTGTGAAGACATGGGTGAATGAAATTGAGAAATCAAATATTTCCCAGCCTCCATTTCATCACATTTGAACAGAATATTAAAAGTCATTTACTTTGGAAACAGAAGTTGACAAAACAAACTCACATAGTAAGTAAGATTTATTTGTACAGCGTCTTTCGCAGGCCAGGGTCACGGCGCTTTATAATTACAACAAAACAATACACAGTTAAGAAGTACATACACATTTAACTTAAAAAAGGCCAAGACAATTCAATGACAATCTAAGCCCCAAGGCAAGTAAGCAAAAGCCTGAACAAATAAATAGGTCTTAAGTTTCCTTTTGAAGGAGTCAACAGACTCCATTGAATGCAGAGAGAGCGGAAGATCGTTCCAAAGCCTGGGAGCAACAGCCTGGAAAGATCGGTCTCCTCTGGTCCAGAAACGAGTGCGCGGAACCATCAGCAGATTCTGACCCACAGACCTAAGAGCCCGAGCTGGGGTGTAAGACTGGATCAGATCACTGATGTAAGGTGGAGCCTGACCATGCAAAGCTCTGAAAGTTAAAACCAGAATTTTAAAATTGATCCTAAAGGAAACTGGCAGCCAATGAAGAGCTTTAAGAATAGGGGAGATGTGTGTCCACCTATTAGAGCGGGTCAGAATTCTCGCTGCAGAGTTTTGCACTAACTGCAGACGAGACAGCTCCTTCTTGTTCAGACATGAAAACAAACTATTACAGTAGTCTAAACGTGAAGACACAAATGCATGAATGATCAGCTCCAAATCATTTTGTGACACCATTTTCCTAAGTTTGGAGATATTCCTCAGCTGGAAAAAACTATTTTTGGTCAGCTGTTTGCAGTGTTGCACTAATGACATGTCTTTGTCCAATACAACACCCAGGTTTCTTAGGCGCGGTTTAACAGACTGGCCCAAGTCACCTAAGTACTGGTTAATCCTTGGAATTAAGTCATCAGGGGCAATAACAAGTGTTTCTGTTTTGTCCACATTTAGCTGCAAGGTGTTAACACTTAGCCATTGTTTTTATCTTCACCAAGCAATGAACTAAGGAATTTAGCCTCTGGAGCTCAGTCGGCTTGAAAGAGCAGTAAAGCTTAATATCATCAGCAAATATATGGTACGAAATCTCTGGATTGAGCCCTTTTATCTATATCCTTTATGAGCCCTTTATCTATATCCTTTTATGAGCCCTTTTATCTATATCCTAGAATCCCTTTGATCGTATCACACAATTAAGCTCATCAGATGTACTGTAAACAAATAAACTGAAGTCGTAGGTTCTCACTCAAAGTCTGTTTGTTTTTATTTACGTTCCATGTCATTTATTGAGTGCATTTAAAGTTACAAGGAACTTTCATTTTGGCAGTCCCTCTGGACAAAAGCAGTTTTCCAAGTGTTTCTAAGCACCCTTTAGAAAACCTAATTTGACTGCAGTAGGGTCAGTATTGACTCCTTTCGTGTCGAGGCTTCGATGCGCGTGTCCAGGTAGATTTTGGTGAAGCGCGGTATCGAGGCTTGTGTTGATGACGTATGTGGTGACGTTCAAAGCCTCGTGAGCCGACGTGACTGATTGAGAAAATGGTTTGTGGGTTTGCCGTGCGATTTGAAATATAAGAGGCAGCGAAACTCAATGGGTTTCCCCCTTTCTCTCTGTACCCAGCTTCATCCGTGCTTTGTGAAAGGGTATTTTATAAAGCAGGCGAAATAGTCTCAAAAAGCCCAGCACTGGAAAAGTTCTTATTTTTATAAAAATGAATAAAATGGAGACTAGCAGATTGACCACGTAGCCTCGGACTGAAGGACGATTACTCTAACCACTGACCCACAGTCACATCACAATCCACTCCCCAATTTGTTTCCAATTTCACTTTTGACCCAGCCATTATATCATAAAAATAGACAATATTAAAAAGTTAATAATTGCTGTATTGGCGTCACAAACATCATTCTTTCAATTCACAAACCAAAGCCATGGTGTCGTTATGATCACTGCCTGTTCTACATGTATTGTCCACTTGCACAGTAGAGCAAATGAAGCCCCATGAAGCTTCGGCCCATGAGCGAACCATTTGGATAGGAAGCTTCAGGAAGCTTCATCTCGCCATCACTACGCTCAGTCCTGGTCCTCCCGGGCCACCGGCCCTCCTGTAGGCCCAGTAGTATGGTCACGTCTAGGCTGTATGGCATCAGGGACCGGTAGATGCTCCTGTAACTCCCAATAACCTTTTAGAAAATCTTCTCGCTGATAGTCTCAGATATTTATGTCTATAATTCAGAGGCACCAGTATTAAATGTACTGTTACGAGTTAAAAGTTCCCCAGTCACTTTAAACGACAATACTCTCAAGCACCTCAACTGAAAAATACATATTTCTAGTATTGTTGTTTTAATGGTACTTTAAATGTGTAATTTCACTTTATCTTTACTTGTATTTATGGTCATCAATTAGTGTGACAATTTGACAAACAGTAAGAATTTATATTTTAATCAATATAAAATCCTGTAAGTAAAACAAAAAATGGTCATGGGTGATGTTTTACAGGCTCTGAGAAATTAACATAACAATAAGAAAATAAATGATAGGATACTTATAATGCCAAAAACAGAAAAGGTTTCTTTTATCTGTATGTTGATGGTCACCTCAGTGGCGACCCGAACCACAGCAATCTCACATATTGTGCAAAATGCAAAGCTTTTTATTTTGCCATTTTAACTCCCATACAAATGTGCTTGATGCATTACAGACATCCACATATAAAACATGTAGGCCAAGTTCTGAAAAGTTGCATTTTTATTATCTCATAGTCTTTAGGCCAAATCTTTGGCAACCATCTGACTTTTTTGCCCTTTGACTTTTACACGCTGCTTCTCCGTCTTCTGCAGCAGAGCCAGCGTGTCTCTCTTCTCAACTCTCCGGAGTTGTTTCTTCTTCATCCTCTTGATCTTTGTTGTGTTTCGGATCTGTGATACAAAAGAGACAGGCGAATATAAACAAAGGTCAATACTCATTATTGCCCTTTCACTTTGTTATCTGTTTGTATTGCTCAAATCAAATTCTAAAGCAGTTTAAAACTTTCTAAATAACTTTAAAGTCACACAAATGTGTTCAATTTCTTTTTTAAACCAGAGTCAAAGTTCCCAGTTGGCATATTCAATGTGTGATTCATAGGGATGGGCGGATGAAGCCTTGTGAAGCATTGAGGCTTTCTTCCCATTTGTACCGAAAATGATTCGAAGCTTTGGGGGCTTCACTTTGAAGAAAAACAGCGACATCTGGAAGTTTGAAGTTATAAACATCCATTATCGATGTTGCTTCTGTCGTTTTTTACATTGCAATAAAACTAAATGCAGGTCAACAATATGAAACAACGTGTTCATGATGGCATTTGAACCTCTCCACACAGAACGGAAAAGATAATTTTGCATATGCGTACCCACTAGACTATAGAGACATTTACGATTGAATTGATTTCTTGATATTATTATCGCTCTAAACTTTTATGCCAACAGAGTTATAAATAGTATTTGTCCTTTATAGCTCATTTTAGTGAGGTAGTGTTTCATAGAAGTGGCATTGGAACGTGCTTATGAACTCACAATTATCGCTATCTCCTCTCTCAAACCCCACATTGTTGATTGACACTGAGGCATCTTATGAAGCAGAGTTTGGTGCCACGTTCAAAGCTGTCAAACGCGTCAAACCAATGAAACGCTTCGTGAAGCACTGATGACGTCCGAAGCTCTCCAGGGTTTAACATTCTTTTTTGATGCACCCTGAGCTTGTACAAAAGTTCAGCTCGGCAGCCGTCATGCGCTACTCTCGCCGTCATTGTGACCCGCGCATTAGGGTGTCATCATATATTGGGTGAAGTCTCCTAGAACTTTTAGTGTGAACAACAGTTGACATACCACTTGCACAATCTCTGATTTGCGTTCGTTCTCTGCACGACGTTTCAAGTTGTCCTCTCTCCTTTTCCTCTTTTCCTATGAAACCAGGAAACATAGAATATAATATACAAAACGGTGCAAATACTTAAAACATTTCAAGGGTTAAATCACCACACAACTTTAGCCTACCTCTCTCTGGCTGGCTTTCTCCTCTTTAAGCTGCAAAGTATACCGTTTCACCACGTCCTTCTCCCGCTTGGCCTCCATCTTCTTTTCCCAAGAAGAACACAATGGTTTGTCTCTTAACAGTGCAGAGAACCTGAAAGACAAAATCAGATATAGCAGGTTTATAGATAATTCAAGACCGTAGGATGGAATAATTTGCATGCAAGGTAACATTAGGCCAGGGACTTCTGTGGCCCTAAAAGACAGGTCTGTTGAGTAACGAATGTAACTTGTACGGAAACATAAAGACGCTGACAAACACATTATTTATTGTCCTGTCATCAGAGGTGTCAAAAGTATTCACATTCATTACTCAAGTAGAAGTATAGATACTAGGGTTTAAAAATACTTGTGTAAAAGTTGAAGTATCAACTCAAGCTTTTTACTTTAAGTAAAAGTGTAAAAGTACTGGTTTAAAAACTACGAAAAAAAATGTTCTTCCATTAAGGACAAACTCTTAAGCCGCATCTCAGGGGCCTATAGAGCACTACCCCACATCCCCCCAAAACAATAATTTTTATAAAGGCCATAATGACTATAATGTTTTAAAATGTTATGTTGAAAAATGTGGGATGCACTAGGCTACCTGTTTCAGCTGCATATATACCCGTTTAAAATGATCACATTTTATTATTTTAATGCAAATACATTAAAGTACCATATGTGTACTGAGCATTAACATGCGTTTCATGGAGCGGAAGACATGATAACTAGTTGCCTACAAGTATTGTAATAGTGCAAAATAGGCGGCGGCGGCGACTCCGACACAAACACTTAAAGCTGTGGTTCTCAAACTTTTTCTGTAAATAACATAATTGTGTGACTCATCTGTGCTTTTATAAATAACAGAATAAAGAAAATTGCAATCACTTTCAAGTAAATCAGATTGCCGCATCAGACAATGTTTTTGTGTAAGTTCTATCTGTGCAAAAAATTACTCATATTTAGTTACTACTAAATAGCTCATTGTGAAAAACAATAAGCTTTTAATTTTTTATGCCAAACAAAACAGAATGAGTGCAGATATGTGAACCATCACGTTGTATCAGTATTGGTGGAGCAGTGAACTGCTTTCCTCTACACATATGTTATAAACGGGGTTGTAGATTTGATACGGCCTCTCTCAATTCATGCGCAATATTGAGCTTAGATCTGTTTTTTTATTTTGAGAAACGCAACAGCAGGAAAAGACGAGCTCACGGCGTCGCGTCAAATCGCGCATGCGCAAGCGTAACCTGTTAACAGCGCATTGTAACCATTTACCCGAAAGTACAGGCATTTGTCCATGTATTTATTAATGACTTAGTTTTATATCCGTGTACTTTGTACTTTTGTAATATGTGAAGCCAGCAGCTCATTGTTGGTAGAAGACACGAGCACTTTGGCTCGTTTCACCTGGAGCAGGAGAGCTGCTCCGGGTTCAGAGAGCAAAGTGAAAACAACCCAAAATGAAATAGTAACAAGGCTATTTTTAAAATGTAGGGAGTAGGAAGTACAGATATTTGCGTGAAAAGGTAAGGAGTAGAAGCAAAAAGTAAAGTAACGAAGTATTTGTACTTCGTTACTTGACACCTCTGCCTGTCATGGCCAATTCTCGCTCTACTTTTATAGTATTATTGTTGGAAAAATTGTTGATGTTGGTTGATTTTTGATACAAACGCATCAAGTATTGTACTTTCTTCTACAATCCATTTAATTGTTTTCATTCAGTGAAATAAGCCGACCGTCATCTGTGTTACATGTTACTTTAACGCAAACTGCTATCCAATAACTTTACCTAAATAAAATGATACAATCATGATTCAGTAATATAACTATTCCAATAATAGAGTTTATAAATCTTTAAAAAAAACTTTCAACAAGTGAGATTTGATATTTGCTGCTAAGAACACAATGCTTTGAGAACTGAGGCTTGATACTGGACTCTCATTTGTATTTCCAAACCAATATTACAGATGTATGACTTAATCTGTGAGAGAATGATCCAATACCCATCTCTTAATGGTTTACCATACTCTCAACCGTGTTGTGTGAAATGATGCTTCATGCCCATGTTTCCATTTTCACAATTAGATTAATGCCTAAAGCAGAAAAGACTCAAAGTGATAATATATATACACACCGTGCGTGCGTGCGTGTGTATATATATATATATATATATATGCATGCGGGCTGAGTATAAGTAGCAATACCATTACTTTAAATATTATACTGCATTCAAAAAAGGTAAGAGTATTTAGTAACAAGCATTTTAAAATACGTAATATTCAAAATGACCTCCGTCAGTGCTATATTATTGTGTTATTGTATCTGTATCATTATCATGGAGTAATATGTAAGCAGTACTTGCTTTACTCATTTGAACTATTTAATACTTAACTAGAGATGTATAGCACATGTTGTATATGAAAAGTAATTAGTAACTAAAGCTCATATATATATATATATATATATATATATATATATATATATATATATATATATATATATATATATATATATAGTGGCGTAAAAAGGCCCACATCTCCGTCTGAAATGTGATGAGTAGCTCAGTTACTTCCTCAGTAATACTAACGTAATCCTCACCTCTGCTTGTTGCGGTCCTTCCACACGCGGCCGGATTTGGGTTTTCCCAGCGGAATGACCGGCCCTTGTTTTACTTTTGAACCCAAACGTGGCTTCTTCTTCTTTGGGGCGCCTTTACTCGTTGGCGCCGTTTCTGCCGTTGCAGGCCCGGACACATGGACGTCTTCGCTGCCGTTAACGGCGCCTCCGTCTGTACCTGCTGCAGCCTGCGCGTGCGGCTCCGCTGGCTCCGACAAGGTAACGACCATCGACTCCGGATCGGCAGACATGTCGAGCTTCTCCTCGGTCAGACTCTCGAGTTTCGGCTCGGCCTCCTCCTTGTTTTTCTTTTCTACAGTCGACAGCTCCTGGAGGACGGAACTCCTGGTCCTCCGTGTGGGGGTCCTCACTGGGGCTTCCGAGTCCAGAAGTGCTGCGGGAGTGCGCACTTTGCGGCCGCTGCGGGTCCGTCTGGTCTCCGGCGGTGGCTCCTGGACCTCCTTCTCCTCGAGTCCCACTCCAGAACCATTACTTACTTCTAGCATGGCTGACTGTCTTTTCGACATGTTTCTAAATAAGTTGGCTACACCACATTACTCTGAGAAACTTGTGTACCCACGTGTGACACAGCCAACGTTGTGTACTTGCTTTACTTCCTGTCTGTGGCGGATCGACAACAACGTAGCAGCGCGTTATTGCCGCTTACCGGTCTGGAGGGTGAACTGCAAACTTTATTCTTCTTCTTCTAAGGTGTATTGGCGGTTGGCAACTGTTTGGTGCATTACCGCCACCAACTGGTATGGAGTGGGGATCAGGATGTCTCCTTGCCAAGGTCTCCTTTCATTCTCATACCTCTGACAGTGTAGAATAATGTGTTCAATTGTTCCTTCTTGCACACAATAGTCCGTGTCGTGTTTCCCTATGTTCTGCAACATGCCGTTCAGCCCAGTGTGTCCAAATCGCAGTCTCGATATGATGGTTTCTTCTCTCCTGTTCCTTTCTGCCCATCTCATTTCCCTCACTTTCCTTTGGACTCTGTAAAACCATCGCCCTTTTCTGTCCTCCCATTGCTTCTGCCACCTTTCCTTTAACCTCATTTTAATAATCCCCTTGGTTTCTGACATACTGAAGTTCACTTCAACTTTTGCGCAACTACTCTTTGCGGCTTCTTTTGCCACTCTATCTGCCATTTCATTTCCCCTAACCCCCACATGTGCAGGAACCCATAAGAACACCACTGTCATACCCATCATTTATAGTGTTTGCTGCATTTCAATGAGGATGTCTGGTCTACTGTCTGAACGACTGTTCCGTAAGCTGTCAAGTGATGAACTGGAGTCTGAACAAATGATTGCCCTCAATGGTCTTGTGTCCTCTATCCACTGTAGTGCAAACATTATTGCCAACATTTCCCCTCTGTACACCAATACTCCCTCTGTAATAATTGTACCTATTTTGATGCTATTCCTACCTTATTTGCTGAATTATTTGATGTGTCTGTGTAAACCTGGATATAACTGTGGTAACTGTCTATGTGTGTCCGAATTGTATGCACATTTATTGTACCCCCTCTATCCTTGTTCTTCTTTTTAAGTAATGCCAAGACTACTGTTGCCTCAGGAAGTATTCACAGTGCTATTGCTGGCAATGGAACTGTTGGACTGAAGTTTAATTTGTCAATATTAATTTATTTTGCTTTCTGTGCTGCTGTCCATCCAAAGCTTCTTGTCCCCCTCCTCTCCTTTTCCCAGCAGGGTAAGGTTTCCTGAGTTGGATGCTCTTCACTGTGGCCCTGAAGATTAGCCCAATAGGTTAATGCCAACTGCGTTCTCCGTAATTCTAGAGGCATTTCACCCATTTCCACCTGTAGTGCCGTCGTTGGAGTTGTTTTAAAAGCACCGGTGCATTTTCTCATTGCCTGATATTGGATTTTATGTCATTGTTTTAGAGATGATTTTGCGGCTGACCCATACCCCACACACCCATAATCTAATATAGATCAAATTCACCCTTCATTGAATCAGAAGAGATCGTGTGGAATAACAAAAAAAATAATCAATTATATTATTCAACTCAACATTAATAATCACCTGTTGGGAATCAACCAGACCTAGAATAGCCATTGATGAAAATATCTCAACAAATTACAAACCCATTCTAGAAAAAAAATCTCAGAATTGGTGAATACAAATCAAAATAGTTTATTCTTTAAAAGACATTCCCAGTACATCATTTGTGTCATGTATTTTTTGATTTTTAGAAAGGAAAAACACCCAATATAAATGTTGTGAATCAATTCTTTAGTATGCGGCATGGGAGGAACACAACTCAGAGATGAAAGTGCAGTTTCACTCTGTGGCTAAGAATTTGTATAGAGAGAGAAAAATAAATAATCTTAGGACAGACAGAAACAACTCCCTCATGCAAAACATTGAAGCCACATCTCTTTCTCTGGTGAAACTAATTTCTTCTCCGACAATAAGCATACTTTGCTCTGTCTGATAAGTTCTTGTTTTGCACAGTTTGTTCTTCTAAAGTATTACCGTCATAATGCAAAATCATATTTTTCCCACAGTAATTTGTTTTATTAAAATGCCCTGTAAAATACTTAACGATGATCTCATGAAGTAGTTTCTTTACCCTTATTCTAGCTATCAGTTAAAACATGCAGTTCTTCCTTTTCTCACTTTTGTTAATATGAAGCTGAATTTGACTGTGAAGGTCACACCTTCTGATATTCTGGTATCCTCTGGATACTGTGGAGGTGGTGGGAGACAGGAGGATGATGGCTAAGCTCTCATCCCTGATGAACCACACCTCCCACCCGATGCAGGACACTCTGGCAGAGCTGCACAGCTCCTTCAGCCACTGGCCGATTCATCCCCGGTGTCTGAAGAAGAGGTTCCGAAAGTCCTTCCTTCTCGCTGCTGTCAGGCTGCATAACAAGCTGAGCTCACAGTAGACCACAAACACTACAACACTTTAGAACACTTAAACACTTGAATCACTTTTGGCCACTTTAATTACGTTCATCATCTGGTGCAATATGTAATACATTTAAATACTTTTCATATACCGTTTTCACTCCGTCTGTATATTCAATATTGCTATTGTTTTCTTCTTTACTGTTCTTATTACTGTTTATTTATATTACTTGATTTGTTTTACATACTATGTGGCTCTGTGTGCACTGCTGTTGGAATCCTGCAATTTCCCCACAGCGGCACTAATAAAGGATTATCTTATTTTATTCAAATGGCCACACTATTTTCTGCCTCGCTTGGATCCAGGCATGTGTATGGGACATCCAGATTCTTGTTTCTGGCTTTGATAGACACACTTGACTCTTGAAGCTCTCCTTGAAAATCCTTTATCAGCTTGCAGGGAATCTTATCACTAAAATGTTCGTCTGGATACTGGCCAAGAGGGACCTGATGACATCAATGATACATTTTAAACATGATTATTTTTTTAACATTTAAATGTTTATGAAACATAAACTATTGGTAAAAGAATAAACAGTTGTAGGAAGTGACAAGGATTTCCCAGTGGCTTGAAGAGGGAATTTTTGTTGGAATGACATCATGACTTATCTTACTTAACTCCAACAGAAATGTGATTTGCTATTTTATTTTCATGAGGTTTTGGACACTTACAAGGTCAGAGGATTGCCTACTAAGTAGCCACATGACGGCCATTCCGTTTGCTGCTGTGCCCTTGTTAGGCAATGTCTGCAGCATCGTGGCCTTGCTTGTTGTCCCCTTTCTTGTTGGTGGAGGACATTGCAGGGTTGTGGGAGTGTTGGGCATCCAGCCACCGTAGTCAAACTGCGACGAATGAATGATTGACATATGATTAATACTTTTAGAAGCCACGCCATATCAGTAGTTGGAAAGTTGACTACTTTGGTCCACACTGACATACTCTAATAACTATTGGATGCATTTAATATGGATTGCAACACAACCTTTGCAGACATTCATGGTCCCCAGTGGATGGCTTTGGTGTTGCAAACTTTCCCCCTAGTGTCACCATAAGGTGGACATTTGAGGTTTTCAGAGAAATGTCTCGAAAACTACTGCTGTCATAAAATTTAGTTTAAAAATTCATGTTCAGCTCAGGGTGACAATTTAAGTCATCATATTACTTTTAATTAGGCACTATCATCAGAATACATTTTGTATATGTCCAATACTTTGGTTTATCGTCAAATACTTAAAAATCTAGTGACATTCCTATCAGTCCTAAACTGTACTTTGTGTTTTGGGCTTATTCGCAAATGCTTGCATGCTAACACAGTAATTGGAGATTTGGATTTTATAAACATCATACCTGCTAAAAGTCAGCATGATAGCGTTGCCATTGTGAGTATGGTAGCATTCGCGGCATTTAGCTCCAAGCATCACTGTGCCAAAGTGCAGCCTCACAGACCTGCTAGCATGGCTGTAGACTCTTGTTTATGTTAAAGACTTCAGGCTAACAGACAACCTGATCAACCTATTCCACAAAAATAGCAACATTATGATTTAATTAAAAGGCCTTACCTGTCCAGTGTTCACAGCTGAGTGCTGTCCTGAGCAAGTGAAGAGGACCATGGTGACAAACTTGACCAACTCAGCCACGGTGGTAAAGCGTGTTGCTGTTGTTCATTTCATACCTTAATGAAAAATCCAGTCTCAGATATTAGAAGAGCTCGAGCTAAGTAGTTGATCTGTAGAGTGTAGGGAGTGTGAGGTATAAGGAGCTGAGGAAAAGAGGAAAACTCTGTTAACTTCAAAGCACACATCTTGATGCTTCTATACCATTTAACAGTGTGACATACTTGACCATATACTAAAACATTATAATTCATCAACTTTGGAAGACACAAAAATAAGCAACTTGAGAAAATCCAACGACAGTAAAAATTCAGTATTTCTCCCTTTCAGTTACCTTGTACAGCGGATGCACCATGGGCACGTTGCGCAGCAGGGACACTGCAAAGACTTCAGCCAGCAAATGAGTGCGCATCAGGTGAACATTGAGTTGATGCTCGTTGAAATCTGCACCTCTCACAAAAATCTTGGCCATCAACCAGTCGATGGGATTAGAAGATGGGATTATCATCTGCTGGAGTCTGCTTCAGCTGCAGGAGGAGGAAGGGAGGTGTGGTTAAGTCAATCCAATAAATCTATTACCAGTAGTGATCAATAGTGTTAAAGGATTTTCTGCAATTGTTGTATGTTTACTATGAATTTCCTCTGCTTTTCAGTTAGATACTCTGTTGCTCTCTAAGGGGAAATCCTATTTCCATTGAACCTTGGAGTTGTCCTGGTTTTCATCTTTAACCCTTTCACAGTGTGTTTTCAGTTCATGAAAGTTAATTGTGACATTGTGTCACTAAATATTCAAAGTTTGGTTTGTTTGTACTCAATTTGTGTGTTCATGAAGGGTGAAAAGAAAATTGCTAATCTAAAAAGCTAATTATAAATGTGCTTAATACTATTCACATAGTATAGTAGTAATTCAAGCAAAAGCACAAGTTCAATGTCCAGTTAACCTTAGTTTAGGTCACTGTAGTGAAGTTGTTGCAAGGCGCACGCGATCATGTGACTGCCACAAATAGTTCACTGATAAAAACACTGTTTACATGTGTAGGGATTATACAAAATAGGCGGAACAGGAAACAGGAGGTCTTAAAAATCTTTATTTGAGGAAATATTTTGCCCGTCAAATCAAATTGTTTATTTATTTTCTTTGTACTGCATGTGCATTTACTTTACAGGGTTTGTACGAATGTAATAAAGTAATCCATGAAAATAAGATATGAGTTTGATTCCTCACAGTTAATTTTGTTTCTATACCCTCTGGCATTTTGGAGAATATTGCAGTGTGTTTTTTCTTAGTCATGTTATGTTTTTTTTCTCATTTATTTGGGAAAGATATATATATAATATGTATTTAAAAATCAGAAGTGAGCATACAGTTCAAAAGGAACACCTACACATTATAACTTCCAGAGATGAAAGAAGCCAGGGAATTTAGAAAGATTTTCCTTGCCACATCTTTTTTTCACATGTTCTTTAGTCAAAAAGAGAGAAAACAAAGACCCCATGTATAAAATGGATCACCAGAATTGTTTTCTCCCTTGGTTCTCAGGACTTTCATATATTGGAGTGTTAATCTCACCTGAATAGCAATTGGCATCATTTTACCATCAGGTGTTTTGCGAAGCAGGATCAGGGGAGCCATCAAGTACTGCTTCTTCCCGTTGATGGTGTTTGGTTTCAGCCCATCCAAACACTTGTAGTCACACAGGAATATGTTGCCTCTCTGTATTTGATTTTAGTGAAGATGAGAAATAATTTGACTCAGATGCATAGTGTGAATATTATTAACTATATTAAGGGAACATGTAAATTCAACAGGCATTTTCAAATTGAACATGTGATGGAGCGAAATATGACTCGAAGTGAAGACATTCACCTTCATTTCATCTGTCAAGCTACACTGACCACTGAGGGAAACCATGTCATCACTGACAGGAAAGGTGTTGGGCAGGGTTGAGCAACGTTGGATCAACATGGGGTTGACACCGTTCAGAAACTGGTAGCCA
Organism: Taurulus bubalis; assembly: GCF_910589615.1. NCBI lineage: Eukaryota > Metazoa > Chordata > Actinopteri > Perciformes > Cottidae > Taurulus > Taurulus bubalis. Next base: position 11,661,154 of record NC_136594.1, read on the forward strand.
AAGAAAGCGTCCTCCTTCCAATGATCATGGACATATTCTGGGGGGGGAAACAGTTGATCTTTATTGAGTTTTTAACTTTGTGCTTGAAAATATTGCTCTACAAAGTTATCAGCTTGTGCAAGTGAAACTGGAAAATGGGAAACAAGGTGTGGCACAGATTACAGTCAGACATGGCTGGACACTGGTTACAGTTGTTTCAAAGTCTTGATTGGATGCAAATAAATATTGTTACACATCTATTTTGTTCCCCTGTTAGTGAGCTATAACTAATAATAATTAGGATATGTTTTAGATAGCATCATGGCATACAGTTAAATATCTGAACGAGTACAATTAAATGTATTGTCATGCTTACAGTATCAAGTATTTAATTTAAACTACCATGATAGTACCTGATATGTCCGTCTGCTTGTAGCAGAACACATCATGGATAGACTCAATATCAGACCAGTTCTCCTCGGAATCAGAAATTCCCTTCAGTTTCAGCTCAGCCAGCCTAGAAAATAAAAGCAGTGCAGTGAAGCGGTGCACCTGACCGTCAGTGATCCAGCGGTAGATGGGAAAGTTGTAGGTGTCACCCTCAAGAGAATTCACTTCCACCTTGGCAGGGAACCAAGAGTCTTCAAAGTAGCGAAGGGAACGCGGTTTATCTATCTCTATCAGGACTAGCTTTCCAATGGAGGCAGGGCAGGACACGGTAAAACTGGACACCTGGAATAAAGACAGAAATGGGTTGAACACATTCATACAGAAGATACAATGTATTTTATGACCAAGAACTGAGCTGTATCGTCCCGTTAGTTAGCATACCATACAGAATTTAAAAGGGTGGACAAAATAAAATGTAAGCTCATTTTGAGGCCCTAAATTAAAGAATTCCAGAGCAGCACAATAATCTGATGCTGCGCACAGGAGTCTGAGTTGAAGGAGGTTAACATCAGCTTTTCTAAATTGATATTCAATTCAATAATCTTAAATTGTGGTAGAGTGTTATTTAGAGAAAGACATTTCAGACTTACTGCTCCTCTGATGAAAGATAAAGCCCATTTGAGGCTAATGAGCCAGGTGTGTTTGCTCTCCCCTTTCGTGCCCACCAGTTTAATGGAGACACTGTTAAAGGTGCCGGCAGTAGCGAGGTTGCCAGTGTATACGGTCACATTATAGTTTACCATTTTAACACTGGCAAGCAGAAGAATCCTGGTGGGAAGAGAAAACATAATAACAATTCTCAGCACTGTTCAGGTTATCTGTCACTAGATGAAGCTGAGAGTAAATCACTTTAAAATATTGGTATTACAATGAAAAGACTATTGGCAAATTCTATTATAATAACTCATATTTAATTTTTCTTTTCTACCTTATTTATTACAATCCAGTTTATGTGAACCGAAAAAAAGCATCTCTCTTCTTCCCTGTTAATGAGACCAAGAAGTTCCTTTGAGGAGCTGCTCATGGATTCCTCTTTTTATACAGTTTTGTGGGTGTGTATTCAGTAATAGTCAGCTCAGGTGATGAAATGCTGGACATGCATGTATTTTAATGTTTGCATTTGAATTGTCCAATATGTTTCCATGTATAGTTTGTGTGTTTCAGAGATAAGGTGGTGACATGGTAGTGACTCAGGCTTAAACACAATAATCTGAATTGTAAATCAATATTTACTTCAAGTACTAAACTTGATTAACAAATATTCTTAGTAATTCAGATAGAAGTTCCGAAGAAGGACCTGGGGCGGAGTACACTATGATAAATAGACTAGGCTTGAGTCAAAGAGACCGGTGCCTCAAGGAATGTATTAATATGACTTGGGGTAAATGATTAATTTAGGCTGACATATTCTTCATGACAGCCAGGTTTTAGTACAACAAAATACATCAATGATAATCTGATATTCAATCATTAAAATTTTTAGATGAAAGAGATCTGATATTTAAGATCTGATCATTTTCTTGTTGTTGCGCTGTTGCGGTTGAGTTGTTAATTTTTAATTTGGCTATTGTGTGTAACTCCAATGTGCTTTTGATTTAATTAATGTAAGTGGCCATGGAGAAGACAATCTACCGCTCTAATGAGATAGCAGAAAAGCATGTTAAACTCGGTCAGATTTCTAGATATGAGCTTAACGCTATCCAAAGTGGGACGAATGCTCTCGCTCCTAATCAAACCAGGTTTTCCGCAGAAAGTCTGCAAATGATCCACAAAGCCCACACCATTTGCAGGACACCACCCAGACAGCCAGCGGTGGAATGGTGACATCCTTGGTTCGATTTGGGGCCAGACTTTCTTCATAGCTTTTTCTTAGCACTATTGTGTCGCTCTATTCTTATACTGTATATATGTACATATTTTGAACCAGGAAACATTCCTGTTTATGGACATCCATTCACTCACTCACTAGGCTCGTTCGAGATGAGCCAGTTCTGCGCAGAATCGATCGGCGGCGATCGGCGCGCAATGCATGCCGGTTAGATTTGTGTCCGACTTGCTCTGACGACATGCACACGTGGTCAACGATACTCTCACGAGACCAAGTCGCCGTCGATTTCAGAGTCAGCCGCCGCAGTTGCTTTCCAACGACTGCGTGGCCCAGTGCATGATGGGAAACGCCTGGCTGTCGCCACATCAGAGAGCTGATTGGCTCTTAGATCTGACAGCAAACACCACGTGTTGTAGAAAATTCTTATTTTATGTGTAGTTGTAATACTTAACGCTGGATTATTGACTATTAGTCTCATGTTTGATCTAAAAACATTTATTGTGTTGTTGTTAATACAAAATCGTATTTATACAACACACATCAAAACTACTAGTAATGTTTTTCATAGGCAGACATCAAAAGACCAAAGGATGCAGCTACACACTCATTTTTACATAAATATATATATATTTAAAAACACATATAATAAATCCAAACGTGATCTGTAAACTACAAGTAAACAAAAGTTCGGAACTAACAGGAAGTACTTTTTTCTGTGACTTCCTGCGTATACACAGCTGACAGCTGACAACTGTCCGACTTGATTGCAGTTTTTTGTCAACGCCTCCTGCTGCGGCCGCCTGCTCTCGTCTGGATTCCAGGCGAGGCGCAGCTCTAACGAACGAGCCTATTCACAGCAATCACAGCAGATAAGGCTTTCTGATCATGATGCATTCAGGTGTGAAATTGCATATCCAAACTAAAAAGGGTGCATCTCTGCAACCACTAGGGCTATTTGAATAATTTTGGTGTTGTGAGATTTTGTTCAGATGCGTAAATACCTACGTCTATATGTTACTGGTTAAGAGTAAATGAAGATGACACACAACACAAATGAAAACATTTCAGGTAAAGCCTAGAAAAAAAGCACTTTCAGGATGATTATTTCTTTGAAATGATGTAGCTGTAAGGTCTAACTCTAACCCAAATCATAACACAATATGTGAACATTCTCTCTGCAAAGGTTGACTTTGATAAATGGAAGGAGAACAACGTTAGAGAGGGTTTAGAGAGAAAATTCAGGCGAGGTCTCCAAAGTTTGCATTGGGCCACATTTGCGCACATCTGTGACATTTGAATTTTCTCATGTACCAAACCATATATTTCACTTGTATATTACTTATGGTGTTCAATACATCCAAATACGTACAGCGTTTTTTCTTTTTTCTTCATAAAACAGGCTATGATTTACAGTTTTATATAACAATAGCTCATATTTTGTCTGGTATACTTTGATTTTCAACTTGCGCTTGCTTAATCAGGTCATTCAGTACACCTGTTTGTCACAATCATCTTATTCTGTACACCTGTTGGTCAGACCTCGTCAGCTCAATCACTGCACCTATTAGTCCCACCTCGTCAGCTCTATCACACTCACCTGTCCACTCTGCTGCACCTATTTTCTTCAGTATTTAAGCCCCAGCTTCCCACACACCGACAGATTGTTTTCCGTGTTATGCCTTTAGTTAAAATGAGAACAGCCCAGATTCGATTGAGATCCAAATGTGAACTCTACTCCAGCAGAGTATGATACTATATAATTAGTCATGATGATTACACCAAATACCTTTGCTGTTATATAATTTAATAACAGTTTTGGCCTTTTTTTTTTTTTTTAGGTGGTATAAGTCAATATTATTCATCCAGACGTAAAATGACAGTTAATGTAAATAATGTTCCCAAACATCAAAACTGCATTGTGAATTATATTTTTGAAGGAATATTGTTTCATTTGGATTACACATGCTTTTGACTTCTCATGTATCTGTCTCAAAACACAGGTATTTTACCCAGGAGACTGCAGTTTGTGCTACGGGTGAACAAAGTACTTTTGCTGCCTAAAAATAATCAAGTAATAGTTTTGTATTTGTAATGTTCATTAACCACGTGCTAAACTGTTTAAAACCGTGCCCTTTCTGTCTGGATAAAAATGTTTCCCTTGAAATGTAATTGAGAGTGCAGTTTAGTTGTATGGGAACATCATTTTATAGGTGACAGCTACAGGAAAGGTACAGCATGAATGTTACTCATGTTTTCCTAAATGATGTACAGGCATTCTAGCATCTCAAATGGCTTAAAAAATGGTGCATAAAAACAGCCATGTATATGCTGTATAGTATATGGCTATATAGCTGCGGCAAACAGAAACAAAATACCTTTTTACCCCCCAGGTTTGGGCTGAGTCACAAAGTTGTACTCTGCCACTGACCGATATTTTAATAACTGTAATCCACCTTTTAATCCGACTGAAATTAAATCTGTTCAGGGAGAAGCACCACGATTTAAGATAGCAAAAGATATTCCTTTATTTGTCCCACAGTGCAAGTCCTTATCTGTTGTTAAGGACTCAAAAAAATCCTTGTAAATTCCTTGTAAACTTGATAAGAAAATTCCTTGTAATTCAGAATAAGGACTTGGGGCGTGGTACACTATGATACATAGGCTTGAGGTGCCTCGAGGAATTTTAGTATCAGTGGCGGTCGGCCAATAGAGCCTCACCCACCTTGAGCCACCAAAACAAATATTTATCTAATTATAAAGATTACAATAATATTAATACATTATACAAATTGTCAATATTTGTGTTTTTGAGCTATGGAATATACCCAGTAATATTTGTAAAATAGCATATCTGCGCTAAATATATGCTTTTCCTGCTTGTCCTCTCCACCCGTGCACCTCTCAGCTGCCCCCGTGCACAATTTGGCACGTGCACGGCGGAGCAGAGACTGCTGTGCCGTGCCGGGGCCGAATGGTTTTGGCCCAAGAAAGACGGGTCTAATGCAGTTTAGCCAATCACTGATTAAAGATGTAAATGAGTGACATACAATGTATCCAATCAGTGCCCTAAAAAACATCCACGGAGGGGCCACTCTCATTTGGCCCCACGGTGCGCATTCACGTCTCTCGTCCTCGTCGGGGCTAGTCTCTCGTTCTCATCTTGCGTGTTCTCGTCTTCTCGTCTCTTGTGTTCTCTTGGCGTCTCTCGCAGCTCCATTTTAACGACATGTCAATGGAACATCCCAGCACGAGCGCTACTCTTGCAAGAAGACTCAACCCTAACGAGATAAAATCTCTGTAATAAAATAAAGCTCTGCAAATTTAAGTTGATTTATCTTTTACAGGTATGTGATACCATCCTGATGCAAGCCAAGGAGCGGTTCTCCTTCACCCAGCACCTCGTCAGCGCAACACTGTTGCATGAAGAGTTGTTCCCACAACAGTGTGAAGTTCCCTGAGTCGGTGCTTGAAAAAACAGTGGAGGTGAACCAGGTCAAGCTCAAAACAGAACTGTCCGTCATCTATGAGAACAGTGAGTTCAAGGCTTGCAGTGGTGCAGTGCCTATGTACCAGTTTTTCATGGAGAACAACCTTCAGAGCACCTTCACAGAGACTTCTCAGGATCCTCATCCCCACACCCATGACAACAGCTGAATCCGAAAGGTGTTTCTGTACTTTGAAGAGGATCAAGACCTTCCTGAGAAACACCATGACACCTGACTTCAATAAGAAGGTCATTGAGAGGTTTGCCACTCAGAAGGACAGAAGAGCAAAGTTCCTTTATAAATAATCTGTCATAGAAACATGCAGGTTTCCTCACCACACTGATGTTTCCCCAACAAACAAGGTTAATATAAACTTGTACTATTAGACTATATATATATGATATTTATTATAATATATTCATGATATTTATATTGTATACTTATGATTATATCATATGGTATTTATATATCGTATTATACTGAATATTATTATATGATATATATATATGTATATATATACATATATATATATATATATATATATATATATATATGTATATATATATATATATATGTATATATATATATATGTATATATATATATATACATATATATATATATATATATATATATATATATATGTATATATATATATATACATATATATATATATATATATATATATGTATATATATATATATATATATATATATATGTATATATATATATACATATATATATATGTATATATATATATACATATATATACATATATATATATATATATATATGTATATATATATATGTATATATATATATACATATATATATATATATATATATATATATGTATATATGTATATACGTATATATATATATACATATATATATATATATATATATATATATATGTATATATGTATATACATATATATATATATACATATATATATATATATATATATATATATATATATATATATATTAATATCCTGAATTGTATGAATAATATGTCCTTATGTCAGTGTTGGAATAAATGTTCAATTAAAATGTTAAGTCCACTAATAAACTTGGTCAGATTTCTAGATATAAGCTTAGCGCTATGGGATGAATGCTCTGGCTCCTGATCAAACCAGGTCTTTCCTAGAAAGTCTGGTAAGGACAAAGCCCACATCATTTGCAGGACACCAGATTTGGGGCCAGATTTTCTTCATGACTTTTTCTTAGCACTATTGTGTCCCACTATTTGTATACTGTACTGGGAAAAGGTATAAGGCATAAACATAACAATATAATTGTTTGGACATGTATTAAAAACGTGTGTTGTAGCTGCCTCTCAGCTTGAATAGATGGAGGCCGGCTGTGAAAAGACAACCGTTTGGCTGTTTACCTCAACACAATGTGCTCATTGTGGTAAAGCCTTTGTCAAAATGATGATGGATTGAATGAATTGTTACTTTATTTTGCAATAATATCAGTGAATAATCAGTTATTCATAACACACATTAAGTAAATCTTAAGGTTAGTAAAAACAAATTGTACTATATGTATGTGCAGTACTTTAGCTGAAATATTGAACTGTGACTCAAAAGAACCAAGTTTGCTTTATTTGGAAGATTTATTCCTGGAATACATGTGAAGTTTTCTCATGATTAAGCTTCTAATAGCAACTTAATACCCTGAAATGAATTCCCGTTGTGAATCTTTTACGGTTCAGTTTCTGTTGACAATTTGTCAGAGGCATTCATGAAACTCAAGTTTGTATGAAGTATATACTTTTTCTAAGGTTTGAAACAACGTTATTGTCAACACAATTTTATATAACAAGCTTCAAAATGCTTCAGTTAATTGCATTATATTTTGTATATTACAGAGCTGTTTATGGGATTGTGTTTTAGTTTTGATACGTGAAGACTTAATATGCTGGTTTTACCAACTCACAACAGATGTTGTTTAATTTTAGATTATCCTACGTAATTTGCGACGCAAGTTTTAAATGTTCATGTGGCGCAAACGTTATGCATATTTTGAACCAGGAAACATTCCTGTTTATGGACATCCATTCACTCAAATGTTTTACTGTTTTAATGTTTTCTTAACTGTTTTTAAATCTGCATTATGTTTTGATGCTTTTAATGGTTTCATGTGAAGCACTTTGAATCGCCTTGTTGTTGAAATGTGCTATACAAATAAACTTGCCTTGCTTTGCCTTGCCTTCACTCATTCACAGCAATCACAGCAGATAAGGCTTTCTGATCATGATGCATTCAGGTGTGAAAGGTACACAACAAAAACTAAACAAAGACAAAAGACCTGTGTGAAAGACGGTATTACATCAATAATAGTTTTACTTTGTTTAATGCTGAGACATTTTGATGAAAGATATGGATAGATATAGGCAGATAGATAGATTTATTAATTTCTTGGACATTTCAAACCATGTATCCCTCTGATCAATCCAAAACGGCAAAAAGATAAGTCTTCAATCTGGATTTAAAGGAGTTGGAGGTCTCGGGGACCTTGTTCCAGATATGTGGAGCAGAAAAGCTAAACGCTGCTTCTTCGTGTTTAGTTCTGACTTTTGGAACAGACAGTAGACCAGGTTTATCTTTTCCTGCAATGACTACGAACTCCGCTAAAGCCTTTACACATAATAATCTCGCCTCGAACGCCATAAATAAAAAGCGCGACACTGCCACCTATTGGTCAAAACGCGTTTTTACACCACAATAACGCAGCATCACATGACTACTTCCGCAACTCATGCTACCACACCATTCAAAATATCACAGTGTACTCGGAGTAGTAAGGACGGCAGCTGACGGTGTACAAGTAAATAACGTTGCTTGAAAAGCTGCATTCTTTTAATGTAATACTTAAACCGGACAACACGGCTCGTGCGAGGATTCACCATGGCTCTGCTCAGATTCGGGAGCATGCTGTTGCTGTTGCTGCAGTTTGGACATTCAGTAAGTACCGCTGAGTTTTTGAAAGACTGTATATCCTGTTGTCGACATTGAAGGAGCTACACATTCTGCCACATTCCAAATCCATTAAAAACTGATAAAAAAAAAGGTAATGTATCCGGTTTTATAAAAGCCTTGCTACAAAATGTCAAAACAAAGGATTGGAAATTGGTCTCAAATTAATTTGGCTTTCTTCACAACATGAATCTCAATGTGAGTTCATACTTTTTGATGGAGCTAAAGGCAAGTTGACAGTAAAGTTGGGTTAAATCAGGCTCGTGTTCTCTTGTCTGTAAAGTCAGCTGACATGTCAGCCCTGCACCATAAAACATGGAACTTTAACCACATAAAGGAACACAATATAAACTGACTCATTGTGAATTAAATTGTGATGTGTTGACCTGCAGCTCGGGGCACCTGGTTCATTCAGCCTGGATTACCAAAAGGACTGCTTTCGGAAAGATGGGGAAGAGTTTCGATACATCTCAGGAAGCATCCATTACAGCCGGATCCCCCGAGTCTACTGGAAGGACCGGCTGCTCAAGATGTACATGGCAGGACTGAATGCCATCCAGACGTACGTTTACTTCATGTCTCACCATCTTCCTGCTCTACATTTGGTTTGTTGTTTCAGCTGTTGTTGGGATGGTGCCATGTTTTCTATACAAAAACCTTTTTTTAATTGAGAAAATTTGTTTCCTTAAAGAAATCTTTTCACATCACTGTTGGCTCTCTTGACATGTGCATGAGGCTGTGCTGCAGTCATTCTAACAAATTGGCATCATTTACCAGCGGTCACATGTACACAGTGTACTGATGTGAATAAATGAGCGACGGAAAAGGATTATGTATCAATCTTAAATGTTGATTAATCATTTGCTTTAGTCTTCTATGATTGTAAACTAAATATCTTCATTTAGTTTAGAATCAACTGCTTTGGACTGCTGGTCGAGCAAAGCAATACATTTAAAGGTGCAACCTTTGGTTTTTAATAGCTGGGATTGACGTTTATCATCATTTCATGACATTTTACAGAAGGAAACAACAAATTGCTTATGTGAGAAAATAATTGACAGGTTGATTGATGATGAAATTATTTGTTTGTTGCAGCTGTAATGGAGTGACACCATTAAACATAAGTATGCGTGTAATACTGACACTTCATTCACTTTGAAGGTACATTCCCTGGAACTACCATGAAGACTTTCGAGGCCGGTACAATTTTAGTGGAGACAGGGATTTGGGATATTTCCTTCAGCTGGCCCAAGACATAGGTCTAGTGGTCATCCTTCGGCCTGGACCCTACATATGTGCAGAGTGGGACATGGTGAGTGCCAGTGGTCAGTAAACACATTTTGTGTTTTTCATGGTATTTAGAGAAGAAAGAAATACAGAACATATTTGACTCTCTCATCTTATGCTAGTTTAAACTAATACTTTGAAACATTTAAGAGAAAATTATTGTACTTTTTAGACAACTACATGTATTTGACAGCTTTAGTTATTAATAACTTTTCAGATCAAGAGTATACATGCAAACCATCTGGTCAACTTCTCACATATGATGCATTTATGGGCTGAACTACACAACAGTGAATAAACTACTAAATCATCTCAACGTCAACTCAATCATATAATAACCTAGTCACATACGATGGAACTTTATTTTTGTATGGTTGGTAGGCCATTTAAATTGCACTAAAATTAGCTAATTTGCAAATTTGTTACTCTGTCAACCAGGGTGGGCTGCCTGCCTGGCTGCTCAACAAGAAAGACATTGTGCTGCGCTCCTCAGATCCAGGTGAGAATCACAGGAAAAACAGGATGAATGATGACATATAGTCATGGTTGCATGCTGCAGTACATACAACGCTATAATTATTTGCCTTGTGTCAGATTACATCACAGCAGTAGATGAGTGGATGGGGAAGTTACTGCCAATGATAAAGCCTTTTCTCTACCAGAACGGTGGTCCTATCATCACTGTACAGGTGAGTCTTACATGCATTACCTTTCATTACAAGTACTTGATTCCATGAGATAAATACCATTTCCCCCCTGCTGTGGCTGTGTTTGGTAGGTGGAGAATGAATACGGCAGTTATTTTGCCTGTGACTACAATTATATGCGCCATCTGACTAAGCTGTTCCGGTCTTACCTTGGTGAGGAAGTCGTGCTCTTTACCACAGATGGAGCTGGGCTCAGCTATCTCAAGTGTGGCTCAATACAAGATCTCTATGCTACTGTTGACTTTGGGCCAGGTATGTGTCGGGGGTCAGTGTAATGCAATTTACAATAAATATTGATTGTTGGTTAAAGGTTCAGTTATGTATTTCATTTCATGTTTATTTGGGAGGGACAAATACAATATACATGTTTTTCAATGCAACGTATACCAGCATTCTTGGCTACTACTAAAACCCAAAGCCCGTTGCTAAATGGGCCTGTAAATAGTTAAACTATGTGGTGCATGATGTTGTCCTGAAAGGAACAGCAAAACAACTTGCCAACATACTGATGAATTGACCACAGAAATGTGGTTGATTGACTGACTGTTGAGCTTAACATCTAGTTCAGGTGTTATGTGTTTGGACACTGCCTTTTGATATTAAGTGTCAAACACAAGTTTTCAAGCCACTTGGCTATTGCTTCCAGATACTGTGACAATAGGTCTGACACTGCAGTAGCAGTATTAATGATTTAGAGTAATTCAACCATTTTTCTCTTCCCCCCCCCACCCCCCACCCCCTCCACATAAATGTTGCCATGTGCTAGATTAGTCAGCAGAGATGAGGAAGTTGCACAAATAGCTTATTTACTCATGATCTTATCTTTGTGTTTTGATCCTGTTAGGTTCAAATGTAACCGCTGCCTTTGATGCACAGAGACACGCTGAACCTCGTGGACCTTTGGCAAGTATTTCCCTTGAAACAGTTTGTGATTTTTAAACCACACTACAGTTTTTCTCAGGCACTCATGGGGTTTCCTGCCGTGTGAACAGGTGAACTCTGAATTTTACACTGGCTGGCTGGACCATTGGGGGTCAGGCCACTCTGTTGTGTCGTCTGCCATCGTGGCCAAGTCCCTCAACGAGATGCTTGCCATGGGAGCAAATGTCAACCTGTGAGTAAACAGATTTAATGACAGGTTTAGGCATGTACAATTACACAACATATATTATTGTGATGGTGACTCCATTGCCACCATCACAATATGTAATGATGACTAAGAGGCAAGGAGCTCACGTCTTGTTCTTGAAGTTTAAAGTTATTTGAACCTATTTGTGCTTTATTTCTGTCTACATTTCACTTTAATTTCTCTCCCCACAGATACATGTTCATAGGAGGAACAAACTTTGGATACTGGAATGGTGAGTGCCCTTCAACAGACTAGTTTGATGAGAAGACATGATCATTTCAAGTGACTTATAGCAATGCCACTTGGGTCTTTTGTGTTTTTTGAATGATTAATTTATGAAGAAACTCACCCTCTGATTGCATCTCAATAACTCAGGTGCCAACGAGCCATACGGCTCGCAGCCCACGAGCTACGACTACGACGCCCCACTCACGGAAGCAGGAGACCTCACAGAGAAGTACTTTGCTATTAAAGAGGTGATCAAAATGGTAAGAACACAAGTGCAGGCCTCTAATTTACTACCTTTGTTTGTATTGCTTCAGCTGTTTTGCATAAAATGGAATGGAATGATTAAATTGTAAATTGGGTACGTACATTGGGTATGTACAGTGGAGTATATGTTATCTGGAAGAACGTGTGTATTTTTTCACAACAGTACCATAAGATACCAGAGGGACCAATACCACCCACAACTCCAAAGTACGCATATGGGACTGTTGTGATGAAAAAGGTAAGCAGGCAGTGGTCACCATAGAAATACGTTTTGTTAAATGATATAAAACATAAAGAATAAATAGTAAAAAGCAATCCTGTGCCACCACAGCTCCAGACGCTATCGGATGCCTTAGAAACACTGTCTTTCTCTGGCCCTGTCAAAAGCAAATATCCTCAGACTTTCATTGAACTGAACCAGGTATCCTTTAATGCTTTTCTGTTTTATATCGTGAAAAACAGACAATATTTTTACATATTACTAATTTAGCTGTTATTTTGTGTAAAATGTATCTCTTTCCTATTTGTCCTTTTTAGGCATTTGGTTATGTGCTCTACAGGACCACGCTACCTGTTAACTGCAACACACCAACTCCGCTGTCATCTCCACTGAACGGCGTCCATGATAGAGCGTATGTGTCAGTGGACGGGGTGAGTCTGATTGCATCTTCCCAGAAGTTACACGCAGGTCCACGCACAACCTTTTGTTGTTACCAGTTGAGTTAAACTATATGCTACATTGGTACAAGCTGAAATGCGTCAAAAACGGCATCATCATGTGACTAATTGTAGATTAGCAGCAGTTATTGTAAGGTTGCATGTGTTAAGACAACATTGAACTCTGGGGAACTTGAGCTTCTTTTGTGTAAATGTAAAAAAAAATATATATATTTTTCATAGTAAGATATAGAAGAAAAAATTATTATAATTATTTCTGTTTTAATGAGGCTGATTTATTCTCAAGGTGACTGTGGGGATTCTTGAAAGGAACAAAGTCATTACTATCAACGTGACTGGGAAAGCTGGCAGTCAGGTGGACATACTGGTGGAGAATATGGGCCGAATCAACTACGGAAAGAACATTAACGACTTTAAGGTTCATTTCCAGCTACCTTTTTAAAGATACTATATGTGCTTTGACGTATAGATGTCACAAGACTTTACTAGATTTTATTTTTCAGGTTTTACAAGCCTTAAACATTTTAAGATTTAAGTGCAACAAAATAATATTTTAATTTCACACTTTCTAGGAAGTACAACTTCTAAACAATTTCCAACAAATTGGAATGTCAGTGAGTTCTCTGCTCCTCCCGTCTGATTTGTTTGCACCGCACACAGGGCCTGGTGTCCAACATGACTCTGGGGAAGGATACGCTCACTGGCTGGACCATGTACAGCCTCAGCATCGATGACGCAATCAGTCAGGGACTTCTCGGTGAAACCAAACCAACAGACCCAGCGCCGCCTCCTGCTCTCTCCCTGCCAGCTTTCTACAAGGGAAGCTTCATCATTCCTGACGGCATCCCAGACCTCCCCCAGGACACCTACATCAAGCTGCCCAAATGGAGGAAGGCATGTCACCCAAGCACAATATGAATTGAGTATCATAAATAAACCCAGATTGTTTGTGGTCATATGCACTGTGATTAGGTTAATGATTAGGTTATTTGTTAAAAAGACAACTGAGATTTTTTATATACATATCGAGCAACAATAAGAAAGAAGCTGTTTTGTGTAGATTTGCTTTTCTCTGCTGTATCTTGTAAATCAAGTCTCGAAACAAGCAATTTGCATACACCTTGGATTCTGGAAACTGAGCATTTTTCACTATTTCCTGACATTCTACAGTCTAAACGATTAATCAGCTATTTAAAAGTATGATCAACAAATAATGACAATAATTGTTGCAGCCCTGTGAAGTAATGTCAGGTGTCAAGTTTATTCTCTTCATATTAAAAAGTTGAAGAGACTCATAATTGAACATATCGGCCTGATTTATTTACATTTTTAATCGATTATAAATTAGAATAAATAAATAGAAATCATCTTCAGCTGCAGCCCTCCTCTAAATGTGACAGAACTAATAGAAGTACTCTGCAGTAAAATGTATGTTGTTTGAGTGTATCTGTAGTGTTTAGTGTGTTTTTGTAATGTCATGAAGGACGTATTCCTCAAACGCAATGCTAATACTGTCGACTAATTACTCAGTCCTTTTTTCTTTTCAGGGTCAAGTTTGGATCAACGGCTTCAACCTGGGACGTTACTGGCCAGCCCGAGGCCCTCAGGTGACACTTTTTGTCCCTGCCAACATCCTCAGCACCGCTGCACCCAACAATGTGACTGTCCTGGAGCTGGAAGAGGCTCCCTGCAGCTCAGGGCCATGCAGTGTGGAGTTTACTGCCACCCCCATCCTGAATGCAACAGTCCAGTCTGACTACAAACGGGAAAGGAGGCTTTTCATTAAAGATGATTTGTTGTGCTAACAAGGGAACTTCCTGCTGCACAAAGGGAATACATTTGCACGACTCTGTTTTCTGATATACAACTCAAATCAGCACTTGTGTGAACTCGATGTATGTGTGATTTAAGAAAAAAGAAAAAGCTGGAATTGTTATTTTTGTCACAACATCAGTGATTGAATGTGTCTTTATGAAATGTGAAGGTGGTGGTTTTAGCCAAATAATGTATTTAACCATCACATCAACTGTGGGCATCTCTACCTCACTGATTCTGCAGGAAAATACTGTCTACAACCACAGATGCATTGTGGGACTGCTGATATGTATCTTATATTAGCTTTTAATATTTTGCATATACTCTGATTTAATGCTTGTTAAGCATTTTGGCTTTTGAAGCAAAAAATAAATAAACAAATCTGATTGGATAAAACTCCAATAATCCCCTTTCTTATTATGTGACTATATGCTAGTTGGATATACGTATGTACCACCATAACCATATCTTGTATAAAAATGTTTTCTATCTAAATAATTTTCTAGGAAGCATGGGAAATAACCTTTATTATCCCAAGGGGAAATATGTATTGCCGCGTGAGCACAAAATCCTCTCCTAATATTGATAGAAAACAGAGAGCATGGGGCAGAAAATTAAGGATCATCTTATTTGTCCACACCATTAAACTTGTGAATATGATTTATATATGTATATTATTTTACCAAACATGAACCAAGTGGTTTCATTGACAGTTGATGGCAACAATGCATTTTTAACATCCAGTCTACCAACAATAATTTGGAGCAAAACCACTTGGCAATAGTAAAACATGGCAAGAGAAACATAATTTTAACAGCAATGTTGAAAGCTGAACATGAAAGAGGTCACAGGGTCTTCAAATATACTTGGACATTCTAATAAAAACAATTCAGACAATAAGAAATAGCCAATAAAGGATTTTTGAGACCAGTACCGATGCTAAAATATTATTGATAGAGATGTTTGTGTGTTTGTGTTTGGAGGCAACATGGAGTCTTAGATTTTCACTCCTGTTTTCATCTTTGCTGTGTCACGGAAATTTCATACATGGGAAAATGAGAAATAAAACTATTTGAAAGTTGTTACGGAAGTTATAATCTCTTCGTGAATGTTCCAGGATCTTAACTTTTCAAGTTTCCAGTTGTTTTAATACTTGTAACATTCCAGTAATAATGTTAACGTCTGTCTGTTGGTGGGACAAGGCAAATCTGCTCACCTGTTCGTGATCCAGAGTTATTTTCACACAAGCAAACTTTTTCATGAACACCTCAAATTTGCAGCTGGGATAGAGTATGAGCAAATGAAGATTGATTCACGCAAGACTGAGGGTAAAATGCCCGGGAATGTGAGCGCAGAACCAGTGTTGGTGTTCGAACCTTCAAATTCCCCAATTGTATTATTAGTCCAGCCATAGCTTTAGATACAACATTTAGGGGCCAGTTCATTCAGATAGGTTCCATGCAGCAACACACACTGAAGCTTTTGTGTTAGCAACTTCTTCACCATTACCATGGGCAACACATCTGTAAAGATGATCTCTGAGAACACTGATAAGCTGATCATGTGAAATGTAATGTAATGTAATGAAACTGCTGTTGTATTGAGAGGGAAGGAAGGGGGCAGATGTCAAAAACATCAAATTCTAAACTATTATTCTGCTTGTTTTTGTTTGTGTGCTTCCACATTTTGGAGGACGTATTCAGATCCTTCACTCAAGTTAAAACCCTGCATTGTATTTGTTACTTCAGTAAAAATATGCAATAAACTTGTTAAGAGGACAAACTATGTAATAGCGACACTATTTCTACATTGGCATTTGTGTAGGGCCAATTTAATCTGTCCAACAAGTAGATAGATAATAAGTAAGGCTGGAATGTTGGATTAATGATATTCTAAAGTGTTAAAGGTATGTTTTATTTCCTCTTTCAAATGTTTATTATTATTAGTATTTATATATTCAGGATTATTGGATATAGTTTGGATTCTAGTCCCACTTCCGCAAGCACAAGGTGGCGGTAACGTACCTAAACGCGCTGGCTGCCAAATAAAGAAGAAGAAGAAAAACTGAATGACGTAGATAAGTGGGCGGAGGCCTGCTTGGGATTTGACGAGCTGAAGAAATAACGCGAATATAAGGAAGTTTTGTCCAGAAATTAGGTAAAAAGAAGAAGAAGAAAAAGACAACATTAAATGTAGTATATACGTTAACGTTTGACGTCAACTGTTCGTGAAATGTCTCGTACGTATGCAGCCAGCTGTGGCTAACTATACTGGGCGTTAGCTAGCTCTTGAGAGGCTCACTTAGTTGCACAGTTGAGGAAGCTGCCTTCGTTGTGATTATTAGCTGAGACAGTTAATTAGCTGTAACGCCGTGCTGTTGTAACGTGTTCTACGTATACAGGATTTAGCACAGAACTGAACCTGACGCTTAAAATACAGCTCGTGTATCTTTGCTTCTCCGACAGGTTGTGAACGCCTCTGTGTTTGGGAACGTTGCTCCAGATGCAGCATGATTAAATAGAGTATCCTTTGTTGAGGTACTGGGGCACTATCACTATACCTGAGGACAGTTGACAGACATGCCGTGGTGCCTGAACACTAAGCGGAAATATAATTTTTAACCAGCCCACAGTGAAAGCTGATCTTTTATTCTTTTAGTATATCGTGTATTCTTGTAAACACGCCCTATCCTCATCTAGACCATGGTAGACAATCGCTATGCCACAGCTCTGGTCATCGGCTCGGTGCTCAGCCTGCTGGCGACAGTCTACCTCTCTGTGGCTGTGGGAACGCAGCACTGGTACCAGTACAGCTGCCCGCCAGCCAAGCGCGAGGGCACCAACGCCTCCGTGCTCCGCGAGGAGTTCTTCAATGGAGAGTTTGACGAGAAGACCTACCGCGACACCATGTTCCGCCTCAACGGCACACTGGGACTGTGGTGGCGGTGCATACGGGTGCCCAGCGAGTCGCACTGGTTCAAACAGCCAGGTATGTGCTCCTGGTCAAAATATGACATCTCGACAGCTTTTCTAACGACTCTTTAAAAAAAATGAACATCCCACACTATTTGCTAGATCGTTATGCCTATGCCTGAAGTAAATCATAGTTAACATCACAACCGCGACACCAAATATGTCCGGTTGCATTTTCAGGAACGTGATGATTAAAAATGATTTAGAAGACACCACGAATTTTCTCATTTCAGGGAAATGTGGAAGCAAAACAAAAATATGTCTAGAGTTTTATTGAAACGCCAGATAATGCAGATGCATCATATGTTAATTTAAAAGGGTACAAAATAAAGGTTTTTGTCTAGTTTTAAAGTTTCCTCAGGGTGACACTTTCAAACTTATCAAAAGTTGAATCTATATATCCTTACCTGTAAGTCCAATATTCGATTTGCAATGCAACCACTGACAATGCAATGGATAACTACCTCAGTATCAAATACATGATAAATGTATATTGTATCGTGGTGTGTATCCTCCTGCTGCCCAACCTCACACCCTATGTGTCGGTACACGATGACAGATCCGTTGAATTTGCCCTCTCTGATTCTGTCTTCAGATCCAAAGATGGAGACACAGTGTGTGAGTTTCACTCTTCCTCAGCAGTTCAGTCCAAAGTACAAACAATCTGGATCTGGAAACCATGACAGTGAAGAAGATCTGCTGAGAACATGTGAGTTTACTCTGTTCCGCTTGTGTCTGTAGAGTACACAAGGTTGTGTTTAAGTTTTCTGTTTACCCTGCATTCATTTTAGCTGAGTTTCACCAGACAAAAAGGTCACCAGCCACGACCACAGCTGGTGAATTTTGTGTGAGTGACATTTATTGGTGTTGGTGTTCACAATGAACTTTTTTAGATATGGAATATAAAAAGTATGTAATATTGATGTATCAGCAGTCACAATTGCATGTCACTAACACATACAATATTAAAGCAATACGCCAGACTATTCAGAAAATACAAACTCTATTGTGAAGTTATGTTTAGCTGGACAATTATTTTTTCAGCCTTCGGTGAGGGAATTTTAGGCACCAACATACTGTAAAATCCTGCATTCAGATTATTGGCCCATGTTGTTTTGCATCAGGGGACTTTTTCTGTTATGTTCCTTATAGGTTCTTGATTTTGCTCTCCAACAAATGCCTGATTCAGCTCTGCTGTCACAAGGACAGATACAGGAGAACACGGCCAACTGCAATAAGACTTTATAACAAATCACCTCTGGCCAGATCCTCCTTCAGTTGTCTCTCTTTCCTTCAAATTATTGCTCAAATTGTGACCAACTTGCTCTGTTTTCTTTATTGTATAAATATGCACCTGACATCTTTTTTACATGTCTTTGTGCGTAGATTTTAAGAGGTGTTTTTTTTTTTTTAGTTAATGTTTAATGTCTTTTTTTCAGACTTGTGGCGGTGCCAGGTTCTCTTGCCCTTGGTGTCTCTGGGTTTGGTGTTTCTCGGCGGCCTCGTTGGCGTCTGTGCCTGTCTGTGCCGCAGCTTCACCCCCACCTTGGGGGTGGGAGTGCTCCATGTACTCGCAGGTGAGCAAAATCCATGTATATTATCCCATTTCTGCCATGGGCCACAGACAAAAAAAATGGCATGGTATCTTTGATGTTCTGAAGGGACATTTGTATTTAAGTGTAATGCTCACTGCCATATTGGCAATTATCTAAACAAGAAAACACAAATCAAGGGGAAAGGGGTGGTGGCAAGTATTGTAACAAGAAACTTAAAAAAAAAAAAAAAAGTCATTCAAATAAATCTCCTGAAATTAAAATGCATGCTTGATTTGGTAATCATCTGACGTAATACTAAATTCAACTCTATGCAGACTGTATTTGGTATAGTGTTAAACATATAGACTGCTTTTCATAGCGCTATGTCAATGACACCAGTAACACATACACTTAAAATAGTTAAGGTACGGCTATGTTGCTATCTGGAGAGCAAATGTGTAAATAAATTTCCAATGGAGTATACTGACTCCCTGACCATGATGATGGTGTGTGAAAAAAAAATAAAAAATTGCTGGTATTTGTACGCATGTCATGAGCCGCCAGCGCCTTTTTGTGCCCAACACATGTCCAGCTGGTGATTCTCAAACTTAAAACTAACATCAGCCTGGCGGCGCTGCTTACGGTCTTCTTCTTGTAAGGTGAATTCTTCCTCATACATCCTCACCCGACCAGTTGAACGGTTTGTTTTTACTTTCCCAGATGTCTAAACCTTAGAAGGTTTTAATTACTCTGAAGCAAACATATACTGTTATCTGATCTATCGACTTTACCTGGTGACCTTAATGGGTCCTGACTCCTGTGTTGTTAACAATTCAGTTAATAGATGATAGTCTAAACAACTGCCTCGCTCGTTAAATTCCCAAACATTTATATATGCAATTTCCCTTTAAAGATGAACGTTAGATTTAATAAAAGTTAATAATTTCTTCTGATGTTAGCAAGGTTGGTCTTGATTTATTAATGTATGCCTCTGCAACAATATGCCACAATTTTTATATTGATTTCAACAGTAATCTGTGACGGTTGCTGTTAAATTGCAGAATGCACACCTTATAATTTCACTCTATTTCTCTCATCCTGCTGCCTTCACACCTCCACGAACGCAGTGCTTCACATTTGCTGGTTTGTGGTGTTCCTCTCGTAAGTCTCTGCTCTACTCGTCAGGTCTGTGTACTCTGGGTACCGTCTGCTGTTTCCTGGCCGGGGTGGATTTGCTGCAGCAGTATTCCCCCCTCCCAGAAGGGGTGGAGGGCTCGTTGGGCTGGTCCCTCTACCTCGCTCTCATCTCCGTCCCTCTGCAGATGATGGCAGCTGCTTTGTTCCTGTGGGCGGCCCGGAGTCACCGCAAAAACTACACCCGCATGACTGCTTACAGGGTAGCCTAAAGAGAGGCTACTACTACTACAACAACTTACCTTAAAGCCGCCTACTGGTCTCAGGACAAAAAAAAAGGTTTCTGGTTATAACTTTTCACCTCTTCTGCAGCAATCTTTAGGTAGAAAAAAAAACAATTACATGATATCACAGATCTAGACAGAAATGCATTAAACAAGTTTGCAGCTAATCATCATAAGTGCTCATAATTAGGGGTTTAATACCTTTGAGTTGTGTTATTTCACCTTTTTGTTTTCTCGCATTTGGAACCTGACTCTTACCCAGCGCATGCTCTTAGGTGTATTTTAACACCCAGATGTTGTGGATCATTAGTTCTCTCTGGTGTTGGTGTGCTCTATTTAAATGCCTTCTTTTCAGTTGCCATTGCTTCTAAAGCTGCTCACCACATTGCCCTTTAATCATTCATAGATTATAAACTTGCAAGCAGATTTCCTGCCTGCTGTTATCAGGGTAGGTTTCTTTGTTAATGCATGAAAAATATTACCCAAGCCTTTATTTTTGTGTTCTTTTTTTTTTTTTGGTGTGGTTTTATTTTTGCATAATCTTAAATATCAAGCCTTGGCTGTGCATGCCTTTTTTAAGCTGACATTTCTGTCATCTGTGGTTATTGTCGATTTCAGTCTGTGTTATGTGTTGACTAAATGTCACTCACTAAAGGTGTAACCACTCATCTCCCATTGTCACCGTCTTTATATGTCTAATATTTATTAATACACTTATTTTCTTTGAAAAAACTGACTTGATTTGATCTGGCTGACCTGTGACTTCTTTGTAACATTTAAATACTAATGTTTCAGCCCCAAATTATACTACTGCCACTTTCCAATTGTTAAGCTACTTAAAATGTTTTTCTATGCGTGGTTGCGGTCAGCTCTCTCTTCCACTTTGAGCTCCGTTTAATCAATGACTTAACAGACTGGTTTGATAATGTAAAACTTTCTAAATGTGTGTTCCTGATACTCCAGAGTCAAAGAGACTGGTAACTTGAATGACAATTGAATTACCAAAATCTTCATTTGCTGGTGAAAATCCTCATTAAACTTAACATTTGTGTGGAAAGTAAAGGAATTTGTTACTTCATTGTGTGTCCAAAATAGAGGATTCATTGGCACTAGAATACAAATGATTTGTTATTTGTCTTATGTGTATACAACATGGCTTTTGTAAATGTTTTCTATGTATTCTGAAGCACACTTTTATGTATTGATAAATTTGACATTTGCTGACTTGTTTTTCTGTGATCCTGTGTAGTAGAATTGGTAAAACATCATCAATCCTAACAGAAATGAAAGCTACAGAGATGCTTTGCCATTGCTATTTCTAGCCATACTAGCAAAACATGGCTCTTGAAATCGCAATGCCATACTTTACTTTATAACTAAACACCTGCAAAACTAATGACATTCCCATCAGCCTCAGCTGTACTGTGTGTAAAGTGTTAATTTGCAGATCATGCAACATTTAGTTGTGAACATTGTAAATATCAAAGCAGCTAAACATGAGCATGTTGTTCAAAAATCAAGAACAAAATACAACATCTGAAAACTCAAAGGAATCCATATTTTCCATTTATTCAAACATGGTGTTTTGCATCATTGCCACAGTGCAAGAAAGTTAAATTTCCTAGTCTAATTATTATATAGCAGGTGGAGGATCATAGCTCCAGCACCTGTGCAATATTGTTCAGTACAAAATTAACTGCTGTACATGTTGTTTGTGTCCAGCACCTGTAGGATGTATTCATCATTCGTTTTGTGCATTTGCTCATCTGAGATCAAAACATTTGAGATAAAAAATCATTAGAATCATGACTATACATTTAGTGAACACTTAAATTTATTCTGAGATTATAATTTATATAACATATCATGTCATGTACTCTCAGTCCTTTTTCACGCTTATAGACGGCAAGGTCAAAGTGATCTTTTTGCTTAAATGGAAAGCAATCTTCTTCTCATAGTAGGCACATTCATTTACAAAGAGAGGGTAGAGGTCCTCTCCTTCATGCTTCACCGTCTCCCCAGAAAATGACTGGAACACAGGGTCGCCCGCATGGAGAAGCTTGAAGTCATTATCCTGGAGAAAGACGAAATGCTCATAAAGATGATCCATTATGCATCAGACTGCTTTTGAGTGCACTTATCACATTTTTTAAGTTGATATGGAGCACAATTTTGTCGCAAACAGTTACATATTTACACATCAAGCTGAAATGAAGATAAATTAGCATTAATATAGAGCCGTATTATTGTTCACCTGGTGGATCTAAGTGCAATAGTCATTCTCTTTTAGCTCCGTTTTTTTTGTCTCTTCCAAAGTTAAACAATGAGCTAAAACTCTGAAAATGTCCATAAAGCCGAAGGGAGCTTCAGATTCTGTTGGGAATTATCTGTACATTCATCTCAATTGAATCTCGAGTGTTCCTTTCACATTGTCATTTGATACTTCATAAAAATGATTATAGTGGCTATAAGGAAAGGCCTGTGTGTGCATGCATCTTTCCCAGATTTCCTTGGTCTTTACCTGCAGCTTGGGGTGAATGGCAGCAGTAATGTCATTGGTTGTAGGATCCCTTGGGTAGTCCACACTCCTCACCGTTGTGTACGCTTCCACTTCACCTCCTTCAAAAGCACTTCCTGTTGGCAAAGGGCAGTAATAAGTAGCAATGCTGGTGTACTCAAGGAGGATCACAGAAGTACTGAGGTCATTTAAAAGCTTCAGTTATATTTTGCCACACAGATAGTTGTTGTTTTGCCAGGTTTAGAGATATCTGCCTCATTTGTGCTGCACAGAGACCGAAATTTCCAAACATGTGCCAGTAAAATCAAAACTATCAAGATGGCTAAACACCATTAGGGATAAGTAATGAAATAAGCAACACAGTATTTGGAGAAACATTTTCTAAATAAGGGTTTCAATTTCCAAATAAGAGTAAATATTTAAATCACCAGCAAATGATTTGATCAAATATACAAACACATCAACCGGGGATCAATAAGCTGTCTTTGAGTATGAAAATATTCAAGACAGACGTTCCTGATCTGACCTGCGGAGGGAGACTGTTTCATGTTTTGTCGATCTGACTCTTTAAATACCTGAAGTTGTTTCTTACCAGAATTAAATTTCTGAAGCCATTCTATTACGAGATCCACTGCCTCTTTCACCGTGTTAAAGATATCAGCTCTGAGCACGCCGTTGGGTTGAGGGCCGACTTCTAACGCTGAAGAGAACAAGAGAAGCAACTCCAGCACCTTTCACTTTAATCAGTTCAATTATTCAAATATTCAGATGCAGACAGACTAATACACACTTACCCATGCCATGTTTGCCCACTGACTCGAAGGAATAAGCCTCAGAAGAGGGTATATCCAAATGGATGGCTCTCACAGGCACAGAGGTCATCTTGCTCTGAAAACCAGACAGGTGGACTATTTACAGCACTGCATGTTGCTCTTCAACAATTCACAATATTGTTTAAAGTCTTCAATATTAAGTATTGCTATAATGGAATTTCAATCATTATTATTTCATACTTGTATGATATTTGTAATTAGAATAGTTAGAGACCGTATTATTGTCCTATCTGAGCCTTTACATTTTTTGCTAACTTTTGGACTCTTTTTTGCTAACTGGGATATTCATTATGTGTCATGTAGATTGCATGCAGTATTTGCAGTGAAATACAATTGTATTTAGATAAACATTAATAGACCTGCAGTTCAGGTACTTTGTGCTCTACTTTTATTGTATGACATCTTTAAAATCGTTACAGTGAAAGTCTGCATGTCATAAACTAAAATGTCATCCCTTTAAAGTATGTGTCTGGATGAAGCTCTTACCTGTATGTATTTGTAAATATGCAGGGCGATCCAGTCGGAGGAGTATATGATGAGACATATGCCCATGTTGGCGGTAGTGTTATGGATGTCGCAGAGCAGATCCACAGCCTCTCGGCTTCCTTTGGGCCCAAGCTGAGCGTTCAGCTCACGGGCTCGCCTCAACTCGTAGGGAGTAGAGTCTGTTATGGGAGCGCTGGAAGCCAGGGGATATAATGAGTTTCCTCTTACATGCATACGGTTTTCTCGCACTTTCAAGTTTCATTTTATGGTTTTCCAATTTACAGATTTTCTTTTAAACTATCCACGTTAAAGTCTTTTTCAACTTACCTCAGCAAGTCATCTGTGAAACAACGATTTAGATCTGTGTCGATGTATCTCCTGCAGGCATCCACTGCCCGTGGATTTGATAGGACGGTAGCTATAGAAACTGATCCCTTCTGGTCTACCTTCTGTTCCTGCATCGCTCTCACTAGGTACACACCTGACATCTCATTTCCATGGGTGCCACCACAAATAGCAAGACGGGACAGTGGCGAGAAAGAGACGTGCTCCATCTGTTGATAGGACACAATTGAGGATGTTAGATACGTGTTGTACTGTCTTACTTTATTCTAAACCTGACTGACCTCTCAGCAAGCCAACAAGTTTTAAAGGGAAGCTACACATTCATGGAGTCAGGTTATATATGAACTAGACAGACAGGAGTAATGTGTTACCTATGGTCTGGCGAAATTAACCTTTGGCCATATAACTGGGGTGAAAAGTGCAAAGGTATTGCTGGATGACAGTCAGTATGTCATTTAATGTAGTAAGTGACTGACCTACTCAAAGTCACGATAAAAAAGATCCTAGTGGATCTGTTAACCTCGAGATAAATAAGTTATGCAGATAGTTTGTGAGTGAGAAAGCAAAGACCCCCCAACAATCCTTTGCTGCATATTGACAAAACCAATACTCAACTCTCCTCTTACATTTACTACATTACATTCACATAACTATTCACTGTTTTTATTATTTTCCAATATGGTGCTTACATTTAATTTCACATTAACTGCAATTGCAATTGGCTGAGTTTAAAGTGGATAATATAGTTTTTAATAATTTCACATATTAAACCTCCTATTTTACATTATTTCTCAATCATTGCATTAGGGGGAAATATGATGGAAAAAACAGTGGAAGTGTTCTCTCTTGCCAACAAGATGTAAACCTTTAAATGTTTTCAATAGTCGCGACCCTTCTGATAGTATCCTGAGAGTTGATTGCTTTTCTTAATGAGTGTGTTTGTCATTTGAGGGAGGGAACATTACAGCAGAAACAGTTCCAACTGGAGCAGGCATGTCAATTGCATTTTCGCTTAATCATTTATAAAGTGGTGTTTACTTGTGAAGAATATATCGCTGAACAAAACGTGAAAGTATCATTAACTTGTGTTTTGTGAGTTTGTTGTAATTATTTCAAATATCCAAAATCCAATGGAAGAATCCCATTGGCTTTTTGTTCAGGGAACCAATGTGATGTTGACTTCCCGGTCGGCCTACAACAATACGTGATCCCTGTTGCACTCTGTAGCGATGGCCCCTGCATGTATGCGGTCCAGCAAAAACCACAGGGGGTCGCACATCTGCTGTTCGAGGCCCCAACTCATGCAGTCAGCTCACTGTCCTAGGTTGGGACTTGTTTAAAACTCCCTTTATTCAACTTCATTTTGCCTCACCGATTTCATACATAGTTAACATTTGAACATATCCTTTTCAATAATAAACTATAAACATGATTATTTGACTGATAACCCTGTAGGTAATTTGGCTCTACATTTTACAACATCAGCAGAACAACATTATAAATGCCTGCATATTGACATTGAACAAAGTAGCCACACTTCATTTTAACACTCCCATTTAACATTTAAAGGCTGTATTTGGACATGTAATACAGACATACGCATAGCTTACTTAAATGTAGTTGTCAGCAGATACGTTTTTCCTTCTTTAATGTAGGTTCCAATAACTGTGACTTATTCTGTTAGAACCCACAAATGGAGGCAGATAATGATTGACAACATGGTAAAACCGTGTTGCAATAATATAAAACATGTCTTCATAGGAGAGGTCATACTTGTTGATAAAGACGGTACTTCACTGAACACTTTAAGCTTTCTTATGTCTGCTTACAACTACATAACAACATGCTATTAATCATTTATGTTCATACATATAGTGAACAAAAATGTAACGTGTGCGTGACAGTGTGCACAAAGTTTACTGAAAAACAATTGTGATCAACTTAGTGCTGGCGATGTGCAGGAATTACTTTCTGTTGCCCGATATCATTTTTATATACAAAATTCTCCTGCGTGTGTGTATGAGACAACACTCAATACCATAAACAATCAGCAGCAAAACAGAAATTCAAAAAGAGAAACGCCTCAGTATATACTCATTAAAACCTCCTGCAAAATGGGCACAGTTGGGGAGAAGAAACATATTTGTAGGCACAGTAATGAAAATACACAAGCAGAGATGATCAAAGTACAGTCTGTTTCACAAGCAGCTGACTATCTGCAGCCTGTTAGCGTCTTGCACGGGAGCAAAGTGCTGTTCTACATTGTTCAAGTTACATGATCAGCACAAAGAACGCATGAATCATTTTCACCAACAAAAAGGGCATTAGTATATGCAAGAAACAACGTCCACGCTTGCACATCTTACCGTTCTTTCAAACCCGAGGGCTTTGTGGCACTCAATGGACTTCAGTGACCTTTGCACTTGGAGAGAAGTTGCATCAGGAAAGTAATGCAGTATTTCACAACCTGCCAGCCAAGTAATATAGGCACTCTGTAAGCTACTTTCCAGTCCGAGCCATTAACCGTTCTCCTGCCAGACTCAAATGGACACAAAGTAGAGCACACATACTTATACATATAGTTTTCCAGTCGGCCGCCCCTCTTCCTTGTGTTTCGTCTACTCTTTCCTAAGGCCCTCCTCTTTATGTTCTTCAGCTCAAATTACAAGCAGTTTAACATGTTATGATGTAACAGGAACTTGCTCTCTACGAAAGCAGCCAGAACTTCTTTGAGTGCTCTGTGGACTGGGTGCAACTTTGAGGTTCAACAACAACAACAACAACAACAACAATAACAACAACAATCATGCATGCTTCATTAAGCTTCACTGATGCAGGAGCCTTCATTGTATTCATCTCCAGCTGTGTATTTTGTCTACTATTAGTATTACTTGTAATCACACAACACTGTTAATACTGTTCATTCTGTAGATATATTGTGTATTCACACCCCTTTTTGCACTTCTGGTTAGATGCTAAACTGTATATTGTTGGTTTGCTTTTTTTTTAGAGCTAATGTGAGCAGTCAAGTCTGGTTTATTTCACGGCATTGACTAAGGTGTGAGACATCAAGCACTGGCCACATCCATTCAAAAGGAAGAAAACAGACCTGTGAAGACACAATGTTTGCTTGCTGCACTCTAATTGTAAATATTAGTAATCCATACTATTAAAGAGGTACTGCACACTTAAACAGGTTTGTTTAAAGATGTACGCTAAATGCAATTATTTGTAGTCTATCAATTATGGGAGCTTTGAGGTAGGAGTTGATCTGTGAGCTGCTAACCTTGAACCTGATCAAATATCTGAAATGCGCTGCAGTCAAAGGTGTTTGTATCACTGTACTGATAGTTTAATTTTCAGAGAAAAGTTAAGTGACGTGGCTTAGGACAGATGGGCTACAACTGGTGTAGACAGTAAGTTCAAGCGCAGTTCGGTCAAACTGGTGTCCCTGCAGACCTGAGAGGTGGAGGCCACTTGTGTTAATATCTCACAGGTGCTTTATTAAATCATTTTCATCTTTTTCATGTCAGTCAATTTGTTCCAAGACATATCATTGTTTTCTGTTTTCTAATGATTAGTGCCCTGGGGTACCTCAGTCAAAAGCACCCAATTCCTCCCATGCAGGTGGAACTATTTATTATTAGTCGTAGTTTAAAATATCACACACTATCAGAAGGGGAACGGCCACTGTCAGTCATTTTGAAAGAGATGGATAGTCTCTGTCTGTTGCAACATGCACATTAATTGCAACTTTACTAAAATAATATTTTAGATGACATGACGGATAATGTTTTGCGGATAAATAAGGTGCCTTTTTGTTTAGATGGTTGTTACTTACAATATTTTATGATAGTTAGTTCCTTGTTTATTCTCTTTAGTTGGTAGTCCTTAAATATGTTGATGAAAGTTAAATTGTCAGCATTAACGCCACCATTTTTTAAATTGACTTAAATATATATTCATATTATATTAAAATGTGTTGAATACTTATTTGTTTTGTAACCTTCATACTACCAGATTGTGGTGGTGAGGGTGTGGTTTAGGCTCAGCTGCAGAGAGAGAGAGAGAGAGAGAGAGAGAGAGAGAGGAGGGGCGATCCAGGGAACAGCTGTGTGTAATTTGTGTGTGAGTGTGTCTCTTCCTTTTAAAAAGACAGTTGGCGTTTGAGGAGAGGGGAGAGTGGTGAGCAGAGGCGACTCAGCCGACTCAGCGGGTTGGCAGGAGCAGAGACAGGCGGAAGCGGGTTCGCTCGGGGGCGAGCAGACAGATCAATAAAGTACATTAACAACCCGCAAATCCGAAGCTTGTTGCCCTTTTGTGCCGCCCGAGACTCACGGGAGTGGCGAAGTACGTTACAGGGATAAGTATGGAAAACTATTTGACAAGGGAGACTAAACAATACAAACTGCTTTACTGTCTTTAACTTTAGCTTTGTGCACAACATTCATTTTCAGGCCTCATCATATCTCAGTACATACTTGTGTGACCCTTTTATATAAAGCAATGTGTCTTCATGTAGTCCCTTGTCTCAGGCATCATGAATGCATCTTACAACCTCTAAACATTTCAGACAGTCATTTTAATAAATGTTCAAGGCTTTCAGAGGTAAAACTATCCAGTATTTCACAAAAAAACTCCCACACACATGTATTTATACACACAAAATAACTTGTTTTTCTTCTTTCTTAACGCATGAATCAT
Organism: Taurulus bubalis; assembly: GCF_910589615.1. Lineage (NCBI taxonomy): Eukaryota > Metazoa > Chordata > Actinopteri > Perciformes > Cottidae > Taurulus > Taurulus bubalis. The sequence goes on from NC_136594.1 coordinate 11,690,797, forward strand.
GCTATCATCTTTTTAACCCTCAGATGCATCTTGTGTCTCATTGGAGGGGTACTGAATGCTATGGGAATTACAAACCTACTAAATGTTAAAATATAGATTTACCTCACATCTTTCAAATCTTTCCCCTCCATATAACCCTTCCGGTCTCTTCCATTTCTCTCACTCTCTCTAAGGGAAGTCCTAAACTCCATTTAGACATTGTAATCCTGTCAGATCAGCCACTTGGTCATAAGCTGTGTTCTCTCTCTCCCTCTCGCTCTCACCCTCTCTCTCTCTCACACACTCTCTCTCTCACTCACTCACTCACTCTCTCTTTCTCTTTGTCTCATCCTCTCGTTTTCTCTGCCAGTTCAGTTGAATCCAGTCTATTTGAATTTCACATCGACTAAAACCCAACCAGCTTTAACTGCATGAAAGTCATGAAAACTAAATTGCCAAATAACAATGATTGTGTTCGATAAGACTTCTGCCTCCTTTAACCTTTAACGTGTTGACATCTGACCTCTGATTGATGATCATGATTTATAACAAAGCCGTGCTGTTACAATTTCAATTTCCTGCAAAATTGAGGTAAAGTGTCAGGATTATATATTGGAGGAGCCTTTGAGCGTGTACGTTCACAAGGCATGTGTTAGTGATTGTCACATTACACACACAAGCATGTGCTCACATTTTGCCATAATGTTTGCTGCCAGAAGATAGCAGAAAAGCTCTCAAGTATAAGGATGAACTTACAATGTTTCCCAGTGGAGGAATTACGATTACTGCCCTTTTGTGGTGGGAGAATGAGTACAACATTATGGCTAGACAACATTGATAGATATTCTTATGAAAGACACAGGACTAAGTTAAGAGAGAACAAAATTAAGAGAGAATACATTTTGACTAAAATTACTTTTTGGCGACAAGAATAAAACGGAACTAGACTTATACGAAGGATAAACATTACTAAAATATGACTAAAACTTCTAAGCATTTTAGTCTGAAGACACAATCTAAACTAGCTTCCAAAATTATTATACTTTGTACAACACAAAAATGTATATGACAACTATACTTACTCTTCAGATTTATATATAACATGCAAAAACATGATGAGCTTATAAAATTCTGTTCATTGCTAAAAATTAATCCAATGATTCCCAAACTTTTAATGTTGTGGCTCCTCACAAAAAAGCAAGCGGCATCTTGTCACGTTTCAGATGTCAATAATTTGTTTGTTTGTTGGAGATTTCCGTCCAACCAGCTTCTCATAAGTGGTTGCATGCCAGTTTGTGTGGCATTTGACAGGGAAACAGAGGAAATGTTTGCAGTTAAACAGCCTGGCAGCTCTTTTTCTGGTACAATCACCACTTTAATTCCCCTGAAAAAATGGAATGCAGATGTATCAAGGGACCGAATTTGATAGTGTGTCATTTCAGGATCAAACTTTCACGTGTTGGCTCTCCTCTGACGTGCAATTTTAAAAAGTAATCTTACATAGCTGACCTCGGCAACTACCTATTGCCGTTGTATGTATATGTGTTGCTACAGAAGCATCGACAGGACAGAGTGCATGTCATCCACATTCATCCACAGCTGGTGCTGGTTGTTGAAATGTGCTATGCAAATACACTTGCCTTGCCTTGGTATTGAGGACATAAAATGATGCAAAAAAATCATTGCATCATTTTCTCCACAGCAACTTTTCTCCACATGATTGTATTGACCGTATTAAACGCCTCTTGTCAGTCAATTTCACTGTTTGCTTTACAGATTCAACTTCATCCTGTTACACAGAGATCAGACACCGCCGCCCATGTGATTAACTGATGCCTAAATTATTCATATGAAATACAGGAAACATTATTTTTGATGCAGCTAATGATATTGTCACCTGTTACCTAATAGCTTGCAACCTTTTTTAATATGGGGGAACAGGGTGTGTTTGAAAGAGGTTTGAACACTGACATTTGAGACAGGGAGTGGTCCAAAAGAGGTGGCCTCTGGGTAATGAGGTCTTGCTGAGAGGAAACAGACTTTTTGACCTTCTTGTGGTCTTTTCCCAGCGTGCACGTCATATGTGTTTGTGTGTTTGTGTGCTCTGAAGAGCCTGACCTATGAACTCCGAACCTATCAGTACTTCCATGTCCTAAGAATACTTTTTACAGTAAAGAATGCCAAACTTTAAAGGCCAGAGCAACAATATGGAAATGAACAACACATTATACAATGCAACTCATAAAGCACAGCAGGTACACTTTGAGCTAATTGGCATGTTGTAACCAGCAGGAAAAACAGATTGACGAGTTTCACGAGAGTCACCAAGACGGTTGTTTAATTTGAGAATGAGTATGAGAACAGCATCCCTGTGCATTGACATCCCTCTTTGTTTCCATTACATTTGGTTTTGATTACATTGTCTGCATGTTTTTGGCAGATAATAGGCATCTGTATTTGTTTTGTTTTCAGTCACTTCAGGATTAATGAGCGTCAAGTCGGATATAAAGAAGCTTTCAGAAAAATGTCCTAGTCGTGGATGTTCACATATAACTATGATAACTCTGATATGACATTGACTCGTCATAAGCACTTTAAACATTTTTTGTGGCTGTGTATTTTCAGGGCGTGCACTTTTAGAATTATATTTGTTGTGTTGTTTGAGTAAAGTGTTTCATAATTCATTGTATTATATGATTTTGAGCCTGACAGTTTATGCTTAATTTATGATTTGCAGTCAAACATAATTGAAAATGACTCGAGAAGACCGACTGAAGAAATCTATAGATAATGTTGGAGGTGAAGCATTTAGGAATGCCTTTGAAGTAAGTGTTCTCGAATATTACAGAGAGAGTTGTATTGTCAAAAACGTAATGGCCTTCACGTTTGACTTGTTTATGGCTACATAATCCAGATCAACCGACATCCAATTCAGAGGCATTGCTTTGATGGAACAGCTATGAAGGATTAACTGTGTCACTCTCAGACTCATCCAAGGCTTCAGCAGCTTTAGTGCAGCATGACCCTTTGGAATTACATGGATTGGATATTTACAAGAGTCAAAGTCATGATTTGAAGAGAAACTGATAGTGGGCTGGAAGGAATGACCACCTGTTGTTCAGATTTGGCCAGCAACAGGTTGAAGGAGGAGGTAGAATGCACTTATTGTAACTTGTTTGGACAAATTTACATTTAAAGACGTACTGTATTTAAGTACTGTATTTAATAAGTTATTATACAAACAATAAACTTTGTAATCATCTGACCCACAAAGAGCTTAGAAAATAGGATGCTTTGTATAATAATCTACCAAACAATAAATCTGGAACAATTTATAGACAATCATCAGCAACTATTTTGATAATAATTGGAGGATTTGCTGCTTTTCCTTTTAATTATCTTCATTTCATGATTTTAAACATTGTGAAAGTTTCACTTTGGGCTCTGCAGGTAATGATGATGGCATTTCTTATTTTTTTTCCATAATCAATCAATCAAGAAATATGTTAATCAAGAAAATAATCAACAGATTAACCAATATTGAAAACATTCATTCATTTCAGTCAGATACAAAATAATTCCAAATGACTAAAGTCCATCTTTTACATTAATGCACAAGTACTCTAAAGATTAAATAATAGGTCCCTACGTCACACTTTTAAGACATATACATTTTCAGATTATACTTAGCATTTTCTATGCATACTTTTTCTAAGAGCAGAGTATTTCAATTGTGGTACTTTTACTTAAATGGTCTATACTATCATGAATTAATAAGTAATGTTGCTTTGAACCCTGATAAACAAAATACAGTGTTGCATCCTCCACTGCAGCTGTGTGAGTGATGCATCTGCATGAGGACCACACTCTCTCTCTCTCTCTCTCTCTCTCTCTCTCTCTCTCTCTCTCTCTCTCTCTCTCTCTCTCTCTCTCTCTCTCTGGTCACATGTTAAAACTCTTACTCTGCTGCGCATCAGAGTCGCCAAAGTCATTTAAACCGCCTGACAGCAGCTGACTGGAGCAGATCAGACGTAGGACACTGGAGGAATGGCCTCTGAACGGGATGAATCCAACATTACCAGAAACCTGACCAACCAGTTCGTGCAGCCGGCGTGGCGCATCGCGCTGTGGTCGGTGGCTTACATCACGGTGCTGGCTGTGGCAGTTTTCGGAAACTTGATTGTGATTTGGATCATCTTGGCGCACAAGCGCATGAGAACGGTCACCAACTATTTCCTGCTGAACTTGGCTTTCTCCGATGTTTCGATGGCCGCGTTCAACACGCTCATCAACTTCGTGTACGCGGCGCATGGAGAGTGGTACTTCGGAGAGGTGTACTGCAGGTTTCACAACTTCTTCCCGGTCACCGCGGTGTTCGCCAGCATCTACTCCATGACCGCGATCGCCATCGACAGGTGAATGATGAACATACGATCATATTGCACGCATGGACTTGCTATTAAGTATATTTATTTTACGTTAACATATTGATAATTTATTTATTGTTTTGGTTTCGATGCACGTGCTTTTACAATGTAAGATATTTTACAATTTGCAATTTGTATTTGTTATAAATAAATGCAAATATTTGGGTCAGTTTACTTTTACTTATCAAATAAAATCCGTCACTAAATTGTGACGTATTTTGCTCTGAATGAAAGTCGAGACCTCTAAAAATCAATAGCATATACAGTACATGTGATGACCATAATTCACTATTCCATATAGGATTTGTTTTCTTCTTTTTTGTTGTAGTTATTATTGTTTGTTTTTCATTTCTGTATATATATGTTTTCTGTTTGCGGTGAAAAGGCCAAGAAAAAAAAGAAAATAATGTTTCACAGACATTTTCTGTAAAAAGAAAAAGGACAACTTTAAATAAATGCTTTTAAAACATATTGGCAATCACTGATTTAACTTTCTATCTAACACTTAAAATGCAAGTGAAATATATGCCTAAAATGCACTTTTTGCATGGAATTGTGTGGAAATCAGTGACCAATGCCGTAATTTACATTTAGTGTAGTTACAATATACACCTTTTCTATTAATTTAGATTGTGTGGAAGCAAGCATGTGTATTTATTATATACATAAGGTTTTGACACAAATGTAAAAGTTCCAATTATTCATCAGCAGTTTTCATTAAAGATCTACAATATGGCGGATAAATGTCAGATACGATTATGTTTACCTGGAAGTCTACCTATATCAGTTTTTACTTGTTGTTGTGACCTCTGACCTGTAGGTACATGGCCATCATCCATCCGCTGAAGCCTCGTCTGTCGGCGAAAGCCACCACAGGAGTTATCATCTGTATCTGGAGTCTGGCCGTGGTTCTGGCCTTCCCTCTCTGCTACTTCTCCACCACCCGAACTCTGCCCCGCAGGACCCTCTGCTACGTGGCCTGGCCCCGCATGGTCGACGACCCCTTCATGTGAGAACACTGACAACCCCTTTCTATCTTTTGTCAACCTTCATTGACATTGTCATGGCAAAACTGGGCTGTATTTGTGCACCATCCGGTTGTGTCTAACTTCAGATATGTCATCGCTCACAATCTATCATCTTGCTTGTCATTGTCACGCCATTTAAAATATGTTCTGGTGGTGTGTCTTTCCACTTTCGCAGGTATCATATCATAGTCACAGTTCTGGTCTACGTGCTGCCCCTAGTGGTGATGGGCATCACTTACACCATCGTGGGGGTCACGCTGTGGGGAGGGAAGATCCCAGGAGACTCATCTGATAACTATCATGGACAGCTCAGGGCCAAACGCAAGGTAAACTCCACTTTTATTTCATGCATTTTCACATTTTCTATTGATTTGGTTGTTTGCGTGTGCGTTTGGAGCGGAAGCAAACAGGCTTATCCGTAAAAAGCTTATGTACATGTTCAGAAGGTTTTTTTCTCAAATGTAGAAGTTAAGATTGTTCGTCAAATCTTTCATGAAAGGCCAACAACATTACATATAACTGGCAAATATGATTACATATTTGAACTGCAGAGCACATTAGTTCAGTGCTGTGAAGCTAATTCACACTATCTAAAAAAAATCACGATTAAAGAAAACATACCTTAGAACAATGACACTTTTATACTGTCATGTGTTAAAGTAGACCTTTGCAAACATAACTTAACTTTTTGCAATTGCAACTGCAACCTAGGAGAAGAGACAAACGATCAGAGGCACTTGTTCATCAACCAGACTGCACAGTGTGCTTTGCAGCAGTTACTGTGAGGGGTTGGGTTAACCATGGATTAAGGTCATCACAGCTTTCATGATGAGCGTCTATCAAGTCAGCCTCCGGATTAACGCTAAAGAGTACAGTAATTTATTGATAAACCTCACAAATATTGCAAGTTAACACGCTGGATTAATAAAAGAGACAGCTGAAAGGTCTAGACTGCAGAAGGATTCAGTAAAAAAAAAAAAATTGCAACCTTTTTCTAACAATAGCAGAACTTACACTCATCAATTTGATCCTAATTAGACTCATAGTTATTCTGTAAAATGAGCATAATAAAGTAAGCAACAATGTAACCACAAAACTAGATTGACATTTATATTTATAATATTGTTTGGCCCAACAAACACACACACACACACACACACACACACACACACACACACACACACACACACACACACACACACACACACACACACACACACACACACACACACACATTCAGTGTACAGAAATAGAGACTGTGACAGGTGCAGGTTTGCTATTCAAAATCTTTTCAAGGGCTTTATTGAAAAAAATCATCAGAGGCTCAGATTGTTGGCAAAATTGAGCCACGAGAGATAAAAGAGATTTATACACATCGGGAAACAAAGGTTACGAGACAATGTCAGGACTATACCAGGCTTCATTCAAAGGCCCAATCTGACAAGATGCCATTTGGGCTGAAGATAAGAGGAAGTCGCTCTCATCTCCATCCTGCAGATGAGCCTCTGCTGATGGTATAATAGCCTCCTGCTCCTTTTAACCCCCCACCGCTCTCTATCGGGGTGCAACACACTGATGAGTTCTGTGCTGCTCTTTCATCTGTCCTACCTGGAACCTGCTGGGTCTGATGTGTCATCGCTGACCTTTCCCTCGCAGGACGCATTGAATGGAAACTTCATTGTGAGCAGAATGAAGGAAAACAGACAACATACTTCTTCAGAGACACGTGCATGAAAAGAGCTGCCATGGCTTCAAATATTCAAAATTCCTTTATTTGACGTTTCTCCAGTTGAAGAGCACTGACACAGCAGAGGTTTTTACACATATATAGTTTTAACTGTTTATATTGACAATGTATCAAATGAGTATCGTGAAAATTACCCCATAGTGACAAACCCACAAAGAATTATCACCTGATTATGCAGGTCCTCCCACCTCTATGGCATCTTTCAGCTCATCGTTTTGTTTTTTCACCCCTAATATTTTCTGTTTTAGTTCAGATTACATCCGCACTAAACCAGGTAAATTTGTTAACGTGTCATTTTCTCTTTGTTTCAACCATCTGTCTCGACTACACCATTGTTTTTCTTGCTTTATTTGCTTTTCCAAAGCAACCATTACAGCATCTCATTCTTAAATTGCCAGCCTGATATTTCATTGTCTACAGGGTGAACGGGATGATGTGTTTTCATGTTGTGAGTTCCTAATACATTCTTTATTTTACTTTCTGAATATGACACCCTCTATTGGCTACAACGTTGCACTGTAGTGCTGTCCTGTTAATACTGTTAGTATGTATCTCCTTTATCTGGCAGGTGGTGAAGATGATGATCATCGTAGTGGTGACCTTTGCCCTCTGCTGGCTGCCCTACCACGTCTACTTCATTGTGACGGGTCTCAACAAGCGCCTGAGCAAGTGGAAGTACATCCAGCAGGTCTACCTGTCAGTGCTGTGGCTGGCAATGAGCTCCACCATGTACAACCCCATCATCTACTGCTGCCTTAATAACAGGTGTGTGTTAATAACTCTCTCCACAAACCAAAAACACACATATGTAAATACTGTATTTGTACACAGCAGCATGTTTTCATGTCAGGGGTTGGTTTCGCTGCAGGTTCCGGGCAGGCTTCAAGCGGGTTTTCCGCTGGTGTCCCTTTGTCCAGGTCTCAAGCTACGACGAGCTGGAGCTCCGAAACACAAGACTTCGACCGGGTCACCAGAGCAGCATGTGTACCCTCTCTCGGGTCGACACCAGCATCCTCAGCAAAGACAAGAGCACTTGTTCCCATGGACACAGGTCAAGACTCAACTCTGAGCCCAATAATAGTAATAATAGTTAGTTGTCTCCACTGGATACAATCCAGCTCACCAGCTGTATTTAAAACATTTATTTATTTGTACTGTACATTAATGGATACATTGCAAACAGGAACTGCTAAAAGCTAATTCAGCAGTATGTTAATCGTGCCAATTTGCCAAAATAAGCTGTCCTACATGTCTTTATATATATATATAGGCATATATGTATATATATATATATATATATATATATATATATATATATATATATATATATATATATATACATATATGCCTATATATATCATTAGCATCAATATTACTGCTGCTCTTCCAGCGTTAATGCCTTTAAATCTACAATAGTGAACCTGATATTAAGTGATCCTGGTTGGGTGTAAATTCACAAGTGCTTGCTGCTGTAATTTGTGTTAGTTTGAGAAAGTATTTGCCATTTTAAAATCAACTTGTTGGAGACTGTAGTTACTGTTTACTGTAAATATGATTCTATTTTGCATATAATAAATGTATGTACAGTATGTGTTGTAATATTCTGATGTTTTGGTGCAGACTCAAACACACACAGACACAAATTGGGACGTTATGTTTAATTGTTGTATTATGATAGATTAACTGTAAAAATGTAAAAACAGTTATGTTAAATTCACTGAACTTGAGAGGACAAGTTAAATAAACGTCTGCATGCAATTTACAGATTAAACAGTCTATTCTTCACTCGACAATATAGGATCTCGTGTGTGGCTACTTCTACTGATGCCACTTTGCACCACAATATTGTCAATCATAACTCGGACAAATGTAAAATGGTAGAACACAAGGGTTGTGTCTGAATTCAATATCAATCTTCATCATGGTTTGGATTGTTTTAATTATCATGAGAAGAAACAACCATTCATTTTTCATGTATTAAAGACAAATACCAAGTTTCCATCATGTTCGTTTGCCTCAAACTATGAAAAAGTACATTTAAAAGAAGAAACATACTTTTTCTCAGAAATATTGATACCAGTTTACAGTATATATCTGCTGATAAGCATAACGCAAACGTGCTTGAAGACATTCAAAAAATAGTGTTATGACAATTTTATTCAGCGGGTTACAAAGGTTTGTTGCACCTTATTTGGCAGCAGATGTTTTTTGTTCGACTGTACAAAAGAACAAACAGCTTTTTATGAAACTCTCAGTGTAATCTGCGCAGCTAATTATTTTTCCTTTGTTCTCAATAGTTGAAGGAAAAAGGAGCTAAAGCCACAATCATCAACACAAACCACTGGGTGGAGACATCAGCTGGGGACCTAGAGAGATGGAAATAAAGAGAGAGAGAGAGAGAGAGAGAGAGAGAGAGAGGTTAATATCTTTGGCAATTTTGCAAAAACAATCTGCTTCCTACTGTGAGCAAGGTTGGCCTAAATGAAGACAACATTTTTGTCAAACTATTTTAGTTATTTCACGAAAGTGCTCTTTTCACTGGTTTAAAGTGGGTGTGGACACACACACTGCCTGTATGGAGCTTGTGAGAAGCCTGTATACACTTGTCATGGCTTTAAAAAGTCCCACAACTCCTTTTCAGGTAAAAGATAATTCAACTGTTTTTGTTTACAGATTACAGCAATCAAAAATAATACTATATGTGACTTAATCTTTGTAATACAGATAGAAATAAAAATTAAGTTTAAAGGTTAATTGTTGTGGACATTGGAAACCAAAATATAACCTGTAAGAAGTTGATCAAGGCAATTATTGAATGTTACACTTTTTTTTCAAACACTATTTGATTGTTGCTCGTCATTAATATTTAAGGATTTAGATGAATACTAAACATCTGCAACCAGGTTTTCAAGGGCTTTAAAATATTGTGGGCTTGGAACTTTAAGGGACTATTTTGTTTAGATTGACATTAGGTCAGGTAAATGAATGTGATCTTTGTATCTATTTTAAATATTTGATGGTAAATGGACTTGAACTTGTATTGCACTTTTCTAGTCTTCCGACCACTCAAAGCACTTTTACACTACATGTCGTTCACCCGTTCACACCCATTTATTCACTGGTGGCTGGGCTCCATGCAAGGTGCCACCTGCCCATCAGGACGATCTACTTCCTAATACCAGACAATTCCTCATTCATTAATAACAGCCTTGTACCATTACAAGACCACAGAAACAGTTTTAATAATTACATCATATCAAAAATCATAATACTGATAATAATCATGGCATTGAGCTGAATATTGAATTCATGTTAAAGGAAATGTCTTACCCTGACACACTGTAACAGTCGTGTGAGCGATCCAGTTCTGAGTGTTTCAAAACGATCTCAGTGTATTCCTCATCACCAGTTATTTTATTGACTGCCTCCACAGTGAACACTTCAGCTGGAGATAAGAGGGCCATACCCTCGTTTTGCCTGCAAATGTTCTCTCCCAGGTTAACAAAGAAGCAAGAAGTGATATTAAAGACGACTAGCCCGTCCAAATCGTCCATTGCCTTTCCCACACTGTAGCTTGTCTGACCTTTGGTGAACTTTCCAAATCTCACCTTTGAGCCCTTTTGTGCTGTGTATTTCTTGTCTTTGAGAACACGCAGAGTCGTGCAATTCTTTGTACTCATCAGCCACATTGAATCCATGAGCAGAAAGTGAAGGGACTTGAAATGGAAGTGTTTTTCATAGGTGCTGATATTTCCACCCATTGTCTCGACTGCATTGTCAAAAGTCTTTGTAAAATCTTCATCCCCATCAGCGTACGCCAACAGTGCAGCCTGATGTTCTTTGGTCACTCCAGGGATCAGCTTTGAACAAGTAGCGTTTGCATCCCATGCTTTCTTGAATCCCTCATTGCCGTTTAGCTCTTGTTTTAAGAGGTCTGAATGGATTAACTTCTCCATGGCCTTTTTTTGGCATCCATTGTACATGTAATCAACAGAATCTCGTGACATGTCCAGCACTGTTGCGCTCCCTGCAGTCACCTTTAATTGAGTGTGGAAGTTAAAAGATAGTTTCAAAAGGGAATATCATCTTTAGATTCAACATCACATCACAACAGGTTTTGAATAACATTTTTTTAAGAGAAACAACAACTTACTTCATAGTAGAAAACAACAAAGAAAGCAAGAAACAGTTTTCTTCTGTCGCACATTTTGAAGGGCTTTTCTTTCCTTCTATCTGCACGGAACTGAAACAGAAATCCAAGAAGAGAATTGCAGAACCAGACTTGTATAAAAATGTGTACACAGTCCAGAAATGGGATGATCTGGCTTGCGGCTCAATTACTTTGTTTAGACAAGCCCTTAATCTCCTATTGGGAGTTTTCACTCTTGGAATATGGCACCCACTTTCTCACCCTAGATAACCGTGAATGATTAAACACTGAAACTAGAAGAAAATATCAAAAGGCACATACCTTAAGCAAGGAAAATGTATTTCTTGGAGCAAAAATCAAGTCTGCGTAACATCAAAGTGAAAGGAGCAGTAATTTTCAGCAGTCTTTGGTGAAGTAAAAAATCATCACACTAGGAACGCCTTTCCCCTTCCTGTGGAAGGAAATACCATGTCTCTGGGGCCCTGATGTTGAGTTACTACTTGTTTTGTGCGGGCTACTGAGTTACTGGAAGTTCTTGCTGATTTGGCACAGAGGTTTTTATAAACCAGATAAACTTAAATGGTCCCGCCCAGCTATACATTTCCTAGTTTAACTCAAATGCTCGCTTCTTTCTTTCTTCCTTTCTACCCTCCCAAATTGTGATTTTGTGGTAAAGTAATAATATGCTTTGATTAGTTTTTTTTTCCACATTTTCTCCCTTAACAATACTCCCATAAGTAAAATAAATGATGACAAGTCTTTGTAAAGTGTTTAAGACACATTAACTGTGAATATTTTGCAGTGATTGTGAGAAGGCAAGGCAAGTTTATTTGTATATTCAAAGTGCTTCACATAAAACCATTAAAGCAAATGATAAAGTTGATAAATTAAATGAACATCTCTTAATGCATAACTACTAACCTGATGACTACTGTAGCATGTAGTGTTTTCATTGGCACTTGTGAATAGCCACTTCCTCCAATGCAAAGTTATGTTCCACCTTCTGACCTCTTCTCACTTCCTTCCTTCCTTGCTGCTGGAGTAGCCTGCTGAAGCTCAATATGGCAGAGGACCTGCCAACTCAATTATAACAGCACTTGTATATACTGTGTATATGTTCAGGTTGAATGTGAGGAACAGAATAATTAATTTTAGATTGACAACATTTTAAGATTGACAACATCCCATCCTCTCTAGATCCAAGCAAATAATTATGCACCTTTTTAAATGGGTAATTATAATTAAGAATGGGTTAAATGGAGAAAAAAAAATGTTACAGATAAAGCAATTATATGTATTGTATTCACTATTATATTTAGGCCTAGGCTATGTATGCAAGGCCCTATGCAAACTTGATTAAGCTGTCCATCTTTCTGACATGCATAGGAAAAAAAAAAAAAGTTAAATTGTGTAGAAATGTATTTCATTTGTGTTTCTCAGGTCACATGGAGTTACAAAATCAGGAAGCAGAGTGCAAGTGTGTGTTTTTTTTCTTCCTTTTTTCCTTGTTAACAACGTTTCCGCTGTACGCCAACATCAGTGTGTGCATAGCCTACCTTAAACAACATTAAACATAAAAAACTTTACTTAATTCAACCCACATACTTTTGCACACCTACTTAATAGAATAAGGCTTTAGGCGTTACAGTTACAAGGATAATCATATTTCATACCCTGTCCTGTAAAGCCGTGGAAAGATCACATCTTGAAAATATATTTTTTCCCAGACAGTGATGTTGATTTAATCTTTTAGCACTATGAGATACGCCATAAATGCGGTTTTATTTGTATATTTGTTTATTGCTTATGTATATTTGTTTATTGTCGTATGGTTCGTTCTCACCATACGACATACGAGATACATTACGCTTACGATGCATTACGTCTACTTTATTTATCACAAGGCTACACATATAATTAATAACGGACAGTAATTTACAGTAAAAAACTAATATTATTCTCTGGGACGACCCTGTTTTATGACCGGAAACCGGAAGAAGTGCTGTTTCCGGTTCAGGGCGCGCCAAAAAGAAAACGACGCTGAGGTTGAATCTACTTGTTTATGTTTGCTGTAGAAACCAGTTTCAACTGAGAAAGTGACGGGACTGAATGCCTGGATTATTGATATAAACACATAGCATAAACAGCCGCCTGGACTGTTGTACCTTTGAATCTTAACTCATGGTGAGTTATGACCAATGTACTCGTAAATACACTTGGAGGTTAATACGTTAAAGCTAGTTTCAGTCAATGTTACGGTTACTGCTTAGATCAGCTCTGAATGAACTTTTCAGCCCTGTTAGGTTAACGTTAGTTTACATCGGTGGAAGAAGTATATCACGTCATATCACGTTCATTTATTAATTAAATGTTAACAAAAACAAAAATAGCCTAGTAGTAGGCCTCTCATGATACCTACTAATTGTGTCTCAGAAAGTATTGCGAGAAACAATATTATTGTTATTTTAAGACTTTTTTATGCCACTGATATAATGGTAATATTATAGCATAATGACGCAAGTACACAATTTCAAAGAGGAATTATTATCTTAAGACAGTTTAGACATTGGAATTGTAACGTAATTAAATAAATAATAAAATAAATAATGTAAGCTGCACCTGCACCTAGCAGTACCACAATACAAATATACTCAACAACAGGTTACAATTCGTAGTATTAGCAGCAAATGTATTGAAGTATCACAAGTAAAAGTAGTTATTATTCAGTTCTGCTCCTTTCAGAGTATTTTGTTATATTTTTGTACGAATTCTACTGATGCAAACTGCATTTTATGGTTGTTTCCGGTTGAGGTTGGACCTGTATATATTGTATACTGTTTAAGAATATATCTATGGGATATTTTATATACTTAATATACACTGAGTTACCAGTTTATTGGGGACACCTAACACACTAAAACTAATGCAGTATAATACAACAGTCTTGTAATAACTCCTACCCTTATAGAGGTTATATCTGTATGGTCATTTTGGAGGATGTCATTTGTGAGGCTGTTGAATTGTGCATTTTGTTTATGTTATACTAACAGGTGTTCATATTATTTTGTCCACCTAGTAGGCCTAATAACAAAAAATGCCTCTCTGTGTAACGCTAATGCCATTTTTTTCAGGTTGAAGACGAGAGTTCCAGCTTCCCCTCTGCTGAAGTTTCCTTCAGCAAGTCACTGCTTGGGTGCAATACAGGTTGACATAAACATAAGTGGTTGATAAGATGAGTAAGTGGGGAGATAGACTGAAGAAGGTTGAGCAGCTTGCTCAGTCGTTCCAGCAGAAACCTCTGGCCACGCACTACAAACCTCGGCTGTGGCCGTGCCAGCCGTCCTCCATCTGGAAGCTCTTTCCTCGTCAGTGTACGGCGATCAGCTTCGCTCAGAGCTGCAAAGAGGTGCAGTAGTAACACGTGACTTTTGTAACGCTAGACTATCTCATCAGACTGCATATTGCATGTATGTGTGTGAAGGTGAGAAAGCTGACCGCGGTGCCTTGCATTTCCATAGGCTGTACATGTTTTTGCACTTGAAAAAGAAAAGACATCCCTGGGTCAAAGGATCTTCCTGGTTACCAGTTACAGCGAGCTATGGCATTACTACAGGTACATATACATTGTGAAATGATTACAATGCGATGATGTGCATCAACAGTGATTTGTCACTTGATTTATTTCAGGACTTACACACAGTCCTTGATGCACTGCTATGAGGTGATACCAGAAGGCGCTGTGTGTAAGCTTTACTTTGACTTGGAGTTCCACAAGCCCTCAAATGACGGAGCTGATGGTACAACGATGGTATCTTCACTTATCCAGGTAGGGAAAGTTTTGCATCTTCATTTACAATATATCTTGCTGTATTCTGTCAACACCTATTTTGTTTTATCGAGCGGCTTGCTTCACATCCAGATAACAAGGATTCATATGTTGTTCAGTTCAACAATTATAAAGCCAAAGAATGTGTTATAAAATAATCCACTTGACACTCATTCAGTAAAGTAAGTAAAAAGAAAGGAGCAGTTATAACAACAAAAAAAGAAAGTCCAACAATGTCCTTATCTTTCACTCCTATTCTTCTATTTAAAACTGCAAGATACTTACAAGGGCTTTTTTATTTAGGCATATTACATTTTTCCCGGGCACATTGTACCTGCGACTTTAGTGAGGCACTGTTTTATGAAGTCACCATCTGAGAGGTTTCCCATGGCGGATATTGAGTTGAGCGACTTCGCAGCTGGCGAGTGTGGCTTTCTCTTGTGTTTTGTTAACATTAAAAAAATACTGTCGTTGAGCCAGCAGGCTAGCTTCCATTTGTTTAACTTTCTGTTCTCGCTCGGCACCAGTGTAAGACGTGTAGGTCTGATGCCTGGTAGCGCCGTCATCCTTTATAGTCCTTCATCACTGCAATGGTTTCATTCCAAATTAAACAGACACACTTCCCTATGACTTCTATAAAGAAATATTAATTTCCCCACCATGTCTGAAATTGTCTAAACTATCTTGTGTTTCTTTGATTCTGCCATTTTTGTTCATCTGTGGCAAAGCCTTTCTTTGATTGCTCTTATTTTGTGGAGTAGCTGCCTTGTTCAAGACTGTAACTCCACATAGTTTTACAACTAAGAAGTACAGTATAGTCAAGCGCAAGTTTCATGTGTGGGCCATATTCTATTATGCAGCAATTAAAAATAGACCACAGGCTGCAATTGGCCGTAGTTTGGACACCCCTGTTCTAGGGCATTGTGTGTGTGTGTGTGTGTGTGTGTGTGTGTGTGTGTGTGTGTGTGTGTGTGTGTGTGTGTGTGTGTGTGTGTGTGTGTGTGTGTGTGTGTGTGTGTGTGTGTGTGTGTGTGTGTGTGTGTGTGTGTGTGTGTGTGTGTGTGAGTGAGTGAGTGAGTGAGTGAGTGTGTGTGAGTGAGAGAGAGTTCTTGTTACTTTCTTACCTAAAGATGTATGAAATACAGCTGTATGATATGTATTTCTCCATATTTTGTGTCTTGGCAGTATGTTTGTGACAAGCTAATGGAAGTTTATGGAATTGAGTGCTCTGCAAAAAATATACTCAATCTTGACTCGAGCACGGAAGAGAAGTTCAGTCGTCATCTCATCTTTAATCTCCAAAATGCAGCTTTCAAAGACAACATACATATGGGTTGGTCCAGTGTTTCATGGAGGCAACAAAATTGTTTACATTTTTCTCAGTTACTTCAGTTATTATATTCTGTCTTTTTTTTTTTTTTTCAGGTAGGTTTATCCATGCAATTCTCCACCCAGTCCTGAGCCCACCCAAAAGGGGCCTGAGTGTTGGGACGAATTCAGTGGCAGAAAACAGTGAAACAGGGTTTGTTTTTCAGACATGTTAAAATAAATATTTAAATGTCTTTGCTACCATCTCCTTTGTGTAATTTGACTCAATCATGTACTGACAGCAGCTCCCAGGAGGGGAAGCCAGCAAAGGCAGATGAGATGGCTGAGAGTCCACAGGCCAAGAGGCACAAGCATGAAGCGGCAGACCTCAAGTTCCTCCAGGTGAAAAACAAGGATGGCCAAGACTGTCTTTTTGTTGACCTTGGTAAGTGAAACCACATGCTTTTATTATACTAAGTTGGATAAAATGTTTCTCTTGATGTATGCAGTGCCTCTTTAATGCATCATTTTTGTAAACATTGCCAGTAAACAATTACAGTAATGTTTTGTTATAATTTACAAAAAAACAGGTGTTTACACCAAGAACAGAAATTTCCGCCTTTACAAGTCATCAAAAGTGGGAAAGAACTCTGCGTTCACGGTGGCAGATGACAACAAGCTTATTAACAAACCCGAGAAAGGAATTTCTGAGGAGGAAAGTGTGTTCTTGGCTTCCCTAGTCTGTAATATGAGGTACAGCACTTTTTAACTCGGTTTAAAAATTATATATATTACCGTCATCAAACCACAGCCATATAGCTTATTTATGTGTATCATTAGTTTCACAGGTCAAAGAATTCTCACTTCAGACGTCCCAGAAACAAAGGACTCCAAAACCTCGAGGCCTCAGTGCCAGCAGGGACCAGCCACATCTCCAGGTGACCCTGAACTAACAGCTGAATGCATGCAGTGTATTATACAATAATTACTCGGAGGATCAATATTTTACCATGAGATTTTTCAACATTAATGGTTTTAGTTTATATAACTTTATTTTTCCTTAATCCATCAGTGGCAGGTGCACTTTCTGGCAGCCTGTCGTCTCCTCACCAAGAAGTGGACAACTTTGTGTTAACTTTGATTACAAAGGATGCCGTCCATGGGAGTAAGTGTCTAATCATATGCTTTTGCAAAAGATGTTTTACTTTCAAAATGTTTGCATGTCGATCAGTCAATGAATTGCTTGGTCTGTAAATGGACAGAAAACAGTGAAAATGTGTCACAATTTCCTGAAGCCATAGTTTATGTCTTGACATTCAGTTCACAATTATAAATCAGCAGAAAACTCATGTTTTATTTATTTTAATAACTGGAACAAGTGGTTTGGCATTTTTGCTGAACAAAATAGCTAAAATGATCAATTATTGAAGTATTGAATATTCATTATTTGTTAGTTAACTAACTGATTAATGGTTTTAGCCCCAGACAACACATGTGATGCAATCTCTAAACCCATGGGCTGTTGGTCTGATGACTGATACGCCTCCGAGGTCTATATTTCTGGGCTTCTGGTGTAGCCAGCTGATATTCCGTCTGTGTGCTGCGCGTTCTTTACAGCCGATTAGCAACTTAAAATGCGAAACGACCTGTAAGATTGGATTGTTTCACAAATAGAAACTTAACAGCTAATTTCAAACCAATAAATAGTCTGTCAGACGATAGCTGGTGGGTTCTCAGATTGCTTTTCTGCCCATGCGTTACACCCATTATGCTTCCGATACCAACATTTTATAAAATTGCCTACTGCATATGAATGCAGAATCTGTTTGTAGAGATTAATAGATGTTAATACAGCTATCACATCACTTGTATGTAAATATGGCAAATAAACCACACTTTGTATAAGCTATAGACCAATATAATGCATGTGGATATATTTCAATGTTTTTGTCTATTACTCAGCACCGCTTGATTGTGTACAGTAAGTTGCTATGAACATTCGGTGAGTTACAAAGTTTGTGTATGTGCTCAAACCACCCGATGTCGATGTGTTTACTTTGACAGGCATCAGACGATGGAACTACTTTGCTGTTGAACAACTGCTTGTTTACGACATCGCAAAATACCGCTTGTGTAAAAACGTGGAACGGTTTCATAGCAGCAACAACATCATGTATGTATCATGTTTTTTTTCAAGTTTGTGTGTGAAGTGTGCGCCACTTCCTTCTAATTTGGTCACGTTCTCCTCTGCAGGATTGTTGTGGACCTCAAAGAAGAAGTATGGTATCAGAAGTGTCACGATCCTGAATGTAGGAACTTCAGGTCCTCAAGTAAGTTCTGACCCTAAGAGCTACCGTACTGACTTTTATATTTAAAACTAATGAAGGCTACATGATCTGTCCATGGGGAGTGCTCAATGGCGGCAATGCAACCTGTGTGAGATAAACAATTATAATGTTGCAGGTTACCCACTGCCACAGGAAATCTGCGTCAGCTACATCATGAAACTGGTTAGTTTCCTCTACTTTAACATCCTGACTGACTAAGCTTAGTTTGTCTTCTTTTAAAGCTCAAAGACATGGTGTATTTATGACCATGTCTTCTGTTCACTTATAGGATGAGGAAGACCAGGCTTACTTAATGGATGATGCAGGCAACATTGAACTCAGCCAGGCACCGAGCCAGGCCCCAGACAGCACAGTGCGTCCAGAAGAGGCAACAGCTGACGTGTGGGGAGACGACCAGGACTACTTGGAGGGCCTGGACGACTTTGAACAAAACAATGAGGATATCTCTGATCAGCTCCTGCTCAAATGTATGACAGATTTTGACTCCCGGTGAAGGGTGAGTTTCATGTCACACAAGCAAGTTGAAGAAGTAGTGATAGTGGAGCAACTACACGGCCATAACAGGAGCTCAACAACCCATCAGTGAGAGCAGGACCGGCTGACAACCAGGCAGACCATGCAACGGAACTAGTAATAGCTTGTAAAGCATCAGTGTCATGGAGAGAGGGTACTGGTCATACATCAGAAGTGGTAGAAAAACACATTTAGCAGAAAAGGGAATCAGAAGAAATACAACTGCTTTGGCTACAGTCTCAACCCCATCATCAAATCCCAGTGTACACATCACATTTTATTGTATAATAACTGTCCAAGGCGCAGTGTTAAGCAGTCTGTTGACAGGACACCGTCTCACCTAATGTTCCAACTGGCTACAATTCTGCCATGTTAGGATTGTTAAATGCCTGCTGCTTTTCAATTATTACACTTCTTAATGATGCTTTGTTCAAACAGACTGTAATTGTATCCATCATTAGATGAGATGTTTCTATTAATGCCTTTGACTGCAATAAAGACAAGTTCCAGGTTCTAATGTTGGTCATTAAAGGAATGTATAAAGATAGTCACGTCCTCTGATTATTTTAGTAAAGTAAACATTTGTGGCATTTTATTTATTGGCATTGCAGTATGACATTTTATGTCATTAAAAAGTAATTGTATGCTAGGAGTGCAATGTCCTGTTTAGTTAAAAACCCTCAAATGATTGGCTGTTGGATATTTAAAATGAAAAACTAAAATTCCATGCCTGACTGAATGTAGTTTAGTGCATAATTAAAAATGTCATAGTATGACTCATAGTATTGTATATTGTTACAAAGGTCATATTATAATATAGCATGAATACTATGGACCAAAAATGTTGTTAAAACGACACACCACAGTATGTTATGAAAAAAAAGAAAATCAGTATGTCCTTAGAATTTCATGAAAGGTCATAGTATAGTGTGTAATAAAAAAATACCCTGAAAAGGTTAGTTAAATGGTATAGTATCAAAGTAAGTAAAGTTATAAATGTAATGTCATAGTACCGGATGGACAGACAGCACTGCCTTCAGCAGCAGCACAAAAATGTCCCCCCACCCCAAGTAAAAAAACTAAACACCACAGTTTCGGAAGAATGTATTTATTTGGTACAGCTGAGAAATAAATAAACTGTACTTTTAACATCAGCACAAAACTGCACCTTTACCCTTTTCAACATCGTCAAAAAAAAAGAAGAGACAAAAACAATAATATGGCTTCACATGTCAAAGAGGCCTTAGCGTGATTAAATGTGTAGAGATCATAATTTAGTCAAACCATCTGAATTCAAAACAAAATCTTTTGTCAAACAACTGAAATGTTGTTCCATGTCACACAAGAAAATTGATAAAAGTTAATGTGAAATGTGGTCAAGGACATGGAATTCAACGGTGATACCAGTGTTACAAACATTTACCCCTTAAAACTGAAGTGCATTCTACAAACGATGCTATGCAGCTTTCTCCTGCCGCCCGTGGCACGAACATTTGAAAATTTTAAAAAGGAACTGCATGTACAGTTTCGTAACATTTTATTTCCCGTGGAGTGTGAAGAAAATAAAAAAAGGCACAAAGTCCGTCAAGCAGTATGATTCCCAATAGGCCATTACCTAAATTGTGCACTAAAACGGGTGTATCAGTCCTTAGTAGGAATGCAGGGAATTACAACGACAGAGCATCAGGCACAATACTCTGCAAACGAATAGATCTTTCTTTTTGCAGCAGATACACTATTTACAGGTTTGATGATTATATTAAATACCAACTTAAATAGATAGACCAACACATCAAATAGACTGGTAGATAAATAGTCAATATAAGTCACTGTTGTAAAAGCATGTTTATAGGATTTTTTTCTGTAGCTCCCAAGATTAAAAAACAACAACTCAGAAATGTTTTCACCTTTCTGACCATGAAGCAGTCAAACTTATTGGCAGTTTATGGCATGAGCAGGTCGGATTTCACTTTGTGTTTTTTACCCCAACTCTTTAGGTAAATTTGACCTTAAACATGACATTCTTAGCTAATAGCAGGGAAACCTCAACGGCACAGCTACTAGAAGAAGCGGGGACAATACATACTTCCAAATGAGACTCATTAGCTCAGATTTGTCACTGACAAGCAAATCAATGACAGACCCTCAACTAACAACGGGGTCCTGGTCGTGTGCTTTAAATGATCGTTACCTTTCTGACAGTACTCCTTGATCCCAGTTTACATCTTAATTTTGGCATAGAGTTCATCAATTTGCTCTTTAAAGTGGCTCCGAAGCTCAGTCCTCTTGGCCTTCAGGGTGGGGGTCAGCAGGCCGTTCTGGATAGAGAACAGCTCCGGATGTAACGCAATATCTCGCACCTGCAGAGAAAAAAAAGAAAGAGCAGAAGCAAATTGAATAACAAAGTAAAAGCAAAAATAAAAAGTAGTGTAAAAAAAACAATTGTATGTCTATCAATTAATCTGCTGATTATTTCACAATGAAGCATCCAAAGTTCTTTTTAAAAGCACAAGGTTATGGATTCAAATTGCTTTATTTTCCAACCACCCGTCCAAACCCCGAAAACATTCAGTTTACGACCAAACTCTCCAAGAAAGGTGAGCACATTTTAACATTTGATAAAATGTACGTAACTATGGCATTTTTGCTAGAACATTTTTTCTTTAAGAACTAAACAAAATGTATTTGATATTTTCATTCGGCCATTGCCAAATAATTTCAGCTGAAATGTAAAGATGAACAATTAAGAATTGATATTGAATTAAATGTTGTAAAAGCCAGACCAAATGCAGCCGAATGGAAAATTCAGAACTTTATTTTAATATAGTCAAACATGGCAACAATCACCTGCTCAAAAGACTTGAGTCCTGCAGCTTTGCCCAACCTCAGTATGTCCTCCAGAATGGCATTCTTCACATCCTAAAAACAGTCAGAAAGAAGTTAACACACAGCTCGTGTGCCGGTGTGTTTAGGCTGCAGGTAGGAGTTACTCTCACCTCGTTTTGGCACAGTTCAGAGTAGGAGCCTTCAATCCCTTGTTTCTTGATCCAAATAGGCAAAAAGTCTGGATCAGGCACCACTATCCCCACCAGACACGCCTGAACAAATGTAACACGGATAACAGGAAGATAAATGCCACACAAAATGCACCATACTAGGAACTATATTGTGCATTATCATAACAATATCTGATATTTAGCGCTACTACTTACCTTTAAGCTTTCTCCGTAAACAAATACCTGGGCCACTGGATCACTGAGACTATAGGCCGTTTCTATTTTCTCGGGGGCAATGTATTCTCCTTGTGCCAGTTTGAAAATGTGCTTCTTTCTATCAATGATCTTTAGAGTGCCACTCTACAACAAAGCGGGAGAGAAACAAACTGATATTATGGTTGCAACTGATGCTCTGCCACCAGGTGTAACACATCTACCCAAAACAATAATCATAGATCAATAGCGCTCCGTTAGCATGTTCCACTTACAGGAAGCCATTTCCCAATGTCTCCTGTGTGCAGCCACCCATCCTTGTCGATTGCCTCTGCAGTTCTCTCGGGATCTTTCAGGTATCCCTGGAATACATTTGGTCCTTTGACGCACACCTAAAAAGGGGACAATATTGATGGAAATCACATTTCTTCAAAAGTTTGAATTTGCAGATATCATACTTGTATAAATGCTACATTTGTGATTTTTTTTTTCTAACAGACTTTTTTCAAACAGCGTGTGTGTGTGTATGCGCGCGCACACACACACACACACACACACACACACACACACACACACACACACACACACACACACACACGAGAACTTCTTTTATAACATAACCAACATTTGTATTACATTTTCTTTCTCACTTGTTATGACATGCTATACTTTGTCTTTTTGAATGGCATTTTGACATACAATATTTTGACTTTTTGTAACATTGGTATTAGGGCTGAGCACTATACCGGTTCATATAGCCAGTTTCAAATTTCCATACGGTATGAATTTTTCATATACTGTCATACCGGTGGATAGCCGTAACTGTTGTCGCTCTTATATTGTTCACCGCTCAGAGCTACTCATCTTACGTGTCATGGTTATAACTTTATAACAACAATTAATAACTAACGCTCTTTAACAGGGTTAAAGACCACAACATAACAGTCTGTGACAAACAATTCGTAACACTAATGATTCTACATTTATAAAATGACACCGCCGAACTGCATGCTGGGTACAGCTCGCCCACTATCACAACAAGAAGTAACTCTGTCGCTACATCAAAAAATGGAAAAGAGTGATGCAGGAGAAACAACGAGAGACTAGAGATGCACCAATACAACTAGACACATATGCAACGCTGATTGCTGTGGTATTTGTCATAGGGTGATAAGAAGCTGAACATGGAGGGACTTAGGACCCAGGTGAATGTAGGTGAAAAAAAAACAGGGACAGACAAACAGAAGACACACTGCACAAACAGCTGTTCCCCGCTCCCAGCTGTTTAGTAGTCCTTTTCGGCATCAATAAATGAATGTGTATACTCGAAAAAAATACAGTGAAACCTCCAGAATATTACAAAATACCGTGATATGAATTTTCGGCCATACCGCCCAGCCCTAATTGGTATGTCATTATTATGACATACTATACTTGGATCTAGTATTATAGTTTCACTGTTGGTTTTTGTTATTTTTATAATAATCATTATCATATATCAAAGTAATACTGGCCGTTAAGAATCTCTACTTAAGTTAATAAATACATTTCTCCGTGCAACTTCATGTATTTAATTGCTACTGAAAAAGCCCTCTTCACCTCTCCTTCTCCGTTGGCTGCCAGGTAGTTCATTTCCGCCACATCCAACAATTTGACGGCATTGCAGGGCAGAGGAGGCCCAACGTGACCTGCAGATACAAAACAGTCACAGTTCAGTTTCATGGTTCACAGACAAAACGGTGTAGATTTCACTCATATGCTGGATTACATGAAAACGGACGCATGTCTTTACCTGCTGACCAGTCCCCGGGCATTGACATGGAGCACCCAGCTGTACATTCAGTCTGGCCGTAGCCTTCATAAAACTGGAGTGCAGAACATGTTTTTAATGACATTGACGCAAACATTACTAAACAATAAATTAGTTTAAAAAAGGTGGATGTGGCTCACCTGGCAGCCCAGTGCAGCTCGTAGAAATGTCAGGATGGTTGGAGCCACCGGCGCTGCCCCTGTGATGATGAGCCTGACGCGACCACCCAGGCTCGCCTGTAAGGTGTGAAACATACAGGAAGAACATTGTTTATCATAAAACCTGCCGGTGACTCAATTACTAAAATTACTATAAGGAACATGTCATGTGATTGTTGCTTTTTAAACAAATGAAGCTTAATAATTTAGATGAATACAAATAATGATGCCTTTAAAAAGAGCAAAGACTATGCAATATAAAATGGATAAAAATAGGTATTTATTATTCTGTTTATGTACCCGTTAACAGCGGCCCAAGCCTCATTAAACGCTAAGTATGCGTGATATCAGGCTTTTTATTTTAATCTTTTTTAAAATCAAAAGGAAGAAGTACGCTTTAGTTTACCTGAACTTTTTTGAAGATGAGTTTGTCCCACATGCTGTCCTGTCTGATGATGCCACTTTTAAGCTCCGCCTCCTTCCTACTGAACGCAAAATCGAGCAGCCATCGCTTCAGCGGTGTGTTGGCTTGACTAAACACCTGAGATTAATTGAGACAAGCTTTACTTTAATCACCACATTTGACATCAAACAAGGCAGCAGACCAGAGAAATGGGACTTGAGTAAATTAGAAAGTCAATTAATTAAATACTATTTTTTTTTTTAAAAAGGAGGAGGAGGTTCCTGAAAAGAAAATAGTTAAAACAGCTGGCTCCTTTCCTAAATATGACTTTTGAATTCCATCATTAGTGACATTACATAAACTCTGACCTTATCAAACATGCGGTTGAGGAGACGTGGGACCACGGGGAAAACTGTTGGCTGCAGCGTTTTCAAATCATCCATCAAAAGTCGAATGTCGCCTTGGAAATAGCCGATTCGAGCCCCATGGATGAGGATGACACCCTGATGACAAGAGAGCTGCTTATTCCTCAATGTTGCAAGTTAAAAATCAGTGCGACAATTTAACCACAAGGGAGCAGTGTTGTTGTGAATATTTCCCTAAATATCCAGTGTCCGTTATTTAAGCCCACTGCAGTATTTTCCAGAAGCTGTTACTGGTCGTGCTATCAAGTTACTTTGCAGGCCAAGGATGTCGAGGACATCCATTCATCACAAATTCCTTTATAACAACAACTCAGGAGGTCATGAAGTTGACCAACACACACACACACACACACACACTGCATTTTTGTTGTCACTGCATAACGTCACACAGAGTTTCTCACTTTCTCAGCTGCAGGTCATTTGATAACCGACTTTGAGGATAATTAAACATGCTTTTCTATTAAAGCTTTAAAAACCACACGTATCATTTAATTATGCAACACATCTGAAGGAAATCAACTCCAGCACATACCTGTACAACTCTCTCAAACATGTGAGCTAGAGGGAGGTAGGATACATGAATGTCATGGAGGTTCAGCATGCAGTGTACCTGCGGAGGACACACAAAAAGCAAAACACATGCATATGCAGGCCAAGCATGGTGAACTGTACCTCCACCACCCTCTCAAACATGTGGGCCAAAGGGAGAAAGGAGATTTGCACATCTTTAGGGGTGGGCTTCAGTACTCTCTGGACAACAGCGTACACAGGGGGAGGAGCAGAGACGAGGAGGGAACAGATGAACAGAGGTGAGACGGACAAGAAATAATAAAAAGGGGTCAAAGAGGGTCAATTTATGTGATCCAAATCTCATGAATGCAAGGATGTAGGATTGTTTTCAGAAGTTGGGGCAGAGCTGTTCAGTCAAAAGGTGTAGAAGAAGGGGGAGAATGCCATTTACAGCACTTTTTACATTATTATAACGACATTGTGTATTGTGTTTTCCAAGATAATGGTAGTACTAAACTAAATGTGCTGTGTAAATTGCTGCATTATTTATGCGCTACTCCTGCTCAAAATCACATTTAGTTTTTTTAAAGAAAGGCAGTATTTGTGTCTTTACTTGCAAAGACTACTGTCATTTACTGTCTAATCTTTGATTTTCAGTTCTAGTTTTTTAGGGGAATATTAACTGTAAGCTAAATTATTCGTATGCATGCAAAGGAGGAGTAGGTACTTTTTTCAGCTCTGAGTAATGTCTGCAGTCTTACTCGCAGGCTGTGATTGAAAACCATAATTTAAAAAAAATGGAGGGGAACACCAGTGGAAATTCTGAAAAAAAAAAAAAACTAAGAAATTTTAGAAGTTTTTTAAGAAAACCAGAAGCATCCACCTTTAAAACAAGAGGACTTAAAATCAAAACATACATTAGACAATGCCCTTTATTTTAAGATTCAATACTTAAATTATTCCAAGTCGAGTTGGTGCAGTTGTTTACCTCTGTCATTCTAATGAAACCTGCAGTGTTGGAGATTACATTTCCATGAGTAAGCATTGCACCTTTTGGGTTTCCTGAAAGCAAAGCGATGATCATGATTATACATGAGGGGAAGAAAAAAGACATTTCCAAAAGATTTGTAAACAAGTTGTGTAATTACCTGTGGTACCGGATGTAAAGCAGATAAGTGCGAGGTCCTCTGGTTGAGGGGGCTGTAATCAGGTCACAGATCAACACTTGAACCTATAAAGCTTGAACTGCTATTGCATTTGAAATATGCAAGATGATACATTTTGGTAGAGTGCCAAACATAATCTTCCTGCTGATTAAAACTAAATTATTAGAGTTTCTGATTGTCGTAATGTAGTGGGAATTAACAGCTTTTTTTTTGTCATGTAATCAACAGGTCACTCACCACAGGTTTCTGGAGGTTGGCTTGGCCCAAGGCCTAGAACAAATTCAAAAGTTCATAGCGTGAGATATAGCGTGTCTGTAGGAACGACTGATAACAATCATGACACCTCGGGCCTAATTTCCATTTAGTTATAACCAGAACATGACAGTGTGACTCAAACAGCAACAACAGGAGGCACAGATCATTTTCCTGAGCATTTGCTGATGGTTGGTGCTCAGTAGATAGATGTTGTAATAATGTACAGAAAGATGGTTAAGTTGTTATTCTCACCTCAAAGTCTTTCAAACTCATAATATCAATGCCACACTCTTGCCCGCGCGTCACCAGCTCGCTGTCAAACGGCTCCATGAGCACAATCGTTTTCACCGTTCGCCCTTTCTGACCAACACAGTCCAAAATCATCTGAGCCTTTTCGGGGACATCGCAGATCACTGTTGAGATGGCAGCTGGAAAACAGACGTCACCAAATTAACCACTTAGTTTGTGTCAGAATCAGTGTCCTTGATCTAGAGCGCAGTGATAGAGCTGCAGGTGGTGTGTGTGTGTGTGTGTGTGTGTGTGTGTGTGTGTGTGTGTGTGTGTGTGTGTGTGTGTGTGTGTGTGTGTGTGTGTGTGGTTAGTGTTTGAAGGTGAACGCGTGTGTACCTCTGTCGATAATGTAGCCGATGGCTTCGGTGCCAAGTGTGTCATACAATGGAACAGCCACCATGGAGTATGTGTAACAGGCCAGCTCTGAAATGGTCCACTAAGGGCCCAAAAAAAAGAAAACACATGAAATAGATCAACATTACGAAAAGAAAAAATTATCGAAAGGAAATTACTTCATAAGAGCTACCAACATCAAAAGCTTCTGTGAGTTGAGTCTATTCATAAATTAATCCAAACATTCAGTGCTTTTACACCATATAGCTCATCATTACTTTTTTATTTACTCAAAGAAATTTTGATATCATGGCTCAGAATCAATACCTGCTTGATTGGTAAAAATACTTCGAGGCATGCTGGGAATGCCTTTATTAAAGTTTGACCAAAACAGAACTCAACCATCTTTTTCCTGAGATTTAACCCTCAGCTCATGGTCATCCTCAGGGGACGGCATTTACCCCTTTCCAAAAAGCCCAAGTAAAAGCTGGACATTGAGTTACATTTTGTTTTTGTGTCAAGCCATGATCAAGAATTAACTTAAATAAATGTCATTTAAAGATGTGGGAACCAATTCAGAGGTGTGGAACCAGGTCATATGTAGCGCATCAAGTGGTGAAACCAAAACATAAAAGTGGACACTACTCAGGTCATTACTCTCATCCAGCAGTAATGTAAATCTATCCAATACATGATGGCAACATTACAAAATGGTGAAATAAAGGCTGGTCTACACAGTGAATAAACCGACTCCGATAATATATCTTTACTTAAAAAAAACTGTGCAACATAATAGTATAAGGTGATGTAATTTGTCGTACCTCTGGCCTGTTTTGGGAAAAGATGCCAATAAACTTGTCTCCTGTAGAAGAGTGTCCTTTGTGAAGGAGAGCAGAGCCGATGTTCTGCGCTCTGTCTATCACCTGTGCAAAAACAAAAACAAAAGTCTATTTTTATGTTTTTTAAACCTATCGAGACTTGGCCTATTGTGTATTGTGGAAAAGTGAAATGTTAGACTTCCATGTCTGTGGTCCATGTCTCACCTCACTATAAGACTGCCACTCGTACGGCTGGTTTGGTTTCCTTGATCCTAGACATGGTCCGTCATCTGTGAAAGAAAATGCTCACTTTTATCCACATTCATCAGAAAAATTGGCTCATGTGTACCTGATAAAGTGATGCACTCACTTGATACTCTGAGCCCGCGTTGGAACACCTCGTACATTGTGCGTGCGTCGCTGTAGTAGTGCGTCATGTGCTCATCACTGTTGTTCAGTACTGACCTTCTTGCACGTTCTCCACCCTACGAGGAAAAAGAAGAAAAAATGTTAAGAGCAGTACTGACCGAACCTTCGACACATTACATGTCTCTAGTTATGAGCACAGATCTATTTTGTGGTACACCTGCACTCGGCATGACCTGGCTCTCTGTGATATTTTGGTAACAACACAGACATGGATCCTGCAAAGGACACAACGCAGCAGTTGTAGTTTGAGCTGAAATGTGAAATGACAGTAAACAGTGGGACGGCACTAGCTGTGCACTTTAACAAAAAAAACATTAATAAACACTCCCTTTCTAATACACAATTAAGTGTGCGTTAATGCTAATAAGTTATTAATGAAGGGTTTCCATCTGGTCCGCATATGTAAATTAGATGATCAGTAGTCAACCGCCTATGAACGACAGAACTAGCTCAAAGCAAAGTGCCTTGCTGGAGGAGTTTAAACGTCAACCAAAGGGATTCATCAATGAAGTCCACTTCTCCAGCACAGCCAACTTTAACTAGTCCAAAACTAACTTTTTAGCACTCAAAGTGTGACGAAGAGTGAGGGTGTCTGAGCTCGTAATTAAAAAAAAAAAATTAAAAAAGAGGTCTGCTGACTACGCTCCTTCCAGTAGTCAGATCCATCCAACTCACAGGATTAGGAGGCAGTGGATGGACAGTTCTATCATTGTTTTCTGTGTTATAGGATCCACATGACATTAATTTGTTTCGGGACATTTGATATTATCAGAGGAACAGAAAAGAGATGACGTACTGGCATTTCCACTGACTGCAGACCGAGGTCACAGGGCGGTTGGAGGGCTTTTGGCCGGGTCGCAAACCAGTAGGTGGTGATGGCGGCGAAGGCACCCATCCCCATGAGCGCATTGGTGGGCAAGCCGCGCATGTACTGCCGAACATCCTCCAGCTCGGGAAATCGCAGCAGTCTCAGGACCTCCTGAGCCTGCATGACTGTTCTGCAAAGAAACAGAGACAGAATTACATATTTATATTGAATTAATTTATAGGAAATTAGGATAGGAATATATAAGCATTATGCTTCTACCTATACCTGTTCAGTCTTTCGATTTTGTTTATTAGATTGTGGCTTTACTTATTGTAATGATTGACTGAATAAAACACATACTACATGTGGCTGTAGCTCATGGGGATGAGTGGTCGTCAAGGTAGCCGGTTCCCTGGTCTCCCCATAGTTCACATGTCAAAGTGTCCTTGAGCAAGACACTGAACCCCTAACCTCACAGGGCAGCCCACTGCTCCTTAATCAAGGATGGGTCAAATGCAGCGAAGAATTTCCCCAAAGGGATTATTAATAAAGGATACATTATTATTATTATTATGAAACCTTTAGTCTGCTTTTTTGTACGTGTGTGTGTGCGCGTGTGTCTCTGTTCCAGCTAAGCTCAGACATGCGTTTGTAAAATATGTTTTTTTTTACCATCCAATTTACCATCCATGATGAGCGTAATCACAGAATGTTAATGTGAGATTTTAGAAAACAGTTTAAAATGTTTCCTCTTTCAAAAGGAAACAATGCGGTTCTTTCAGGATGCAGTGACACAGCAGGCGGAAGAATTTGATCGTCTTTTAATCAATGGGTCTCTTGTTTTAGTTCGTCACACAGAAACATCAGAACCCGCTCGCACAGAAGAATAACAGTGGTTCTATTCAGAGTTAAAAGACAATTTATCTGTGTCATCGTGGTCACAAATACATGCTTTACTGAATTCACTATACTAAGGCAATTTTTTTCTTTTGTCTTTTTCAATGTGTCAAATGAATGAACTTATTTTACATTTAATAGTTTTTTTCATTGTTTCTTTTATAGAGCATTACTAATGCTTGTTTTTAAATGGATCATTTGAAAGCAAAAAGGTATAGAAAACATAGAAAGATTAATCGATCGGTCGATTGACAGAAAACAAACCATTTTGATAATCGTCCACTTCAAACAAAATAAATCCCCAAACTTCTCTTGTTTAAGGCTCTAAATCAGACAGAGGACATTGAAGCTATAAAGGTGTGTCTCTTGCCCTAAGCCTTCAAAAAGTTCCTTAATTAGAGCCACATGCCAAAAAGTGATTCAAAAATCATATCGTTTTGTAGAATATTTCTTATTTTACACTTTAATTTCTTCTCGTCCCTATCAAGCAATTGACAGTAAGCAAAAATAAACATAATATAGAACTGGTATGGATACATTTCTGGCATGATGACATACTAATAATAATAATAATAATAATAATAATAATAACAGAAACATACAGTATGGAACCAAAATAAAGCTTCAAGATACAGTGAATCATGCAGGAAGGGCGATAAAGCAGCCGTGGCGTTCAGCCCTGGGATTCAGTGATGACCACCACTTAGTGTTATTGATTATTTGTACATTTTCAATTATATGGCGTGTTTAATAGCTCAAATCTTCAGATCTGAAAGTTCTGTTTTATTAGACCCTTCAGACAAATTTGATACACTTTATTTTCCTTTTTTAGGAAAATCAAATGTTACCATATTCAGGTGTTCTTCATTAGATATGTAAAACAAAGATGATCAGTAATGAGAGTTATGCAGAGCACAACATGAAATACTAGTATTCATTTGTTGTTTAAGAGAACAAGACATGTCAATCCTTAAATGAGAAAAGGACATTTTTCTTTGAGCTATCATTACTTCTAAAATCCCCAAAACTAAAAGATGAGGATTATTTTTAAAGTAACCTCTACCAGAAATATGCTAAAGTACATTTATGTTTGCCACTGCTCTTGCTTCCACAAACAATGCATACAAAAGGAAGATGTGCTGTCCCATTCAAAAGCTTCTGAAACAAAACACACATGAAGGAAATATGACGCCGCACACATCTTCAGATCACAAGCCTCTGTGGACACGACCACGAGGCTGCACAATGAACGCTACTCTCCTTACGGTATGTCTGAGGGGAAGTGAGGATTTCTCGTCTGGATGTTTGAGAAATGTACTCAGTGGGCTGAAAGCACATTTAACTTGATATATGCATCTGTTCCACCTAGTTTTATTAGAAATTAAGTAATTAAGTCAATGTAAATGCAGTTTCGACTTAAGTTTACATTAGTTGTTCCTGCCTAACTTCTAATAGAACCTATCTAACCTGCAAGTATTTTTTCAAATATCACATTGAATATGAAAATACATGAATATCAATATTTAATGTGGCTTTATGTGCATTATGTCCATCTCATTTGACCTCTAGATTAGATGGCAACAGCCCTGAGGGTAAATAAACAACCGCCACATACAGTAGGTAACAATTGACTTCTCACCTACTTCTATTATTACCACAGATCTCATGGCAACTGGGAACATTGCCAACTGGGACAAAG
Source organism: Taurulus bubalis (assembly GCF_910589615.1). Classification (NCBI taxonomy): domain Eukaryota; kingdom Metazoa; phylum Chordata; class Actinopteri; order Perciformes; family Cottidae; genus Taurulus; species Taurulus bubalis. Next base: position 11,723,334 of record NC_136594.1, read on the forward strand.
TATAAGCTAATTTTCTTTAATGGACTTTTCATAACAATTTAAATGCAGGAAATTGTTGAATGTGCTCAGGGATCAAAAGAGATTAATGATGATCTCTTTAGTGTATACATTCAAATACCAAAACAAAAAGCACTGACAAGATTCATTCAAGCCATTCAGGTAGATTTGTGCTCTGTAAAAACAAAATATATATATATATATATATATATATATATATATATATATATATATATATATATATATATATATATATATATAAAAATGTCAATATGAAATCTAACAAATGCTACAATTCAGTAAGTCTTACAAGTGTGATGATCAGACCCCGTCTGTGACAGCACATCAAATGTAGCTAAATGAACTTTCAAAAACTTTAGTACCGATTATTGACAAATGAAGATATAATAAATCTCTATACTCACAGTCCCAAAGTATGTGTATATGAAGTTGGTACAGACAGTGTCCGAAGGCAGAGCGGTATAACTATCAGCCCTCCGCTGCAGCAGTTGCTATTAGAAGGACTCGCACTGACCTCCAATAGACCTCTATTAGGTTCTCACAACTATGAATAGCAGAAACACGCCCCTCTCAAATAGAAACACAGACACATGAGGCAACACTACCCACTCACTGGAGCAATATTCAGGCAGCAGGTTCATTGAAACCCAGTTTGAGCTTTTTGTCCTTGAAAACGCAACTTATATAAGAGTGGAGTACAAGTAGGTATTAGGTGTGCAAAACCAGTTTAAAAAAAAGGTAATGGCGGCCACAGATTCAATCAGAATTCAAACTAATCTGATTGCCGATCTGAGTGACTTAAACATTTTGAGTGATGTTTATTCAAGATTGAATGACCAATGTCTTATCATACATTATCTAGACACAGTGTGTGCAATTCTTGTGTTGCCGAGCGACTAAACAGGTGGAACAAAGAATTACACGCTTATGACTAAAGGGTGTTTGTATTCAACACAATAGATATATTGACAAATTCTATATTTTTTTTTTTTACTGACATCCCGGAGTTTGTGAGCACTAAACCCGATAAAAATAAACCTGAACATGCAAGCAGATTCCTTTGAGTCTAAGATGAATCATGTTGTGTTAATAAACCACAAATGAGAGACAATCATACATCTTTGTTTCTTGCATTTTTAACTGAGACTTAAATGTGAAAATGTGGAAATGTTCTTGCTGAAGTTGTCAAACAGAATTAAACGAAGCAGACCTGAGCTGAGTGTCATCTAATGGCTGGAACAAGCAAAAATAGTGTTGTAGTGTTGCAACATTATTTTGTAATAGTAGTGTGGATAACAGTAATGTACAATGCTGAAATGTGTTGGTAGGGCAGTATGGATAACATCCTATTCTAAATCCTGTATGTTATGGAATTGTATGTCATGAGATCAATATACTCAGCAATACAGACCATTTTCTAGATATTACCTGGGTTTTGCAGGTGTAATAACAAGAGAATAGTGTCTGTTTTTGGTTACTCCTGCTCATTAAATTCCTGACTAATCAAAATATGATATCACATTGATGCTAAATTGTCATATTGCCCACCCCAACTGAAATCAACCAATAGAGTATTAAACATGTATTAATCTACAAAAGCTGCCGCTCTCCATTATCATCATCACTCAATTAATTCTAACTTTTGAAAGAAATGGAATCCCAACTCTGCCAAGGTGGCGTCTTCAAATGTCTCGTTTTGTCTGAACATGAGTTCAAAACACAAAAGGGGTTTTATTGTTAGAAGAAAAGCAGCAAATCCTGCTATGTGTAAATCTGCAACCTGAAAATGTGAAGCTTTCATTTCTCACATGTTGTTTGACAATTCTCTGAAACATTTAATCAATTGATCTTTTCAGCACTAAAACATGATTTGGTCTCAGGACAAATTCATTTATTCTTATTTATTTTTTAAATCTTACATAATACATGATTTATCAAAAGAGTAATTGATAGATGAAGCAATAATAAAAAAGTCAGCTCATGCGTGTGTCTCTCTGTCAGATGACCAACAGCAGACATATGCCATTGATTGCATGCTTGAGAGAGAGAGAGAGTTGTTGAAGTCAAAAGGTAATGCAACAACCCCCCCCCCCCCCCACCCACCCCCCACCTCTGCTCTCCATACTTGGACTGGGAAGATAACAAGCCAATAGCAGAGCCAGCTCGTGGGTCACCCCACACTCAAGCGCACACACAAGACATTGGAAAAAAGAGGGGGAGAGGGCAGCTGGTTCATTTGACACATAACAGAACATCAAGCTCGAGAGTACAGCTGTAGTTTTGAAACCACAGCCAGGAAGTTACAAAAAGAAAAACCACATGGTTGGTCAGTCACACTTGATTTCCTCAAAAATGTTCAAGTTCCTCTTCGTGGGATGTACACAGACAAATAAAAATAAATAAGTCAGCTTGGTTGTTGACTGTTAGGTTAAATGATTTAAGCTCATTATTACAACCCTAACACTGGAGGATTTAACACGTGAAGCCTTTAAACAAACTTAATCCCATTTTGACTTCCAAATCTCAGAAGCAACTTTCTCTCAGCAGTTGCATGCATAACTACACACATTTGTGTATGTCATGCGCAGTCTAGACCTTCCAAAACCAAGAACACAAGCGCACAAATGTGAGAAATGTATTATATGAGCATGTTCGGCAAACTAGTTTACGACCTCTATTAGTAACTAGTTACTTCCAAGGCAGAGGAGCGAGTCATATCGTTCGTGCTACACGTCTTCAACATGAATCAACGGGTGAGGATGCTGACTTTTTGACTGGTACCTTTAGCTGAAGTCTGAGCATGTCATGCGAGTAGCGATCTCTCGAGTATCTATTTGAAAACTGACTTTCATTGTTGACGAGTCAGCTAGAAACAAGTCAACCTAATGTTTTTACCCAACTCACTGAGCTAACGTGATCTTAATGACTTACGAAGCTACAAGTGGTCAAATCTGACAGACTTGTCATTTTACAGCAAATTTTGTAATTGCTGTATAGAAACGAGACACTGCTTTTTGTTTGAATACAAAGACCTATTGTAAATCTTGGAAACTGCGCTTGACAGGCGTAGCTACAGTAATTTAGGAGAGCAGAGTTAATTGTAAGGATTATCAAATCTTTTGTGTTACATGTTTGGAAATTGAGAATTTTTGTAATTTGGAAGATAACCTGCAGAGGAGCCGCAGGTATGAATAATGGATGGATGATACTTTGCCCCCGTGTCTCAGCCTGAGCATTAAATAAAACTTTACCAAACCATTTAAAAAAAAAAAAAAAAAAAAAAAATCTGTAAATGTCAGTTTTTCTAGCCGATATAAGCTCCAGTGTGCAGACTGGACATTCTTCTAATTTAAACAATATGCGTTTCTTGTTTTAACAACATTGCATGTTAGAGTAAGACATGCGTCTTTTGTGACCAAGATGAAATAGATACATAAGTATACACAGACAGTTTTGTGATAAAATAGATGTTGTTATAGCAAGTAAAGTGTCTTGTAAACCAAATAATTTTGTCTGCAGTAAAAAGGATCTTATTAATGAGAAACTAGGTACTTTTTAAAGATTATGAATGCAATACGTTGCGATAGCAAGTTAAAGATTCACAAAATTAATCAATGGTTGCAACCTTGATGTCATGGACATCTTTAAGAGAATGGCTTCTCTACATCCTTGTCAAGTCAATGATTGTTGCGGATGTTCTGTCTAATATAGCTCTATAAAAAAGAAAAGACAAGTCAATTTCTTAAACCTGAAACCAAATGTATTCAGGAAATTACCACAGACAATGTTTCACTATTGATTCCGTTCTAAAAAACACAAAATGTTGACATACGACATTCATGTGCTTCTGATTTATTGGATCTTCATACTGGAGCTGCTTTAGCCCAGCTCATTAATTACTTTTTTAATCATGCGCACCAGATAAAAAAAAACCTTTCCTTTTGGGACATTAGGGTCTCCATGAGCACACCTTGAGGGAAATAATCTATGGTAAATAGAAGGATGAGTCTGTACAGTCCCGAATAAAACCACTTACAAAGGTTTACTTGTATAAAGCGTTCGGATGCACCTGGACAACTGATATATTTTCGACACTCTACCTGAAAGCTGACAACCTATCGCTCTCAGTGCATATATATATATGTGTGACCGCGTGGCTACTGGATGTTTGCTGAAGCTAATGTGACATCTTTCATCTTCTTCACCCCTCTGACGGACTCACGTCCAGCCTCTCCTCCAGTCACATTCAACCCTGGTTTTAGGACACAAAGGCTGACCTTGCACAAGACAACCACGCTCAAGACTGCAGGTCTCGACCTCCCTGGTGAAATCGCACACTCCCAGTCACATGTTCTCACAGTGGAGAAATGTAGGAGAGAGGGAGGGTGGAGGATGGGATTTGTGAACTGGAACAAAGGTCACACACGCCCAACACGGCATCAGGACAAATGACCTCTACACTGTAGGTCAAAGAAAACGTGTTGCTGTTTTGAAATCATTGTGCATGAGGCAATCTGGGCAGCAAATCAAATTGAAAAAAGGTCAGATTTTTTTTGTTAAGGGACAAATGTGTTGGAGGCATTTTATTCCTGATTGAACATTTGCAAGGCAGATTTAAAGAAAAAACATTTTTTAAAGGGCACATCCATGTTTACAAGCTAGCAGTCTTCTTTTAAACTACCTTTGAGTTGCAATGCACTTCTTAACGTGTCACCACCAACGACTATCATCAGCAGGCGTATATATCACTTCCTCGTTCTTGTGAACAAACAGTCGGGAACCTCTTAAAAGCAGCTAGAGGTTAAAACTAAGCAGGGTACCTTCCAGAGCTTTGCTCTTCCACTGAGGTTAGTTTGAGTGACTTTGAATACAAATGAAAAACTACACTGCAAGAATTATTTATCATCACAGACTAATCTGAAGATTGCTTTCTTGATTAATTGTCATTTAGTCGAAGAAATGTCAAATTCACCGTAGCTCAGACCTAGCATGACGTCTAATTTGTCCGACCAACCGTCCAAAACTCCCACATATGAAGTTTACCATCAATTATTAAAAATAAATGTTTGGCATTTTTGTTTGAAATACAATCAATTATCAAAATAGTTGCTTATCGGTTAACATATTTTTTCAGTAGACATGCAAGATGAAGAGTTACTTGAACAGACTCTACAGGAGTATCATGAAGCAGAACTACACCGTACAAAATGGTTCGAGATATGAAGCCAGCTTTTTGCTTCATTGTGCTCTGGGATGAATGTCTGCATCTTATTTTCCCAAAAATTGGTGATTTCTTCCAGCTGGCTGATATTTTCAAAATTTCTTAGAAAAATCTTTTAGGAGAAACAGCGTTCACAGTAAATCATTCTTCTCTTAACGTCCATGCAGAGGCATGCTAATTTGAGGTTGGTTCATTAATCCGGATCCTCATCTTGATGCGCTCACATGATTCTTTTAAATTCACTTTACTAGGTTATGATTTTCAAGATAACATTTGGGTCATAGACTGTCATAGAAATATGGACATATGTCTCCGTGACGTCACCCATACGTTTCTGAACAGCTCTAAAGCGGCCACCCCCTCAATTATGTAATTTAAGCCTTAAACCTATTTATATTGGTGAGTTATATGAAAATCTACCTCCTTTATGGTACTCATGAACAGGCATATTAGCTACAGAGGCCAAAAGCCTTTTTTGATCAGGGATTTAAACATGTTTATTTCTGTCGTGAAGTTGGGCATGTTAACATGGGGGTCGCTGAAGACTGACGCGCTTTTCATTTGAGGAACCAAAGTGTTGTCACTTCCGTGTTGGATATGTTTTTCTGCACCGGAGGTTGCCGCTTGGTTGGGGTGACTTTTCGAATTCCGGCCTCCTGGTCTCACGTCAGGGCTATCGGTTGTTGTGTAAACACCAGACGGTTCAGTAGATATGCTAGATCAAGCCCAAAACAGGCTGATAGTGGTATTCTCAAATGACCAAATCAGAGTGACCACAGCGTGCCAGTCAGCTCCTGAATCACACATCGACATAGTGTCCCTCTCTGTTTGCAGTAATGAAAGCTCCTCCTGTACTCAATGGCAAATAACACATGATTGAGTGTGCACGGTCACTTTGAGATCATCCCATGTCTGTAGTGTAACTGCTCATGTGACTGCATGGCAAAAACAGCATTACCTAGTGTTTAGAAAATGCTGTTTAAAGAAGACATTGACAAACACAGGCTACATTCCACAGATTCCTGTTCGAGGATCTGCTTCCACATCCAACACTTCATATTACAGCATGTTGGGGCACACAAAACCTGTTTACAACACAAGATGGCTCCGACCTTTATCTGTGACTTTCAGTTGGAGAATTTCTGTTGACTTTATGTGAAGAGTAAATAACAGAAACAGACTCAGCCAAGGATCTTAAGAACATCGGTCTCTCTAATTTATGCAGTGAAGTTTAAACAATTTGCAGATTAACTATTACTTTACATTTATATTTATCAAATTAAAATATAATCATAACGTTTAATGTACTCCTGCAGGTCCAGCAGACATTTGTTTCCTTACTTCCTTGTATGTGCATCTTGGTTACAATTCCTTAGAAATGTGTTCATGTGTTCCATCCCAAATACTGATGTAACGGAACATATTCAAAAGATCCAGAATGGAACACTGAATGGAACATTCTACAATAACTACCTCAGAGTGATAACTTAACCTTGCCTAAAGGAGTTATTCCAAACGTTATCTGTCATTGGGATGATTATACAACTCAAAACAAGTTTGCCAATAACAATAACATAACTGAAAGAAAAATGGGAGCGGCCCAAAACCTGAAAACCCACTGATAGGATATGAAGTCTCCTCCTCGCACCGCTTTTCAGACTCAATTCAGAAAGAGTTCTCTTGAGGAGTGGTTCGAGGCTACCAGGTCAGAAACACATATGGCGGGGATGCAACTACATGCGTTTGCTCATGGGCACGTTGATCCTCTCCAACCCTCGTTGTGATCGTATTTCATTCACGATGTCATCCATGTGCATGGTTACACACAAAGTAGATGAGGCCGAGATTAATTAAACAAACAAAAGTTTCCAAACAAAGTATCATTTCTCAGACGACGTCTGATCAAATGCTACGTGTCCATAATATCTGTTGTCGTTTCAAACGATCACCTTCAGACACACACGGAATATCTCAGCGGTACCGACAGACAGACTAATACATAAGATACACACATTATTCTGATTAAATACATGATGTTGACCGAACAGGCTGTCGACGTCTACACTATAAGACAAACGGAAATGAAGATATGATGTATGGAGAAGATCAAAACGTGGCTTGATCTATTTTAGGGCAACAATAAGCGAAGCGCGGATTTTTTTTTTTTTTCCTGCGAGCTCGTAAAAGCACCACATTTCAACAAACATCCGTAAATAACATAGGAGTCTATTAGTAAACGCAAATGTGCGCGGAACTATTTGAGGCAGAAGGTGGGAAATGTTTGCACTGACCTGTAAGCAGCAGCAGATACGGAGACCGATTGTGAGTCTTGAGGAAGCAACAGCGGCAGCTGCAGTCTACATGTTACTCAGCTGGTGCGGCTTTCAGCCAATCAGGAGCGGCCACACGTGTTGCTTCTCCTAAAGTTTGAGAGGCGTGCTGTCATTGGTCAATCTGTTGTGACAATAACTGTACATATCTCATACAATCATATGAATTATAAATAATAATAATGATACTATGACATTGTAATGTATACTATAACCAGATTAGGCAGCAACCCTGTAGAGACGGGGAGAAGTTACCTTACTCATGCAGCTGTAGCTACTAACTACACTTATTTACTTAAGTGCTGTACTGAAAAACTATTTTAAGATACTTGTTATTTACTTGAATAGTTCAATCATATGCTACTCTATACTGTCGCTAATGAAGTTGGGACCACTTTTATTTACTTAACATACGACTGGGTAGCATTTGAGTTCCCCCTGATGAATAAGTCTTATTAAATCAACACTAATAAACTATAATGATGTATTTATTATACTTTGCATTATTAATCTGATTTAGTAGAGTAACTCATTTATTGAATAGATGTAGTGGAATTTAAAGTACATCATTATACTATATAAGTATATCATATCATACTATATAAGTATATCATATCATTATACTTCAAGTACTTCAAAATTGTATAGTACATGTACTTTTCACCCCAGCTATATACAGTATTTGAAAATCGCTAAATTCTAACCAGCTAACAATAAAATGCTATTAACATGCTGATGAATCGGTATCAACAATAATAATAATAATAATAATGTCACAAATACCTCTGCAAGGGATATTTTTCTGCAAAATCAGTACATTTGACACTTCTTACTTCTACATTTTTACTTCAGAAAATTACATTTTACTATTTTGTTGTAACAGCATAATTCTTCACACTTTATTGATTCCCCAAACAAATCCCACCCACTTAATAAGTCATGATCTTTTAAACCCCCCACAATGCTATACTAAGATCCTTTCATTAGCGTCTCTAATACATTCAAATTAACTTTTTTTCTGGTAAAAAGTCACATGTAGCTTCTTCTTGCAGTGAAGTGAGACAAACGGAGTGTTATCATTTGCACTATTAACCCTGCACTGACACGTTCCCACACGCAACCTCATCTGCTGACACACCCACACACTCTGTCCAAGCATCTGACCTGGGGGCGACAGGGCCTTCTCCATTGCTAACCCCTCTGGAACTATCTCCCCATCAGAGATGGGCAGTATTTCTATTACTTGTATTTGCAATACGTATTTCAAGTACTTTGAGTATTTTGTAATTTGTATATGATAGGGCCAATAAAACATCGAACGTAATTTGTAACAAAATACTTTAGAGTGATTTTGTGTTTAACATACTCAAAATACTTTCTCCACGAATCAAAAAACAGTCCACTTATCAAGCTCCTTTTTGTTGGATTTAACACAACCTTCCCCTCTTCAGCTGAGAGACTGTTCTTGTTTGCAGGAATAATATTCCATCCGCACAGGAGGCGGTTAACACCATAAATATTTGAAAAGTTAGTTGTTGAAAAGTTCAACTAAACTGGCTACTCGGTGGCTGGGTATAATAACTAAAATGTAAGGATCATTATATCATAAAGATGTCAGTGTGCACCTGTATGAGACACTTAACACTGTAATACAGAACTAAGTGACCTACCATGCCACTGGCCAATGTAAGAAAGAAAGAAGTAGGCTACCATGCCACTGGCCTATGTAAGAGAGCAAGAAGTAGGCTACCATGCCACTGGCCTATGTACAGTAAAAGAGAAGTAAGTAGGCTACTCACTTGTTAAGGTACCTGTTCACTTAGTATTGATTTACTTTTTACCTTTTAGTTTTATTCATTTTTCTGTGCAGAACTTGATGTACAGTAATTTATTGAGGCTCTTTACCTGTGTACAACTCGTTTTAATTCTATATTTTGCATTTATAGTATAGGCCTAATTCATGTGTGATGCTTTTCATATGTGATGAATATTTTCTTGTTGATACAAAGCCAAAGTTTATGGGCTCCGCTTAAGACCCAGCCTTTTTTCTCAAATTCCGAATGGTTTCGCATACCCATACTAAACACAGAATCTCTCCTCAACCACAAGGGCTATTTGAATAATTCCAAAAGGTATAATATACAGAAAACACGTGTGAGACTAGATACAAGGTTAATATAGCAGTATATGTGTTACTGGTTTAGTTTATGATAGAACAGAGGAAAAACGAAAAGTGCACATTTCGTGCACCTAGGGTAAAGGTCTCTGAAAGCAAACTTTCTTCCTGGACCTTGGACTTCTCTGGTTCCACAACAGAGGGGCTGGCTCTGCTTAACCACCAATACATACCAAGCAAGGCTGTAGAATATTGTTTAATCATAAGTAAGTCATATTTCAGTGTTTTGGCTGGAATGTGGTTGATATCTTGCAATATCTTGAAATAGATATTTCCATAACTTGGGAAGCTCTCTCTCTCGAGTCACTTTCGAGTCCTCTTGAGTCATATTTATGGTTTATGTTAATATTTATGGTTGAATTGTGTTATAAACATGTAAAATGGACTTATATGCTCTTGTAAGACTTTGCAGCTTTTTCTTTGCTTTGTCACATCAGTGGCTCTGGTATCAATTCATGGGAGTACGACTTTGAGAGTGAGGAAAATCTCCTGATGAAGAATTCTGCCCCCATATTTTTAGTTTTAAGCCCCATTAATAATATATATATATATATATATATATATATATATATATATATATATATATATATATATATATATATATATATATATATATATATACACATAATCAATCAAGTTGTTGTCTTTTAATAGCTTTGCTTAGTTACACTGACATTCTGTGACTGTTCTTCCTTTTTGTGTGGTTCACCTAAACTTTGTGTACATTATACATAAACCTGAATGCTCTGTTATATCAAATTGTGAATGTGAGAAAACGGAAAATCCATAAAAAAGTATTTCCAGTATTTTGTATTTTATTTTGATACATTTATTTGAGGGGTATTTTTTATTTTGTATCAAAATACATTTTGATGTATTTTTGCCCATCTCTGCTCCCCATCACATTCTCCATCACTCATACTTTCAAAACAGCACTTAAATCACATTTATTTAAATCTGCATTTAGTCTGTGATACTAGATTTTTGTAATTGTGTTTCTCACTATTGTCCTCTTTCTTGTTTTGTTGTTACCTTGTTGTTTGTCTTTACCATGTAAAGTGCCTTGAGTACCTTTTAAAGCGCTATACAAATAACATGTATTATTATAATTATTAAACTATTTATTAATAGTTTAATATTAAAAACAATTACATTTGTGGATTAAGTTCATTCGAGAGTCTGTGCTTTTATGTTTGTTGTTGATTTGTTGGTTTTCTTTTTGCATATGAAGTTTTCTGTGTCACTATATTGACTATAAGCTATAGCTTATAGTCAATATAGTGACACAGAAAACTCCAGAGACCCATGTAGGCATATGCAAAAAGAAAACCAACAAATCAACAACAAACATAAAAGCACAGACTCTCGAATGAACTTAATCTACAAATTTAAAAAATGCAAAACATTCACATGGATGAAAGAGGAAAAGTATATATATATATATATATATATATATATATATATATATATATATATATATGTATATATATATATATATATATATATCACATGACAATGACAAAAAAAGAAAGAAAATATATACTGTATTTGGTTATATTGGTTTGGATTTGATGAGTAGAGACCACAGGTCTGAGTTTCTACAACAAAGTATATTCACTTGCTTTATTTAATATATCATATCAATACTCAATATTTAATAATGAAACAATTGTACTTTACTTATATGCAGTGGCGGGCCGTGAATGTTCTACCTGCACGAGCTGTTCGCTTTCATTAGAGTGTTTCATTAGAGTGTTTGCCCTGGAGAGTGTTTGAGCAGAATTTATCTTTTTTTCCCACAAATAATTTTCCAGAAAAAACTAACTATGTATGTCATCAATAACTTATGAAAATGGAGACAAATAATTAAGCCAGTTATTTGAATTAGTATTTACGTTTTTTGTTTTGTTTTGTGTGGTGTAGTCATGAGCAGCTCCTGCTTTCCAAAGGAATTTCCGGGAAAAAATATAATTGAATTGCTATTATAGATGAAATAGGCTTTTATAGAGGCTTTTTTTTCCTTTGACTTCAGTATTTCTAAAATCCTTGCTAAATTCTGCTTTGATTACAATCCAATTATATAATAACATAATAGTTTATCATTTATATTTAATGGAGACAAGACTTTGTCTCAGTGTAGCTATTTTCCCCTAAAATATCCTCCAGTGACCACTGAAGTTACCAGGATGTACCAAGAGAGGGAGCTGTTTAACCACTTTCAACAGAGAGGATAATAGGAGCGTTCATTTAAAAACGCAATTTTAAAGAATAATTATCTTTTAAAGAATAATTATCTCTTCAGACACAACAAAATGATACCAATAGCCTCGCTAAACATAAGCGTATCACTTGTTGGTTGGAAAACATTGCGTTTAATAATCTTTCCATATTGTAAATCATTATTATATAATGTCTGAGTTAAGTTTATGTTATTGCCTTTTTCATCTCCCAAGATACACAAATCACTGTAACGTTCCTCTAAATGTAAATAGATTAAAGTGATATATAAACAATATAACATATTTTACCTTCTGAAAGATCATTACTATATCACTACAGATTGTATGAGAGGAGAGGAATGCCATATCATTTTGCTCCCATGTTTAGAAGTTTTAAAAAGTAAATCTCCAGCCCCTGTTTCTGTTGTATTTGTTTTTCAAAGGGCCTGTAGCTGCTGAACCATGTAGTCTGAACTCAGCTTAGATCATTTCCAAGGCTCAATGGGGACCGTGTGAACTGCTGCAGTTCAGGCGGAGGGTGGCGCACCAAGCTAAAGGATTGTGTCCGGGACCCTCAGAGGTCACCACGGGTCACAGCGCAGCGCCTGACAACACACACGCGCACGCATAAACACACACACACACACACACACACACACACACACACACACACACACACACACACACACACACACACACACACACACACACACACACATATAGTCCAACACTGATCTGCTGTCACAAATTAGGCTTGGCTGGAGGCTTGTTTATATTCTCCTGTACCAGGTTGGTGTACTGACGTTAGAGATACCACAAGATATTAAAACGAGTGATTAAGTCCACTTCTGAGCAGACACACTATTTTGAGTAATATTCCAGAAGCATTGTTGTTTTTAGGGATTGTGTGTGTGTGTGTGTGTGTGTGTGTGTGTGTGTGTGTGTGTGTGTGTGTGTGTGTGTGTGTGTATTTTGCAAAACAAAAAACTGCAGGATTATATAACAGCAATATAAACATGTGCAATGTGTTTTAAATGAATATAGTAGCCTTATAGGCTAGATATTTCATAATAAAACCACACAAGTAAGAACAATCACGGTCTGTTGAATGCAACAGTCATTGTTTCATATTCACACAGATCTCACTGCTCTCACCTGCTGATTTCAGTTGATTTTGTTCATAAAATGTAATTTTAAGGGATGTGATTATTTTCAATATGATAATTTTCTTGCTCTGGGCTACATGGGAAATAACTAAACAGTAACTGATTGCTGTGTTTTGATTTGCATACACGATATTTTCCATTGGGATCTAGTGACATCACTCTAATAACAGGAACAGCTGAATGTGCAGCTATGTGTACCAGTGGGACAACTGCGTCAAAAATGGCAATATTTAAAGTAAAAGGTATTCATATTCCGGTATATTTTTGTTCACGCAGTAGCTGTGGACAGCATATCTATCTTTAGGAACAATACAGAGGAATGCCCACCTCATGTTGATGGTCTCATATCAGTGAAGACCAATCCTTAAATCTCGTGTATGTCCTGTTGCATCTGGTACTAAAGTTCTTTTTTTTTGTTGCAGTTATGCTGTTATTTCTGTCCCTTGCGACCTCGTTATTAATAAGGTGAGAACGCAGCAGTGACTCATTATGCAATGTAACTTTCAACTGTACCATATTGCACATTAGTGCCTGTAGGGTTAATTAGATCAATACTATCAAGACACACAATAATGATCGATAAAGCATTCATACTAATGTGTCCTACACATGCAACCATTCTGAATAACCAAATTCGAGCAGTAATGTAATATTTATTTTGTATGTACATATGTTAGGAATAAGCATCAATAAATAAACACAAAACAACAAGCTGTTTTAAATTATACCAATATTGGCACCATTTGTGATAAATAACATGTGGATATGTAGTGGATATTTTACTGAGAAGAGCTTAAAAACATGAAAAAACCAAACGTTAATTTCCAATAAGATAGTTGTTGGACTATTTAACAAAATATTTTAACAGGGAAATTAAATGTGCACACCACAGTTGTATCATGACGCATCGCTTGGCCTCGTACGCAGCATTGACGTAACAAAGTCGGTCAGCAAAAACTTCCAGTATTTAATTCTTCTTCTTTTTTTAGCAATAGCACACAAGTCCCTCCATATTTCAAAGGATAAACACATAAAAAGTGTTAAAACTGCACAGTGAAGTAATTGGATTTTATGCCCCCGTCCCGCTCGCTCGCGCTTTTCTCTCCATGGTGCTCTGAAAACTCTCCAAACACTTCAGATGTCTTGTGAGCCTTTCTTTACCAACCACCGCCGCTTTTTATTCTTCTACATTGCTCACAGGATCAAATATATCCAAGCACGCTGAAAGTTTCGAGATTAAAACGCTCTCAGTGACAAAATAAAGAATTGGAGCAATGTTTTGGCGCATGAGAGCAGTTTGAGTCTGTGAGGAGCGCACACAATAAACCTGTTGTTAAACTTGCTGTGAAAATATGTTTGAAGAAAACAGCCAATTGTTGTATGAAATGTATTCAAGTATAAAATAATGCCCTTTGTTTGGGGGGAAAAACTTGAGCAATGTGAGGGTACAAAAGTCCCCTGTGGCATTTACTAGCACCCTTTGTGCAGTTTGCGCTTTGGCGTCTCCACTTGGCGCATTACCCAGGCCCCTTTAAACGCGATTGTTTCTTTCTTTCTAATGACATTTACCGGATCAAAACATGCTGTTAATTCGATCAGAAAGCTTCACCCTTCATAACAATAGCAGTATAATTTCTCCCAAAGTTTGTTAAGTTGACCGAAATTAGGCAAATGAATAGGGGTCTCCAGGCTACCCATCTTGCAGGTGACGGGGAATAATGCGCGTTCACACCAGCTGCATTCTTCTTTATTTCTCCCCTTCTTTCACAGCATTATTAAAATTTAGGCCAATGAAACTATTCATTCGACTGAATAGACATTTTCTTATAGGATAATAGGATACAAATTGAGCCTCTCCAAAGAGTCTCCAGTGGTGGGTAACCCTCGTGTGCCAGAGGCTGCTGGAGACGCTGGCCCTGACGCAGACGACGCTCGTGTGCCAGGGCTAATCACACACCTGCCGAGGAGTCCAACAAAATGAAGAATGTAAACAAAAAGCTTGCCATCTCTCATAAAAGATGGACGTGTCACCAAGTCGTGTGAGAAACGCCGAGAACAAACGGGGGGACTCCGTCTCCAAAAGATCTCCCCTGAACTTGGCGGAACAGCCTATTAAAGGCTTACTTAATTACTCTAATGACACTGGACAGGCCTTAAAACTCGGACCGGGCTTGGATGAGAGTTAAGATCGCTTGCTGGGATTTGTAAACAGGCGATCGTGTGAGAAACGCGAGTTGGAAGAAAAAGGGTTTCTTTTTTCGCCGGCTTTGTTTTCAGTGCGCACAGTGCGCCCCGCCGGATCAGGCGATCCAACGCTCGCCTCTTATTTCCCGCCTGGGTTGTTACTATGCAAATAATATTCCGAAAGTAATCACGTGTCTTTTGAACAGCCACGTGGATTAACAAAGCAGGTTTGCCCCCCTGCTAGCCCATGGCTTTAGGTTTTTACTATTTCTTTAACTGATCCTAAATGCACACATTTACCCAAATGCATGGCTCTAATCCCATGGAATAATTTACACCATGAATGCCAGAGTCCCTTGGATGATCCTTTATAAGGACCGGCTTTCCACTTAACACCTCAGTCTCTCCTCATCTTCTGCCAGAGCAACATAGTCGACTTATCTTCCCTGCTGACCCGGTTTTTATAGAAAATTGTCGGACATTCGTCGATGGCATCTAAAATGAAAGACAGAAAGGTACGCGCTCCATGTGCGCTCTGCACAACGAGGACTGCACTTTTTTTTTTGGCAACGCTGCTTTTTTAACACTTTTGAGTCACTTTATGGGACTTTATATTTCATCATTTACATCGAATATTCTTCGGCTACAATTTGGAGTAATGTTC
This sequence comes from Taurulus bubalis, assembly GCF_910589615.1. Lineage (NCBI taxonomy): Eukaryota > Metazoa > Chordata > Actinopteri > Perciformes > Cottidae > Taurulus > Taurulus bubalis. Next base: position 11,739,312 of record NC_136594.1, read on the forward strand.
CTGCTAGTGGAGGGGAGATCTATTGCCCACCACCTCTGTGGCACGCGTTACAGAATAACTATAGCGCACTACTTTTCTGAAATAGCCTATCAGACAGTTACGGAATATTTGGGCAATTCTAATGGAATTTATTCGGTTATAAACACATATACTTAATAACTGTATTGAAATAGATTTAACATATTTCCAATAAGGCATTTAAAGCTCGGCGCGCAGATGTCCGTCGCGCGCTCTGGAGCAGGATAGCGCGCAGCGCGCAAAAATAGCCAAGTTTCCAAACATATTTCATCGCTGCATTTCTCTTGATTTATATCTTCCTGGTTGTTTCATGTTCGTGTTTCTGACTGACAGTATAGTTGTGATGAATGAGATGTATTACTTTATCTAATGTTTTCTCTCTCCCTTGTTTTTCACAGAGAACTCCCATCTCTCACAAAGTCATTGAGAAACGAAGACGGGACCGCATTAACCGCTGCCTCAACGAATTAGGAAAAACTGTACCAATGGCTCTGGCAAAACAGGTATTGTAAAATATGGATTACATTTTCTCTTAGAACTCGCATTTATTTTACAATATTAATCGTTTAGCAAGGACGTGTTTATAAGACACGTTTTTTTCGAATAATCATGTAAACATGTTCTAATGTTGGATTTTTTTAAATATTTTGTAGAACTCTGGAAAACTGGAGAAAGCTGAAATCTTGGAAATGACAGTTCAGTACCTGCGAGCGTTGCACTCAGCGGATTTCCCCCGTGGAAGAGAAAAAGGTGAGTCAACGTTTCACAGAGCTCCGACACTTTACGCATCTCAACCCCACGATTCTGTTATACGATTGTATGACAACTTATGCTATTCTGATTAGGTAAAACTATTAGTTGTTTGTCTGTTTATGTAAGTTTGAGTTTAAACGTATACATTTTGTTGCAACTCCATCTTTACGCACAAAAACTATGTTGCGCCAGACTTGTTGATCGCTTCATGTCGGCGGGGTTGTAATCGTTGATGCTTATTTGATTCCTTCCAGGTGAACTACTAGCTGAATTCGCAAACTACTTCCACTACGGATACCACGAGTGCATGAAGAACCTCGTGCACTATCTGACCACAGAGGACAGGGCTGAAACCAAAGACATCAAGTACGCACGGATCCTCGCCTTCTTACAGTCTAAATCTCGCGTGGTCACCGAGCCTGTGTTCGGCTCCGTCGCCTCGATGCCGGAGCCGTGTGACTACCTCAGCCAGCTGCACTCCTCTCCGGAGCACCAAAGCCACAGCCCGTCTGACTCCGTTTACCAGCAAAGTCCACCGGGACACTTCTCCTGGCACAGCTCGACCCGCAGCCCGGCCATCTCGTACCCGGCAGTGCCTCTCTCTGCGCATGCCCCGCAGCACGGTGGATACCTTTCACCGGTGCAGGGACTCGATCACCACTATTTCAACTTCCTCGGTCACACGCACGCAAACACGTTCAGTTTGCACAGTGCGCAACACGCCATGTGAATAGTTTTGCTATCTTTTGCTATTGTTTTTATTTATATATTTGTGAATGATGGAAATAGATCTTGTACATGTTGTGAATAAATATTTCGGACTAAAACTCAAACTGTTTTGTGATCATTTACACTCAGTTTTAAGTGTTTATGTGACGCATAGATCTCCCAAATAACAATAAATTACAAATCATGTCATGGATATAAAATGGCAAAAGATGGGAAGAGAGAGACAATATTGCACCTTTGTGAAAGATGTTCAATCTTCAGTGAATCATTTGTGATATTGTGATTTTGCCTGATACATTATTGATGAAATATACATTAAATTAACTAACATCTAAACAACATGCAGCATAGATATCTTTTTCTGAAACTAAAGGGAATTAGGACTGTTTTTCATCGTAAAATAAATAATTAGAACAAGCCAGACTGGGCCCAAACTTCATCAAAATGCTCACTATTTTTGGCGCACTATGCCTTCAGTGGTCAGTCTCCTCCACATGTTTATGTGCTGATCTGAGGGTGTAATGTGTCACAGCATCAGTTTACATGGGGCAGACATGAGCCTGATTCACACTGAGCCACATGCTCCTGCACTTAAACAGACCTGCAGTTAACACCACCATTGACTCTCCCTTACTTAACATTCAAATCTGTGATTGAATACAAAAACAGTTTGGGACGTAATAAGGGAAAACAAGTTGATAAATACAGTTTCATTATGAATAACATTATGATGTGTTTTGTATGAAAAGTTGCATGATCTCAAAGAGTGTTAAAACAAGATACAAGTTGTCTTTCTTCTTAACTTTAGAATCAGAATCAGAACCATGTATTGCCACGTATGTTTTCACATATAGGAATTTGTCATGGCGGGTGGTGCATAACATAAAATAAACACAGTGCAAGAAATAGGAGCATGTTCAATTTACAATTAAATGTACAATATAATATAACTTTGAAAGAAAAATAAAGTGCACAGACAAACAGTTAACAGTATACTTTAAACAAGTGAAGTGAGCCAAGTTTGACTATTTCCATCCGTCTGGGGAATTGAGGTTCATCAGGAGTAAAGAGGGATGCTGTGCAGGGAAGACAGAGCCACCCAAGCTCAAATGATATTGTTTATATGTAAAATATAGTGTGTAGTCATTCAAACATCTGAAGATCTGTGAAGCCTTTTAAAGCCCTTCACTCAAAAGGAGCACTGTATTGGTGAAGTTACTGATCGAAAAGGCTCTCTGTCTTCAACAGAATAAGGAATTACTTTGATCAAAAGAGAATTGTTTTTGCCAAGCTGCTGTATGTGACCACAGAGTCTCAATAAATGCATTAAACTGCTTTCAGAGCCCGTCTGTCTTTCTTTAAGTAAGTTGTATGGTGTTGAATTGTACAAAGGAGAAGTTAAAAAAGGAGCAGGGGAGAAAACTCCTTGTTGTGTTTTTTTAACCAGGGAGCCCCATTGTGGTGCATCTGAAAGGGAAAGATCTCTGCGTCTCTTGTGCTTTATCCTTGAGTGATTGCGAAGAAAAATAATCAACACCATGAAATCAAAGTTTTTCTCAAAGAGGAGTTCAAGAAAACACTTTGTCCTCACGGTTTTCCTTCAGAGGTAAAGAAGACATTACACATACCTCTCTCCTGTGTCAACAGGTGAGAATACCTTACTGTATAAGACAACAAGCAAGTTACAGGTGTCCTCATGTGGCCTGTTGACACGTATGGACAGATATGATGGACGGAATAATCGCTTCTGGGTGGATGGGTACAGATGCATGGATAAGCCCACATTAATCGCCTGGATGGTTGGATAAACTCACATTAACCAGACTCTGAACAAAAAACAAGCAGCAAGAGAGCAAATGAAAGAAATGAAAGACAAGTGTCCAAGCAGATGGAAAAGTGACAATACAATAAAGGAGAAAAGGCTTTGAAGGAATACTCAGATCCTTACAGCTCCAATATTGGTTTAAATCCTGACTCTAAACATGGAAAAAAAAGACTGATGTTCAGCCAGATGAGAAAGATTAAACTGCAGCACAATCACATGAATAATAATAAAATGAGCACAGATAACAAAAAAAAGAAGAGAAAAGGACTCCAAACTAGTATTATTGTCATGTATACTGAGCCCAGTGGTAAAGCCTCACATTGAGAATGTTTATCTTTCGCATTAACATCACATGCTGAACATTAACAATCCACTCTTTAGAAAAAATATTCATTACTGAATGTCAAAGAAAAATGTGATTCACACTCTGAGTCTATACAAAAACTACGACGAGCATGAAGTCGGGCAAATTTATTAAGGAAGTTTCGTCCCTGTCTGGAAAGAGGGACGATGATGGGAATAAGTGCCAGACATTATTGCTTTCAGATGTTTGTAACTTAATAAATCATTGTCATCAATAAAACAAAACAAATAACAGTATTAAATAAGTTGTTATATTTTCAGAAGCTTGTGCATCCAATTACAAACACATCTATTTTAGTGTAACTGTATTTAAAGCTGCACTTCTATCTGTAGACACAAGATTTACACTCAATGCCAAATTATATTCCTTATCATGAAATCTTTATATTTGATTTTTTTGTCTTGCACTTCTTATTCGTGACTACTTCTGTCTCAAGACACTTTGTGTTAGTGTATAACGTGTACTTCTTTGTACATAGAAGATGCTCTTATATTATTCTTTGTTGGTATGTGTTTGTTCTTGTACTTCTGCTGCTAGCTGTTAGTAACACAGAATAATTACAATACAACAATAATTAACACAGATTCTAAAGATGCTTTTCAAACATTTCAAATTTTCGAACAAATGCAACCTGAGGTTTATTAAGTGTGAAAAGTAAACGCAAGACTTAAGTGTTAATCTGGTTTTACATGTAGCAAGAAAAAGTGGTGTAACGTAACTACGTACATTTACTCAAGTACAATTTTGAGGTATTTAGTATTTTCATTTCAAGGAAAGAATTGTAATGTTAATCCAGATTTATCTGACAGCTCAATTTATTAGTTCACTTTGCAGATTAAGACTTTACAGACAAAACACATCATCAATTTAGAATGATAATGATGCATTTTTATAGATAAAGTGACAACACTGTATAACAAATCATTGTGTTATCACTTCCATTCCACTCCATTTCATTGTCACTGTTGTATTTTTATGTGTGTATATATATATATATATATATATATATATATATATATATATATATATATATATATATATATATTCTGTGTACGTTGAGAGCAACGGAAAATCCAGAGCCAAATTCCTTGAATGCGTACACATACATGGCCAATAAAGCTGTTTTTGATTCTGATTTTGACATTCGCTCAATCTCGACTAACTACAACATTTGAAATGCTGCTTTTAAGTTAACACAGTAGTAATAATAGCCAAATATTACAAAGAGTAAAAATATAACACTGATCATTTACTTTTGAAGCACATTTTGCTGATAATCCTTCAGTACTTTTATTTAAGTACAATTTTAATCGATAACTTTTACTTGTAGTGGACTATTTTACAATTGTTTCTACGAAGGTATTTTGGTAAAAGATCTAAATTCTCCAGTTTATTTTCTACAACGCAACCTGGAACCTATAAATTATAATGGAAATACTGTAAGTATGTATCTTTAGCAAAACGATGTAATTGCTAAAAGTAAAAAATGTTCATCTCGAGTATAATGAATACATTGTTTCCTCTTTGTTATGGTTCAGTTATCTCTCACCCAAAGGATCTTCACAGTTAATCTAATCTAAATAAACCTTCTTCATACAAAGTATTTTTGCTTGTAAATGGCTAAAGTCTTAACAAGTAAGATAAGAAAATGCAGTGACCTATTTCTACTCTCACATACAAATTGCCTTTGTCTTGTTTCAAGATACAGATACTTAATCTAGAAAATGTTCGAAACAAACTGATATCTATTGAAAATAGATTGAAATTATCACTGTACCTGCACCTTTATTTCCTGTTTCAAGAAACAAGTTTTTGACACTTGAGTACAGACAGCAATTATTTGAATGGAATGCAAAAGACCAGACATTTCCCCCTCTTTAGGCCTCTAGAAACCCTTCAAATTAAACCATTTGAGAAGGAAGATTGGTCGTTACTCAGGTCTACACTGAGGCCAAGACTTTAAACTATTCATTAAAAATGAATAGTTTAGACATTTTGAGAAATATGCTTCTTCGTTTTCTTGCCGATACTTAGATGAAAAGTTGGATGTCTGTCATTTGATATGAAGGTACAGCCAGCAGCTAATTGGCTCAGTCAAGATCGGCCACCTGTAAAGATCACAAATTATAAGTTATAATGTGTTCTTTTCGTACAAAATTAAGTATAAAAATTACAATTTGCCAGGTGTTATGTATCTGGCTCTTTCTTGGCTGAGTACAGTAACCTTCTGGAAATAGTCTGACACAACAGTTCCAAGGCCGCTTCACCCTGCGTCATTATGCTAAGCTCTAACTAACCACCTGCTGTAGCTTTAATGGACAGACATGGGAGTGGCATCAATTCATCATCTTTCTTTAATTAAAAATATTTCCCCAAACGTTGAACTATTACCGTGAAAGGGGTCACAAGAGCAACAATTGCTTGCTGTCACCAAAAGAGGGACCCACACATAAATACACTATACGTCTGAGAGCCCCTGTTTTGATCTTTGTACCCGCATGAGCACTAAAGTCAAGCTTAGACGGTTAGCTAAGCTTCTGAGAGTGCAACAGCAAAGCTCCTTTCCTTTACCATGCTGTAGTGTGTTTGTGTTGCCTTTGTGTGTGTATATGTGTGTGTGTGTGTATGTGTGTGTGTGTGTGTGTGTGTGTGTGTGTGTGTGTGTGTGTGTGTGTGTGTGTGTGTGTGCGCGTGTGCAAGAGGGGTACAGTCGAGTTTTGGGAGAGAAGCCAAAGAAGAAGTACACAAGCTGTGAGAAATCCAACAGTCAGTGTTGATTGTTAATCAAAGTCCTTCAGTGGCATCGGATCTTTGCCGGCTCACCTCAGGATGGTCGTCTGATCCCGAGCATGAAAAGACAGAGAGCAGGGGGAGGGAAGGGGAGACAGAAGAAGAGAGAGAGAGAAACAGAAACAGTGGGGAAAAGGGATGAAGATCATTCCCACAACAGATACCACTATCTCACAGGGTTTAAAGGGCCCCCTTTCTGTAGCCCCCCCCCCCCCCCCCCCCCCCCCTACTCCCCCTCCCTTCTCTTACCAATAATGCCAAAACTTGGCAGCCAACCCAGAGCACATGAGCAACAGTTTCCCATCAGAGAGAGGCAGCCATCCTACTGCCTTGGCAGCAGCGACGTCTGAAGAAAGACTGGCACTGTAAGGAGAGAGCAGACATGAATGGAGTCTGTTCGGAGAAAAGAAAACAGCACATATCACTCTAAAATCACTCCCAGACAATCAAAAGGGAAAGCCCTTTTGATTGTCTGGGAGTGATTTTAGTGAGAGCACATCACTTAGCGGTAACAAAGTGTAAAAAAAAATATCAGTATTTGATATGATGATGAGCGATTTTCATTTAGAAAGCTATGTTCCTGGATATAAACACAGAACATAAATATATAAATATGAATGTTTAAGACAATATTCTTAGTTTTTTGCTCATGCAGGCACAAAAAAAAAAGTTAGATCAAAGATATCAGATATGAAACCTAATTAAGTGGCTTTTTCAGTCTTCTTTGCCCCCTGCTAAGGGATGAGGGCTTCACCTTTTTGCACTTGGCACAACCCTCCATGTGCTCAACAGCAATGCCATCAGATTATGCAAATCCATGCCGATGTCCCATTCAATACCTCCATTTAGAACGGAGATATTGGAGCCAAAAATGAATAGAGCAGTGTTTTAAAGGAGCAAGAGCAGGAGAAGGGTCAAAGACATCTCCAATATAAATGAAAACATAATGAGTACTGTACAGAATATCCCACTGTGGCCCATCATTTCAGTTACACCCTGGCTTAATAGCTCTTTGTCTTCTTCTGGTGTTTTGTTAAGTTTATCTCATGTAGAGCACGGCCGCCGCTGCCGCCGCCGCAGACTACCGGAAAAATATGGAGACAGAGAGAGCAGTATGGGAACAGTCCAACAAGCGTGCAACAACACACTATAGAAGAGAGTTAAAGAAACAAAAAACAACAACAAACAAAAAGAAACAAACGGGCACCAAACTCTTTGTTATTCATGGGAAAAAAAGCAAGCTTGTTAACTTGCACAATTAAGGCATCATTTGCCAAAGGAAAGTGCAGTTCTTTGTTTTTGGGGGACAAAAGGTTGAGCGAGCGTGTTTTAGATATGGTGCTGTGAGTTCCAGGAGGGTGGGTTTGGTTATCTGGTGTGCCACACAACAAGGGGCACTTTTGTCACGAGCACAGACAGTGTGACATCGGAAAGTGCTCGAGATAAATCAGGTAATTTTGCATGGTAGTTAAACAAAGAGTGCCATACATTCCAGTTCCTGTGTGCATTTATAAAGGGAGTATGTGTAAAGAGGAGGCAAGTAAAACAATAACACCATGTGAGTAATTTCACAAGATGTCTCCAATAGAGTGGCATAATTTATGATTTAAGGCCTTTTTGTTAAAGACTAATGGCATTAAGTTGGACAACATCAATAAATTATTCATATTTAGAAGAATGTGTTAAATTAAAGAGGCCTTAGAAGAATAATCAAGAGCAGAGATACAGTGTCTAATTTTCATTTTGACACTCTTGTTTATGTTAACACTAAATACAGTCATGTGACTGTGAAAAAACACAGCATCTTATCTGTTTCAGTCTCAGTATCGGAATGAGACTTCATTCACAAAGTAAGATGAATGTGTTTTGGTGCAGGTGCCAAAATGCCACGGGCACAAGGATTTACAAATTACAAACACTATAAATATAAATCATATACTATTACAACAAACATTTCAAAATATTCTCTGCATACAATGTTCATTGTCATCCTAACAAATGTTTAATTTCCATTTTCAGTACAAAGCAGCACATTCTGTACTTGTTTTGTACTCTGTGTTGCTGATGGGTACTTATTATTAAAACAAATCTACAGTTGATCTTAACCCATAACATTTCTCAGAAGCGTTCTCAAAAGGTCCTGCTTTTAGTTACACAATTAACCCTCTCTGGCTTAAACGTCCCAAATACATAACCATAATTCAAATATTTGTACCAAAGAAATATTCCTGTTTAAAACGGTTAACGGCTAAATCTGTGAATAATAAAGGCATTTTCACTGGAAAGAATTGTTGCTGTTGAAACAACAAAAAGATTTTCCTTCACCTCCATTGTATCGAGACAAAGGCAGAAATCCCCAATGGCAAAAAGTAACTAAATACATTTGATGTAGTACTTAAAGTACAGTTTTGAGGCACATTTGTTCTACTTTAACCTCTGAATTCTACATGGAAATATTGTAGATTTTGCTATAAATTCACATTTATTTGTCAGCTAAAATTACTTCACAGATTAAACCTTTTCACAAAACATTTTATCTTTTAAAATATCTTATAAACACCAAACCCACCCAACAGAGTATAAAGCTGTAGCTTCACCTTGATGAGTGGAGCGTCAATACTGCTATACAGATAAAACCAACACTATCAGTATAGCTGGATACCACCAGAGTAAGTGCAAACAATATGCTTGTTTGTAATTTGGGTGAACTGGTTCTTTAATATATAACGGTTTCATTAAAACAGTCTCTACATTCCTGGCCAAGCATAAAGTGAGATCTGCAGGACTTTTTAGAAGCAGAGCTTGTTTCTTTGCTTCACAATTGAAATAATTAAATGATCTTGTTGTGTTGTAGACTGCTGCCGTGTCTATCGTCACTTCACTTTTTATTTCCCTGCGACACACACTTAACTCGCCTCTTTCACCTCAATTCTGCAAGCAGAGCTCAAGATCTCCAGCAGCACTGGAATTCCCGTCTTGGGATTCAATGAGGAGAGCCGTCCTTTCAGCTTCAATCACTCTCGTGCTTGTGAGGCTGCATTCACGTGTGAAGGTTTCTTTGAGAAAGCCTTTAGGTTGTACTGAGGCTGGTTCATTCCTGCCAGAAATCTTTCTCAAACATAACGCTTCAGTGGCAAACAGAGAATATGAAAACCGACAACGTGAATCAGAAGAATGCAACATGAAGGTCTTTGGGAATGTGAAAGGCCATGTGTGTGTGATGTGGTCAGACGGTCACAGCTGAGGCACCTGACCAACTTGACGCCCTAGTCGACTCTTTGCAGGGACAAAAAGAAAGGGTAAATAAAACCCAGAGGTCCTAATGTGCTCCCGGTGCGCTTGGCTGGACTCATGAGGGGTGAGCATGGTATGTTTGCCCTTTTGTCCGGCGAGATGACGGACGCTCCTCTGTATTTAGCTGTGTCCGGGGCCAGCGTAGGGCCAGCGAGGGAGGACCCCGGGGCACCGCAGGTCACCTGCTGAGGTCACGAGTTGAGCAACCAATCCAGAGAAAGAAATAAAGAAGAAATTAGATTTTCAGCCAGTGAGGGTCGAAGACTTCATCTCAAGTCAAACTGAATGACATCCAGCAGATACATTTTCTTGTGTGCATGTTGATATTGTGACTGAATGCTTTTAATTGAGCTGAAAGAGCTTTTTTTCGGGGGGATAATTGAAGATAAAGCAGAACCACAGAAAGACATCCACACTGAAAGAAGAGACACTGATAAACTATGGTTGCGATTTTCAAAATAACACATTTGAGGGTGTTTCCTTTTAGTTTTACAGTGTTTTAACAGTCTGGTTTGTGGTTTCGGCAGTGGTCATCATGGTGGTGGGCGAAGTGGTCATACCCTCAGTGACCTCACCGTGACCTTCACAGCAGGGCACCCATGTCCGACACCAAGAACATGATGCAGCACAACTAGGACTATGGAGCAACAACCATAACGCAGTAAATCAGTTAGAAATACTACACGTCAATCATCAAATGATACTGACCAAGCACCCAGAAAAAAAAGTGGATTATTTTTAGCTTGTGAGTGTTTAATGGTTGATACACTATCGTGAAAGGCAGTAATCAGAAAAACAAAAAGCAGTTTCTGCATGTGAGAGTTTACATTTGCTGAGACAGTTAATTTCTTCATGATTCTGAAATTTTTTATTTTTTTTTAAGTATTATTCTGTTGACTTTAAGTAGATAACATGGAAATATGACAGGGAATGAGAAGAAAGATGGAGGTTGCCATACAACAAATGTACCCACCTGCACTCAGACTCGGGATGTTATGAGGTCTTAAACTAGTAAACTTGTGACTCTGACATTTGATCGTAATGCAAAAAGACATTATTTGTTCTCGCCTACATCCTGTATTCTCTCCCTGGTCACAGAATATGGATCTCATAGCAGTTTAGTAGAGCAGATTAATTTATCCTCGGGTTTCAGTTTTTTTCCTCCTGAAACCAGAAGAAACCTAAAACTATCTACAGGAAAATAATGAATTCAAACAATTTCTTTTCAGATCTGTGTGGGGAAGTTCATTTTATAACCTTGGGAACAGCAGTATGACAACATATTCTTAATTTAAAGGGTCTTCTTTAGCTTTTTACCCAATGTCATGCTTTATTAGCAAACAATACATTATAATTATAATATCCACACAGTAAGGCTGTGAAATGCAATTGAAAATAAAACATGTCGTTGAGCTTTTTTTCAATATACATATACGTTTATATGAATTAGCTGCAGAATCAGCCTGCTGCCCTCTCCGAACTCTCACTATCAGCACACAAAGGAGTGTTTTTTATCCCTAACATTCATACCCATTAGGAAAACAAACAAGGGCTTGAGAGGGCATTATTCAGAGGTATACGCTGCACTCAAAGTTGGCAGCTCTGCCCTACCAGCATGCCAACATCGGGGGTGACTCTCAGGCTTCCCGCGGTGAGGCTGGGATCCATTCAATCAACGATCAAACAAACTGCTTCTGATTCTCTGCACAGACGTTGTTTGGTATCAGACATTCATTCCAGAAAAAATCTTCATTGTCACTATTCAGCACGAAAGTACATGATTTCTCTATATTTGATAGTAAAGATAATATCGCACAGTTCAGAATAAATATACACTATGGGATAAAACATTGTATGTGATATTATCATGTCATTTTTCATTCTGTATAATAAATAATAAACTTAAAGAGGCTCATTATATTATCAGTCATACAGAGAAAACGATAAATACATGATTTCACAAACATATTTCATGAAATCATTATGAAGTATGAACAAATTAAAAACGTTTAAGCCACACAATAACGAGAGAGTGCCAAGAAGTTCCTCTTTTCATTCCACACAGGGTGTCTACAAGAAAAGACATAAAGTCACACCCATTTAAAACGCTATATTTACTGAACGCTGAGCAGAGATGCCTATGGAAACTCGGGTCTATAGGGTTTTAGTTGTGTATTCTATGCTAAAATCCAGTGGTAGACAGAAAATAGAAGGATTAAAAACAGCCACGGCACAGGCCAGCGTTTGTGAGGAGAAGACACCCACAGATAACTTTCTGAATGGCTGCTTACGCTTCTCCTTTTCTCTCTCCATCATAAGATAGGAGAGGAGAGAAAAAGGACTAACAAGATGCACATTTTACATTGAAAACTGTTATTGTTCCCCTCCTAATCTGGCCCACCATCTGAGAGGAGGGCTGCGCTAAAGAGCGGGGGGCTTTAATGGGAGGACGAGAGCCAACTCAGGGACAGGGGAGGAGAAGGGAAGAGAAAGGGGGAGGCAGGGGGTTGGTCTTTGGCTTTAAGGAGGGGATCAGTTGGGAAGTGTAGAATGGATGTTTCTTTTTCTCTATGGGGGGAACTTTGTATTTGACTGTTGTTTGTATCTGTCTTTCAGGAGCCTGATCCCCGTGGGCCTGGACAGAGAGATGCCTCTATATGTGTTAGCATGTGTGGAGTAGTGAGTGTGTCTATATTTTGTGTGTGTGTGTGTGTGTGTGTGTGTGTGTGTGTGTGTGTGTGTGTGTGTGTGTGTGTGTGTGTGTGTGTGTGTGTGAGGCAGAGAGAGACTGATGGTGGGATCTACCCCTCTTCTTTCCTACAGCTGCAGCTCAGCGGATTAACCGTCATCCACAAGGCAACATTACACAAGTAGCCTTTGAACAAAAGTCATGGATACTATTAATGATATGGTAATCCGTAATGGAGCTACCTCCCAGTAGTGATTATACTGACATGGGAAGAATGTCCAAGAGTCCTGGACGCAACTACCCAAACAACACTGTGGCTATTGTTGGCAGGCCTGGTCTGAGGCCTGCACCTACATCCACTGGCATCAGGCGACCAACAATCCCTTCCTACCACACACACACACACACACACACACACACACACACACACACACACACACACACACACACACACACACACACACACACACACACACACACAGAGACACAAACTGCCCCCTGCTTTCTTGACACCCTTCCCTCCACCCCAATCACCCTATGAATAAAAATGAAAACCCAAAAATGGATAGAAAGAAAGAGAGGGAGGGAAGGGGTGGGAGCGGAGGGGAGGAAAAACAAAGTGTTTTGGCCAGGATCAGGCAGGGATTTCTCCCTATGTGGTTCCCACACACTGACTAGAGCTGGATCCCTCCTCTCCCGCTCTCTAGCCGGTCCATCCTTTCTCCTCACAGCCAGGGAAGACCACACAAACACTAAATGATTTCACGATTTAATCTTGGACAGTGGTGGAGAGGATGAGCGTTGAGTCAGTGCTCCGCTTTTCATTCCTGGGGCTGCTAGAAGCCACTATAGTGGGTGTGTTGGGGTGGAGGTTGAGGTGGTGGGTGGGGGAGAGGCCACTGTTTGCCTCGGTAAATGCTCTCCGTTGGGCAAGCTGGGTCACAGCAGGGGTGTTTAACCCTAAAAATGTGTCCCTTTTAAATACAATTACCAATTTCTCTGTTCACTGCAGCCACTAATCCACTCTGATGTTGGTCCAGTTACTGAAGTGAACATACTTAGAGTGCAACAACTGGGTATATTGGATCAACTGTGTATAAAGAAATAACAGCCTGTAGAGAAATGCTGTGCATAAGTTGGAACATTGAACCAGTAACATGCAGTTGTTTGTGAGAAACCAACAGATGAAATTGTATGTAGTAACTCATACAATTATTTCTCCCTTACATCTCAACAAATTAATGTTGCTTTATCAGCTTAATAATTCATGACTTTTTCTAATTTCATTATGCTTATAAACATGATTTTAAGTGATGCATGTTGCAAGTCTGCCACAGAAATTGATGCGTTAGTTTTGTTTGGGGTCCCCAGCTGTAAAATATGGTGCAATACAATGGATCTCATATGCTCAAGTACCTTTTACACAGCACTACACCAAATCTATAATTTTATTGGATTTTAATAAGATCAGTAATACAAAACATTTTTAAACCTGATTAAATCATGGTTGAACATTAAATCTTAAAAAATAAATTGAACTATCTGAACATTAAGATTGAACATAAACCTATATATAGTCAGCTTTTGTTGTTGTGTTGTTAATGTGTGTAGGCAGTCAACATTTCATGATAAAGATTCTATAGAACACTGAGGCATCCTGAGCCGCTCACTAGATGAGCTTCTGGGTCCATTAAAAACACAGTGTAATGGATGGTCTTCAAAAGAAGCAATCGTTTTTAACTTGGCCCTTGTTCTCTTATCTATAGTGACCTCTATTGAGTCCGGGGGAAGGCCGATCACTGATCCAGACTTTCTAATTATCTTATTGATCCTGTTTGTATCATCTGCCCAGCAGAGCACATAGAAGAGGACGCTAAGATCGAGGTAAAAATCACGAAGACGATTTCTGCTGATGTCAAAGGATCTAATCCTCAAGAACAGGGGTGCCCACACTTTTTTGGCTCACGAGCTACTTTTAAAATGACCAAGTCAAAAAGATCTACCTACATTAATAATGCGTATATCTATATAAAGCATTATTTATGTATAAATATACAGAGTATACTTTATATTTACATTATTGGTGAACCTTGCATAACTGCATGAACCCTTATGACACAATACAATTTTGTACATTTTTGGTCATTACATTTTGCTCTGATGACTTCACTGCATGGAACCAGCAGGGTTGCATAGTCCGGACAGTAGCTGCTTGTAGTCAGCGTCAGGCAGACCAAATGGTCATCAGTCATGGTGGAACGGTGTTTGGACTTAATCTTTTTCATGTCCGAAAAGGCTGACTCTAGGGCTGCAACGATTATTTTCATAAACGACTAATCTATCGACTATTTTTTTTCTACTAATCTAATGACTATTTCCCATAGCAAATTAAGAATAGTAACTCAAAATGTTGGAATTTGAACTTCAAATGTATTCGAGTAACAAGATCTGAACATCAGAATATCATCATAACAAATAAATTAAATAGTAATATAAATTAAAGTGCAAATATGCTTTAAAAATAAAGAAAAAGTACAAATAAAGCTTTAAAGGTAACTCAACATAGCAATCAAGCCTCTGAAAGTGCAAAATAACTAAAGAATAACTGGGCTGCAAGTGCCATTCAAAGTCCAAAAGTTAAAAAAAATTGTCCATCCTATCCGATAATTAAAGCGCAAGGGTTTAAAAGTAAATCAAAATAACTCATTACAGTCCCACGTCTTGCTGCTCCCTCCTTCAGGGGAACACACAATTTACACACGTTTTAAATTGTAATTCAGAAACGTGAGCATATTGACATACTCTTAGTTGGTTGTATTCTGCATGTTTAACAACATGGAGAAACTCCTGTATCTCCGGACAGAGCTCTGTAAGCCATCTCACATCAGTGTGCAGCAGGAAGTCAGAGTGGCTGCAGTCCTTCTCCAGATGCGCACAGAACATCCGTCTTTGAAGAGCTCTCGCTCGATTAGACGATCTTTGTTGCCACATCCGTGATCTCTTTCATGTTTAGCGTTGTAGCGCATAATGCTTGTTGGTGTATTATGCAGTGGTAATTAAGGAAGTCGGGGAAAACATCTCCCTGTACTTGGCAATACATCCATTCAAGCGGCCAACCATTGCGGGCGCAGCGTCCGTAGTGATTGACATTAATTTGCACACTGGGAGCTGGGTTTTGTCGCTAAAGTTTTTTAAATTTTTTTTTAATTATGATTATTTTTTAAATGGCATGCGATCTACCCGCACTACCTGCGCGATCGACTGGTAGATCGCGATCGACGTATTGGGCATCCCTGCTCAAGAAGAAAAGTCTTGACCGAGCTTTTTTAAATACAGCCTCAGTGTTCTTTTTCCATTTTAATTTACTGTCCAGGTAGAGCCTAAGCTATTTATATGACTGGACAAATTCTGCTGACCTGCAATTATTACTTGGGGAGACCTCCTCCTCTTTCCTTCTGAAATCAATACCCAACTATTTGTGAAGTGAAGATAAAAAGGGGAATAAAACTGTTCCACGTGGCGCTCCAGTTTGAGTTAAGATAGTGTCAGACTGTTTTTTATCAAGCCTGCCAAACTGGTCGAGACAAACAGTAATACTTTTTAGCTAAAAGGCGTGGTTGCATTGTATTAAAAGCACTAGAAAAGTCAGAAAACATGATCCTAACAGAGTTAGCCGTTGTTTCAAGATGACTATAAATACTGTGGAGCATACAAAGTAGTGCATCATCCTCCTACATCCTTCCTGTATGCAATCCTGCAAGGGATCTTTGAAGACGAATATGAAGGACTGAGCACAGCTATAACACAGGGTTTGACGTTTCTGTTAATGTGTGAAAGATGAGCGCAGGTTGATGTCAGTTAAAGAGCTTTTAGCAATGACATTAAAGAGGCAAAATTAGTGATAATTGAAGTGTGTGCACTGTCAGAAGTTAAAGTTTCAGTTGGTATGTAAGCCTAGACATCGTGATCAAACCAAGGAGTAACCTCCCCTAGGTATGTGTGTATACATTTGAGTTGGAGCACCAGAGATGTGTGCACTGTTGAAGCGTCAGTTTGTGTGTAAACATTAGCCGCAGTTGAACTTCAACATTATACGATACATGTAATATGTGTTTGATGAGCAGTAACTAATATAATATAACTATTTTGTATTACTTCATGCAAAATGTTTTTATGTTACACATCCTCATCCACACTGTGCTCCAACGATACTGTTTGAGAGACAATACACACAAAATAATCAAAAACGTACGCGAAAAATGTTCTGTTGACGAAGCGATTCGAAGCTGTTTGTTTCAAGAGTGCCTGTTAATTTATGTAAATTTCCCAAACAACATTTAAAATGCCACTTCTTAACCATTACGCTGCCTCAGGATCAGTACGCTTTGTAACAACGCTGTCTTTGCTTGACTGATATGTCAAAGTTGAGGATACGAAGGAAAGAAGAGAATGAAAATACCACACAGGCACTGACACAGGGATCAATCCGATTGGAATGATTTACCATTTCTACATTTTGAATAAAAATGAGTGCGCTAGACGGTGGAGCAGTTTGATTAGTGGGATCCTTAAGTCCCTCGAAGCCTTCACGGCCTTTTCTCTCTTCCGTCACTGCAAGAATAAAAGTCCTCTTTCTCTCTTTTCAGAAGTCCCTTGGTACCCCGGCTTTTTCCTCACTGTTGGTATTACAAAATCCCTATTCAAAACAACCCTTGTCACCTGTCAACTAAGCCAGGCTGGTCTGCTAGGTCTTTATCCTCAGCACATACACTCACACGTACACAGAGGCTGACTCCCTGCCCCCAACCCCATTTATGCACATATCCCCTACATTCATAGAAAATACATAGACACAGACACAACTGCAAATCCCAACCGCACACACACACACGCCCACCCACTCACCCATGCTCACACACTAAAACCACATGTCTGAGAGCTGTTACTATAGCAGTTTAAAATTCATTACCCTGTTCACTTCAACAAACGTCCACACTGGGATGGGATGGGCTGCTTTCAGCTGCGCCCCAAGACTTTACATGCTCCAGGAAACAAGCCTGTTGCATCGCGAGCCAAATCTGCTGACGGAATGAGACAAATTCATACAATCAGGAAAAGTCTAGACATATATGGGGATAACAAGTGGAAGATATAAGCAACATTTTAATTTGTATAGAAGTAGGTGCAAAGCCTTTTACAAATGACAATCCTGCTGTCCGAACAACCTCAACACCATAATACTAGATTATATAGAAATGTATGTATAAAACTGCATGGGTACATAATAGTTCATAAAACGTCTTTCTGTTTTCTCATCAATCTTACATTATCCTTTTAATCTTATGCATTTTGTGATCCTTTATTATTATTTTCATAACTTATCTGTATAATTATAAATTTGTCTGATGTGTTTTTTGACCCCTGTGAATTATATGATGCTGCTATCTTGGCTCAGATACCTTTTATTGCCGTGAAACCCTAATAAAGTTATACTGCATATCACATAATCACATGAATTAATCACATAACCATGTTTATAGATAAGTAATAAGCCATTTGTGACAACTTATTGACATTTGGCAGACCTATTATTAGGTGAGAAAGTCTTGATTCTTCAGCAATGATTTATTTATTTTTGAATAAGCCATCAAGTTTGCAGTTATAAACATTGATAATTGTATTTAATTAAGGACCATGTACTTTTCCTCTTAGATAATCCACGTGGAGTTGTAAATGTTAATAAGGGCCAATTATCTTGAGGAACAATATGCACCAGCAAGATGGATTACTCACAACCTGGCAACTCAAAGGTTATAAAGCATTAATAAAGAATTATTCTAACCATGGAAAATGGTTACCAGCATTGACATTATTTTAACATTGTTAACTACCTACCTATTTAGTATTGGTTAGCAGCATATGATCAATTAGTATATGGCTATTAACTATAACAACGTTAAGTGTATATAAAGCATATATAACATGTGTTAAGACCGCTAAGGAAGTGGAGTAAATACTTTCAAACACATTGTAAAGAAAGCTACATTATAGTGTTAGTAATTACACGATAGGTGTTTATACTGCATGTCATTGTAAATAAGGGGTTTAAATTGGTTACCGCAAAAGTTGATACAAAAAACCCTGTTGATGAGTTTGCATTACAGTGGATGGTTTGCAGAGATTGTACTGATAATTTGATGTTTCCATTTTTACTCAAGAACAGATCATTTGGTATTTGTGTGTGAGCCTGTGTTGGGAGGAGCAGAGCAGCATCCCAAACAGTCATGACGATGAGGCAATGAACATTTCCGTTGTCGACCAGTGAAAGCCTGTGCAGCAGCTGTACAAACCTGAGCTTAAGTCCTGAGTTGCAGCTTTACTCTAAGGGACAGGAAGGTGGAGGGAGGAGAAACACGGGAGTTGGGTGGTGGAGGGGGTGTTTAACTGATGGCCGTAGAGAGGGTCACAGCAGAGGGTGGTCATCCGACCCGGCCACTTAGCCAAGGCCCAGTGTGCCCCGAGCAGCCGTCGCTCATTAACCCACTGACAGGAGCTCTGGACATCGAGCAGCTTCGCCCCACACAGAAAGGTCACGGGGTCAATCAGCCCTCTCTCCGGCCATCAAATCAAGATGGACGCACAAGCAGTGACTTATCCCCCAATCAAAGGGTCAGTGATGCATTGTCAGGCACACACACACACACACACACACACACACACACACACACACACACACACACACACACACACACACTGACACAGAAGCACACATTAAAACAAATTGATTTATCATGGTGTAAAGGCTTTTTAGACTAATCTGCTTTTAATTTTTGCAGAACATTTTAAACCGTGTTTCAACAGACAGCAGGATCATAAAGACATTTGGCTAAACTTGTGTGACATATCAATGGTGCTTTTGTATTTAAATGATTTATTAGCCGAGCCCGTAAATGTGTAGTAAGTATTTTATCCGTGTGATTAAAATATACAAGCTGTCTCTTTTGAATCTTTTGAAAGATAATCTGCGGCGGCAACTAACAATGATTTTATTAGAACATTTTTGTATTATTCAATAGATAGACTAATAAAATGCCCTTCACTTCATTCGAGGCAAAAAGGGACATCTTCAAATTGTTTAAATACTTGTTTCAATAACCTAAAAGAAAACCCAAAGAACAATAACATAAAACAGAGAATAGAAGCGGATCTTCACATTTGAGAAGCTGAAAACAGAGAATTTGTGATGTTTTTGCTTGATAATTGATGTAAAAGAATCAAAGTGATTGACAAGTCATTTTGTGCTTTCTTGTTGTAGAGCAGAGACAGGTCACCTCGCATGAAGCATGAAGCATGAAGTCGTCATTCACTGAACCGACCATAGCGATCTGAAGGGGGCCTCACTTCTCACTTGCTGAACTATTTCTCGGGGGAACTCTGAATATTTCTGATGATCAACTGTTCAATTAGCATTTATTTTTATGAATAATCCTTGAAATTAATCATAACATTAAAGGTATTTACTTTGGTATCCAACCAAGTGGAGTTTTATCATTTGAAATAATTAATAATAATAATAACATTTTTCGTCCTTCATATCATTCCCATAATAAATGTTAGCATCAGGCTTTTCAGGTTTGCTCTCTAGCTGCCAGTCTGAATTAGATTTGCTGAAAAAGCATCTTGTTTCACACCCACATGACTCACTGCAATGCAGGGGTGAACTAACCGACACAAACATTTTTATGATACATTGTCAGCCAAAACAATAGTAATAATAAATGTTACTGATGCCTAGAATGATCAGTGTTTGTTGATGGTGTGCGAGAGAGGTATTGATTCAACTGTTTATTAATTTTTGAGGCTATTTTAAATTCTATTAAAAAGATTTGTGAAGTACCATTACATCTTAATGACGGGAATGATGAACACAGAATTTACAATTTCTAGAGCCGTCCTGTGTATAATTGGGTCATCTTTTTTCTTCTTGTTTGAAAGGGTTTTATTCTGCATACAAGATGAACATAAATGTTGTTCTCTCCACAAGGAAGAACAACCTCTCTGCAACATAATGTGCATGATAAAACCAATACATTTACATACCAGCGTTAGAGACACTACAGGTTAAACTCTTGACAAGCTGTATGACAAAGTCTTCCTCATTACACACTTTAATTCAGGATGAGATTATTTCACAGCTAAAATGACCCCACTAATTTGGGACTAAGGGCTGCTAAGAGGGTTCGAAATCTGTTTAAAATGGACTTGAAATTTGAAGAGGTTGTTGTCTTTCTGAGTAGAAGGAAGAATGGATGAATGAATTCACACACTTAGATAAGTGGGACCATCATCTTGAGGGTGCTACAAATATATTACTCCTCTGAATTTATTAGCATCTCCTGAGCGATTGCCGGTCCAAGTGAAATTCTTCTATTGTGAGCGAGAGATGAGTGCTGCTATTTAAAATGCTCTACACTTTGGTGTAAATACTACAAGGTAGAGCAAGGTAAAGAGGACTGAAACAGCAAAGAAATGAGAGTTTCTTGTTCAGGCTTAATGTTCTGCTGTGGGGGTTGTTACAAAGTTCCGATAGCTGCATTTGCATCCATACATAAGATGTATTATGGAACAATAAAACTGATCTAATTCTGACTTCTTAAAGCCCCGTCATATCCAGAACAGTGAACAATTTTAGCTTTCATTTTCACTCAACAGGCTGATTTATTTGATTATTAACAGAGAAGGTCAACAACTAAACTAACATGAAACACAAATAAATGTCTGCATTTATCTTATCACGGAAACACATACTATTTGGACTAATCCTTTTTTAATTCTCATCCAACGGACTTCGTCAACACTGAAAATGGACTGTGAGCAAAGTTTACTTTGTCTAATATATCCAATTAAGGGAAGATAATCTGTGCAGGAGCTGTCTGCAGTGCTGCTTCCCAGTCCCAACGTCCCAGTTTAAGAATAAACAGTGTGACACGTCTGAACCCTGGAAACTCCTGAACCCTAACATCAACAGCAGCTGAAAACACTTAGTGTTGTATGTTACAGCACATTATTTTCATACACATATCTACAGTGCTCTAAATCAGATGTAACGCTAATGTAAGTTAATAACTGTGTATTTAAAAAGTAAAGTGTACAACGATTTAATATGGGAAATAAGTGTTTTTAAAGGAACAGTGTGTAGCATTGAGGGGGGTATATAGGCAGAAAGGGAATATACGATTAATTAGTAGGTTTTCGTTAGTTCATAACCCCCTGAAAATAAGAATGGTTGTGTTTTTGTCACCTTAGAATGAGCCGGATATATCTAGCGGGTCCTCTTCATAGAGCTGGCAGCTTTTAAGGTACAAAGAATATATAACGTATATTTGCACTGTATATCTACTGAGGTGTTGATGCCTCAAACTGACTAAAGCAGGTACTGTCAGGGGAGGATCTGTACGGAAATAGAATTGCACCAAAGGTATTGTAAAAAGGAATACTACATTCAATGTACCAGGCCATAAACACTTCTGATTCTGATTCTGATAGTAACAAAAGAACCCAAGATTTCCAAAATTATAGATTAGCGGATTTAGATAGTACAACATTGTCACTAATACAGTAAGCACTTACAAAAAGATAGAAGAAAAAAATACATCAAAATAGAACATTAAAACATACTAATGTTGTATTCGCAACACATTAGCCTCAGACAGCTGAGCGAGCTTGATTAACAGTTAACAGATAGCAAACTGTTACTGTATTATATTTACTGTCCACCATAATTTAAGAATTCAAATTCTGGCTGAGACCCTCTTTGTTCACTACTCACTACAAAATAGACACATACGGTCTAATATATAAAATGCAACACATTGCATGATGCATTTT
This sequence comes from Taurulus bubalis, assembly GCF_910589615.1. Taxonomy (NCBI): domain Eukaryota; kingdom Metazoa; phylum Chordata; class Actinopteri; order Perciformes; family Cottidae; genus Taurulus; species Taurulus bubalis. The sequence continues at coordinate 11,761,662 of NC_136594.1, forward strand.
TAGCAGAAAGTGTTGTACATGTCGTGGACACTACTTTTTCATAATCTTTTAGTGCACTATATTGAGAATAAATCTCACACTAAGAATTCTGAATATAATGGAGGATAGTAAATATAAGGCACTATATCGTAAATAAGGAGTGATTCAAGAGACCGTTTCTGAATGTGAGTGTTGTGGAGTTTATGGCCACTACAACTAAGACGACTAGCAAATATTCCATAAAAAAAAACTTTTTGTTCTTTGTTACTGGGAACTGGGAAAATAAATATGTTATTATTAATATTTATGTTGTTGCTATTATTATTATTAAATGAACATTTTGAAATATTTGTAAAAAGTGGCCACTAAACTGAAGTTTTTATTTGGTGTGCTGATACCACTGTGACCATTTATGAGCAGAAATATGCGGTAGAGCCACTAGCAAAAACTGTCTTTGATTTCAGATACTATACTTCCATTCACTGGTATTTTTAAAACTGTACTGTGCCGACTATACAAACTGTTGGTAGATATTTTTAGATGATAACCATAACAGGACATCTGTTGGTGAGATTCAAAAACAGTCTTGTCACTCAGTCATGATCACAGCCAAACAGAAAAAGACCATGAGTTCACTTTCCCCCAACATGTCTGTCTCTCACCATCTTTCCACCTCAGTCAGCACTATCTACTCTCATATTCTCCCAGTATTAATTTTCACCCCACCCCTCTTTCTCATGAACCTCGTTCTCTCAGCCTCTGTCTCTCTCACCCTCCACCCCCACTCCCGCCATGTCCATCCCTTCGTCCCCCACTGACTGTGTGTCTCCAGGTCTTCCTGATTTGTCATGGGGATTTCTCTTCGTTCTCAACAGCAGTGTGACTATATGTGTGTGTGATTTTACACCTTGCCCTGCCATGGGCACTGCCCTGACTGCGGGTGAGAAACGTCAGCTGCATGAATGACACTGTGTAATCTCTCTCTCTCTCTCTCTCTCTCTCTCTCTCTCTCTCTCTCTCTCTCTCTCTCTCTCTCTCTCTCTCTCTTTCTCTCTCTCTCTCTCTCTCGCTCTCTCTCTCTTTGTTTTCACGTGAAGGCTCACACATGTGCTTTTCACTCATATTGTCAGCTTCTTAAATGTTTGTGCCAAAGTACACCATAGAGAAGAAGGGAAACACTTAAATAATCTCCTTCCCCCTGAGTCCTGGAGCGCTCAGTCTCTAAGTCTGCTCAGGGATACCCAGTGTGCATCCCAGCCTGCTGGATTTGAGGCAAGAGGATTCTATGAACATTATGCCTTTAACCAGGAGACTCATGGGATCGAGCATTGTGAGGGAATAAACAGCCAACATGATCTACTTTCAGGAGGGAACGAAGCTTTTGTTGACACATAGTCCTGTTGTTCTCTGCTGCTAAATTCAGCTTGTATCATTATATATATATATATATATATATATATATATATATATATATATATATATATATATATATATATATATATATATATATATATATATATGTATATTACACAAAGTAATAAGTAGGTACATAAGGTTAACTTGTATGTATTAAAACATGGCAGCCTGGCATTATTCTATATTTTTTTGGGAAACAAATATATACCATACAGAAGAGAGCCAGTAATGAATTGACCCTAAATATTGTTTGTGTTGTCTCTGTGCCATGGAGCTCCATTGTTGGTTTAAATCAATTAAAAATACACCAATGAGCCACATGTTGCATTGGGTGACATGTTCCTTCCTTTATGATGAGCATGTCACATGGGACACTTAGCCTATTAGTTTTATTGTCAGTTCCACATTCACCATTCTGCTGCCTTAAATACTCACTGGAGCACCAAATGTGTATCAATCCGCAGCAGAAAATAGTTCCCACCAAATTCACTATTTTCTCCTTACGCTTACTAAAAACTCGAGTGACCAGCAGTTCAAGAGAAATTGGCCAGTCTATTTAAAAAGGGAGACTATAATATTATATTTGTGAGCATATTCAAAACATTTATGTCTTCAGTAGGAAGCAACAGGCTTTATTAGACACACTAACACATTGTTGTTTTGGGTCTTTACATGATAATTGTTGAAAATAAGACAAAAATAGAACAACATTAGCCTTTTTGAGTAGCAAACAGATATCCAAATAAACCAGCTAAATATTTTAAATAACCATTACAGTGTTTACTGTCCTTAGTATTCAGAAATAAAATCTTGATATAATAGTAACTTTTATTGTAATGAATTATTCAAACCTGTGCTGCGTCTATGGAAACCTAAACTAGACTGAACTTATATCTATGTTAACTATAATATATTTCTGAGTGTGTCTTATCTTTTAATATCGTAACAAAATGGCAGATTTTATAGAAGAAGAGTTTATAGAAGAATTATAACCTAACCAGAAATTCAGTCTGAATCACATGCTGGGGTCAGAAGCAACCAGTGCCCTTATGCTGGTGAGGTTTGCCCCTAATATTTGCGGTTTTAACCCTGTCTGACACTCATAATCTCCATTATCTTTGAGCCTCTACTGGTCTAAGATCTAAGGTCTCAGACGGTGGGGGACCAGAGGAATAAAGAGATTCTCGTCACAGTTACTTCTTAACAGATAAAATCAGTGACTGTATTGGCGTTGGAGCTATGCGTAACGGCTTTGCTTATGTGCATGTTTATGTGTGTGGCGGGGGGGTCCAACTGTCTGACACCTGCAGCTCTTCATACTCAAAATGCAAATCCAAGCCCACACCCCCTCCACGACCCCTCCTTCAATCTCCAAGATCCAAGGTTACTGAGCAACGACTTTCGCAAATCTAGATCAGATTTAAATACAATTATAAAAAGAGTTTTAACAGCACAAAACATTTGTTTCCGGAAATAACACGAGATTTTCTGATGTGCCAACCAACATACTCTGCCAAGGATCCTTCGACTATCCAAATGGTTACTAGATATATTTTAGATCATCACATGAGCAGCCGTTGGTGAGTTTTGCAAAATAATATCATTTTTGGAAATAATAGAAGAGGCAAATGTGCCGATATAAAACTCCCTAAGTTTAAAATCATACAAATTGTGATGACAATCAAGAGAAATTGAGAAGTAATTAATAATAACTCTAAACTTAAACAACGGCATGAAACCATGGCAATCCCCGACAGCTCAGAATGAAGAGGCTTACAATTTGAAAATGGTGAATTGTTCTGTGTGTTCTGAAACTGCCAAAAGTATGACTTCTGCTGGCCAAAAAGCAGGTGCAAGCCCCTGTGTCAGCAAGCATCTGCCAAACTGAAGTGTTCACGTGAACTCAATGCTGAATCCCTAACCAGCTCTGAGGCTGGATGCCTTGCAGCTGGGCCTGACCTCTGGCCCGGCTGGCGGGGGCTACTTAAGAACATTTCCCTGTGGGGAACCAGTAAAGTGGTGCATTATTTGTATTGTTACGAGTGGAGTGTGGAGTAAATTAGGAAAAGCACCTGTTTCACTGGGTACCACATTTGCACTCTGGGGATGTCAGTGATGTCCTTTAATGTAAACCAGCTCTCTAGTGCCACCCACTGACTAGACAGCACAACACAGCAGCGTGGGGATGGGGAAGCAGAACCACAAAGTTCTATGAAGAGAAGTGTCACTGTTTGTTTTGTACTCATCCTGTTAGCAATAGGGTCTACCACCCACTTACATCACCCTCATTTTGAAAGAATAATCTATAAAAACAAACTAGAAGGATTTTGTAAGAATTTTTGATATGATATCATATATATATATATATATATATATATATATATATATGTATATATATATATATATATTATCATTATTATTGAGCTTTTATCAGTGCGGTTACTAATTTAATATTGTCCTGTTAGGAAACATCTTGAATTGAACCTTGCAAGTTTGCCTATGAATCAACACAGTCAAGCGGCGCCACCAAGTGGTCGTGAGGCGCCAGTTACAGTCCTAAGAAGACGACCGACCGGGTGAACCTCTTTGAATCTAATTGTATTGTATTTTCATATCATTGCAATTGAATAGGTATTTAGGTATCGCTATCTTTTTCCAATCTTTTTCTTAAAAATCTTATATTTGACACTGCATTAATGATTTTAAAGACAGTGCATTTTACTTGTAATTGTAAAATCTATCTCTCCACCAGGATATTTATTATTGCAATAATGCATGTATTTGATAGCTTACTGAAAGCGACACTTTTTGTAATCATATGAAACAGTCTTGGGAAATACCCCACTGCTGGACTGAAAGCTGTAGTATATCGTGGCCAACGTCCCTTCAGCCAACTTGGCCTCGTTTTGGATCATATTGCTTGCGTGTGACATCACGTGGCACTTGTGATGTCCCACTTGTCAAGTCAGCCAATATTAGATTTCGGGTACGATACTTCACAGCAAAACGGACTAAAACAATGTTGTTGCTTCTATAGGGGTAATGCAACTTAATTTGAAATAAAAAAATATATATTTTCCGTTGTTACTCTTCATCCTACCTCCAGCTGACTTGACTCGGATTTTCAACAGGTGGTACACATGTATGTGCAGCACAAGCTGACAGTTTTGCCTGTCTCACTTTTAGTTAATAATAATCAAATTACACATATTGTGTAATTTAAACCGGCATGGCCTGGTCCTGACTCCAGGAACATGGCGCACGTCTTGAACTCCAACCTCGGATATTTATTCAGCCTCGTTTATCTGTTGGACAAAACGCAAACCATCACTGAAATGTCTCGCGATACATGGCGCCGATATATTAGGACAAACGGGAGGTCTCGCCCACTCTGATGGGCGTTGGATTTCCTTGAGGACCTCGTTGAAGTTTGGATCAGGAGTCTCAAATCTGCACAAGAAAGATCCAACCATGTCGGACGCGGTGGTTAGTTTCATGAAGGACTTTTTGGCCGGTGGCATTGCCGCTGCCATCTCCAAAACAGCTGTCGCTCCCATTGAGAGAGTAAAGCTGTTGCTGCAGGTAACATAATGGAACCACCTGATGCCAAAAGCATGGCCATTATTTTGTGCGTAAAGTGTGCGTAAATGTTGGGTTACTGACAAACCAAACGTTAAAATGTAAATCTGGAATAGATTTTGGTAGAACAAATGCCTCGCTGTGCACTGTGTAAGTTCTTATATATGTGTAAAGTCAAGGAGAACGTGGGAGGTCCCGGCCCCATGTGGAGATGGTTTTACGCACTGGACTTTGCAATTTTGCTGCTATGATGGCGGCGGCGACAAGGCCTCCTAATATGTGACAATAAAATGTCCATAATGCTAGTTTGTGAGCTAATTGTACGTTTATTAAGCTAATTATTACTCCAATATAGCAGACGACCACAGTCATATTCAGCGAAATTGAATTGCTAAATTTAACCTAAACTATGTAATCTAATACATAGCTGATTCTCAAGTGACAGGAGTGTGCATGTAACTAAGGCCTACAACTACGCACAGTTATGCCTGGCCGACAAAGATAATGTAGATACAAAAAGTTAATCAAATGTAAACACAAAATAATATATTCTGTTTTAATATAAAATGATGGATGACAAAGTTGTGCAGCATTTTACAAGATACTTAACCACAGTTTGAGGAACTTTTACGTGTCTTTTTTAATGTGCTTTTATTGTCTTTACTTGTAGGTCCAGCATGCCAGCAAACAGATCACCACAGATATGCAGTACAAGGGAATCATGGACTGTGTGAGAAGGATCCCAAAGGAACAGGGCTTTATTTCCTTTTGGAGAGGCAACCTGGCCAACGTGATCCGTTACTTCCCCACCCAAGCCCTCAACTTCGCCTTCAAAGATAAGTACAAGATGGTCTTCCTCGGTGGTGTGGATCAAAAAACACAATTCTGGCGATACTTCGCTGGTAATCTCGCATCCGGCGGTGCTGCTGGGGCGACTTCGCTCTGCTTCGTCTACCCTCTCGACTTCGCCAGAACAAGACTCGCTGCCGACATCGGCAAGGGTGCAGCTGGGAGAGAGTTCAGCGGTCTTGGAAACTGCCTCACCACGATCTACAAAGCCGATGGCCTCAAGGGTCTTTATACCGGATTCAACGTGTCAGTGCAGGGTATTATCATCTACAGAGCGGCCTACTTCGGATGCTTCGACACGGCTAAAGGTGCGCACAACTGGCCGATCTTAACATGTTTTTAAAGTATGTTTATTTTGTGTCAAACGGGTGACTTAACTCCTCCCTCATGCAGGTATGCTGCCAGATCCCAAGAACACGCACATCGTCATCACCTGGATGATCGCCCAGACTGTCACCGCTGCAGCTGGTATTATCTCATACCCCTTCGACACCGTCAGACGTCGTATGATGATGCAGTCTGGACGCAAACAAGGTGAGCGTCACTCATGCTTGTGACATATAGTGATGCAATTGATGTTTTTTTTTTTTGCCCAATTACCCATTTTACACATGCATCCATGGGCGTAATGGTTCACTATCCATGTATTTGTGTCCACAGCTGACATCATGTACACGGGCACAATTGACTGCTGGAAGAAGATCATTAAGGACGAGGGTGGGAAAGCCTTCTTCAAGGGTGCCTGGTCCAACGTGATCAGAGGCATGGGTGGTGCCTTTGTGTTGGTGCTGTACGATGAGATCAAGAAGTACACATAAACTTTCTAATGTCCCAGTCCCCAAGGAAACCCATTCACCCCCTTTGTTTAAGTCTTAATTCTTGTGATGAAGTGATAACAGCTTGTGGTGAATTACAATGTGGGCATGTACTGTACAGGTCGCTACACTTGACCTACTACTCGTCATATGTCAGTCGGTTGGTAAAGCAGTTTCTGAGGGCCATGTATTGTTATGTTGTGACCACTCTGAGCCATGTATCCCACCTCACACATTATTTTATTAGGAATAAAGATGTATTGTTGCAATAGTCCAGTGTTTTTGATGAATCTGCAGTTAAATATGTCTTTTTCACTGCAGACCTAAGTCTTAACCTAAGTGTTTCAAAGTGAGCATGCACAATACCAGGACCATGAAACTGAAGCAGCTAAATGTAATACAGCCATCAATGATTTTATTATTTACATCTGCGCTGTGACATGTCAATAGACTAGAAAGCTATATTAACACAATGCAGTTAAAACACATTAATTAGGATTCTATCAAAATGATCCAGAATCCTTACATTGGAAAGTGGCATTCAGTCACAGCACCTTCATTTTCACTTGTGGTAAAATATTTTTCATACATGTGAATTAATACATTTTGCATCAACAGCTGTTCTGCTGACGAATATCAACTATAAAGCAGCTGAGAGGTTTGTGCAACAGCATTTTTGGTTTTGTATATTGTATGTCACAAGTACCACAACATCAGTATATACATGCACTCCCCTAACCAACAAACTATTGTTATAACCAACTGTGGCATATGTGCTCCATTGGTAGGAGGGAAGAGATTAGAAAAAGACGTTTTGTCCACCATTATGCTATTAAGCTTTTTCTAAAATAGCACACCTATCTGCTGGAACATGCAGTTTTATTTTATAAAGGAACAGAATATACGCAACACCAACATAATATTTTAAATATATATTTTTAATGGTTAAATACATAATTCTCTGGATCAACAAAAACAGTATAAATATGAGAAAAGGAGGCAAACATTTTAGATGCAATGGAAACATCAATCTCTGAAACAGTTAATTGTCATTTCAACACAGCTGTAAAAGTTTAAGAAAAATAAAGCTAGCATACTATCTTGAAGAGTCAGTAGCCTGAAGACACAGCTGAACTATTCAAATGAGTTACAATATCTCTGAGCTCAGATCACCATTTGCTTTATTTTAGCATAAAAGAATGGGGGAAGGTCCATCTTCTTTATGACAACATGACAATACAAATCACTGAATAGTTGGTTAAGTCAACTAAAAGTTGAATGAAACCATGCATGTAAAAAAAGATGCTTTAAGCTCAGTACCTTGGCAACGTTACCTTTTGTGATGAATGTAGACCAGTGATGTGTTTTATTGTAGATGAATTATCTGAAAATGGCAATGTTCTCAGCACCAGGCTGCACTGGGCTGTTCTTTTGACCTGGGTACAGGTGTTTTGCTGAAGTTAGTAGTGGAAACCGCTCTTGAGCTGTGGGGGTGGAACTGGCTGGCCTGGGACCTGCTGGTGTGAATGGCAGAGGGATATGTTCTGGTTACAGATTAACCGTTTTATCATAAAATCAGAAACCTAATGTACCTCTTGAGAAGAGAATGAGAAGAGAATTTATCACTTACATTTAATATTTGACCATGTCAACCATAACAAACAGGTACAGTACAGTTAATCACACTATTTATCAGAGCAAAAAGCAACTATCCACTGTTAGCTAATTATTTAAAGTTTGACTCTTTTAATCCAGCAATGACATATAGTTTAAACATTTTGACAAAATATAACTAGAACATATTCAGATCTTTAACCATGGCATGGGGAACATCTGTAAATCATTACATCATAACTGATGTAATGGGGGATTCTTACCAGTATCAGTCATCCAAAGCTGCCTTTTAATGTCTGAAATTCTTTTCTGTTCATTGAATCTCTGCAGCCATCTGAAGGCAGCAGCTCAGACATGTGGGCTAAATCTGCAGCCTTCAATTTGAGAGGAGCAGCGCAGCGGAGTGGGACATGCTGATCTTCTTTGTTTACTTTAAATTAAGTCAACACATGCAAACAACAGCAGGCTTCTACAAAATAACTACATACAGCTGGTAGCTGCTCTTGTGGGATCTAAACACTCAGGAGCACAGGTGCTTTTATTGTGTGCAGCTACCTCACTAGTTGATTTGTCTTAAAGTGATAACCCAAATCCCCTGGCCCCTGAGGTATAGTCGGACCTTTGAAATACGTAAGTGGTCGGAGAGGTGGTCTTATATGAACAAGAAGGCACATCCTTGTTATTTAAACAGTCTTCTCATCTGTTTGGCTTGTATGAGCAGGTACTCAATCACCATGTTGTTATACTCTCTAGGTTACACAACACATTTTGCACACAGCAAAAGCTGGAAGATCCAGACCCACGGTACCTACCTGAGGGCGTCTTGCTACTAGACCTCTCTGATTTTGTGGGGGACATACAGACGGGGTATGAAGGAGCTCCTACGAATCCGATGTGTCGCTGGTAGTCCTTCAGTTGTTCTGAACGGTTTAGGCCAGGTGTTGGTTTGACCGACTCCAGCCTCTTCAAGAAAGCCTGAAAGTAACACAATAACATGTTTTACCTAGTGCCGGTAAGTAATGATTCAAAATATTCTATGGTCTATAAATGCTAATTGTCTTGGCAAAAAATTATAATAAATTAATAAAATAAAATCAGGTTGAACATGAATGTTCAGGATATCTGTCAGGTTCAACTTGGAAAGATGTGGGCATGTGTGGCTACCTTTATGAGACATAAAACCTCAAAATGCAGAAGGAGTTTTATGTGAATTAAAAAGCTTTTTTTTTAACATTTCAGTCATTGAGCCATTTACTGCATGCTGATCACATTTGTTCTGGCTTTTAAGCCACAACATACCAAACAACATAATACATTTATAAAGAGTGCATATCTTTCATAAAAATAAAAAAAACTGAACACTGAACAAATGAGTCAGATCCCAATCAAATTATGTAAATAGAAAAATATCTGGTACTTCACAACAAACACAACCAAACCGCATGAGGCAAAACAGTGAAGGCAAGTTGCTGAATGTCATACATGCAGTCACACTCCCACATGCATGCTGTGCAGAAATCCCTCAGTGAGTAAAAACTCCTCATGAAGCTATGCAGCAAAGAGACTTTCCCCAAGTCCACCAGAGGTCATACAAAGGCTCTGAGTGCAATCAGACTGGTCACCTACTGCATTTCCAATGTATACGTCATTTTAGAATATATGATTTTAGAGATAATTTAAAGAAATTATGTGTAATTGACCAATCTTGAAAGACATCAAACTAGTTCTACTTGTGCAGGACCAACCGGGTGGCTTACATGTGTGATGTGTGGGGTGAATACACTGATCACATGGCAGATTCAGTTACTTCCCACTAAGAATAGAGAAGGTGAAAAGTACTCCTAACAACGTAGAGAGATGGATGAAAGAGGAGAGAACAGTATGTCCTAAAAATGAGTGGAAACCATTCCCTGAAAAAAATCAGTGTTAATGTAGTAGCTCTAATCAGCAATAGTGACGTGTAAAAATATCAGTGAAGACCATAATACAAGTTTTTCCTATTTCCTTTTCAGAGGAGAGAATAATGATCTGCCTGGCTGCCAATTAGTACAAGTATAAATGTACTGAAACATTTGTAAACACTGCTTTTTGTTTGCTTCTATCACAAAGTGGTCAAGCAGAGTAAATATAAGGGGTGGGAGGCCAAAGCTGCAGAGGCTGAACTGTCTTATAATATTACTCAATGGCGCTGCTAGCCTGCCACCTGCTGCCATCTGTCCAAGTCCATCAGTGTCTGCTTTCAGGGGAACCCAAACCAACTTACTAGTATCCTTAAATAAATGTAAAGTATAGTAAAGTATAAAGTGATATAGCTGCAGAAACCCCCAATGTTAAAAGTTGCAAAAAAAGTGTATCTTTATTTAAACTACTTAACTTGCATATTTTCCTAGAAAAATGTTTTTTGTCTGCTTCTACAATTGCTGATTAAAACAAAGTACAAGGACACAGTAATAATAACTCAATTGGAATCAAGTCGGCTAAAACCATCGTTTCCAGTCTTTCCTGAAAAAGTTGATAAATATATATATTAATAAAAGTTGATATATACAGTGGGTACGGAAAGTATTCAGACCCCTTTAAACGTTTCACTCTTTTTGCAAATTTATTAAAAAAGAAAAACTGAAATATCACATGGTCATACGTATTCAGACCCTTCCACTTTCTACATGTCTGTTTTTTTCTGTCAAGATGGGGTGCTGAGTGTACATTAATGAGAAATAAAATGAACTTTTTTGGATGCTTTAATTTAATTTTTCAAAATGGCAAAGAGTATATTCTCAGTGACAGAAGATTACCAATAGATGAGCAAATAACGGTATAAGCTTTGCATTTCAGTAGCAGTATTGATTGACGTAGTTACACTAATTAGAAATCGGAATGTCTTTCTAGAGTCACAGAAGCACCAGTACAACTGAGGCTTAATTCATTACTTTAGATGTTTGTTTTTTTAAATGGTGCCAATTTAAAATCTACCAAAACAGATTTGTTTTAAGGTTAATTGGCAATGTGCCTTTGCTAATAGGTCAATGTAGAGACAGACGCAGGAATAAATGCCATGTGACAAAGGTATTAGCTGAAGGATTGACTTGGACAGATGGTACTGTACTGTTTGGGAACAACAGTCACTTAGACACTCCGTTTGTGTGCGTGAGATAAATATAAATAATACAAAGCTAAAGCGAAAGAATCACAAACTGAACAATGCGTCTTGAAAAGCCATAAGAAAAGAAAAACTGAAATTTTGTTTTTATATTAAATTGAGTATCAATCCACAGAGGAGGAAAAGCTCACAAGGTTGTCCTTCTCGATGCGTCGCTGTTCCCGCTGCCTGTTGAGTGCGCTGTGAGAGAGGCGAATATGAGGCAACTTGCTGGACATATGGGTTTTCTTCCTCGTTGTACTTCCTGGTCTGGGCCCTGGAGATTGGCGCGAAAGCTCACGAAGAAGACGCTGGTTCTCACGATCTATGCGTCGGACCTCATCATTGGTGAACGAGTAGTTTTTCCTGTTTCTTTCTCCAGTACAGCAGGAAACCAGTTTACCTCCAAGCCGACTCTCTGAACTGAGGGAGCCTGATTGGTGAAAAGGACATTTATTACAACTTCTTTATCTGCCAGGGGAGTTATTGTGTTTTATGCCATGTTGAAATGCTTTTGTTTGTTTCGAAATGATTGGTTTATGGTGTATTACTAAAACATGTCAAAAACTAATGTACAAACATTTTTAAAAAAGTCATATTTCTATCTATAACTTGTAATGCCCTCACATTGTATCCCAACTACAGTATATAGCCTTATATGAATTCAACTAACAGAATTCAGGTAAAATAGCATTTACTTAAAAACAGGCAGGTTTAACGTCTCTTGAAGAGAAAAGGCTTTGTTGTGCAATTTAGGTGAGATAAAAGATAAAGTCCATGTCATGTTTTATTGCTCATTGTATGATGATGTTTTAGGAGTTTTTCTGGACGGGTGATTTCAAAGAGCATAGAAAGCCGAAGTGACAGACAAGGAAGGCAGTTTTACTCACACTCATCTACATCCTGATCCGAGTCTTCATCCTGATGCATGTCACTAAGGCCACTGGAGGGCACACTCTCCTGCTGCTGCTGCTGGTCTTTACGGCCTCCCTCTTTAGCCTCTGTGTGGTTCAGGTCCAATGACCGGAGAGGGCTGATATCAGGAGAGGAGAGGGGGCTCACATCTATCACTGTATCCTCTGACTCCTCTGTATGGCCGATGTGCACGTCCCGAGATCCTGCTGAGCCTGCGCGGGTCCTTCTCATTCCAGGGGATAAAGGAGGCTTGTTGGACCTGGGAAGGGTGGGGGAATCTATACCATTTCTCCCATTTCTGCTGCTAAAGGAACTCTCTGAGTCTGCGTCTACGCTGCTCTCAGTTGAAGTGGAGGATGGACTGCTGGTACGCCAATTTCTTATCTGTTTTTTAGAAGATTGTTTATTTCCCCCTTTCAAGTCTGAGTGCTTTGATGGCAATGCTTCTTCTTCACACTCATTTGGTCTCTGGCTGTACACATCCTTACAATTTACCTCCCTGCCTTCATCCAATACCACAATAAACGTTTCATTGTGGCTTTTAGACTGTGAATTAGAGTCTGCATCACCATCACTGCTAATATGGATGGCTTTATCTGATGTACAGGCAACAGATGATATGCTGGACGTCCTACTCTCTTCTTCCTTTACTTGAGAGGTGTTCTCTTTCCTTTCTGCTCTGCTACTACTGTTGTCGTCAACTAGCTTCAGGTATTGTTTTTTTGTCTCATCAGTCCTGGGAGACGAACCACCTTTAGTTTTTTCTGTCTGTTTTGCATGTAGCCTCTCAGGGGCTGGTGGGTTTTCCTTTTCAGCCTTCAAGCCTTTCTCTATCTTTTCCCCTCCATCTCTGCTGCTATCATCACAGTCACTGTCGAAAAAGGAATGATCCACTTCCCCTTCTAGTTCACTGGGGTTGAACATGGCAGACAAGACACTGCACCTATAAAGTAGTTTAAGATTGAGATGTTAGAGTCGAGTTAAAGTAAAAGAACCGTGACTCTGGTTTTTCATGTTTCAACCAATTAAATACAATTTACGATGTTTAAAACCAAGCTGCTGTGTTTTAGAGATTGGGTGATGTTATGTACCACTACACTGAATCCATTGAGTTCCACACAACATGAACATCTATTTTTATTTGTTTACCATATTTCTATTGTAAATTATATTTTCATTAATTATGTCTCGCGTTATCGCACCGTGGTTTTTGTTATGCACCTTTCACCAAGTCAAATTCCTTAAAAACATTTCTGATTCTGAAACCAGAAACTTATAAAACGTGCTTAAATTGTGTAATGTTAATCCATTCAGAGTGGAAATCAAGTCTGTCCTAATTTTTGTGACGATTGTCGTTGTGAGGCATCAGTTTAGACTTTTCAAGCTGCACTCACTGACCTGCATCGACACACAACAACATTAGGCTCGTTCGAGATGAGCCAGTTCTGCGCAGAATCGATCGGCGGCGATCGGCGCGCAATGCTTGCCGGTTAGATTTGTGTCCGACTTGCTCCCGACTTGCTCTGACGTCATGCACACGTGGTCAACGATACTCTCACGAGACTAAGTCGCCGTCGATTTCAGAGTCAGCCGCCGCAGTTGCTTTCCAACGACTGCGTGGCCCAGTGCATGATGGGAAACGCCTGGCTGTCGCCACATCAGAAAGCTGATTGGCTCTTAGATCTGACAGCAAACACCACGTGTTGTAGAAAATTCTTATTTTATGTGTAGTTGTAATACTTAACGCTGGATTATTGACTATTAGTCTCATGTTTGATCTAAAAACATTTATTGTGTTGTTGTTAATACAAAATCGTATTTATACAACACACATCAAAACTACTAATAATGTATTTCACAGGCAGACATCAAAATACCAAAGGATGCAGCTACACACTATTTTTTACATAAATATATATTTATAAACACATATAATAAATCCAAACGTGATCTGTAAACTACAAGTAAACAAAAGTTCGGAACTAACAGGAAGTACTTTTTTCTGTGACTTCCTGCGTATACACAGCTGACAGCTGACAACTGTCCGACTTGACTGCAGTTTTTTGTCAACGCTGCGGCCGCCTGCTCTCGTCTGAATTCCAGGCGAGGCGCAGCTCTAACGAACGAGCCTAATATAAGACTGGCAGAAATTAATCCAACTTTGATGCAGATGTTCTCTGTAATAGACTAGCCGGTTTCAAGAATTCAGAAGATATCCAATACAAACCAAATGTACATATATCTAAAAATGTAACGTCTGTTGATGATTAGTGTGACAATCCCATTTAGATTGAGATATGGACAAACAATCTATGGTAAAGGTACTGTTAGTAAAGACACGTTTCACCGTGTAAGACTGGTAGACTGGCGTTACAGATCACTGTATGCCAAAACCACCAGACACAGGAACAGCTTCTTTCCACTGGCAGTCAATCTGATGAACGATTAATCAGACACCTCCATCTGCACTACTGGCACTACTCTGTTGTCTTTAATTGTCTTTTTGTCTCCGTTGTCTTTTCATATTTATCTTGTTTATTGTATATCATATGTACGATGAGAGCTACGTGAAACCGGAGTCAAATTCCATGTATGTGTACATGACCAATAACGCTGATTCTGATTAAGGCTGAGCATGTTTTAAACATTGAACACATACTTTCAACGTGACAACGTTCGGTTTACTAGAGTATGCTAGTGTGTTAGCCTAAGCTAGCCAACTGTACCTGAAAGGCAACGAAATCTTACCTGGCGAAGGGTCGTCCGTCAAAACATGGCCCACGTTACAGTTACATTTACGTCGAGAAGACGCGTAATTGAACCGCAAAGCTGCACTTACCAACAATCCTCCTCAGCGGGAAGCAGGCGAGAGTCCAACGTGGTGACGGTGCCTGGTAACTACGCAACGTCACTTCCTGGCAACGGTTACCCTCGCGCAGAGCTCTCAAGCAGAGCCGTTTAAAGAGAGAGTCGCGTGAACGGAAGTTCTAAAGGGTTGTTCGTCACGTGAGTCAATGAAGGCTTCAGGTAGTTCCAGGAACTACTAAATTAATTCTTCACCTTTAATGTTCATATAGAGCAGTGGTTCTCAAATGTGGGTACTAGTACCCGAGGGGGTACTTGAGATTTTAAAAAAAGCATATATAAAAAAAATTGCTTAAATTCAAAAATCCTTTAAAAATAATTATTTAATAAATATTCAATAATGTAAGTGTACGTTCTTTAAACTGAATTGTATATATGCTATATTAAATCAGACACTGATGGCACAGCGCTGTGTATTACATTGTTTTTTCAACCAGAAATGCTTTGCGCAGGGGGTACATCACTGAAAAAAGGTTGAGAACAACTGATATAGAGCATACAGTATTTAGTTACATAAATTGTGGTGTGGTTTTTCTTTTTAAAGTAAAATTTGCTAATATTTCAGGATTAGTAATTGTGACAGTGACCTGCCTTGTTGACATATTTTAGGCTAAAGTAGCCGTGTTTGAAAGGAACAGTGTGAGATTTAATGGTGAGGTTAAATTCCCTTTCCAAGCATGTACAATTCCTATACTGTAGTAGCAGTAGTCTTGTGGATTAACTGTCTTATATATTGTACGTATTAATATTAGATTTTTTAAATATATATTATAAATGTCTATTTTATAATTATGTTTCTTTACTTTGGCAGCACTTGCCTTTTCTATTTCCATGCTCTTTTTGTTATGCACCAAAAAAAAAGAGACAAAATCCTTGTATGTGAAAAGTCTACTTTGCAATACACCTTATTCTCAATACAATTCAGAAAATGGTTAGTTTTCTGAACTATATAGTAGACTACAACTAAGTGAATTTAGTTAATGTGTTCAATTTTGACACATTTTTGTGTGACATCAGTATATTGACCAAATCTGGTTACTGAGCAGCTTGTCATCAGCGCCAAATACACAGTACATAATCTTACAGATAATTCAAATGAAAAGAAATCACATTGCAGTACTTTGTCTTTTTCAGCTAAAGGTTTAAACAACTTAAACACCTCAATAATTAGAATTGATAGAGGACTAGACAAGAGGCTATTTAGTTTTTCCTTTGGGATCTATTATGCCAAAGTAACTGCTCCCCCTAGTGCATACCCATTAACAAGAAAGGGGATTATCTGAAGGCGCGTCCCCTGACATTATAATTTGTCACGGGTTTTCTCTTAATAACATTGTTAGATCTAGAAGTGACACACACTAATGAAATGCCAACGTCCTAGGACAATAGGTCTTGGGTGAATCTATCGTATAAACCTGTGTCTGGTCACTGTCATAGAATTTACATGCCTATGCAGGATTGGTAGAGATGGGGATTGAGTGGGGGTTATTCTGTGGCAGTCCCATAGCTACACAATCAGCCCATGGAGATGAAATCACAAAGAGTGACAATACATTTCTGGAAAATGAACTTTCCCATCTCATCTCAACAGACTTTAGAAAATTCTACATTTTATTATGCCGAGTGAGAAGAGAAAAGCTTCCATTTGACTCTGACAACTGACTGGTTGTCAAAACTCAATTACAAGTGATCGTTTTCTATTAATCTGCTGTGTCAGACAGGCTGCATTCAGGAACAAACACAAATAGTTCTCAAGGCTCCTGGGGGTCCTTTAAATGTTTCCAGGGCCTACACAGCGAAATGAGGATGGAATTATAATTTATTCACCAGCTAATCTCAATTTATAAAAAATAAATCAAAGAATGTCTGTAAGAAATTACAGACATTTTTCCAATGTATGTTTGATGCTTGTGTTATTTGGTCGTCTGTAATAGGGCTGCAATTAATTATTATGTCATTGCCGGAAATATGTCAAAAAATAGTGAATCAGCCCATGATAATTTCCCAAAGCCAAAGCCAATGTGACCAAATTTGTTTCATTCAACCAACAGTCTAAAACTCAAAGACATTCCATTTACGACACCGTATCCAATCCTTATATTTTGTGAAGATAGAATAAGGAAATAATTGGCATTTTCACTTGAAAAATGACAAAAACCCTTTCTTTTTATTTGATCGGCTGATTTTAGTTCAAGTCTGTAAATACAATTGGTTAAGGAATTAAGCAAAATTGAGGACAAAATATACTGTACAGTATTTAATATAAATTATTTGTAAGATCATCCATTTGTCTCCTGGCAACACAGCAATAATACAACTCTGTTGACCATTATATTACTGAATGAAATGAGCCATTTTAGTATACATATTTCACCAGACTTTGTATTATTAAATAATGGTAATAAACATAATTGCTGACATGATATGATACATTTCTTTTTTCAATACCAAATGACAACCATTTCTTGTTGTGCCTTTGTTGCTAAGACAATGATTTATGTAGCACTTGACCAAAATTGTAAAAGTAAATTACAAGAAATTTGACATCATTACTGAAATTACTCAAATTTGCGAATGCTTTACCAATGTCAGATGATGTCTATCTGAAAGGTTGTAAGAGCTCAGATGACCTTTGGCCTCTGAGGAAGACACAGATTATAATATGCAATTTGATCCCAAAAATCCGGTCCTTTCCAGCCACACCAGCCCTGGGAAAGATAACATTCATATCACATTCAACAAAGCGCAGGACGTGAAAATGTGTACTTTACAAAGAGAAATACAGCCAGTGGGGATGATTGTAACAGTTACCTTGTCTGTAATAACCTGCAGGTCCTCTGCTCCTGTGTAATGTGGATCTAGGATGAGATAGCGGATTTGCCCGCTGGTCTCACTCCATGCCACACCTAGAATAGTGTGAGCTAAAACTCCCCCCCCTGCAACACAGAAAGAAGTAACATGAAAAGATAGCTTGTATTCTTAGGAAAAAAACCTTACCAATGTGTTTGTGCTAAGGAATCAAGATGTGCATCTCTTTGTTTGATTTAGATACAATTACTACTTTTTTTCCGAACCAGATATAAATTACATGTTGCTATAGTTTATGTATTGTTTTTGTTTGTCTGAAGATGATGTACTCTGGGAAAGTATGTTTCCACATTTTTGGTTTTAAAGTTTGGTAAAGCTGTTACAGTTGAATTAAATGCTTGAAGCATAGTTTAGGAACCGTTCCGAAACCCTTCAGACAGGCAGCTTACCAATCATGATGGGAGTCCCTTCAGTAAGGAAGTGGTTGGCCAGTTCTCTGCCTTTGGATGCCAGCTCAGAACCTTGACTAAAGAGAATAAGGATTTAACATCAGATACATCCCACAGATATGTACATACAGTACATCATCACAAGTTGCTATCCATAGGCATCTTACAACACACCTTACAAACATGATCTTGGACGTGACCCCAAGCAGCTGGTTCAGAACCGCCTGAACCTCAATGGATCCGATCCACTGGCGTGATCCAAAAAAGGATGCCTGTTTGTCTCCAACATCCACTAAAGCCTGGAAAGGTGAGAGCCCATTGAAAAGGGGCCATTTGGACATTTCCATGGTATTGTTATAGTCATATATACTGGACCACTACTGTACCTGTTGGATCTCTTTGTGAGTAGGCACGGCCTGCTCTACGTAGCCTTGCTGCTGGAACCAGGAGCAGATGGTCTGGAGGGAGCGATAAGCACAGCCCCAGCCATTGTCATCCATATGATCCTGCATGTAGTGGTGATAGCTGTACATCCCCTGGACCAAGTATACCTTGAGAAAAGACACACAGAAGACAAGATTGAGATTCCATGCAGAGTATACGTCTCAATATCCATCTTCAAAAGAGGAGATTGAGTGTGACAGACTTTAATCTGGTGATAAGACGCACCTTTCCATTGTCCAGCGTGGGATGTGTGAGGACCAGATGAGGGTTTCGAATGTAACCATCTTTGTAGGGCTCATTGGGAAAGTGGTAAGCATTGGCTCTTCTAAAATAGGGCCAATCATCTGGTAGCTCAAACTGTTGATGCAGTTCCTACTTAGACAGCGTTTGTGTCCAATAAATTGAAAAAAAAAGAAATAAAATCAGGAGTTAAGCAAAGACAATTACATGCTTTAATTACGGCAGTGTTTCATGCAAGTACAATGAGTTGGATCCACAGCCTGAACCTGAGGATTCCTCTCTGTGCTCCATGTTGCCTTTTTATTTGGGAATTTAAAGACTCTCAGTTAGTGAGTCTTACCTTACGTTGTGTCTCCAGTTGGCTGTCAGGCACTCCTGCAGGGTAAACCACGGTCACTAGCCCTTTTGGCTCTGGAAGGAGGAAGTGGAGGGGTTCAGGTACTAGCAGTGTGGTCCCATTGATGTGTTCCAAGGTCACTTTTTCCATCTCACACAGCTGATGAGTTAGCGCCTCCAACAGGCGCTCAAAGGCACTGCAAGGCCAGAAGAAAAAACTAAATATTCATGGTAGCAGCTGGTGATGGTGAGTTCAAGTTTACACACACTGATGCAATGAGGTTTCAGAGCTTGGTTAGTAATATAAAACATTTTTAAAAAAGGTAAGCCATACTCTTTGATCGTTTCATTGAAGGTGGTACGGACGACACAGTCCACAGGAAAAGTTGTAGACAGGAAGTGGGATTTCTGGACTGTTCTGCTGAGGATCGGGGCTAAAAGGGGGCCCGTCTTTGTTGCCTCCATCATCAGACGAAGGTTAATGACACTCTGAATGACAAAGGTGAATTTACATTCAAGCTCAGGCACCATAAAGTCAATAAGGCAAAGGTGAAAATGCCTAGGTTTAGAGCTTAAACAATTGACAGATAATTAACCTGCAACTATTTATATAATTAATTAATTGTTTATGCCATTGAATTATCAAAAAAAGCTAAAATAATAACCGGTTCTAGCTTCACACATACGAGTGTTTACAGTTTTTCCTTTGGCTTTTGTGATAGTAATCTGAATATATGGGAGTTTGAGACTGTTGGTCAGACAAAACAAGACATCACCTTTTGCATTTGAGAAACTGCACCCTGATGGAGGCCACAAGTGGGAAAACCGCATAGACTATACAATTCATCTGCAGTGTAGACTAACAATGTCAGGCAGGCGCTGAACATTATTCTTTGATTGTACTTCACACAAAGACTGCTATCCCTGTCCATAGATAGTTGGAGCAAAACCATGCAGGGCTCATAATCCAAAGTGTGATGCACACAAACCATCCTCTGCTATGTTACATTTTCACAAATAAACTGAATATCTTTGCATTTTGAACTATTGGTCAAATAAAAGAAGACATGTGAAGGCCTCAACTTTAGCTCTAGGAAACTGAAAAGGGTGTTTTTCAATTTTTCAGACACTTTACAAAACAAGCTATTAGTCAATTGACCGAGACAATTATCAGAAGAATTAATTATGAAAATAAATGCTCCAGTCATGCTAAGATGTTAAAGCAGATACCCAATGGTTCATATGGGGACTACTATTGATACAAAACACATCTTAACACAAGTTGTACATACTGCTGCTGAACTTTTTTTGCTTTTCTTTTTTGCAGATCTCTTGCCAGCAGCCTCTTGTTCATCTGACCTGAAATAAATAAAAACATTAATTTGAATTCAGACAAAGAAACAAAAAGTTGAGGATTTCAACAAAAAATTATATATTTTAAAAAGTGAACTTACTGAATCCATTGATGTATATCTTCACATGGTGTGTTTGGAGTTATTTCTTCTGGTGTTGCGTAAACACCTCTGTTTGGCCAAATAATAACAGGACTGTCACAGACTGTGAGAACACATGATTCAGATTTCACCTGAGATTTAAGCGTCTCGAATGTTCTTGAGATGACTTTGTGCATGAGCCGTGCTAGAAGAAGACAGACAGACAATACCAATCCATTACTACATTGTATTGTACTATTCTTTCTGCCATATGTATTCTTCATGCATTTGATCTTGTAGTCAATGTTAAAACAACTAGTGCACATATTGTATGCGACACTGTACTTTATGAATGTTTATTAATCTTGATCTAATTAGCATAACTTGAATATTACGCATTTTACTTTGGTTTACTGTTTCATACTTGTTTCTTTAGTGGGGACATATTTTTACATAAAATGACCACTGGTGAACAGTCACCGAGGACACCGAAGCCCTTGATTTTGTTTAAGTTTCCATTCTACAATGCACATAGTAGGGTTTTTTATCTTGACTCAGAAATTGTTCAATTTGGTTAGTTAAAAATATCAAAAAGGTAGCCATTTAAGAAAACTATGAAAATAAAAATAATTAAATTTCCAATTCCAGAATTGTTTTATTCCTAGCATTATCAGAAAGGCTTTGAAACAGCATTAAGACAATTGTGCAGGGAAATCAAATGAGCATTAAACTAGCAGCATTTGTATATTTCACTTCTTTTGGTGTCCAATCAAAATGTATTCAGGGATTGCACTGAAGGATTTATGGCTGTTGGACTCAGTTATAACTAAAATCATGGCTATGGCCCTGCAGGTAGTTTTAGGAAAGTTACATGTTGGGGTTGTAGAGGCTTTCCTTGATGTATACTATAGCGTTAGATGTATCTCATTTAGGTAGAGAAATGATAAGACACAGAAGGAAGGCACTATAGGGACTGAAATCATGCTAGTACGACTTAAACTGCTCCACATTAAGCCGTGTGGTATCCAACTTGAATATACAAATATATCGCAGCAGAAGAAATGTCTCTGAACATACCATCTGTGCTGTCCAAGTGACATTTGAACTCCAGCGGCCCTCTGACACGAAGGATGGTCCCTGTGTCGGAGGTCTGTGAGTCCGCAACAACCTGAGGTGACACAAGTAAATAAGCTGAGAGAGAACCTAGCGTTGTTTATTACGTTAATGGAGACAACAAGGAGGCGAGGAGCCGATGTCATCTGTAAGTAATCTGGTAAAACATAAAGCTGAACAGAACAAATATAATGTATCTGAACTTACCATCGTAAAGTCGATCACTAAGCTAGCTGCTGTTTTCTACGCTGTGGAGGCTGACATGTCTGTTGCAACGTGTCTCAGGCTGCTGCATTCTATTGGACCATACTGGCCCCACCCATTGATGTTGCATTCAGGGTGACTCGTAATTAATACTTTTACTGGAGAACCACTGGGGGGCCATCCTCTTCTTAGTAGAGATGCATTGTTTTTGCTCCCCATTCTGTGCTTTTTTAACTAAATCGGGTGTCATGGTAGTTTAAACTTCAAATTGAACTAAGAAACATTTGCAATGCTTTGTTAAAATTTGCATGAACAGATAATTATGAAAAAAAGGTGTTGTGATAAAATACTATGTTTCCATATAAACCGAATGCACATACTGAATACACTTAAGGCCTGTGGAACATAACACATTATGTGAGCAAACAACAGAGAGACAATTCTTTATAGGTATGGCACAATGTGGAGCACTTGAAAGTTGGAATCGGTTAAACCTACATTTGGTGCACATATATGTTAATACTTAATACTAATATTAATAATGTATCATCATAATAATGAAAACTATTCCATTGACGCGGTCGCTTCAAAAATTCTCCAGACAATCATACTACTCACTGCGAATGAGTGCTCTATATAATTTCCTCTGGTGATCCTATTTGTGCATGTGTATCTCAATGCTGGTTCTATTCTGGAATGAGTGAGGCATACTATATCTGATTATTCCAGCATCAATGCCTGTGTCACCCGACTTGAAAACATGCATCAACATTCTTATATTTTTATTCTATTCTTAAGCTATTTATATGGATTTAAAATATACTTTGTTTAATACAACGATACATAATGCAAGCACAGTGCAAAGAGTAACAAGTAGCATAACATACATAAAACCCTGTTTCTTAGTGCATTGCCTGCCTCAGGCTATAACATGGCAGCCATGCGTGCTCGGCCAGGCAGTGTGAACGGACACTGGGTCAGAGATGCTGCAGCTCTTACGTATGTCCAAGTGGAAGCCTTCCAACTACTATGCTTGCAGCAAACCTCGCCTCCAAAACACATTGACCTTAACAACTGAAAAATAAAATCATCATGAAAGGCTGCACTTATACCTGGACAAATACTAGAACATAATGAACTGCTTTTCACCAAACAAACGACAGCTATGAGCATATAAATCAGGGATCAACTTTATGGATATCTGTAGATGAAAGGACCCGAAACGTATTCCCATTACAGCCCTGTTACACTTGTTCAATATGTTAACTTTTTTTTTTCTTTATTACAAAAACAAATATAGCACATGCCCTGAAGCTGAGTTGAAAATGAGGTCAGTGTTAGGTCAGTCATGTTTTGTTCTGATGTTGCTTTTGTAGCTCCTGTATAAAATCATTAGTGGTTTGTTAGGAGAACAGGGAGCTCAAACAGCCCATCTCATACAAGCATTTAAAATCAATCTTCTGAATGTAGCAGATTGTCAGTCAAATTTAAATAAACACACTTAACAAGTTCAGTGCACATGACTTGTTTGTATGAGCACTTATGAGCATACAGACAAATTGCCAAGTAGTACGTTCGTTTTAAAAATATTTTTGGAAATGACCGTTATTTTAAAAATGTGGAGAAGAAAACAGGAGTTTGTCTTATGTGCTCATTAGTTTGGTGGACCAGTTTTGACCCATAGCGCCCAAAAAGGTCAACTGTTAAATCTGCCAAAGTGCAAATATGGAACATTACCAAAGGTTTAGTGCAAGTATCTATTCAAGTGCTTTATGTGCATGACTGTTGCAATCTGCCTGAATAAAGTTGTTTTTCTTGTTAAACTAAGTGCAGCTTAAATATATACATTTTAACTGTCTGAACTCATGGCTGTTGAGTTCCAGTAGATTTATTGTGCTGGGCTTGATTTGTGATGAGATTAGCTATCTCTCTCTCTCTCTGCTTATCATAAGCAAAGCATTAGGATCTTTGAACAGTGTGTGCAGGGACTGAATATGGCAGGCACCATGGAAACTCAAATTACAAAAGCACATGCATCATATGGAAATAAGCAATGTTTAATGTTTATTCCAATAAAAACTAAAAACTAGAGAAAGAGAGTGAGAGAGAAAGAGAGAGAGAACGCAAAAAAAGTAATAAAAAAAGTGTTCATTAACAAAAATAACAATGTTACTTGTACTTCATACATGACTGCTGTTGGTGTTTGATTACTTAAAATTAAGCTATGAATTAAATTAGTTATTATTAGATGTAACAATGTCATATTTAGATATTTGGGATTTACATAAGCCTTGTATTTACAAAGTTTTATAAAACATACAATAGATACGTGAAAAATGATGTATACAAAACTTGAAATTGAAAACGTCATGCAGCTAAATTTAGTTATTGGGACAGATGTGTCTGTTTGCCTACCACAGTCCTAAAGCTTCTATTCCGACTTTGATGACCACAACGACCTCATAATTTAAAATAATGAACCATTAAAGTGTCACTGATAAAATAACTTGCACATCTCAAAGTAGGTGGTTCAATGAATTGCATTGAGAGTGGCCACCCTGGAGCCTAATAAAAGGATTCCCCTATCTCTAACCTATAAACGTTGTGTTGTCTTGTGGTTGAAACGTCCTGCTTGTTGTACGATTGCCAATCTAAGCAGCATGCTCATCCAGAGTTATCCTGCAAGAAATGAGAAAACTCCCAAATGACAAAGCTGTTCATTATTTAAACACTGAAATGAATTTATTATGTTAGACTGAAAATGCTCTTTTCAGACCAAACAAGGCCAACAACGTGCTCTGGTCTCATCACGGCCAATGAAATCTATTTTTGACATGAGCTTTATAAATGATCTTGAAATATGTAGTCTATAATCATCACTGAACCATTTCCTTAACGCTCTCAAATAAAACAAATCAGCTTCATGTCTGAGTTAAACTCACACAATGTTTTCTGTGACATATAATTACCAAAACAGACATGTTTGTGAGGGAAATGGCTTTATTGAAAAGAGTTTTTGCTTTTCCCACATGTGCAGTACTCTCCATGACCTGTAAACAGATTTTGATGGGTACAATTGGTGGAGTTTCCCTTTCAGGAAAAATTCCCCCTAAAATTATTTGGTTCTGCCTTTATGGTCTTATACAATTGTAAACGTATATCTTTGGGTTTAACAAGACGACGTCCCCCTAGGCTCTTCAATGAAGTATTCATTGTATAAATGAATTGACAATGAATTGGTTAGTTGCAGCCCTACAAAATAACAATAATGTTATCAGTGATGATGCAGACGTGTTGTGTTTTAAGAAGCAATCAAAAAGCCGTGCCTTACCTCATTAGAGAAGCCAAAAGAGACAGACTGAAGGAGCTAGTCCTGTTTTGGGGATTGTACAATATACAGTCTCCTCTCGGAGAAAACCTTGTGGACCTGTTGTTTGAGCTTCAATAAAAGCACTAAGCGGTGGGGGACCTTGCTATTTATAATCTTAAACACCAGGCAGTCGTCAATTTAAAGGTATTCACATGGGAAATACAGCAGTTAATTTGTTGTGTGTGTGTGTGTGTGTGTGTGTGTGTGTGTGTGTGTGTGTGTGTGTGTGTGTGTGTGTGTGTGTGTGAGAAGCCATATACTATATTATTTAAATGATCAGATAAAATCGTTTAAAATACAGACAGTTCTGTAGAAATGTGGGGAAAACAATATCATAAAGTCTACAAACAAACCAATGAGCAGCACAGGTACACACACACTAGAAGTCCCATGTGAATATAATGATTGTTCGTTGACCAGTTTGCTATGATAGGTACCATTCAATAGGCCAATCTAAATGAAAAAAAGTAGTCCAATGCATGAGAGGAGTCGCCTAGAAATAAGTTCTCATTGCTGATAGGTTGTTCAGCGACACCAGCCCCATGTGCGCATGGATTGGCCTACTGCTCTTTTTTCTCCAGTTGCTCATTGGCTTTTGGCAATGATAGTTCCTTGCCATCGTTTGCCCGTGCAGATTTCAATGAATATTGTATGTGGTCTCTGGCTTTGGTGCTGATCATTTGAATCAGCGGGTCGTTCGGAGAAAGGTATCTTGGATGAGCACACCAGATGATGGAATTTCTCCCAGAGACCGCAGCTGCTCGACCAGCACTGTCTCCCTCCGAAATTAGATAAGAACTGCAGAGCCAGGAGATTATAAAGCAGGAGAGATGTTCTGCGCGAAGCTGAAAGAGCTGACGATATCTGGAGAGTGTCCATTCTCCAGCAGCGCCAAAAATAATGAGCTCGGAGACTTTGAGGAGCGCTCAACTGACGCCGCGGATTTATTGCCTATTTCTAAGGACTTGCACGGGAAAATAGGTGAGAATCTACCTCAACCGAAGACAAGCAGAGGCAAAGTTAACCTGCATACACTTGGGGAGAGCATCCGAAAATTGGCATGTCCCGAGGTGAGTTTAATTTATTGATATTCACATCATGCAATAACTACAGTATGTTTCACATATATTTCTGAAAAAAAGAGAAAACAGCTTGACTGCAGGTGTGTGTTTGTCGCATGTCTGCCCCGACGCGCAGACATCATTATTGAGATAAAGATATTCCTGCTTTTAAAAAGAATATTTTTTGTGGGCGTTCCTGCGTTTCAAGCTGCTGTTCAGTCTTTGCCAGGCGATGACCTTTAACTAGCTGAACACTTTGTCATACAGTTTCAAAAGCTGCACACTGCCCTCCAACGAATGATGAAACTATCAGATCAAACCAGGGACTCTGAAAGGTAAAGTGTGTTTTAAATACATATGCCACCATCATAACTACACGCCTCTTAGACTGCTTTAATTACTCCTGCTGCAGATATCTTGCATAACAGAAAGGTGAGACTGCATTATTTGGCCTTCTGTTTACATTAATATCCCTTATAAATGTGTTTTGACTGACAATAAGGTGTAATGCATGCTGCTATAGCTGGAGGTAGTCCCTTAAAGATCTGCTGAAAAACACAGTAAACTCATTGCAGATTCTCATATATGACAGTAAACAGAATATCTTTGTGTGCTGGTCTGTTGGTTAGACAAATAATTAATTGAAAGACTTAAGCTTTCGTTAAAAAACAGCCTTTTGTTTTAGATTTTTCAAGACAAAACAAAGCGTTGGTTAATTGCGAAAATGTTTGATAGATTATCTGATAATGAAAATGATAGGTAGTTGGCACTCTAGTCAGATATTTTGAACAAAACTATGGTCCACTGAGTAATGTATGCGTCTGACTTTGATATTTGTGTTTCGCAGTCCAATAATTTGTTGTACAGACCATCACAGTTGCACTGATGAGCCGGAACATTTAGTGGAAATGATGAACATGTACTCAATCAAAACAGGTAATGTGAAGTGCAAATATCTAAAGTGCAAATAATTAAATATGCCATTTGTATTTTACAATATTTGTGGGCTTCACATAGTCACCTGTTTCCTTTCATCTGTCCGACAGAAATCCAGATGGAAGCTTTGAAAGTTGCTCTTGGCGAGGAGCTCTTCAACATGTGTTATGAGGAGGACGGACACATTTTGAGGGTGGTGGGGGGAGCTCTCCACGACTTCCTCAACAGCTTCAATGTCTTGTTGAAACAGAGCAGCACGCCGCCCAACCCGGACAGAGAGGATTGTGTAAACCAACCTTCGGTACTGTGCTTAGACAAGGATGCAGGTCTGCTTACTGTCTATTTCTTCAACCCCCGCCCGACCACTGAGCTCTTCTTCCCTGGAGTCATCAAAGCTGCTGCCCGCCTGCTGTATCACACCACTGTGGATGTGTTGATGGACCCCGGTGGGGCTAAAGACTGCATCTTGCAGTCCAGCCCGCAGCCCAGTCTTCTTTACACCGTTGTGGTAAAGGATGCTAAAAGTCTGAGCCCCAGTCCGCTGCGGGCTACCTCAGCTGGGACCCTTCCTACCTCTCTGTTCTCTACCATCTTCCCTTTCCATCTGATCCTGGACCAGGACTTGGTTCTAGTACAAATAGGACACGGGCTCAGGAAGAGACTGCTCAGGAAGGATGGACTGAGGAGGTCCTCTACCTTCCAAGAACAATTTTCTATTGTTTCTCCCCAGATCAAATGTAGCTTTCAAGGTATTCTGACCATGCTAAACACACAGTTCATCATTCGGATCAAGCATGGAGTCGCCATCGCAGATAAAACAGGGAAGGTATGTCAACATGTCTGGGAGATATAACTTGAAAAGTGACGTCACTGACTAATGAGGTGGAAAATGTCCTCTGGTCACTGTCTTGATAGTAAAAATAGAGAGCAAAAATGATGCTATTTATAAGCAGCAGAGCTTATTAGTGTTGTACTCGGGTGCACTTGGCCTGAGGTAGAGATCAACATTATACCCCCAACGGAGATCAGAAGCAAATGTCAAACCATTTCATCCATCAAAGGCACAGCCATGCTCATGCTATTTATGTGAGGGTGCACAGCAATTGGTCATCATGATGAGAAAAAATATATATCAGTGAGTAAACATGGCAGTAGTATAATAACATTCACCCAGTGATGCTGCTTACTATAACACTCCCAGCACTAGTTTTACTATAGCCAAAGAGTGCATTTAAAACAGGTAAATATCAGTAATGGTCTCAGTCTCTTGCATCTGGGTTGAATGATGTATTATTATATATATATATATATATATATATATATATATATATATATATATATATATATATATATATATATATATATATATATATTATTTATATTTATATTTATATATATATATATATATATATATATATATATATATATATATATATATATATATATATATATATATATATATATTATAACTGTCCAGTATTCACAAACATGACTTACTGACTGAAATGCACGTTCAACAATAATTATGTGACACATTTAAAAATGTGCTAAAAGTTAAGGTAAAAAAATATTGCTGCTCTTTTGCAGTCGTGGTGAAGTAAATGTAATAACTAGCACAAAGGGGGTGCCAGAATAATACAAAAAGAGGAAAGGTAGGAAATATTTGCCTCAAAATACTCTTTGGTTTTAATACTGAATCCTTTAATACTTCCAGTTACTACATGAGGAATTAGTAGGTTTGTAATTGCTCATGTATTATTTATCATTAAAGTCAGTACTAAACACTGATGATGATGTCACAATGTTTGCCAAGGTAATCATTTTAGTTTAGCTATTGGCATGCCAATGTTAAAGTTAGCTGTAGACAGTTGATGTTAATGGGCATTAATTTCCAAAGTACTGGAGAAATTGAACTTTGGTGCTCGATGAAAGGTCAGGAGATCGCCATGGTTCACAAAGAAAAGTCTGCACCAAATCCCCAAAAAGTTGTTGAGACATTTCACTTCAAACCACAAATTGAATGACAATCCTTCCAATAGCTTTTGTCCAATATTTCGACCGGGACTAGTAACTAATTGACTGAGGTTAAATGGGATTTATTTTGGTCCACTGGAACATAAATAACATTTGTAAATTGTTTATTGTTGTGACTGACGGCCGGTGAAAAAAATTAACATTACTCATCATTTGATTTGATTTCGTTTCAGCTCATGGACCTCAAAGGTCAGATGATCTATGTTCCAGAGTCCAACGTCATCTTGTTCTTGGGCTCACCGTGTGTGGACAAGCTGGAGGAGCTAACGGGCCGCGGCCTCTACCTGTCAGACATCCCTATTCATAACGCACTGCGCGATGTAGTGCTGGTGGGTGAACAGGCCAAAGCCCAGGATGGTTTGAAGAAGCGTCTGGGGAAGGCCAAGGCCGCCTTGGAGCACGCTCACCAGGCACTGGAAGAGGAGAAGAAGAAGACAGTTGACCTCCTCTTCTCCATCTTCCCCGGAACTGTGGCACAGCAGCTGTGGCAGGGCCAGACGGTGCAGGCCAAGAAGTTTGACCGAGTCACGATGCTCTTCTCTGACATTGTAGGCTTCACTGCCGTTTGCTCACGCTGTACCCCGATGCAAGTGATAACCATGCTCAGCGAGTTGTACACCAGGTTTGACCACGAGTGTGGAGAGCTTGATGTTTATAAGGTAGGTTACTAGAAATACTGCTGAGCATTATTTTGATTTGTGAGAGCTGATGACAAAGTTAACCATTAACCTATGCTTTTTTCTTTTTATCTAGTGCAACTGCTGTGTCGAGAATATATGAGACATTTCAGAAGTAGCTGACAATACATTTTTGCCACAAAATGTTAAAATGTAATTTAGGCTTTAGTAACAAAAGCCTTTAATAACAAGGCTTAGGCAACAAGCACCATCAACTAGTGAAAATTCTTGGCATTATGTCAATCTATGATGTTTCTTATGGCGTAAATGACGTGGGAAAATACTAAGTCACATTTAACATCCCAGTATATGTTTTAATTCAATCTAAGAAGTGAAAATACTTTTAGGCAATTTACCACATTAAATTTAATGTATATATGTGTACAACCTATTAGTTTCTTCTAAATGTTTTGCCAAATAATTTTTTTTATCGAATTTTTTAGATGCCTTATTGCCAGTGCATTTAAAGAAATCACATTTCAGATTTTATTCATTATATTCTTTGTAAATGTGTCCGCCCTAAATGTTTCTCTAATGCCGTCTCTGCACTGCCAGGTACAGTGTGTAATTGTGGTGGGGAATAAAAAACAAGATCTTCTGATTTTGTGATATTTATGTTCTCACAGATTTTGACCTAAAAATCATCAGAATCAGCCTCAAAACTGAAATTACTAGAAGCATTATAAAGGACAAAACCTCAGTGGGGTCCAATCGCTATGGCCCTGTCTCCAGCTCATTCAAAACACACAAACTGGCTTTTAATGTAACCTTAGCTGGCACAAAAACCTATAGAAAAACGTTAATTCAAAAACTACAGTAGCTCACATATTTAAAAAAGGATGAACTTTTCTGTCTTTTGACAAATAAATAATTTTGTAAATATCAGGCAAGTTAAATAATTTGCATTCACATTAAAAACATTTTAATACAAAATAATACACTATTCCTCAACAGGTTAAAAAAACAGACTGAGACTAAAGCTCAACCAACTACTCTGGTGTCTGCCAAAGGCTGCTAATCTACAGGGAGGTTGGATAATGTAATCACGGTGTCATGGAAGCATAACAGAAAGAGCAGCACGTTTGACAAATATCTCGTAAAACGCTAGGAAGTCAGAGGTTCCTTCAGGACCCTGTTTCCACTCCACATGTATTAGCCTAAAAATAGTCTCCCTCTGTATCTGTCACTAGCTGTTTAGTGCTCTCCGGTCAAGATTTACAGGGATAAAGAACAAGAAGAAGAAGACAAAAACCCTTTTGGACTTTTTAATATAACCAGGGATCAAGTACTATTATAATTTAAGTTTTATTACTCTTCAGTTTTGAGCCCTTTGTCTTCTGCTGCACGTGAAGAGACTTTGATGAATGTCTTCTTCACATTTGTGATTTTGCTCAAGGTTTATTGTCTTAATAAGTTTTAATGATCATCTACTGTATGCAGGTGGAGACCATTGGTGATGCGTACTGTGTAGCTGGTGGTCTCCACAAGGAGAGCGAGACTCATGCTGTCCAAATTGCACTGATGGCCTTAAAGATGATGGAGCTTTCAAACGGAGTTATGACGCCAACTGGAGAAGCAATACTGGTATGGGTCAAGAATTGATTAACAAAATACTCATTTATCAACTTTATGTAACTTCTAACAAGTCTTTCCCTTATTTAGATTAGATTAGATATTCCTTTATTAGTCCCGCAATGGGGACATTTGCAGGATTACAACAGCAAACGGGTAAAGTGCACACAAGAGACATAGTCAAATTAAAATAAAAAGTAATATAAATAAACAGTAAAACAGTAATACAAATAAAAACAGTAAAGAATGTACAATAACAATATTATATATGCTCTAAGAAAAAAATAAAAGCCTTCAATTTTAAAATGAATTATCCATACTCCAACTGAGTAGTTGCTCTCAGTGAACATGTTTTCAAGTCTTATAATGATCTTCTATAGAATTTAACATACCATTAACCAAAAGGCAAATTACATGAAATTGTTTTGTAAAAACATCATTACATTCAATAAAAATGTGTTTGCACACAAGCCCACCAACTGTTGATGAGCATAATAGCGTGAAAGGTCCCGTACTTGTATAGCGCTTTTCTCGTCTTCCGACCACTCAAAGAGCTTTAACACTACATGACATCATTCACCCATTCATACACTGATGAGAGGAGCTACCATGCAAGGTGCCACATCAGATTATCAACCATTCATACACTGTAGGGACAGCTACAGGAGCAATTTAGGGTTAAGTGTCTTGCTCAAGGACACATCGACATGGGCTAGCGGAGCCGGGGATCGAACCACCAATCCTCTGATTGAAGGACGACCCTGCTCACCACTGAGCCACAGTCGCCCCATGTGTGTTGTCATGTCACATGATACGAACAAATCCGACGCCCACTCATAAAAAGCATAACTCTGTAGCTCTACTCGTGGTCAGAAACTCTGCAGGGTACCTTTTAAAAAGGAGTACATTTGTGATTAAGGAAGGTGGATTTTACTTGTCATGGAAAAGTAAAAATCTCCAGTAGAAAAGTATGTGCAGATGCCTGAAGAAATAGAGGATCTGTATTTGTGCCAGTGCCAAAACTAAAGTCATATATTGTTAAAACATGGAGTGGAAGGCTTCCATACACTCCAACAGCACTATTGATGAACAAGACAAGCAGAAGCCTAAATAAATGCTAAATGATGCATTTTTCCTCAGATGCGTATTGGCCTCCACACTGGTTCTGTACTGGCTGGTGTAGTTGGGGTGAGGATGCCTCGCTATTGCCTTTTCGGAAACAATGTCACATTGGCCAACAAGTTTGAATCCAGCAGCCTGCCGAGTAAAATCAACATCAGTCCGACAACCCACAGGTGAAGTAACACAGTCAATCCAGGTTACAAAAAGTTTATTTGACTGAAAGACACAAAAAACAAGCAAATGTCAGAATTTAATGAGCCAGTTCTGTATGATATTGTATGCTTCCAGAAGTGGTTGTCGCAGAGATAAAAAAAAACAAAAAAACTACAACATTGCTTTGGACAGGAATTTTAACTTTTGGAACAGCACTGGGTTTCCTCTTGTGTCACATAATTTGCCACATTGTTTTTAGAGTCATGTTTTATTTGTGTGCTCTTTGTCCCAGATTGCTAAAGGATCGGCCAGAGTTTGTCTTTGTCCCCAGGAGGAGACAGGAGCTTCCGGCCAACTTCCCAGAAGACATTCCTGGTGTTTGTTACTTTTTAGAGGCACCCTTCAAAACTGACTCTGAAAGGAAGTCAAGCTCATAGAGAGCCCAAAAACATTAGATATGACGAACACAGTGCAACCAGCGTGTATATTTTGGTTGAGATTGTTTAGATATTGATGATATTGTCAAGCCTGTAAGTCAAACTATTGCAGCTGCTTAACTACAGACATGTCAGTTTGCTGTCAAACATGAGTCTTGTCTGTACAATTACCCATTTGTACAGTTGTAGCACAGAGAAATACCCACTTCCTTCATTTTTCTTCCAGAATGAGTCATCTCTGCATATAGATATGATGTAAAAAAGTGTATTTCTTCTACTGTTCTGTCAATTTTAACTTTTAAGAGATACAACATACATAAAACATGTGCTAAATGTAGCCAAAAAGGGCATAATATTTTTCATGACAAGTCAGTAGATGCTTCTGGTTTGTTGCAAAGAATTAAATATGTTGTCTTGTTTAATATGATATAGAAATACATTTTGTATGTTGATCCTCAAAGTGATGTTGCCAAACAAATTGGTTTATTTGATCAAGATTGTTTTCTGTAAATATCTTACTGGTCCATTCACACCTGTCCAGTACTGCTGAAAGCACCTTTGAACGTTTGTACGGCAGAAGAAATCAAGATTAAAACTCAGATGACTTTGTTTTATTTCAGTGGAAAATTTAAGGACAAATAATTTGGAAAACCTGAAGCAAATGATAAAGTTATTCAAAGATTTAGGACACGCCCAGACTTCTTAAACTGAGATTCACTCCTCTAATCAAATGATGTGATGCAAAACAGATTTAGGTGCCTTATGAACTATACAGGCGGGATCACAGATGTTTCATGTTAGTTCTACCTGCTTTTTATTTTTTTAGATATGGTTCAATATGAATTTACATGTCAATTTATTCCACAAAATTGGGGCTCAAACTCCGTATATATTTGTAATAACATGTAACTGAGACTTCCATTTATTAGACATAGTATTATTCAAAGATAGTGTTTTCCTAATACAAGTAGAATACATGTATGTTTTACTTTTTCCCTACTGTACACATGTTTATACTGTATTCCATTGGCTTCATAGCACCTTTCCTATCTGGCGAGAACACTACACAACCAGAATACAATGAATGTTCTACTATCCCTCATAATTATGTGCTTTAATAATTATTGTAATGTAATCAAAGCACAATAAATATTGACATGAACATACCTAAGTGACTCTTCAGTGTTTCAAATATCATAATATGTAACAACAGATTTGCAATGTTAATTTACGCTATTGACAAAAAACCTTGTTATACAACATGCAATGACAGAAACTATTTATTCAAGTCAGGTATATTTTTAATTACAATTTCACTGCTGCTTACATTTCAGAGCAAAATGCAGCTTTACTGTAGTTCGTAGTTTATTTTGAGATTAAGGTTTTGCAATACAAAACCTGCAACAATATTAAAATGTTATTTAGATGTTAAAGCATCAATAAAAGTAATGCAATAATAAAATAAGACTTAGCATTCCATGTGTACTTTTACGTTTAAAATACATATAGCTAATAATACATCATTACATTGTGGTATTGCTCCTGTTACTGAGTGACTAAAGTCCTCCTTTCAAATGATATATTTGAAGAATGTTTGCCATACAACTTTTTAGAAAATTATCAAACATATGTATGTGTCACAGTAATCATTAGTTGTGAGGTCCATTGCGTCAAACATGATGATGTTAAAATATCAGAAACTATGTAGCTGCTTGTGGAGATTGCAGGTTCACCAGCATCAGTTGGACAACGCAGCTGTGTTCTCATTGGTCCAGGATATCTTACGTAAGACCTGTTCTGATCTGCTATTGGACAGACTCCCTGTCAGTTACCAGCTGAGGGAAAGAAGGGGTAATGGACGCAGACTCACTCAGCATCTGTACCAAGCCGTAAAGGTTGAGCCATATTCAACGGATTTTGCTTAAAAATAAGGAAAAAGAAGACCGGCTGTCATCATGGTATGTTTATTTGGATTGTGTACTATGTTTGAATGCTGGTAAAATAGTCTGTCGCACCACGGGGTATGTTTGCGTTTGACATTTCCTGTAAGGAGACTGCGATGTCGCTAATCATCATTTCTCAGATTATAGTGAACTGTGCATAATAACAGTTAAACAGAATAAGCATATAATTTAAGCGTTGTCTACAGTTTACAAATGTATATATTTATATCTAGGTTTCATGAAAACTGTTTCCACGACATAATATTGACGTTGCTCGTGTTTTTTCAAATCTAAATTTACAGTATGGTTTTGTGAATCACGCCTTGGAGCTCCTGGTTTTAAGGAATTACGGTCCGGAAGTGTGGGAAGATATCAAGTGAGTTTGTGGATCTCGTGTTTACTATTCGGCCCTGATGGTATCGTAGGTTACACTGTGGCCAACCAGACATCAACAAGGACACAAGACAGGGCTATTGTACAGTCAGCTCAACAACAGCTGGGATAGATATGTGCTTTTACTGTAATGATTAACCTTCATCCTCTGCAGACTCATTTTACATTGTGTCCCAAAGAAACCTCACTTTTAGACAAACAACTAAAAACATTTGTTTGATGAAAAGTTGTATTACAACTATGTGTTTCTGCATTCAACATATTACTAAGTAAAACACATGCAAATATGATCAACACAATGTAAAAAGTAAAATATTATTTTGTTCTGTCATTATTGAGAATCAATTGTATTATTGTTATACTTGTGGGTAGTTTAATGGTACTATGCTTTATATGGAAACTAAATATTGATCTGCAAAGCAACTGGCTTTCAATTAAATGCAGTGAAGTAAAAAGTACAATTGTTTCTTCTGTAATGTGCAGTAGAAAGTACAAAGCAAAATGTACTCACTCAAGTACAGTACAAATACCTTGTGTCGGGGCCGCAGCCAAGGTTTTATAAATACTGAGGTCATAAGTCTGAGTCCCACCATCCCCCAGAGCAAATATAACCAGGAACCTAAAATTAATTTAGAATTTTTTACGTTTGATTTTCAATCGCTAAGAAAAACAGCACATTTTTTAATTGGTGTATTCAGCCTAGGGAGTAGGATAATTTTGATCAACCCATAACAGGTAATCCTTAAATTGATCTGAAAAATATAAATCCCCAAATTAGGACACAGTGGACAGGGACTCCAATAGGGACTCAGAATACCAATAATACACTTTTGGTGGGGGAACATATGTAAATATATAAATAAAGTAAACTTCCTGCCAACCGATATAGCTTTTAGGAGAATGTGGTACACCCCATTCCGACACGTATCCGTAGGATCAATGTTTTCCACGATGACGTTAACATCATTTTTTCAACATGTTGAAGTGTTTGACTCTAACTGCCCTGGACATGACCCTGTCCAAAAAATAGTCGAACAAATAAAAAAAGACACAGCAGCTGCCTTATGTAAATGTTTTCAAAGTGGTCATTCTTCAGCCATCAAAAAAACTCAAACTAAAGCTCTCTCATCATCTTTTGTTATCTTTGCAAATGTGACGCATTGTTATTTAATGCTCAATTCATCATGTTTGGTCTTTTTTCAGACATTTGGTGATCTGAATCATTTCAAAATGAATTATTATTTTCTTTACAAAAGCTTTCAAGGCTTGGTATGTTTTTTTAGCTGTTACAGATTCTGATAAAATGGCGGCTGCTGCTCGGGCCTATAAATCCTTTCTGTTTTCTCAGCTAAACAGGATAATCAGAACCTCATTAAGTTTTCTGACAATAAAAAAAAGGGTTGTCGAATGTATAAATAGAGCTTAGAGCTGTGCTTTTTGCAAATGACCTACAGTAGATAAAAACCTGTTTGTACTTGTTCAACAGTGTAGGTTTAAAACCACTTCAAAGCAATATGGAAACCTTTTCTTATTATAAATTAAGACAGAGCACATTGTCTGGCCACAAATAAGACAAATAAGTTGTTATTTTATTATTCCTGTTTATAGAAGTTGTAAAAAAACAATAGAAAACCAATTCAAAACAGGCAAA
Source organism: Taurulus bubalis (assembly GCF_910589615.1). Taxonomy (NCBI): domain Eukaryota; kingdom Metazoa; phylum Chordata; class Actinopteri; order Perciformes; family Cottidae; genus Taurulus; species Taurulus bubalis. The sequence continues at coordinate 11,799,209 of NC_136594.1, forward strand.
GCCATTGGTTGCCTACACTTACTTTTTATTTCTGCTGTGACATTTGCTCATAATTGGTGGCTTCACTTTGTTTTCAGGAAGGAGGCTCAGCTCGATATTGAGGGCCAGTTCCTTGTTAGAATCATATATGAAGACGGCAAAACATACGACCTTGTTGCTGCTGCAAGTAAAGTTCTCAGTAAGTGACGGCATGCTTTTTTTCAGTTATTGGAATAAAGATTTCTCTACATAAGAATTTGTATCAAAAGCTAAGATACTGATGAGATCCCATCTGTATTTCAGAGATCGATGCAGGAGACATCTTGCAGATGTTTGGGAAGATGTTTTTTGAATTTTGCCAAGAATCGGGATATGACACCATCTTGCGAGTGTTAGGATCAAATGTTCGTGAATTCCTGCAGGTAGGCTCGCTCCTCTTTGGATGTTGGAGATCTGGGTATTGATATTAACCAACATTGTTTGCAAAATTGCAATGTTTAAAGGGATACTCTACACTTGAACGGCAGTTTATTCACTACAAGGTGTACTGTCATCCAGTGAAAACTGTTGAATAAATAATGTTTCTCACAGAAAGCTTCCGTTAATAACTGGGCCATGTCATTTGAAAGATGTGGACATTTAGAGGGCAGGCAGGGTCTAATGAAAGATGTTATTGTTTTGTATTATGGAAATTGTAGGAGCCTGCCTTTTTGACCTATACTTACCTCAGTCATGTTTTCATTGTCGGTGTTGTGCTTGAATGTTGCATATGTCATCTTTTATCTGTATTTTCAGAACTTGGATGCTTTACATGACCACTTGGGTACCATTTATCCTGGGATGAGGGCTCCCTCGTTCCGCTGCACCGATGCGGAGAAGGGGAACAATCTGATTCTTCACTACTACTCGGAGAGAGAAGGCCTGCAAGACATTGTGATTGGCATCATTAAAACTGTCGCTCAACAAATCCATGGGACAGAGATCGAGATGAAGGTCTAGTTTACTGTTTTTGTTCCTTTTTTGGTGCAGCTTTAATGCCTCATTCTACTTTTGATGATGAATGACGATGATTTTACATTTTTCTGTGTTCCTCTTCTAATATATGGTTCAATATTCAGTGAAGCCTTTTAGTCTCTGTAATGTTTTGTGTCAGGATATGCATTTGTGTCTCAGAATATAATAGAAGACACAATTATGTGAAGATTAAATAATAGTTCCAAAAAAAGAAAAAAGAAAGTTCCAAAACTCCCGAACGGGAACAGTGCGGCGCTTTGACAACTGCAGTTCAGCAGCAAGTTTTTGGCTAATGTCTGTGAGTCGGAGGATATTTTTAGATCTAAGTTATAGAGTGTCTTGCTTAGGAGTCTTTCAGTGAGTTTTTTCTACTTCAGTTCTTTTTTTTACTTAGTCAAACTGTGGATGAATTTAAATTGGCTGTTGACTCCAAAGGAGAGATTTATATTTTTGATCTTGGCTTATTTACTCAATGCTAATCAGATTTTGTCTAAAACTAGGAGAACGAACTCTGTACCATAAACTGCCATTTTTTTGTTATTGTACACCCACAATAACTACTACAATAACTTCTGTACCAATAACTGTCGCCTGTTGTTCTCAGGATGTCCGCTGTTCTTTGGCTGGAGTTCTCTCTTCATTTTAAAAAGGGAGCAACATTTTCTCCCAAAACTAATCATATTGTACAGACAGGATCCTATTTTTCAGCCATTGTGTGTGTAATCCAAGAACAGAAAATGGCAGACGCTCCAAATGTGACACCCAATTTCTGGAAATATTAGCCACTGTTGCTGTGGCAACAGGGTGCAGAGACAGCAGCTTGACGTCAGCAAGCCTTATGCCCATAAACCGAGTGAATAATGTCATTTTACACTGCCATGATTCTATAATAATAGACCCAATGTCATCATTAATGTAATAATAATAAAAATAATGGAGCCGATATTTCGAGTGTGAAATTAAAAACATTTTATTGCTGTAATCATGTGCCACAACAATATAGTCAAGTTTAATTCATATTTTAACAACCTACATTTTCGATCTGTTATTTAACTTCATCCGATGCAGATGATCCAACCGAAAAGCAAGGAGTGCGATCACATCAAGTTTCTGATTGAGGAGAAGGACTCAGAGGAAGAGGCTTTCTACGAGGACCTCGATGGCTTTGAGGAGAATGGCACGCAGGAGACCCGGATCAGTCCGTACACGTTTTGCAAGGCCTTCCCGTTCCACCTGATGTTCGACAAAGATCTGATGCTCACACAGTGTGGGAACGCCATTTATCGAGTCCTGCCTCAGGTGTGGATTATGTAAAAGTCTGTTTTACATGCACCAGACACTGTTTCATGAAGCCAGCTCTTGATTATGTTTTAGTTCAACTTGTATTTGTCTCAGACTCAGTTTTGAATGCCCAGAATGCAGCATTATTAATGATATAGTAAAAGCAAGAACATTGTAATCTAATTTTAAATATGTATATATTTTATTCCCCAGCTCCAGCCTGGCACCTGTAACCTGCCATCAGTTTTTTCTTTGGTCCGCCCTCACATTGACTTCAGCTTTCATGGCATTCTTTCCCACATCAACACCGTCTTCGTTCTGCGCAGCAAGGTAGACATGCCATTTAATTTAGTTTTTTTTGTCACGGAGATGTTGGCACAATCACATCAATACTTTTCTCATAAGAGCATACTTTTAAGCACTATGTTCAAAACAGGGTTTGACTGTACATGGCATAATGTGTTAATAGTCCTATATATTCATATTCATGAGCTCTCTGATATTTTTAGCATCTGTATAAGATTTTGACTATGGATTATATTGTTTACATGCAGAGATTTCTGAGCATATAAACAACTGATCAATTAAAAGAACTGACATGTAGCATTTTATATGGCAGTTTATGCATTAAGCAAGGAGCGCAAAGGTGTCAATGTCCTGAAAAAGAGAAGTAGACTTTTACTCAGCATGCAAGATAGATATGTCTATGTATGTATGTAAGAAACTGAGAAACAACGGAAAGGTGAAGTTATTTTTATTTTTTTACTATTGAGAACAGATTTCAGATAGAAATCAAAATGAATCTGCATGTGTGTTAAAATAATTGCTACCAGGCCTTGAAAAAGCATTAAAGCAGATTGTTCACCGTGAATATACTAGTCTCAACGCGCTTGCACCTCTGGGATACTAAAAAGTAGATTTCTTTATACACAAAATCTGAAATTCTACTTTCAAATGATGGATGATGCGTGTGACACTTTAGGCAAAAGAAACAACATATATTTAAAAATAAAGAGTGCGCTGAACTGGTGCCCAGTTTTGAAGCCGATTTAGAGAAGAACATGTAATGCAATATTCATAAGTGTGATGTAATCCTGACAGGAGGGCTTGCTGAATGTGGAGACTGTAGAGAACGAGGATGAGCTAACGGGGGTGGAGATCAGCTGTCTGAGATTGAAAGGACAGATGATTTACTTGCCAGAAGCGGAGAACATCCTTTTCCTTTGCTCACCCAGGTAAACCCACAGTCTGTCCTGACAGAAGCACAGGATGAACACACACACAGAATGAATTATCTTTGACCCTCTGAAGGGAAACACACCAGTTTCTGGCAAAGATTACTTTCCTGAAATTCTAAATTTTATTGAAATTCTGAATTCTTGTCAGTTAATTTATTTTGATGAAAGCCATTGCTGTTCTATGCATTATATATAAATAATATCCCACAATATACATACATTAGAATTGTAGATACAATTGAGAAGTTGTTATAATTTGTTGGTAACCCAAAATGTGTTGGTCCTTCTCAGTACTATTTATTCCCTACTGCTCACAAACGTAAAATATCTGGGCACTTTAGCTTTTAGTAAATCTTTCTTAAATAGAAGTAAACTGTGTATTTGCATATCAATATGTAACAGCAAGTATTAATGACAGGAAGGTAGTTTATGTGTGATTTACCTTAAATAAACTATCGTGCCCATGCTCACCTTAATAAAGGGGTGTGTCACCCAGTGCAATGGTGTGCCTCATTAAGATCCTAAATGGTTACTCTAGCAATTTAGGATTCAATGAAGTTGGACTTTAGATAAGTATGGGTCAAACTCCAGATCCCAATGTTGTGCAATCTTTCTTATACTTTCATTATAAGATATTAAAAAAGCTGTCTGCACAGGGTAAGTAGTACTAAACATGTGCCTACTGTAGAGAGATGCCACTGCATTAATGGTGACTCGTTTACTTATGGTATTTCCCCAGATTCGTGTATATCGCGCTTTAGCTTTACTAATAATACTGTGGGATGGATTCATTCTTGGTTTTGTTTGTTGACAATAAGTCCTTTAAAAAACAGTATATTCTTTTTTAGTATTTATAATATTCTATCCGTGTAAAATGTTCTAATTGCAGTAATGATTGCAAAAAAAATATTTATGAAATACGAGAAAAATGCCAATTGAAATGTTTGTTTTGTTTGTAATTCCAATATGTACTTAATCTCATATGGGCAATACAATTACATATGTAATGCAGTTACACAATCAAACAATCTAGTTATGTGTTTTGCTATCATAAACATGTATAGGGGACATAACAAAACAGAACAAAAAAACAGCAACAAAAACGTGTGAGCTGGTAATTGCATTCGTTCTTCTGTTGTGACCTCCATTAGCCTCTGTGGCCCTTGTATAACCAATCACACATTTCAAAGTTCAGGAGATCTTGTCCTCACAGATCAAAGACACTTTGCAGAGGACAAGATCAGTGTTTTCATGAAAAGGTTTTTGCCTGACAGGAAATAACAGGACCAGAAACATAAGCACATACTTATTCACCCGAGTGTCTGACCTCACCCTTACAACAGAAACATTTATCTGGAGACAGTAGTCTTAGCCTTGAAAGGACGACCGTGGTCTCACAGAAAAAAAGGCATATAGAATAACAAATGAGTACTTAATGGTGTTCTCCTTTCTGCAATTCTCTAGTGTTATGAACCTGGATGATCTCACACGAAGGGGGCTTTACCTGAGCGACATCCCGCTACATGACGCCACTCGTGACCTGGTGCTGCTTGGGGAGCAGTTTCGGGAGGAGTACAAGCTGACCCAGGAGCTGGAGATCTTGACAGATCGTCTGCAGCACACACTCAGGGCCCTGGAGGATGAGAAGAAAAAGACAGACAGGTTAGACTATATTTGGTGTAAATTGCAGCCAACTTCAGCAATGTAAGAATTGAAAATATACTTGAATAGTTTTACAACACTGAAACTATGTTATTTATAGAACCGCTCGTGTGGTATGTCAAAAGTGAGTCAGTGGTTCCTAACCTTTGTTTGGCAAGTTGATCTGTGAACCCTCATTAAAGAGAGCAGTTCAAGCAAATAATTACTTCTTATGTTCTCAAATAGAATATTTCCCAATCAGGACTGTAACAGGGGTAAGTGGACTACCAGGTACTGAGATTAACACTATGGATGTGTAGTCAGGCACAAGGAAGAGTCCATTATTTTATTATGGACATGAACAGGTGGTACGACAGGTGAGGCTGGTACAATCAATTATGGTTTACTCTAAACAGAAAATATGTACCATGCATGTATTATCGACAAACACTTCAACACATGGGGAGGAAGTATCTGCTATAGTTGACAATCATTACACAATGTATAATCATTCTACCTTATCATACATAACTAAAGCATCAAGGTACAGCAAACAAATGTACCAAGAGCATGGAATCTCACTCAAACAATTATTACCAGTAGACAGTCCAGGTAAAGCAAAGAGGCCGCACCTGAACTCAATCCCATATATAGGCTCTGATCAAGCCAGGCTCCTCCCACTTCCTTCTCCTCCTCAGACAATTTATACTGTATTGTGATCCCCTTTAGTGTAATTGTATATTAGTCATAATGTTTATTATGTGTAATTGTACAGTATACATAAGCTCTGTCATTATCTGTAGGTTGTGATTTAACTTCAAACTCACGACAATAACAGTTTCCTCTGTTGGAAAAATAGGCGGCATAGATTGTTCATGAGTCTTTAGTAAGATAAAGGAGTAGTGTCTTCAAGTACTCCCTTTTAAGGACGGACTTGAGACAAGAAACACTGAAGATACCGCAGGGCACTAACAGGTGTCACTCCCGTACAGTTATGTTCAGGCTACATGACAGTAGGACCACCTAGAGTCAGAATCTATTGTTATACCCAAAGTTGATGCTTGCCTTTGCTACTCTTCAGTCCCTGTTATGGTGGAGACAGTTGGGTTCGGCTTTCAGAAAAGGGTCCGTCATAGTAATATGGCACAGCAGTGTGTGACAGCTGGAGAGGAGCACGGAGGTGAAGCATGGTCTTTATTAAGACCGCTGCCGAAGCCCTATCTTCTTATAGGAATGGACCTCTTGGATCTCTACATTATTATTCTCACCATTCTCCTGTCTCCATGTGCCTTGGGACTCAACCATTGATTAGAATTCATGGCTCCTCTCTAAATATTTAACAGGGCTGCTGCTGCAATGTCTCTGCCTTTTTAAAAGCTTTAAAACAGTGTTTCCTGATAATGAAAACATACATTTATACCGTTTTTCCTGCTGTTCAGGTGTGTACCAAACTAAGAGAAAAACACGCCTTTGTATGTGGATCCCTATGTGGATATTAATAAAGATGATACAGATGAGTATCTATAGTCTCGTCTCTTGGGTAAATATAATATATATTTCCATCTATGGATTTTTGTGCGGTGACCGTTATCTGTTCTGTATGTATCATGTGTCTTCAAATTATGACGCATCATGGAAGGTATTCGGTTTTTAAACAGGCAGCCATGATCTAAGCAGTTACCATAGAAACACCACCCTCCCATCTGAGTGCAGCTTGAATAGCGAAATGACCAAAAGGTGGTGGGTGAGCAAATGAAAAGATGATCCAAAAGGATGGACTTCAGTCTGGTAGCCCAAGCCCTACCACTCTGCTGCCCAACTTGAAATGTTCATTTCTCTTCCTCCCTTTCTAGATTGCTCTATTCCGTTCTGCCGCCGTCTGTTGCCAACGAGCTGCGACACAAGCGGCCTGTCCCAGCCAAACGCTACGACAACTTGACTATCCTCTTTAGTGGCATTGTGGGATTCAATGCCTTCTGCAGCAAGCACGCCTCGGCTGAGGGAGCCATCAAGATAGTCAACCTGCTCAATGATGTTTACACACGTTTTGACATCTTGACAGACTCTCGGAACAACCCTTATGTATACAAGGTTGGAAGCAAGAATTTTACCGTGACAGTATATCATGCATGTGTGTACATTTCTCTCAGTAAAAAGAGATGGACCTATGTAGCAAAGTGACAATGATCAAAGTGTACAAAAAAGCTACGAAGTCTACAAACTAAAATTGAGAATATGAGGGCTTTTAACTGTTTAAGTGAAGCACACCGACCCTATTGGTGAATAATGTTATGCAATTATGCACATACAAGTCAGCAAGAGTATTTATATAAGTTGACTTGAATATTTCACCATAAGAAGAGTAGTACTAACTTCTAAACACAGCGTCGTTTTACAGCAGGACTGTGCCATTTTATAGGCCTCATGCAGCAGATTTACACTCCAGGCTTTCAGACAAGAATGCACTTTAAGAAGTCAAACAGACCTCGGCACTTCCAGGGGATCGGCTTCAGGCACTGGGTCACCAAAAGAAGTAATATTTACTCTACAAGCTGAATTGCTAGGTGGTCCGAGGGTTTTAGCAGGGCTCAAAGAGGCCCCGAATGTCTTAAAGCTGATGTAAGTGTTTAAGTGTTTATTTCAGGGTGTTTAAGTTTATTTCTAGCTGCACAGTGCATAACAAAAAACATTTGTAGCACAGTGAGAACAGATTATTTTACATAAACCAAAAGTAATTACAAAAGCTAAAATTGGTTATGATCAAATTCACATGAAGAATTACAAAATGTTTGTCTTTATACAGGTGGAAACCGTTGGTGATAAGTACATGACGGTGAGTGGCCTACCAGAGCCGTGCACACACCACGCCAAGTCCATCTGCCATCTCGCTCTGGATATGTTGGAGATCGCTGGACAAGTCAAAGTGGATGATCAACCAGTACAGGTGTGTTAAAATGTTGCTATAATGCTATATATTTATTAAAAGTCTGTATGATAAACTGCCAAACTCTAAATACTGTTGTTTGTATGTTTACACAAAGCTACACTGAGCACACACCAAATGAGATTTATAGTATCTATATTTCTATAATTCTTTTACATTATCCAAATAACATGGTAAACTGACATCATTTTTGTCCACAGAAATCTCACAATACATTTTTAGATTGGCAGATGGTTTGTGTGTGTGCACACGAGTGCCAATTAGCAATATTTATTTATTTAATTGTATACTGTATGACTGTTTTCCTTCACACGTTTATTTATTTAGCAGTTTGTTTTTAGCAATACGTCTGTTATTTTGGCACACATAAGGCATTTGGGAGCGTAGCTTTCTAGTATTACTGAAAATTCAGACATTAAAATACAGTGTCAGATCTGACGATATACTGCTAACTGGCATTCAACCTAATATGACCAACACTTTATACGCAAGGATATTTTGATTGATTTTAGCACAATTGTATCTGTGCAGGTTTTGTCCACGCTGAAGTAACGCACGGACAAAAGTTGGATAAAAAACAGCAGACTTTTGTTTAACTGGCTGTTGGAGATTGTTATTGTATCAATGACTGTTGAGACTTGACTTGAAAATCATGTCTTGTTAACAAAAGGCTGTTTATTTTGGGCCATGGCACTGGCAGAAGAGGAGTCCGGTTTAGCAGTAGAAACAGACTCAAATCATCTCACAATCCTGAGTCTAAAAATAGATTCTCATCTGTCTCAGACACTCTCAGCGTGTTCACGCTCTGAAGACAACAAGCACCGAAGTGCCTGCAAGTTCAAGTGTAAATATTAGTCTGTGGATTGGCTGGGGCTACTTTTGGATTCGCAAACCTAAAAAATATATTTCTAATTTTGTTCTTGGAGTGATTCCTGGCAAAGTTAACCATGTATATCCACCCACCAAATGTTGCAGCTTTTCAGTCGCTAGCTTTGAGAATGTGTGCCAACAAACTAAGAAGCATTCCGCTGGATAGTTGCTTGCATTTGTTTTCTCCTTCTCTGTCTGTGGTGCACAACTCATTCTCCTCTTTGATATTAATTATATTGACACAGGTTTATTCAAATGTTAGGCTTTTCAAATGTTTCATGCTCACAGTCTTGAAGATACATCTAGTGTGTCATGTGCTGCTTTAAGTAATGAATTAAACGCAGATAACTAACGATCAGTGCTCTGTGTATGCTATAATAAATATTTAAGCATGTTGCCAGTCTATCTATGGCATATTTATTTACTTTGGTTATATTACAGCTGACATGGTGGACGTCTCCCTTTTCCATTCTCCTTTCTTTTCCAGATTACTATTGGGATCCACACGGGAGAAGTGGTGACTGGGGTGATTGGCCAGAGGATGCCCAGATTTTGCCTTTTTGGAAACACGGTCAACCTCACAAGTCGTACAGAAACTACTGGCGAAAAGGGAAAAATAAATGTCTCAGAATATACGTACCGGTAAGTAGAAGTACAATTGTATATTGTCATTTGTTTTTTCATTAATGTGAAGTCTAATTTGGATTCATTCACTGGCTGCAGACTTGGTTAAACAGTATTTTAAGTAATTTGTAAAGAAAATAGATGCCATTAGCATTAGACATGAAGGACAAGTTGTAATCAATTTGAAACATAAACCAGTAGTTCTGTGAATTTGATGTTCTTTGTCGACTCAAGGCGTTAGTAAAAATAAGATAACAGAACCCCACCGAACCATACAGTGATTTATGATGGTGTTGACGTTGTATTCCAGGTGTTTGCAGTCTGCGGAGAACGCTGACCCTCAGTTTAATTTGGAGTATCGGGGGCCCGTCACCATGAAAGGAAAGAAGGAACCGATGAAGGTGTGGTTTCTGTCGAGGAAGCCCACAGAGACCCAGTCCACCACAGTTAGTTAAAGCTTCACAGTTCAGATGCAACACTCAAACACCATGACTTTCATCTACCAGAAGCTTCAGTAAATGTATTTAGAAATTACACACATTCTGAGGCAGAGATGAGATGGATCAGTTAAAATAAAAAAATATAATGTATCCACAGACGTACACACACACACATATACATATATATATATATATATATATATATATATATATATATATATATATATATATATATATATATATATATAATATGATGAGCCTGTACCGTTGCTTTCCCAGCTTGTTTCTGCTTGACCATGATCTGTTGTGACCTCACTCTATTTTTTTAGTGTAGACACAGTAGTAAAGTGTTTTATAAATAGTAGAGGTTAGTGATATTCAAGTTTGATACATTTTTGGATTAGATACTCTCTCACATTGTAATTGTCCATACAAAATCAAATTTGATAAGCAAAACATTTTCCATCAATCTTAAATATTTTTAGTCATATACTGTATTTGTTCTGTAATGAAAATGTATTGTCGTCCCTCTATCAGCCCAAATAATTGTAATACAAAAAATATACTTTAGCTTGATATCATGTTTGTGTCAAAACATTGCTGTCACTATTTGAGGGACACATTTTCATTGGCTTGCAGAGTTTTACACTGAACATGGCATCAAAACCATTTACAGTAAATAAAAATGTAGATAGTGTAGCTGTTGTATTTGTATAGATTTATACCACCAAGTTCTTTGGCGCAAAAGCTACTGTGATAAGTAGAGTTTATTTTTTATTTCTTTAAAAGTCACACATTATACATGTTGAGCCGTTACCGTATCATCAGGTTATCTCGCTGATAATTAACAATATATAAACTACTTCATTTGATATACTGATTGCACCTCTGCTTTTATGAAATAAATTGTAATTTCAGTTTGACTAAACGTTGTTGAGATATTCTTAATGAGATGTATATTCATAATTAACATTGTGTTATTTGGTATTTATTCTTTTATTGTCTAAAGAACTAGTAACTACGTACATTTTATTATCGGTGAAACTAAGTTCAACTTTGTGCTGTATATGTTGGATACATTTCGCATTAGTAAATGTAACACGCTTTTTTCACCTTATTTTTCTAAAGTCATCATTGTTTAACTTCACATAATGTCCTTGTGATGAATTTTCTCCAACATGTAGCTTCCTGTGTATCAAACAGGTGCTGCTTGTCCTATATGAGAGCATTTCTGTGCTTGTAAGACATGGTTGTTTCTGCTGGGAGGTAACTAATAAAACAGTCTTGAGAAGTGTTGGTTACTTGATATTACCTTTGTACATCACAAGCTTTGCTGTCAACCTACTTATTGTGGCTCTTATCAAGACTACATTTGCAGATTAACAGAGAAAGTAATGCATTGTCTTTACTTTCACTGAAGACAGTGGTTACACAGCAGAGAAGTCAGTGCAAGTTGCTAAAAATAATATACAGCAGATTCTTTGGAAAGAGCTCCCACTGGTGGCTCGTCAGAAGATTATAATCCTGGAGACAACATCCATAGTCTTCACCATGACACTGCACTTCTGACACCTGCTGCTGTTATTTCACAAAGTTTTTCACTTTTGTGCATAGCATATATATATATATATATATATATATATATATATATATATATATATATATATATATATATATATATATATATATATATATATATATATATATATATATATATAGGGTTACCACAGAGTGGGTGCAATCTTGTATTAGTTAGGTTTGCGAGGTGACATACTAGTTTAAGCTTTGACCATTGGTGCTTTAAAAATATTTACAAATTGAGATCTTCATGAATAAAAATATGTAATGTGGGTATAAAGACCAAATGGGTAAAACCAAATAATAGAACAGTAGTCAATTCTGTGTAAAGCCAGAAAATCACTTGCACTGCAATGCGGCTTTTAACGATAGACAATAACTCGTCTCATCAACCATATCAATATAAGATTAATATAGTACATCGTTTTTTAAGTACTGTGCATCCTAATATGTCTTATTTAAAGAATGATTATTGAGCACACCAGTTTAAATATACATTGAATCATTAGACTGAAATATGGAAAGGGTCACTCAATGAGGATGAACCCCAACTTTTCTCCTTCCTTCAACTTTTATATCTATTTTTGTTTGTTTGCCCTTTAGTCTCTTTTAACTGCTAATTAAGGTTTTAAAGACACATATTTACTCTGTAGCTCAGAAGTTAGAGAGACAACCAGAAGTAAAAGAAGAGGGAATGGCCGCACGTTTAATGTGTATTTGATGGTCTGTTTTGATGTTTTTTTTCCCCTCTTGAGGCCCACAAACCAATGCTGCAACATCTTATAATACTGCAAGGGGTGGGCCAAACTGCATTATTTATTATTAACCTTTAGTCATCCAGGCATGTTTTGTTCGGCTCTCCTTTTCAGGAAAGCCGTGTTCATACTCAGAGTTAAAGTTAGCATGTTTTTGTCTGAGGACCCTGAGGCTGGGCAGGTCAGAATAATAAAAAATCAACTCTTTAACCTGGAGCCTAGCCAGGAAAAGCTGTAAAAGTATATTACAATACAATTCTAGGTTCACCCACAATCTGATAATGTCCACAGAGCTCAAGGGTCTCTCAGGGTTGGTAATGAATAAGCATCCTGATGTATCCCGCCTCTTCTCACTTCCTTGCCCAAAAACCTTAATGCTTGGATCAATGCGACAAAGAAGCCTTCAAAGTTAAAATATAGTTTTAAAATGTTGGATCCACAGAGTGCAACAGGGCCAGTCTATTATGTTGCAATGTTACAGCAGATACTACAACTAGGATAAAGTATTGTGGGATATAAGTGTGTTAAAGATAAGCTTCAACGTGTCTTAATCAAGGAAGCTCACCTTAATTTCATCACTGCAGTAGAAAGGTCTTTTGTTTGATAAGAGGAAGATTAATTGAGGCGGAAGATCAGGCAAAGGTCTCATGGTAAAATGAAAAGTAGCTGAGATAAGAAAATAAATTGACATGCTGTGCATGTTTTATTCATTTATTTGGGAAACTTCTTTATGAAATACTTGCTGCTTTATTTGCTGTAATTTGCTGTAATTTGTTGACAGTCAAGTTAGTTTGTAGTCAGGAAATTGTGTTGACATCATTCTGTTGTCAAGATAGACCTTACATACATGATACAGAATATCTCCAAACTCAAAAACACAAACAGCCTATGAAAATAATTTTTTCATCTGCATAAGCATTTTGTTTACCCAGAATAACTATACAAACATAATATCCAGTTTGAGTTTAGTGTAACGACATGCATGAGTGTGTTTATTAACTTAAAATATCAAAGGTCACGTTTATCAAAAATCAAAGGTGTCATTGGAGACATATTAACAACTACAACGTTTTGTATGAGGCAATTTCATCAAGTGCAACAATATATTTGCTGAGTGATAAGAGGTTTGACAAAATGACATCGGAGACAGTCACATTTAATGTGGTGGAAGCATTGTATACACGTATGCTTCAACAGGTTTGTTTAGTTATTTTTCTTTTCTGGTCCGCTTCAGGGGCCAAGTTAAATAAAACTCATATTTTAGTTGTATTTGCTGCATGCTTAGTTACTTCGTTTCTGCACCGAATTCATGGTGAAGTTACTGTAAGTTGTGACCAATGCCCTTTACAAACAGAGATACAGGTGAAACAGAATGTGCCAATCATTCTATTATTCAAAAGGTAGACCATATGGTAAGATTTATTGGGTATGGTGCAGTTCAGTTAAGGACCATTGCCCAATCAGCTGCGGGCTGTGGATATTGCCTTGAGAGAGTATGAGCTTTAAACGGCCACATCAGCATTGAGATTAGATGACGAGATAAGAGGGAGCGTAGTTTAAAAGGAGCGGCAGACTCTGAGTAAGACACTCCTCACTGCAGAGTTGTCCAGCTCACCCTCACAGCCACCATGACCTTCAACGGCAACTGGAAAATTGATCGCAATGATAACTATGAGAAATTCATGGAAAAAATGGGTGAGTGATTTTAAAACTGAATTGATAAAATGCTGAAAATGGAAGAGCATGTTTTTTAAATATATGGAATATGGTTGAAAAATCCCAGTGTCTCATTACCATGTCTACTCTCTGTGTAATAAGATGACAACCATATAATCAAGATCTGACAAAATGTAAGTTAGGAAGCAAACTGAGAATCATGCAGTTTTATTATTCGATCAAATTCATTCATTCAGCTTTTTTATGTTTGCAGTCAAGTTATTAGTTAAAATAGTATGTTTTTAAATGCTTACATAAAAACACTGACTGAACCTGCTTTTGATTTTCTTTTGTACAAATTCACAACATGAAGGAACTAAATGTGCTTGGTAAGTGATACAATCCGGACAAAAACTTCCTCTGCTTGTTCAGAGCCGATCGAACATATTCCACTGTGTCTCTTGATAGGAATTAACATGGTGAAGAGGAAACTGGCCGCTCACGACAACCTCAAGATCCAAATTGCACAGACTGGAGACAAGTTTAATATCAAGGAGAGCAGCAATTTCCGCAACCTGGATCTAGACTTCACCCTGGGTGTTACCTTTGAGTACAGCCTTGCAGATGGAACAGAACTATCAGTAAGTAAACGTGTCATTGAGGGGACGTGCCTTTTCTCATCATTACACTTTCCAATAAGTAAAAAAAATATTTTTACAAATATTTGAATTTGATCCAACGATCTACATTTTGTATCGTGTTGTGTAATTGTTTAGTTCCTAATACTTTAATATGAGCTGGGTGTTTTAGCCACTTTAGAATTAATTTGTGAGCTAAAGGCTTTTATTTTGATAACCCTTGTGCTCAGTTGATTTTACTTCACTACCACAAACAGTCAAAGTCACAAAACTGTAAACCTTCTGTAAACTTAGCTATGAATAAGTTTCATATTTTACCTCGCAGGGCTCTTGGATCATGGAGGGAGACGTGATGAAGGGGATCTTCAATAGGAAGGACAACGGAAAGACACTGACAACAACCAGAATCATCGAAGGAGATGAACTTGTACAGGTAGAGTGACCATGCTAATTGGGGCACGACACATCTTTACAGATATAGGTCATTTTATATTCTGTGACATGATTTAAATACACATAAGCCAGTCAAAATATCATACCATATAGCAATTTGCATATGTCAATACGTTATGGATAAGGATCTCAAACACATAATTTCATTATTAGTCTGAGTAAGCCCGCTTGAAAATGTTCTGCCAGGTGCAGAAAACTGTGAAGTTATATATAATAACCATATCTGACATGACCTTTCATCAACAGAGCTACAACTATGAAGGTGTGGATGCAAAGAGGATTTTCAAGAGGGCTTAGTCCAAACTGATCAGCAAAACCTTAAAGTGGAATGTTTGAATGAAGATTACATACAGTATTGTGTTGAATTATCAACAATGTATACCAACATAACCTGTAAAAAGTGGACTAGCCTACTTGTGACACCCATAAAATATATGAAACCAATTTGAATTGCACTGGATTTTCATACCTTCAGTAATAAAACCATACTGTCACTGCCTGTTTACTGTGTTTCTCTCTCTTTTATTCTTATCGAAATGATCATTTTCAGTGAGAATCTGTGGAGGTTTTTAAAGTCTTGAAAGTGAGCTACACCTGGTACTAGGGTTTTTCTCACATCACAACAATGAACTTGTAATGTGAATGTGAATGTAAAAAATTGCATGTGAAAACACGATATTTGTCTCCTTCTGGTGGAGGAATTGTGGTACTGCACTCATTCGCCAAATAGACCAATGGGTTATAGTTTTATTTGAATAAGAACACGTTGAGATCGGATTTACTGAGTAAAAAAGACAACGATAATATTTGTATTTAGATATAAATAATACATGTAAATATAACTAAATTAGTTTTCTAATTATCTGAGAACATTACAAATAAGGCACAGATAAATGTACCCACATGACCAATTTGGAGATTCCACCTTTACATGCCTCGACTGAAACCTCTCCAACTTTGCTCTGCTTCTCTTTATTAGCATTGGTCTGTGAATATGGAAAGTTCAGTTATTGTGATATGGCTTGCTAGAGATTTTGGGCTGCACCTGCATCATCCAAAGGGGATATTCACTCTGTACAGTTTTGTTCAGTGGATATGAAATCTTTCATTTATGTCGAGTTCCATCTTCATATATTCTGAATCTGTCATTTTCAAGCAGGGGCCGGAGCCAGAGGCCTATAGGGTTAAAAAAACAAAAAAACATTTGCAGTGAAAGGACTAATTTGAGAGTGATACAATAATTTAAACTTTATTCAACAATAAATAAAAATAAATATATATTATCTACAAAAATATAAAGTGTAGACAGATTTTATATGTTTTTTTATATTCATCTGTACTTACACAAGTCATGAAACATTCACTGAAGCACCAAGAACTCAATTCAACAGTAATGTCAGGCCAAATCCGCACCACACACAGAGGTATGACAATAGGATTCAGGGATGCATACAGTTCCAACACATCAGGCCATATCAGCCCGTAACTTATCAGATAAAATCAGTGATGTAATGGGGAAAGTTCTCCTTTGTTCTTAGGTGCTTATGCAATACAGTGTAAGTAGGTTCTGTCCCCGAATATTTAGCACAAGATCAAATAAATGGATTGATGATATGCCAACTGGCATGCATACACATTTAATAACCCAACAAAATCTTTCCGTTATTCTAAATAAGGCTCTTCCAATCTGGGAAGGAAAATGCACTTACCACTGACTGTACAAGCAAATATTTTCCCATGCTCTGTCTCTGAATATTAAACTATAAAAGTCAAACTTTTGCCAAGTGCAGCTGAATGTAGACTGAACAGGGACTTTGTTGCTGTTGTTGGAACTTCCAAGTCCAAAAGGGATTTTCGTAATATCGTACCTGGCACAAATCCATTCCCCATAACTCCAACATACACACACAGTACAATGGCGCGAGTCAGAGGAGTGTCATCAGATATGTCACTATTTGCATTGCATATTTAAAAAGTTTTGTATGACATCCTCCATCCCTAATATGTATCGCTTTCGTTCCCCAAATGTGGTTTTACTCACAAATAACATGTCCCACTGAAAAATGTCAAGGCACTCTTGATACAACTGAAGACACAAAGTTCAGAATGTAAATTACAACCTGTGTGAAAACAATTCATATTTTTACAGATGAAGAAAAAAGTAAATAACAGGATACATACTTTAAATTAATTAGTCACATAAAAAGCACAAAAAAACACACAGGTGAGACAACATTTAGTTCAATATGGTTAATACACTCCAACTGAATTTCATCTAACCCAGTAGTTTAGAGATGTCTTTATCCTGTGAATATATTAGATATCTTAAAATAACAGTAAAATTAGTGATTTTAATTACAACATCTCAATATTGTGTAAACGCATCCTTATATGATGTTATTTGAATGATTAGACTGCTCAAGTAAAGTGAATTTAAACAGTGTCAATAAATAAACCATGTCAAACGCAAGTGGATACTCAACTCACAAGTTTAGGTAGGATTTCACACACACACACACACACACACACACACACACATGCACAACACACAAACACAGAAGATTAGGTGACTGTGTGCGGTTTAACTAGTTGAGAAATACCTGGATGAAGGTTATTGTGGGTAGACAGCAATATGCATAAATGGCTGTATGTTTAGGAAAAGACTTGGCAATCTTGTGACCACAAAAGAAAATTTGTATGAATATTCCAAAATTGAACATCACTGATGTTCCTGTGATTTCTGGAAAGTCGGCTGTACAGAACACAAAGCCTTAAAAATGCCACAATCTGATTTAAAAGTTATCTTAAAGTATTTCTTCGTGAAGGCATTGTATGTCTTGTTTTCCAGTGTATTGTTTGCATCATATGTTTATATTTATAATGGATGCATAACCAAAATGTGGCAAGAGAAGAGGAGAACGTTCATATCAATGTTAAAAAGCTTCCAAATTAACTGTATATTTCTACTTAATAATTCATTTTGTTACAATTAATTAAAATCCAATAAAATTATTGTTGGACTCAAAGTCCAGTACTATCATGCTCATGCGTATGCTGTACACAAAGCTAGTAATATTTTGTAAAGGCCACATGCAGGTTTGAGAACATTAGTCTTACAAACAAAAATAATTCTTGTGTTATATGGTCAGATAGGCATATTATATATTATATTGGCATTGTTATGCAAATACCTGCAAATACAGACCTATTTAAATCAGTCTACTTTTAAAGGAAGACTGAAAAAATACTATTTGACATCACTGTGAATTACAAAAAAAGATCACAAGACCCAACACAATCCAGGGGAGAATACACATGGTGACATGGTTGTAGAGTATATAACGACCTAATAACATGAAGGCTGCCCCAAGTACAGGACATCAGTCACCACATTGAAGTATTTGTAGACAGCCAGAAACTGAACACAGTCATGCTAAATCACATTTTGAGATAGATCTTTCCATATCAATGAACAATGGCAGATTTTTACAACCAAATAAGTTGACAAGTTCCGGGCAGCCCCCAGTCATTCATTAACACAGACATGTTGTAGAATAACTGATAAATGATAACAGTTTAAAGAAAACAGAAACCAAAGTGTTGCAATGTTCCCTGGTGTCCTAAAGCCCTCAATGTGCAAACAGTTTGAAGCTGCCCAGATAATACTCATTTGACTATTGTAGATAAGTAAACAACCATACACCTGCTGCTTTTAATTTGTTGTGTAGAATGACATCATATTCTGTTATAGTATCTTAAATATATCTGTTCACGCCAACAAGCTGTGATTTGCCTTCACACTTCCTTCTTTTGTGTCTCATGCCTTACTTTAAATATATTGGTATATCTTCCATTCTGCAGCACTTCTGCGGGAATACTGCACAAATAACAAAAAATAAACATTAAAACTTGACATAAAGTGATTAAAAAGAATAATAAACACTCAAGAACCCTTTGTGCAAACTGAAATCAGTCCAGATTTTGGTTAAAACTAAATCTTCTTGCAGCAATACTGCGGGGCAATGGAAGACAGAACAGTATGCGTATTGGTTGATAATCTGTCAAAAGATACGCAACAGCATTGAGAAATAGGTTTTAGTTATGTGACAAGCTTGCATAAATAAATTCCACTCGATTTGGAGATTCTTCAAGACGTGTTTCCATTCTGTAAACTCTTTGGCATCCAGTTAATACTGACCACTGTCCTTCCATGTAAACAAACCGTACCAAGTAACACTCATAAAAAACCACGTTCATCCAGTCCTTTGGCTGTCACTGGGTTCCATTTTGCAGTGGGTTTATTGCTATTATGGCCTGTAAAGAAAAAAAACCTTGTTTAAATTATATTTTAGGATGTATGTGTACATTTAAACCACTACAAAGAAAAAACTGAAAATTGTCATTTTGTCTTTTCCAATAAATGTCAGCTAGGAGTGGGCAAACAACCTCCTGTGTATTATTTTATATTGTGGTTTGTCTTCATAATTAATTGAGAAACTGTAAATAAACAGAAAGGAATTACATCGAGGTACTTCATTACATTGATGCAGAAATGATCCAAAAATACAACAGACCTGCTGATTGATTTACATCATTGTCCTCAATGGCATGGAAACCAGAAAGTAAATGAATAGCGGCTACAGCTACATTTATATACGTATATATATATATATATATATATATATATATATATATATATATATATATATATATATACGTATATCTCTGTATATACAGTGTGTTGTCAGAATGGTCAGCCCTACATTCAGGTTTGCATATTAGAGAGGCTTACTTGTTTCAGGTCTGGTTTTTGGCACATCTTGTGAGTATGTGTCAGTGGGGAGTGTGTGGCTGGTATCTCTGCGCTCAGCCACAACCGCTGTCCGCGGCACCGTGGCTGAGAGGACAAGAGGCCTCTGATTGTGGTACTTGAGGCGGTATGTTTCCGTCATGCAGTTATCCACAGTGAAGTATGTTGTCAGAGAAACCTCTTGGGCGGGCGCTGCCTGTTCCACTCTGCATCCAGTCAGTCTTTCCTCACTTTCACATGATGATGGGGTACTCCTCTCTGGGTCCGAGCCCGACTTGGAACTTGCATCTGAGAAGGTTCTGAGGCCTGGAATGTCAGGCCTCCTGTGAGGACTAACATAGGACGTGGACGAAAGACGAGGACTCGATGGAAAGGGTTCTTGAAGCATCCTCGGACGAAACACCGCGTGGCTCGTTTCCCCCTGGTGAGGGGAGAGCCGCTGGGTCGGCCGGGTGTGAGGCGACCCTGTTGTGCCGAGCGGACGCTGATTGCTCAGTTGGGGCGGTTCTGCAGTCACATTACTGGGAGGGTGGTATGGCAGCGTTATATGAGGACACTGGGGTTCAGAGGCGCCAGTGTTTTCTCTGTCCTCGGGCTCCGAGAGAGCAAGATCATCGGAGCTGTTCCATTCAGAGCTGCTGGTTTTTGTAATGTGCCTCAGAGCTGTGCTCTCTCCTGCGTGCCCTCTGCAGCTGGTCTGCTCACTCGGCCTGTTGTCTGAACCGGTGGACTCCCTCTCTGAGGATACTGCTTTTCTGGAGGTGCTGGAAGTGTACTTTGATTTCCGTCTACAAGAAGGAATGATGGAAATTACAATTTGATATGAATGGAAATCTAATTTATGAGTCCTTATAGGTTCATAATAGAACACGTTATGAATAGTTTTAAATGAAGGGCACTACCTCGCACTTGGACTGCACTTTAGATGTGAATGTGAAACTTGGTCATGGTTCTTTCCCTGAGGTTTGGGTTGATGTTTACCTATGACATAAAAACAAAGGTGATCAAAACATAATGACAGAGGAAGAAGAAGAAAAAAAATAGCCGTATAGCTTACTTCCTTTTAAAGTAACTACAATATTTACACACTGTAATAAGTGCAAGAGGTAATGTAGTTTTATCTTCCGACCTTTCTTCCTCTTTAGAGTTAAATGTATCACAACAAAATAAGGACACAGAAATCTTCTAAACTATGTCCGAAAATAAAAATCCCAAGAATACAACAAATGAGAAGACGGTTGGCAGAACAAAACAGCAAGAAGATTAGAGACAAGTGGAACTAAAATAGATGTGAGTGCAATGAGTGAGACTCATGACTTGCTTTCTCAGAATTTAGAGATTGAATTTAGAACCCTGAGAATTAAGTCATAATCTGCTAAATCATAGATTTTAGACTTTAATCACTTAATTCAGATTTTCTTTTCTGAGATTCCCTCCTCTCTATCTCCTTCTGCTGACATGGATGGTGGTTACCTGGATCGTAGTCCATGCCTACTACTCATTATATGAATACGTTTTGTCATATTCATTGAATGTGTTGTAACTCTGTTATGTTGTTCATTCTGTACACATGACATCTATTGCTTCTGTCCATCCGGGGAGAGGGATCCTCCTATGTTGCTCTCCCGAAGGTTTCTTCCTTTTTTCTCTGTGAAAGTTTTTTTTCAATTTTTTGGGGTTGTTTTTCCTGATCAGATGTGAGGTCCTAGGACATTGATGACGTATGTGTACAGATTGTAAAGCTCTCAGAGGCAAATTTGGAATTTGTGATTTTGGGCTATACAAAATAAACTGAATTGAATTAAATATGAACTAGGCATATATGCACACACGTAGAATAAAACAAAATGAATCAAAAGTAGAGACCAAGTCGAGACAAAATCATCTACACGTCTTACAATGAAACTGATGTTCTCTCTGGACACCAGGTGGCAGCAGAAGAGTATTAATCACACGAGACTTTCTCACAGCTGGATGAACCAGCCAGCACGCTCACTCAGCGTGGTGCTGAATTCCTTCCCTTTAAAAATAGATGTGTCATTTTTTTTTTTTTGCTGTTGCCCCGGAGAGGCCCATGCAAGGATAAAAGCTTTAGCTGTCTGTTGGAAACACTGGCTCTAGATGCACATAGCCTCAATAAAGTATCCAGTGCAGCACACTCAAAGTACTGCATTAAACAAAAAGATATTTATGACAATGCCGCCAGCTACGCCCAGCTGTGCTATCTGAATGAGCTTTGTGGGATTATCATCAGATTAATGCCTGCGCAGGGCCGACTGGGTTAAGAGGTGAAGAAGCCAGTCCGAGCTCAGAAATCCATCTTCAATTATTCTCACATTACCAGCTCACTTCATCTGTTACTAACAGAAATCAAAAGTAAGAAATAACCTTTCTTCCTCTCTTTGAAATGAAGTAATGTAAGGTGTGCATAAATACCAATCACATTCTGCACTGACAGAAAACTTGTATATCTTGTCTTTACGAATGTGATCTACTGTACGACTCATAATTCTTAATTTCCCTGTAAATATTTGTCTAAGTATTGCAGACAAGACACAACCTACGCTGACATGTTTATGTTCTTTCTCATCATGTTTTGATTTTAACCTCATGTTACTTTGGTTGGTGGTCTCTCATCCTATACTTCTTAGAACTTACCATTGTGTGGAGGTGAGGACGTTATACTTGATTTGGCATCGCCTCCCTTTTGGTGCAGCTGACTAAAAAATATAACACAAAACAATGTCCATACAAGTTCTCAAGCAGTAAGCAAAGGAAACAAAAAACAAACTTTCATGGCCACCAAATATTGCAAAGCACCAAGGAGAAAACGCTGGCCGAGTCCGTTCAGGTGCAACTTGATTTTAATGTCAAAATTGTTTTTTATTACAAATACGATTATTATTATATTTATCTTTTTGTAAAGCATTCTGTGTCATTTGATACTGATTCAGTTTGCATTTGGTGACAGTAAAGCCTTTAAAATTTAGATTATTTCAAACCCTATTTAAACAGTAGTTCCTGGTACTTCCTCTTACACTTTACATTAAGTGTATTTTCTCCTGATAAATGCATCAATTCATTATTACAATATCCTTCAGTTAAAGTAAATTACACCATGGATACAAAAGAGTTATATTTAGATGTTTCAATGAAGTTTAAGCTTTCTTCGTGCTGCACTGCTCTTATATATAGCACAAGTTATTTAAAAGGTATTGTTGTGTGTCCTTTAGCGGTTCAGTTTTAGCCTTGTTTCCAAGGAAATCAAAAGTATTTCTGAGTTATGATTCAGATACAGTAGCGTCATCATGATTTTCAAAATAACAAAGTAGTGGAAGAATGTACTAAAGAAAGTGAAGAAATGGTGGGAAAGCATGTGGTCTGTCAATATGAATTGCTTGTTTCATTATTTCCTTGTGGTGGAGCCTAATAAATTAATGAGAAAATATAGTTATGTGAAGTTAAGACTGCTGCTAATAAAACAAGATTTTCTTCCACTAATTAAAGGGTTTCAAATTTCCATAAATATATCCTGTTAAGGGATAGGTTCCTATTTTTTTAAGTTATTCTTAAAACAATAGTGTGGTGCCCATATGAACACTGAAACAGGTTGTGCGTCCTTCAATCATTCTTCCTGATCTTACTGACCATTCAAATATTTCTTCCTCATGTACTTTCTATGCAGAAATGTATTGCATGTGTATCATTAGGGCTGGCAATAATTTAATATGATAAGTTATTGTCTTACAATAGAGTCATATCGTGATGAAATCATACATCGAAATATCATGATGCACAATAACATTTTCTAAATTGATAATCACAAGCATATACTAAATCAAATGTATCCAATTTTGCAGTAAAGTTCTTGAGAAAAAGTATACTTTTCCTCTGTGAAGTATGTAATTCACAAAACCATGTGGTTATTTCATATATTTAGTGATTGAATTACCTTAAATAAGCCTCGTTGAATTTTGCTTTGATTGATACACCAACTTCTCCACCTTGGGCAAGCATTAAATGTTTCAAGATTGTTGTTTTGAAGATATCCAGTTAAATACTTATTTACAGCAACAACTAAGTGATTAATTTACCTTGTAATGGTCCAACTTCTTGAATGTGTAACCTCTATGAGTCCTTTTAAAAACTGTCCTTTGAACAATGTTTCTTACCTTTGCAGCGGTGCCTCTGGTGTTGATCGCTGGTCTTTGACAACAAAGCCATCGACGCCAGGTGAGTCAGGGTTGGTGGAGCCACTACTGAGTCTATCGCTGCTTTCATAGCCAGACTCTGTCCTTTGGATGGTCCAGGTATCACTTCGCAGCAGTGTCTTTGGCCCCCCCTTAAGTCTGCTGCCCCTCTGCTGGTTGGCCCTGCTCTCTGACTCTACAGAGCTGTGGCTCTCAGTTTCATGCCGCTGCTCGTCCTCATAAATCGTCATTAAACACTTCTGCTTCCTATCTTCTCTGGTTCGTACGTAGTGCCGCTCGCGGTCTCGGCTTTGTTCAGTGTGGACTCTTTCTTGTGATGAAGGCTTACTGTGCCGGGGGCTGTCGTGCTGCTGTTGACGACGCTGCTCCAGTTCGTTCAGAACGCTGTCCACGTTCAACACCTCCCGAATGGGTCTCCAGGTGGACTTAGATTTATTGCGGCTTCCTTCATTTCCACTTTTTCCCCATTGCTCCAGGCAGCTATCCTGATCAGGGTGACTTGGTGAGGTGTTGTTCCTACAGCTGTGCCCACCACCCTGCGTACTGAGGGACTGCCCACGTGGCTCCTGAGATCCTCTGCTTGGATGGTTTGATGACTTCTCAGTGCGTGGATAGGTTTTTAATTTTTGGTCCACAGCAGTCCTCGGTCCATTCTCTGGAGGAGATGAAGATCTTGCATGTGCCATTTCTAGAGAGAAGACACATATTATCGATCGACATGCTCTGACGTACGTTATTGTTCTACACTGGCTTGCCCCTGGTTGCCTTTTGCCACTCTGTTATCAGTCTGTTATCACAATGCTCTACCTTTGTGTTGTGATGGGTCCGTTTTCCGATGCCCTCGATCCTTTTTTGATGTTTCACTTGGCCTCTGCAAATTCTCCATTAAGGGTTCCTGGAATTTGTTAGGACTGCTAAGGGGAAGTTTCACTGAGGAAAAGAAATATTGAAATGGCAGATGAATGGTTGCTCATGGATGTTTTTTAACTTTTGATTCATTTTGGGCTCTTTTGGGAAACTTTTTCTGATTCTGACATTAGTGAAGCAAATAGTAAATAATTGCTATTTGGCCCTAAATTCCCTTTACCTGCATAACACATCATGGGGTATGAACGTCCAATTAGGGTGTGACGCAACCATTTATGTAAGTACATTTTAACGAGTACAACATGATATATGAGGTTTATGTGATAACCCTGCATCATGTGCAAGGCTCAGACAAATCCACACTGTGTTGAGTATTTTTGCTTGAGGTAACAAGGTCTACCCAGCCAAGTTACTACATTCATTACAAATCACACATTTCATTTGCAAGGTGGCACCTTGAGTCTTTGCTACAAATGAGGAAAGAGACAAAACCACACAAATAAATCTTACTAAAGAACAGATGCTTGTGCATCATTAGCAATATTAAAATACATTACTGCTGCGATATTTGCCAGCCCCGTGGTGTGTTTCTTTGCCTCTGTAGTAAGAAGGTCACTGTGAGAAACAAGTAATGCTGTGAACTGCTTCGAAATCTGCTTCCAAATCAGCACATTCACCCAACAGCAGTCTTTCACAATCATATCTTAACTCTTCCTTTCTGCATGTTTGCACTGTTTCCTTCTTAATCGTTGTGTTTTTTTTTCTACTAACACTTTACTTGAAGAAAATACTCCATATTATTGTGAGGATCCACAGTAAAACACAATATAACGTAAGAGTATCAGAAAATCCTCTCTGAAACATGAGGTTAAAGAGCAAAGCATAATGCTGTGTGCATGTGCATAGCTGCTGGATGTTACAGCAGCGGTGAGTAACAGCAGTGAGTAAGCTGTAGTATTATAGATGTGCAGATTTGTTCATGAAGCCTAATGCTGACATTTGGGTAGTTCCACTGAAAAAGGATAGATTTAGACGGAGTACTCCTTCCATAACGGCCAAGTAATTAATCTGTTCACACGTCATCATATTGCCTAAAGTTATACAGGGACTCCCAAGCGTAGTAATGCAAGTACAGTGTAACGCTGCAGGGTAGTTGTCTACGTTAGTTGTAGTTGAAAGAGTGGATGAGATGAACTCCTACCACTATGTAGAGCAGGGCAAATTAACAGCAATCATCAGTTGACCTCAATACAAACCAATTCTATAAAAGTGACAACTTAAAAAAATTATGCATTGAAAACATCAGTTTTCTTTTTTTTTTAACTGAGCTATTTCTCACTCTCAAACAAAACAACAATCACTTACGCTTATTTTCATAAAAACAAGAATCAAGTCCCATGCCAGTCAAAGGGTCTGGGCTCCACACTAAAGCAAAATAATCCATCCAAACGGACAATGCGCCATTCAGAAAAAAAAATAGCAGATAAATAAATGGAGGCAAACATGGGAAATGTCCAAAGGAGGAGTGATAACTGTGGAGCAGGAACAGGGCTGTGCTTGGCCACAGGAGCAGGGATTAGGGAGGGAGGCGTGGGTGGTAATCTGCGTGCAATAGAGACATCATCCTCATGTCAAGTTCAAGCCAGCACACAGGGCAGGACAATCTCTCTGCCTACGGTTTAACAGCATTCTCTCTCTGCATCCTGATGCAAACCTTAACTGTAAATTGCAGAGTGAAATGATTGTTCCCATGGGTGCTGTCTATTTGATGTTTAATTTGGCTAAGTGATACATTCATAAAAAATGTTCAGACGCTTTAATAGACTGGCATTTATGGAAATTAAATTATTAGATATGATCCACATCATGAACTGTTATTAATCGTCAATACTAAATAAACTGATGTCTGGCGGCAACTACCCTCTGTTATTTAGAAAAGGAATAATTGTATAAATATCAGTGGAAAGTTTAGTGAGATAACCCATATTATCTATGTATACAGCAATAAAAAACATAGCAACTTCAGAATGTGTATATGAATATAAGGCATATGTGCACCTTGTACAGTTACATTCATTTTATTTGGTATATAATCTGAACAATGACTAGGATATCAGCTGCCTGATGTTACCTTACCATAATGTGTGTTACATTGAGACTCTGAAACACCCTTTACTGCATGTGATCACCTTGGAGTAATCTGGACCACGTAATTATTATAATTCTGTTATGGGAGCGTTTTCTGTTACATGTTTGCTGCCTTATCTCAGATTTGTAATTTATTAATTAATTTCGTGAAAAACTGAGTAATTGACTCTTTGATTGTAATACACATAGTCCAAAGCTTTCAGAAAAGCAGTAGTGAGGGGTACATTTAATTAATTTTGGCAACTGACTGTGGTCTAAGTAGGATTATCCGTGACGAGGTTTGTGTTCAGCAATGCATGACGAGGTGTCCTAAAATACAAAAATAATAAATGAATGAGCCAAAGTGGATTTTGAGTGGATTATTGCACTTCTAACATTCCAACTCACCAAAGTTAGTATATATATATTAAAGGTTTGTGAAGCCACTATATCTAAATAATGCTGTGTTTTTTTTTTATGTCTAAATACACACATTTTAACTGTCTGTCTTAAGTGAAAAGGTTAGATTTGCTGATAACTGGAGGATTGTCTTACCTGTCACGTCCCCATTAATTTGGGTTTTGTACCGAGGACACATGGTGGTTTGTCTCGGTGCGTCTTCATTAGAGACTGGAGATCCCTCAGGATTGGTGTAAAATAAAAGAAGTGGCTGGAAATGTCCCCTGACACATTTAGAGGCAACATCTTTCCATTTGGATCCAATCTTGGGGTAAAAAGGAGAGTGTGATAAAAGAGCATGTGACACACAGTAACAGGGATGAAGCAGATTAATAGCACAGAGATCCGAACCTCCTTTACAGTAGCATCATCGAAAAACATCCATTTTGAAGATTTGGTGTGATAGGCAAAGGCTGAGTAGTGTTTACTCGAAAAACAGATCATCCCCACCAGATGAAGCTCACTGCGTTTCGCATTTTCATCTGTGACACGATTGAAAAGCTGAAATAGAGCAAATTGAGACAAGTTTGATCTCCACATGTTGCTCTTTGGCAGATGCTAAATCCTATGAGAATAACGTCTATGTGTCTGTTTTTGATACTTTGTTGAAATGTTATTGTTTTTTAAACACGCTGATCATCATCCTTACTGGTTTATGGAGAGAAAAAAAATCAAACAAAAGCTGACAGCTGTGATTGTTGTAATTTTGTACATGAGTAAATGCCAATTTTAGCGCAAAGAAAAGGACCAAAATCTAAATGTATAAAATATCTATATAATGTCTATAGATAAGTGATTTGTCATTTCATGATGTTTGCTTCAGCTCTTACCCCACACAGGTTCAAACGTGGGCCAAGTGACCGAATGACATCGTCCGTGAGATCAGACTGCTCAGCATCCCATACAAATCCAATAGTGACAATCTCTGGGCAGTTCATGAGCACACGGCGGATCTTGATACTTTGACCGCAGTTGCTCTGCAAAATATGAAGAAAAACAAATGAAGTTCCATAATAATATCAACGCATAAACAAGAAAAATATGAAGTCCTAAATGTACTTTGCAATTTAATAGTACAAGAACTGTCTGAGCATTTTATTTAAAGGGACTGAATATCTGAAATGAAGGAGCACAGTAATAGAACATGAGACAAAGAGCAAGAGTTGAAAGGTGCTTTATACAAGATTGGAAGCATTTCTATTGCCTGTCAACGGCTCACGTCGTCAATATGGCGACGTCTGAGCCGGCGGCTCGTAGCTAACGGTGCTAACAGCCCAACAGTATAGTAATGCAAAATTGCTGGCAGAACTAACGGTGTTTACCTGAGGGGGAACTGGAGGGTGAGTGCTACACTTTCACAATGACTCTGTTGTTATCAGTTGTAACTGCTGTACGAGCTAATCAGTGTGGCACGTTCACATCCACAAACATGAAATAAAAGCACGCCGTCGGCCTGACTTTGTCAGCTCGGATAACAACACACACAGAGGGAGAACAACTTCATTCTCTGCTCAAGTCTAAAGACGTTACTCCACCATATATTTACATAACAAATAGGGGTGTGCTGCTATATTAGTGCTCTGATGTATTGCACATTAAATAATTGAATTTTCCTGTTTCTTGACATACAACAGCTTGGCACAATTCATTCAAAATTGCCAGGTTTTGTAATTATGAATACAAGCGTGCAGACTTTTGGATGTGTTGCCGAAAAGTTTGTTGGCTAACAAGATACAAAAAATATTTCAATAATGCTACACACAACAAAAATTAAAAACAAAGATGCAGGAAAAAAAAAACAAGACAGACACTAGTCAACCACACACAAGACATCTAAAATGTGCAGCAAGAAAAAGTGAAATTGATCTTTGTTTTTCAAATATCAGCAATAAATACATTATCAAATGTCCCCAAATGTCAGAGTAATAGGTTGTGGCTTTGTCCCTTTATCTCTCTTTAACACACACACACACACACACACACACACACACACACACACACACACGCACACACATACACACGCACACACACACACAGAAAAAAATGAAATAAAACTTGTGAGTTATCACTTAAAAATGTCATAATAAAGATTATTGCGAGATGGGGAAAGCGCCAGACAGTCCGTATTATCTGCACGCCAGTATCACTAAGTCAGTACTGGAGCTCGCATTTTCTGGAAGAATCATGGGTTAAGGGAACAGAGCACTCAGCTTCACCCAACTGATGCACACTGAAGAGGAGGACAGCAGTAGCAAATACAGATGAGAGAACAGTGGATATACCCCCTTACTGCTATTTATATCCTAACACTAGTCTGGTACCGTCTCCTTCTGGCCGTTTCAAGTGCAGAGTAGGAGCAGAAAGCACAGCATGTACTCTCCATAACTGCAAGAATCATCTTTGTGTCCATGATATAGTAACAAATACTAACTCTTCAGCAGAATGGCTAAATTATTCATTAATGGCTGACAAATCAGTATTTACTTTAATTATGGTTTTATTCAGGGAAATCTATTGAGCCACGACCTAAAGATGTTGGATTTGTGAAGAAAAACATCACAATAGAAATGAACAATGACAATAAGTGACCTACCGGGCAGCTTCGTTGGTCACCTGTGTTGTTTGCTGCCTGCAACAATTCTCCAAACATGTCTGATCTGACCCGCTCGTTCTTCCCCAACATGCGATCAACCTGTTGGCTGAGCATAAAAACAGAAACCGTATCAATAGTTGGTCCCAATATGATTATTTTTTTATGTATTTTCTAATTATTACATTTTTTTAAATTATCATAGTTATCACTTAGTGGGTATATTTCATCACCACAACCTTTCTGTATCTGGGACAGACAGAAACCGTGTTCTTGTAATCAATGTGAAATGTTTTAAATTGGGACTTAATTAGGTACACAAATACAATTTGATGCAATCCAATACAACAGATCTACCGCAAATTATATGAAATAGCATTCAATGTAATTAATGTGAAAGCATGGCTATATAAAATATATATTACATGAAACATGAAAGATGTTACTTTCTTCACAATGACTGTTGATACCAGTGAATCCAAGCATAGTTATTTTCTGCAGCGTGCAGATTTGCCTTGTTTATCTAATCCTTGCTTTGACGGGACTCAAGGGAACATGCATGCAGAAAGGGAGTTCAGGAGGAATTTTGCACTTTTTACAAAAAGGAGAAAATAAACTTTACATTTTAACTTAAATTATAAAAACACAATACCATACAATTATTTGGAACAGGAAGCCATAGAGTGTAGATATGTTGATAATAATACACACTAGGTGTTTTAGGTGTGACTGCTAAAGGACAGGAAGGAAATTGATCTAAGATGCTTAAAATTGCAATCAAATAATTTTCTAGTAATCTTATTTAATACTTTGACATTTAAATCAGGATTAGCACTCTGGCCTGATTTTGGTATCCCATTTTTTAAAGCCATGGCAGTAAATCAAGCACTCACCATAAAGCTGTGGTTGAGACATAATGTACGAATTCTGTAAATGGGTGTGGGTCTGAAGATGCACCACAGCAGCGACACACAAACTGCAAAAGAAAAACTGTGTTATTTTACAGATTGCATATTAGGAAAAAAGAGAGAGTCTTACTTAACTTTTGTATTATTATACTTAGTTATTGTCCCTATGCTCCCATCAATAAACATCTCATTATTACGGCTTTCTTAGCAGATACAATGAAAGTAAAAAAAACATAGTTACCTGCTCATAAAGCGTCATTGCAAACTTCTGATGGGTGATGCAGGATTTGGATGAACATGCGTCCGTCGCAGTGTCTGAAACTATGTGTAAGTGAATTCGCTCAAGGATGTTCTCCTAATATATCAGAAATAAGAGCAGATATAGAGCAAATAGTGAATATATGGAAACACACATGCTACACAGCACTATTGAAGTGTTTCCTTACACACTATGAACTGATCAGTCAAACCTTCTCAAACATGTTTGTGAAACACTTAAAATATCTATTGTAGATATTGACGTTTTTTTCTTCTGCTGTGTAGTCAGACTGAACTACTGAGGTTGATCAACTAAAAGCAAGAGACTTTACTTCTTTCTACCTTCAGTGTCCCAGAGAAGGAAGCGCCATACTATTATCTAACACATAGTTACAGTGGAAAGGTCTTTCACTGAATGCTACTTTGAATAAAATCCAAAGGCACATCATCAACGTACAAAGCACTCAGCAGCATCATCCATCAGGCCAAGTTGGAAGCGTTGCTCATCCTTAAAGGTTTCAGCGAGGGCGTTACGCAGGCTGTCGGAGGGGAGCACGCGCTCTCTGCTCTGCTGAAACTGGCTGAAGATGCTCTGGAAAAGACCAAATGAGTTGCTGTCATGCAAATGAATGAATGAATGAGCATTTTAATCAGGAAATTAAAATTCACAAACAATTGTTTTACTGTTACAGACAATATAAGATGTTGTCTTCACCACTATCACCTAGTAATGACAGGTGAAATTACAAATATTCAGCCATATTAAAAAATAATGCAAGGTTTAGCCCAAAGTGCAGAAACAAACCTTCAAAGCACAGAAGATGCAGGCATCACCAAGACAGAAGTGACCCGAGAGCTGCCTCAGACTTCTCCTGAAGATGTCCAGCTGCCAAAGCACCTGTTACGATTTAACGGCAGAAAAAAAAAACATTAAAATGCAGACACACAGAAACCCAGTTCAAAAATTTCAGAAGCTCAAATTAAAGAAGATTTGAATTAAATGATGTTGCCAAACCCAATAAACGTTGACATCCAACTGAGCAGCTTTTCTCAGCTTTCAGTATTTTTTTTATTTATTCAGCTTTACAGTTTGGTGTTTTAAAACTAAGTCAAGAGTGCGGATAATTTATTGTTTTCTCTGTTTAAGGTTTGAAAGAGTTTTGTCATTATTTCAGTGGAGTGAAGCAATTGAATTGAAGTAATCTTTCAGTAATTTCGAGCTGGTAGAAAATGTTTTTTCACCTGAACAGCGCTGTTTAGGAAGCAGCTATTTTGTCCGGGCTCATTCAGCAGGCCTTTGGTGAGCGCGAGAGACAGCATGCTCCCAGGCTGGTAGGATTTCTTCAGGCCTCCACCAGGTTTTTTGAACATCTTCACCCATGACATGGAGTTAGAGCCTGCAGCTGATAAAAATAAATCCTCTGATTCGGACATTTATCTTTTTATGAGGTCACTCTCTTAGTAAAAAGCTAATAACACTCCATGGGTAACCTTAAAATCATCATATGAAATGATACTATATATTGTGGATTTTACCTACTAAAAACATACAAACATATTAAATTCCTGTAATCTTCAGTGCATTTTAATTTAATATCTACACTAGTATACAATGATTTA
The DNA here is from genome assembly GCF_910589615.1 of Taurulus bubalis. Lineage (NCBI taxonomy): Eukaryota > Metazoa > Chordata > Actinopteri > Perciformes > Cottidae > Taurulus > Taurulus bubalis. The sequence continues at coordinate 11,832,170 of NC_136594.1, forward strand.
AAATGTGATTATAATCGCATGGCACTATGGAGGCATACTAGGCAACACTGGATGACAATTCGGTTCATTTTGGACACAGCTTTCATTACATCATTAATCCAAATGCCTGATGGTTGGTTGCCAGATGAATAATCTAGATCATGTCATCTACCTTCTCCAGAGATGGGGGGAGACTTGCTGCGGCTGGACATGCTGGGAGGTTGGAGGTGGTGCACTGGTCTGGGCATGGGCTCCGTCCATTTCATCCCCACGCCCCTCCGGAGCGGTTAGTTGAGAGCATTGTCAGGATCAGCCACAGAGCAACCTCAGCCATGTGCTACTGGACATTGAAAGGCAACAGGACAATATCTAAAGACAGGTGGGAAGGGTGAGGGAAACCATTAATATGCTAAAACAGTCCAAAGTGCAGAATAGCCAATTAATGCTTAAAATGTAGTTGCAGAAGTTGTTTCCTGCATTGCTTTGCTAACACTGAGACCTGAACTTTGAGATGTATGTCACCTCTAAATTCTGCAGACTTCCCGATCTGCATCGTGACCACACCAGCTGATGCAAGGACATGACAACATTTCAATATAAGTGCACCTGCTTATCAAGAAAAGACTAAACAAAACTCATAACCTATCGACATTCAGGTACCTTTAGGTCTGCTTTTTTGTACTTGATCATCCCATTGCTTCATCACTGATAGACTGATTCCAGAAAACCAATTTTTTTCTTCTTCTTAATTAACCTCTCTATTTAAAAATAGAGAAGTAGAATAACAGAACAAGAATACAAGGGACAACATTACAGTTAATTAAAATAGTGCAATTCATGTTTTAGATAAATGTATTATTACTATATTAAAATAAAGCCTACAATGGTGCTGTAATGCTTTAATTCAAATTTGCAAGGATAGTGTACAATTTGACTTTGCTTTGGAACACTTTATTTTCTTGAGGATAATGTTCCATTATAATAAACAGCTCCTATAGGGAACTAAAAATCAACAAAAATAGAAGTTGCTTTATTTTAAACTGAATTAAATGAAGCGTTATGCTACAATCTTTAACATGAATGTAAACAAGAGGCTCACTCCAACACCACAATATTAAAACACAGACTGAAGCCTGTTATCACTGTCGTCAAGGTCCCACATGAGTCAACGACTAAATTATGATTTGTTTTCTTCTTTATCCGGAGCTGCTCTGGTTTGTTGAAAGTCCCGCAAATGTATGTTAATCTTGTTTGTAAATGTACCTGAAATCTATATGATAAAAAAAGAAGACTGGTTGCTAAAAAAACCTTTTTCATAAACATTCCAACGTTTTCTCCACGTAAATTCATCTTTAAAGCCACTATTTGTTCACACGTGTGTTTCTGCACCAGCCTCGCTAACAACATGTGATGCTTGTATAAGGCCTATACGGTCTGACATAATGCCCGTTTTTGCAATGTAGTTCATAAAGAGGACATTAATCCCTCACCGAGCGGTATGTTGACCACTCTGAGCTTCCCTGGAGGGGAAAACAACGTAAAGCTCAGGTGAGCGCGTCCCCACAGAAGGAAACACGCTGCCAGCGCTGCAGCAGCTTCACGGTCAACTGTAAGTGGGAACAGCGCCCGGTCCGCGACAGTAGCATAAATATGCCGCAACTTGCATTCATGCATTGACAAAACAAGACCAAGTGCTCTGCCGACTCACCTTAAAGGGAAGCGGATACTTGCCTCCACTGGAAGCGCAGGGCGGTCCAGCTGTCAACACTCAAATCCAAACGCTTCCCTCCGAATCCTCTCGATAAAACTGGCTAGAAAACACTGCAGATATGGCCAGACGCATGTAAAGCACTATCTGTCATAGTGCAGCATTCCCAACCCCTCCGACACGCACACACGCGGCAGCTCGAGCTGCTGTTTGCAGCACACAGACCCGGGCAGGGCAGTGTTATTTCGGTTAAGGAATAATCGTCCCTTCTTTCTGTACCAACGGGGACAGTGATGGCCTGTGCATGTGCCAGAATGTCCGACGCGGATTAGTGATGTTTTGAGACTTGAGAGGTCAAACTCCGCCCCTAGTGTAGCCTCAAGTGCACTGCTGCTGTATTGCAATCTTCAATCCTTGCATGGCAAACTGTGCTGGCTGGCGGAAGGTCAGACTTCCAAGTTGTCATGATGATGATGAGAGAAGACATCACGTGACTGCACTGGTTTCATAATCATGCAGCACTGTGGGGACTAAACCCTGCCTGTATTTATTTCTTTATTTGGAAAATGCGCTCACTTAAATGTCAAACAACAGAACAGAATACTGTTTTGTGTCATAATTTGAAGTGAAATACTAAAAGTGCTTAATATGCCATTATTACCAAAACGAGCGACAGTGGAGACAGATGTTGCCCTGCTTTAATCCTCTTGTGTATCTTTGTCACACAGGGACATATCACACATTACATGAAGCAATAATTTCCCTCAAATAGTGATATGAATATTCTAACTCTATAATTTCTGTCTCTGCGATTGCCGTGCTGATGTAAACAGGGCATGGATCATAAAACAGGTGGAGGGCCTGAGCAGATTTTAAGTAGAGACAATTTAAGCCACAATCAGCAAAAATGACATTCAGGGATTTTCCACATACGTTTTAGTGGTCTGCAACTGTCTATGGTGTTTGGCTGAATAGCTTCATTATACAGTACACCACAAAACTAAAAATATGTATATATATTTATACGTAATATACGTGTGATCTGAGGACTCAGTGAATCTGAGGACTAAAAAAAAAAAACATTACCCTCCTCATGCTAATGCCGAGTGTTCATCATCTGCTGCTTCTCTCACTTGCTTCAAATACATTGTGCACAGTGAATCATTCAGTGTGTGTGTGTGTGTGTGTGTGTGTGTGTGTGTGTGTGTGTGTGTGTGTGTGTGTGTGCGTGTGTGTGTGTGTGTGTGTGTGTGTGTGTGTGTGTGTGTGTGTGTGCGTGTGTGCGTGTGTGTGTGTGTGTGTGTGTGTGTGTGTGTGTGTGTGTGTGTGTGTGAAAAATAGTGTAATTAAATCTTTTTGAGTTGTTATACTGAGAAGATTTTGAGTCCAAGAATGAAATCTGGTAATATTAAACAGTGATAAATCAGTATATCAGTGATACAGCTGTGACTGCAACACGTTCACAGTTTACTATTATTTTCATACAGGTCCTGAAATATACAACGCGTCATATTGGACTAATATATGGGAAAAGTGTGGATCATGTGCAGTATTTGGGGAGATACAGTCTGACTGTATATAGCTTTTCTCTGATCCTATCTTGGCTCCAGCAATAGCACTGAAACCTCCCTTGAGACACATGAAGTGTTTTTGGTATTATTTATTTTAAGCTTCATATTACACCCTCTGAATGTTGCACAGCTGAGCTCTGTTCAGATGAGCTGTCAAACTCGACTGTTCTTGGTTTATTTTTGGAGTTTTTTTGTATCTGTTTTGTTCTTTCTTTTTTTCAGTTTCCAGAGTGTAATAGTTCAGCTAAAAGTGACTTAAATAGACTCCCAGCAACTATAAATCAGTGGCTAAAAAGACAATTAGAGTTCATACAGTAGTTTTAATTCCGTTAGTGCTATTATTATAATCAGGTTTTTAGACTTTTATCACATAAAAACGTCTAAATAAAGCAGGATTTACATGTTGGGGTCTTTCAAATCCTGACCCCGATAACACATACCATTGCTGTGATACCAGTTAAAACATATGGTAAAACTCAGTGAACAACCTTGTCAAACTTGTCAACTTTCTCACAGTTAAGTCTCAAAACAACATATTTTTGGGAGTGAGAAAAATTTAAAAAAATCAAAAGCTCCCGTATTAATTAATTTAAACTACAAATGGAAACATCTTATGACCGCACATCTGACCCACAAAACATTCTGTGTGAATAGAAATGCAAGGTACTTGGATTGCTGTGGTTAGTCATTGATTCAGAGACTTCATTCCTTTTTAACAGATCTACAGGAAAATCTTCCATCATAATAGTCTCTCCTGTAACTCCCCCTCTCTGAGTTTGTAAATTGTATGTGCAGTTACATTCAGAAGAATAAAAACAATGCAAATATATATAATATAGAGCATGTACGAGAAGGCAATACACTTAAACTGTAGAATTAAAATCAGTTTTCAGCTCAGTTCTTTAGAAACACCAAAATATCACTCACAGACATTCAGTGTGTTTTACATTCACAAGTATTGCTTAGGTTGAGATGCTGTAACGTTACACATTTGTAGTATATCTGTGACAAGAAACAATACAGAACAAACATTTACATTTTCTCTCACTCCAAACAAGGCAGGCCAGACTATATCCATCTTGTACAATTATTAAATGTATTTGTGTATGAGTCCATTCATTTAATGTATCGGTTCCATCGCAGGCCAAGGTCCAGATTCCTCAGTCTTCCTAGATTGACGTGACTCTGTTATGTCTTCAAGATAAAATGTTTCTTATCTCCAATGCAATTTTTTTTCTTTTTTTTTTAGCAGCAGTAAACAATACATCAGAGCTATTAAACAGACATTTCATTATTGTTTTATTTCTATAGATTCAATTGATTTTTTTTATTGAATTTTAGATTAATTTAAATTATCATATATAAATAAATAGAAATAAACATGCTATACTAATTTGTGTATTTGTTTGGAATAGAATTCTTTACAATAGATATAAATGCAATACTGCTTACTCATTACAATAACTAAATATAACTCACTGCATGTTCCAATTGTGTGCCTTCAATAAATGTGTTGCATCCTTTATTTACATTACATATTCATCAATTCAACTGAACATTTATAACATTTACAGTTTTGTTGTCCGTATCCGTGGAAACTCTTCTTGAGTTATGCTATTTACATGATCTTTTTTTAATACAGTTTAAGTGTACACCAAACTCACTAGTCAACAAATGCATGAAACATTTTCTGTCCACTGAATGGGACTAATCCAAAATATTGCTAAGTAATGGTGACTATGCTATGAATAGGGTGTTTTGCCTTCATCAGAGAAGGGCCAAATAATACTGCTGACATCATGGGGCCAGACTACATACAGTTAGACCACCTACAGGTCATCAGACTCGGGGACGTTGATCTCCAGGGTGACAGTGGGTATGATCAGATGGGTGCCCTCAGTTATCCACCCTTGGGCCGTCCTATTAAAGGTGGGTCGCTTCACTCCCGGATCCTGCAGCTCTAGGTACCTGGGCGGGTTCAGGTCCAACTCGGGGAGCTTGAATGTGATTCCTCTGGGAGCTTTGTCAAAGCCACCAAAAGGAGTGGCAACCCTGTAATTGACATCACGTGTGAATGGTTCCTCATTGTTGTGCTGCTGGACTAATTTACTAAAATGTGCTCAGACTGTAGTTTTCTCACCGGTTAAAGCTTTTGTACTCAGGAAGGTCTGCTCGTGGGTCAGGTCCTGCCGTTATCAGTTTGAGGGTTTCGGCGAGGTCGGGGTTATTGAGGATTGCCTGATCCCACGGGGAGTGGTAGGATTTGGGCATATCTGTGGCTGTTACCTTCTCTGCAGTCATGTCTGTGAAGGAGCAAACAAAAACAGAGAGACACCATGAGATTGTTGCAACATTGCAGCAGAATGATCTGATGGTTTTGTTTGCAGTTTACGGGTTAATGTTGAGCTGCTTTCTTCAGCCTCGTTGCTGAGATGCTAACGTTTTAGAATGGATTTTGAATAGAGGCTGTGCTTAGGGAACACTTATGGGCAGACTGAGTTGTACGTCATTGAGATCTGAGGCCTTAAAATAGCACATAGTTGAAGTGTGCACTCATAATATAATGTGTCAATGTGGGATGAGGGCATTTTAATAAGCACTGCACTCTGTAGGCTTATTAAAATATAATACAATATAATAAATGCATTTAAAGTTGCTCAGGTTGTAATATGAATCATGGTATCAAACAACTTAACTTAAGCTAATGCCATTAAACAAGACCAGCAGTTATGACTGTATGATACAAGTTGTCATTATCATGACATCATTACATAATCAGTCACTGTGCAGTATATGGAGTATATCTTTTTTTTACAGTTTGATAGAGGAAGAAATAGGCGTTAGGAATGATTTCCAAAGGCCAAATCTAATGTTTATGTTTGCATATTTATTTTTTTACATTATAATTAAGATTGTTTTTTTCTTTTTATGTTTAAATCTTGACTAACGTTGTAACAATTAATGCTCTATATTGGGTTCAACATAAACATACTGAAGAGCATAATTACCTGAAATAGTGATTACTGGATTAGCAGTATTTCCATCGGCTGATGCATTCACTTTAATTTCCACATTGTGTGTATTCTGAGTTAAAATATCGTTCTGCAAAACACAATTAAACAGTTCAGTTCATGTATTGGTTATCAATGGAGCAACACAACATAAAGTTGGCTCATCTACAGCTGCTCTTGTCTTCCATGCACTCAGATACACACGCACACACACTTACACACAGAAACACATCAACAGGCACTGATAAAGAAGGGAGCAGCTCTCAGAAGATTTGGCAGGACGATGTCCTGTATAGTAAAAGGCACTTCATCCATGCTTTGTAAGACTTTTTTTCAAGAGCACATTTCCTGATATATTTTGCTTTCATTTAACACATTTTCATGCAGACGGCACTAATGCCATAACTCCAGACTCCATTCAAACATATGAGAAGTGGCTGAATAACAAACACAAGTTGACTTACATTCAGCTGTGTGTTTGCCTCATTTTGTATACTTTCAAATGTATATTTGTCAGATCTCCTCTGGCGCATTTTGAAAAGCCGGGAACCTCTGTTGGAAAGCAATGACAACTCCTCCAACATAATGTCTTTAGGAGTGCTGTGCTTCTTTCCGAGATCCATTATGTCCCCTGTTGAGAAAAAAATGACATACATAAAGATGAAGATAAAGAGGAAGAAAACAACCTGCATAATGTTCAGATTTAGTAGACAAGCATATATCAATAAATCAGCGTATTAATTGCTGTGTATTACATAATGGTGAGCGAACAATATTTTCAAAAACTGAAACACAGACTTGTACAAACATGCACCATTCAGTTAAGGTGCATTTTCTAAAGAGGATAACCAGGCAACATTATGTGATATTATTAGGTTGCCAATTTCCAGGCAAATGTGGGCAACTGCCTCAGGGGTTATTGTATGGCAATCAAATTAGCATGATAATGGCACATTTGTTTGGCAATACCCACGACAAAAGCACAATTTAAACTGAAATGGTGAATGCCTTTATTCTAATCCCTAAACTCTTTTGTCATGTGTCAAAAAAAATCTTGTTTTAATCTGTAAATATACTTACAGACATATGCTTAAATAAATTGCATTTAACCTAATTATCACAAACTAACTTGGGAAGGGGCTGATTTTAGATTTTAGAGCTGGAACATGGTGGAGACACAATATAAATACACCCTGATATCATTTTCAGATTTGGGGGAGGGGTCCATATATGACATAAAAGATGTCACAAATTTCAATATTTTCCATTTTGTAAGCCCTGTCATGGAAAATTAGTTATCATTGTACTTGAGAATTTGTTTTGGATGGATATGATGCTTCCTCGTCCACCACAACAATCGGTATGTACCCCAGCTGTCACAAAGCTTCACTTATCCAAATGGCCACACACAGTTGTCCCTCACTTCTTCCCTCCCCTCTCCAGAAATAGACTTTTGAACAGGACAACGACAAAGGATTAATTGCCATAGGTAGTAAATCATGCCATTATCTTATTTATGGCAAATGCTGGAGTGTAGCCCTGACAGTTTTAACCCAGATCACAATAGATATTATCTTGCAGCAGTGTGTTTGTCCGCTGATCCTCAGCTCTAACATCCTACCATTGGTACCGTGGACCTCTCGGCAAATAGCTGCTGCACACTTCTTTCTCTCTCCAGTTGGCATTGTACAGAATTGTGACATTGTGGCTTTGGCAAGTTTGGCAGAGTTCAGGAGTACTGGGAACACATACAGGACACAGGATGTAGTTGTTCTGCCCGAGTCACAAAGTGTTATGTTTTTTAGTCTATAAATGTCTATAAAGTAGACTTCCCATTTGCTGTCAGCATATTTTGGAATTTCATGAGGATTTATAAGGAACATTATACTATTATAGTCATGTTCTACTAATCTCTCTGTCGGGGATAGATTTAATAGATTACAATGTATTGCATAATCACAAAGCCCCATTGTACTTGCATAGGTACTACACACATAATTCTTAAATCTGGCCTCATCACTGGACCGATATTTTAGTTTGTGAGCAAATGTTAGTGGCATCTCTCTTTAAAGTGGTCACAACATGAATCACCTGCGTAAAGGTCAAGGGTGACTATTAGTTATACATTTGTATGTGTGGCTGGACACAGTAACTGCAGTACAAAACATTCAACTTAATATCCAAAATAACTTTCTTACATTTGCAATGCCCGGTCCAATCACATAATTTTAGCTTTGCTATGTCGCCAAATGTAGAACATAATGCTACATGGTACAATACCAAATATTACATGTTAAGTAGTCAATTCTCCCCATCTACTGAATTTGCAGCTCTCAGAGAGCAAAGCAATATAATTCTACAGATAGAAAATATAACTGATAGTTTGTCAAATGTCGTGTTTCCATAACTTCTATAATTCATAGAAAATCAAAGCCAAATTGATTTAATCTCAAAACTTTTCTAACGTAACTTCTATATAATTTGAATAAATATTCACAAAGTACACCCTGACGACGCTTGTCCGTACCTGTGATGGTATCCCTAGGGTGCAACCTGTATCCTTGAAGGAGAGACACGGAGGCTCAGGGGTCAACCTACAGTAGGTAGTTTGATCTTCCCTGATCTTCACACTCACAAACACTAAAGCTAAACTGTGACTGTGTCTCTGTGTCTGTTGTGAATGGAATGCAGCTTACATCAATAGGCTAAATTTAACCTGCCAAACACTCAAAACCACTCTCAAACACCATGGGGCAAGGATAGCTACCAGAGAGAGAGAGAGAGAGAGAGAGAGAGAGAGAAAGAGAGAAAGAGAGAGAGAGAGAGAGAGAGAGAGAGAGAGAGAGAGAGGAGAGGATGGACAACATACATATGCCCACTGATGTTCTTTGAGGCGAGGACTCCACTCCAGAGACGCATTTCCTTCCTTGAGTTGAATCTTCAAAGTCAGAATGTTCCCATGGGTGGATGTAACCTCTGAGGCTCTGAAGGTCATTAAATCTGGACACAGCTGCTACTTGTTTACGACTCTCTTCCAACTGTGTTTTGTTTCTGTCATTATGTGTAATTACTGTGTAACGATATAGAGACCAGTGGAGCGGTCAGTGTGGTCTCCTCCGAGATGGTGATCGGCCAAAAATATTTTTATAAAGGAGCATCAAGGTCATTTCCCTGACAGCTGAACCTGTTGCTATACTTCAGACATACTGGGTATTTCATCTTTAAATCATTAAGAAAATATACTGTTGAGTTATGAAAGACGTTCTTGACGTAACCTTTGTAATGGAGGTTGCTGTACATTTTTCAACCAGTAACTGCATGTGTTATTTTATAACTACTTTTTAAATGATATCACAATGTTGATTATGGCACAAAACATAATAACACTTTAAAGACTGAGATTTTTTTTATTTATTTTTTTTATTTTGTGTTGAAAAGGTGCAAACACATTTTCTTCAAGAAAATCATCAAACACATGGTGAAATTAACAAGAAACACGACTACATCATTCATATTGAAACCCTAAAGCTCAATGGTAGAATATGTTTTTCTGTTTACATTTTAACACCACACAGTGTGGATCAAAGGTGATACGTCATTTATGTAGGCATGCGACATTTAGTCCTCTTGACTTGAAAACACATTTGATAGATTCAAAAAAGCTTAAGTCCATTTTAAAATATCAAATAGCTCATCAGTTCGAATACAATTAATGTTAAGATGCAACTCTTATTGCAGGTTTTCCTAAACATTCAATGTAGCTTCCTTGAAGCAGAGCTAGTGTGTGTCATTTAGCGGTCGCTAGAAAGTGCTGCAGATGATTAGAAATAGTTACTCTTTAATATATTTGCTATCACCACTGCAATAGTAGTGAGAGAAAAGACGAGATGAGTAACACCGTAATCGTTATCGCTATATAGAAGTGATCACAAAGTCACAGTGAGTGTTTAACACACAACCAGAGTGCTTATTTCTCACTAAATATGTATAACCAATAATGTAAAAATGAGCAACACCAAACTACATTAATAAAAGCAATCTATCAAACATTTCTTCCATCTACTACTACACATTCACTTTAGCTCTCATAACACTTTTCTAACACTTTTTTGGTTCACTTCTGTCCTCGATCAGTCTGAAACAAACTGATACAACATACTAACAGAAAAATAACCAATTATCCACGATTGAAAAATCTCCCCTTGATTCTCTGCACGGTATTATCTCATCAGCAACACAACACAATAGCTGTGGCAAGTCGTTGTGCTCTTCAAACCAAGTGACCACTCGTACCACGAAGATATTAACTTGTATCACTCCCATAAGCAACTTTAAACAAAAACATAGTAAATTGTGTAAAATATCTCAGACCTACTGGAGAAGCTTGAACCAGTTTTCATGACAACAGAACAAACATATTGCATCTCTTTCAGCCAAATTGACTTTTTTTGTGTTTCATGTCCAATATATGTTTTACCATAATTCATGTATGTCGCTTTAAAAGTATACTTCCCTTCATTGGATGTATGTCTGACCTCATCTTAGTGGTATGAACTCTTCTGGACTGCGCTAGGCATTGGGGAGTACTTTGTTGGACCGGAGCCTTGTCTCATGTATCCAATACTGGCCCCGCTGACAGACCTCAGAGGCTGAGCAGGTCTGAAGGGAGGCCCATAGAAGGCCGGTCTCTCAGGTGAAAATGTCCTGCTCATGAGCGGTGCCTGAAAAGCTGGGGCCGCATGATAATGACCCATGCTGACAGGTGCAGGATCAAGAGAAACCCTGCGCTTCCATTCTTCTGGAGGCTCTGGCAGAGATCTACGGTGCCCTGCAGCTTTGACATTAGAGGCAACAGATGACGAGAGGCTCTGAAACACAAAGGCATCATCCACTGAACCAATTATGCTTCTGGATGCCGCCTCCCACGGTGACAGTGGCTTGCAGACTTTTTCTTGAAAGGACATTTGCCTCTGTGTTGGCAAAAATGACGAATGGATTCCAGGTGTGCTCGCAGGTGACAGAAGTCTGGGAGAAGGCATCAAATTCAGTCGTTTGGGGAGGCTCAAGGAGCGACTTCTTCCAAAGCCCTGAAAAGAAAATCACATATCAGTGGACTGGTGTGATTGCAGCATTGCAGGCTTTGCTGCCACCCACTGGATTAATGTAAGCCAATACATTTGTAGTTTATTTCTTTGAATTAAATTACTAAATGTTTTACTTAACAAAGGGGCACAAACAAATTAATGATAAAATAACAGTTTCATAGAAAAATTGTACATTAGTGATCAAAGTCAAGGAACGTACACTTTTTGTCACATTTATTCCCATTATGTCCCTTTTTGCTGTCTTATTTTGCATCTTAAGAACCTCTTCTACTTTTTCTCCATTGGTGGTTTTATTATGAAAAGGCACTTTGGATTTCGGCTACACACACCTGACAAAATCTTTCAACAGTGTAAATAAACCCTTTCACAATTGCTTGTCTAAATTAACTTAAATATTTCAGATATGTAGACCAACTAGAGGATAAAGATTAAAGAACTTACCTGCTGTTGGTTCAATAAACTTGAAAGACGTACAGTGGCAATATTACTACTATCACATAGATAAAAGATAATGAATATTTGTTTGGAACTATATCTGTGCCCCCTCTTTGATTCATCTGCTTAGAGAGGAAATCCACTCTAAAATACAACTCATATGTTAGGTTTATTTTGTATGTTTTCATTAGGTGTCACTACACCAATTTTATAATATTTTTTTTTAAAGGCCCAGGATACCCAGGAATAGTTTAATTGAGAGAGAGAGAGAGAGAGAGAGAGAGGGAGAGAGAGAGAGAGAGAGAGAGAGAGAGAGAGAGGGCGATACCAATCAAAGATAGTCTTTACAGGCCTGCACAGCTCTGACAAGACCTCTTGTGAGCCAAAGGGAACAAAGTCACCTGTGTGGGTTTACCACGCATGTCCAGGGCCTTTAACATACCCATTTCTGTTGTCCTATAAGTCGTATCCTGTACTGCAACCTATACTTTCTCAAATCTTACCATTGTTTGATTCATCAATATTCAGGGTCACTTAATGACAACATCTTGTACACCTCATTATTAGCTCATCTAGCAGCCTTTAGCAGCAGAGGTATTTTACAAACGTCTACCAACCAAATAGCCACAGTCCCGTTCGTGATTGGTTGTTGTTTGGTTGTTGTTTGAATCAGCTAAAGGAAAAAATATTCAGGACGTGAGTAGCTTAACGTTAGCATTAACATTAGCCACTATTGACAGCTAGTGGTCAGAGCTAATATGGGCTAATATGGGTCTGACTATGACTCCTCCTCTGAGAAACCATTTTTGATATTGCTGTTTATTCATTCAATATTGTTTTTATGTCTCACACAAGCAGAAGTAATTATTCTTATAAATGCAGGTAACACACTTTTTACTGTGACAGTACACACTTACTCAATAAGTTGTTAGAATAGCTAAATGTAAATCCTGCTTTAGGGTGGATTTCTCTTAGTGATCTTGGACGTCCAATTAAAGTGTGCATAACATCTTTTGAGGGCCGAGATCATGGTTCCAAACCTTTCACATTTAAAATTAAAGGTGGACTGGTGGAAAAGCTGTGAAAACAAACAAGCATAACGATCCAGAAACAGAAAGTCATACTGATCAGTGACAGTGTTAAGCTTCAGCAATTTACCATCTTATATTATGAAGAGCAAACGGTCTTGAAAATAGTCAATAAAGTAATGAATCTTAAAACTGATATTGCTGAAGGTTCAGTGAATATGAGTAAATTCTGTGTGAAAGCGTGAGGCAGTGAAAAAGATGAAGGAGTCACTCAGAAAAAGTAGTGATACAGTAGTTCAGGGAAAAGAAGCTCATGACACACACACACACAGGAAGTTCACAAGTAGAGCGAAAGAGAATTTAATAGCACAATTGTGCTGAGAAGAAGTGCAAATATGTTTGAAAGACAGATATATAAACACAAACAAGACAATTGTTTTCATTTTTTTCATTTTGAGTTGCTCCTGGCAATGAGAATAAATCTCTAGATCGCAAATCTCTGTGATAAATCATGTTTGACAGGATGAGGATACAGAATGTCTGATGATTTTACTGAAAAAATACATCCACATAAAAAGCATTTAAAGTCATCAGGGTTAATAATCACAACTAAAGTTAATGCTTTTAGCTGTTGTGATGCCATTGATGTTTGGAATGAGACTGAAGGAATTGCAAATTGGATGCATTCAAAAAGAGTGCATTGACAGTTTCTCCCCAGACACGTTAAATGATCCAAAATATTCAGTAAATATAATCGGGAGTTATTGTTTACTCAGATGGCATGAAAAGTAGTTTTTAATTAGTGTCATAAACAAATGTATTAATAAATATTATTGCTGTGTTGCTTTTTGGGGTATTAGACATAAGTGCATATAATCTTTACAAAAGAAAAACAAAGAAAGAAAGAAAAGCTCAAAGAGACATCAGTAGAACATCTCTGCACACAATATTGCACATGTAATAGCACTTCCTGAGAATCACTCAACATTATCTAGTCTCACATTTCGTTTTTCAAGCACGCATGCACCTCCCAAGTTTGAGGAAGATGATATAATATACTAAATTATTAATTTTTGTATTTATTATATTTTATATTCTATTGATTTACATTATTATACTAGCTTTGCTGTATATTCAACATGTTTCCTGACATTGCCTGCTAAATATATCCTTATAGATGCATGCTGTCAATTATTTTGGACGTGACATACATTTAGACTGTCTGTCATGTCCATCTATAAAGTAAGACATTTATAATGATAACGCGTTACACATGTTCTATCGTCTCAACGGTGACTACACCAAAGCATGACCATATACAGTATTGGAGCTACTGAAGCGCAGCAACAGGTCTCCACTGTTTACTTGTCACCACTGGCTTCTTGGCAGAAAACTTTGGGCGAGGTGCCATTTGACGTGCGCCTCTAGCAATAAGAGATGCAGGAGAAAAAGCTGAAGCAATGCTTTCACCAATAGATGAATGCTGGGAGGATGCGCTTGCAGGTCGGGCACTTGGTGCTTGCTTGTTGGCTATGTGATGGGCTGTAGGTGTGATAGTGTGCTTTTCATTCAAGCGCTTATCGGTTGCAAGAGGCTCAACTGATCTTGTGCTTTGGCGGGCAGAATAATTTTGGGAACTTACCAATGCAGGAGACTTAGGAGGAACTTCTGTCTTGCTTTGAACAAGCTCAGAGGTGTTATAAGGAGAATGAGAAGGAGCAGATCTATGTTTAAGGCTTTTGGTAGCCTCAAACTTTGAGGCTGGAGTTGGTTTAAAGCTAGGGCTTTTAGCCTCAGGTACTGCCTCATACTTAAATAGTGAAGAGTCCAATTGATAAGGCTGATGTTTCATAATATCTAAGGGGTTGAGGTGCTTTGGGGCTGCTTTTGGTTTCTCTTTGCTCTTAGGCTTGATTTTGGGGCTTGTGGAAGGGGGTTGCTTGGCTGCTGATGGAGGATAGAAAGGAGCAAGAATGGGATTGTATGATGATGAAGGTGGGGCACGAACGATGGAAGAATATCTCCAGTAGTTAGGGAGTGATGGGGTTGGGGAGGGGTCTCTTGTTTTGTTAGCGTGCACCGTTTCAGCATCGACAATGAACTTCTCCATACGGGACTGTCTTTTGGCAAACAACTCAGCACCTTTTCCCGCCATAGTTGGACCATCACCAGCCCGATTAGTACCTCTGTCTGAGACTCGACCCCTTGGAGAAGCCTGTGATGCTTTTGAAGCATGGCCGTTTGACTTCCCTGCTTGAGGGGGGCAAGAGGCAACTGAGTTTGGAGTAGTTTCTAACTTATTCCTTGAGGGTGAGGGTGGGTGATGTGGGCTGTATGTAGGACGGTGGGCCTGCATACTCACTGGGGATTGTGATGGCTGCTGACTCCAGCTATTTGTTGTTGGCTGAAGATGAAGCTGAGAAGAGGAGTTGACAGGAGCCCAGGCATTGGCAGGTGTTTGAAGTGTTGCTGGAGTTTGATCTGGTGCCCAATGGTTGGCCATCTGTTGAGTTTGAGCCCAATCTTGCTGCTGTGTGTATTGCTGACTATGAGACCCCACATGACTGTGAGCGGGTTGTGAAACTGGGCTCCTTGGTTGAATATAGGGCTCACCAGAGGGGCTCCTACTCATCCAAGGTGGACAAGCTGGGTTGATGGTAGGTTTTGGAGCAACTGGAGGGGGATTCTTGAGTTTTATTGTTCTGGGTTGCATGAAGTTACAAGCTTCAGCACCTAGACTAAAAAAGTCTTCCTCTGACTCAATAAAAGATCTCCTATCTCCTTTGTTTTGAAGGTGATTACCTGATCTTTGCGCCTGCATGATTGACTGTTTATTAGTGACTCTCCTTCTAGACTCTGGAAGGATGCCAGTCTTTATTGCTGGCATAGATATTCGCTCATCTCTTGAGGCTATGATCTCTCCAGTGGGGGACCAAATTTCCGGGTTAGTGTTAATTGGCACAGGTACTCTGAATCTCGGTTCCTGCTTCTTTGTCACTGGAACGACGCCACCAGGCATGACAGAACCAGTTGTGCTGACGGGAAATCCTGGGAAAGGCTTCGCAGTTCTGTTTGGTACCAACAGTTTTGGCACGTTGGATAGGTGGTTCATCTGTTGAATACTTTCTTGGTATTCTTCATGCTGCCTACGATTTGCATCCATGTAGTTGGCCTGATCAGTATGCACGTACATTTCCTCAGTGTCATAAATATTTTGTGCTTCTGAACATTCGGGTTCTCGTAATATCTCCACAGGTAATCCTTTATTCCTCAGGTCTTCACGCTCTGACACAATTTCATCCATGCGTTTGCGGCGTTGGGCAAACATCATAACACCCTTGCCTTTTGTATCTGGTAGTGCTTCCATTTCTCTACCACTTCCCCAATTCAGACTTAAATGGTGCTGCTGCTGATAAACAGAATACTCCTCTTCTAAATCAGATTCACTTGTTCCCACAAAGGTATAACCAGCTGATCTGACTTCAGTTTCCTCTTCTATTAGGTCTTCGCTGTCAAGCTCTTTCTCCCCAGTCCCATAACTCACAAGTGTATACTTCTTGACCCTCTGGCGGCGTTTTTTAAACAGCAAGGCTCCCTTATTTTGAGGGTTGCGTGCATCCGTTAGAAGCCTAGCGATACGCTTACATTTGGACTTGGTCTCCTTGACGTGTCTTTCTGATTGGCTATCGTTGTGACTGAGCCCTGAGGCAAAGGAGAGAGAGGGACAGTGAGAAGAAAAGGGAGGTGAGGAAGATGTAAACATAAACTTCATTTTTATATTTTGTCAGTCAGTGGACATTTAAGAAGTTACAGTATTTAATTGATTAATGCTCAAGTAAAATAAAAGGACTAATGCTTAATATTTGGGGATTTTGAAGTAAGCACACAAACATAGAGGTAAGAAAAATCCTAAAATTACCCCTCCGGAAACCAGCACACTAATAAAAGCATCATATTCGCTTACAGCTACCTTAGGGGTCCACGAGGCAAGAAAAATGAGGAGCTCACTTTCCATTGCCGTCAAGTCTTACGATTGGAAAAGGGATCGGGTGACAGGCCCGGGGTGACACATGCTGGTGTCTGTCAAATTTGCTTCTGCCAGGCTCATCATATGGTCATATTTTATTCTTAACCCGCTGTGACTTTTAAAGCCATGGGAATTCTCCCTGTAAGTACACCTCAAATAGACCCACGTTACAGCGTGAAAATAACCAGCACCCATAGGGCTTTGCACAATATGAAATTAAGTCATCAAATAACACCAACAATAATTACAGGCAGGTAATAATGACACGTAATTTAAGATCATTATCAAAAGTTAATTTATGCCTCTGAACAAGCAAACACAAAGTAATCTACTTATTAATAAGTCATACATTATTTAAATTGAGAAGAAGAAAACATTTAGAATATGCTGTACAGTTTGCACTACTAGCTTCATGTGTCTACAAGTGAGGGTAGAAGACAGATACTTACGTGTGGACCTTGCCCTCTGCCTGTCCGGTCTGCAGAGATCTGTGTCAGACTCCGAGTTCCACTTCTCTGCCTGCTCAGCAGCCTTGTCTGAAATTCCAAAGAAGAGAGAAGCAGGAGGTGCTTCACTACTCCCTCCTTCCTCTGAAGATTCAACCCTCCTGTTCACAGTCCCTGGGGCCTGCCTACTACTGGCTCCCAGGACCTGCTCTGGGGTCAGGGTCAAGGCCAGGGTCATGTCAGCTGCACGGCCAAGAGAAGAGGAAGAAGACTGCGAATGCGGCCGTGATGTTTGGCTGGCATGAGGCTCGAAGTCGGGGCCCTCTGGGTGTGGGGACAGTGATGTTGGTGAGGGTTGGATTTGAGGAGACTCTGTAACGGACTCTCCTGATTCACTAAGGTAGATGTCATCCTCTTCTTGGTATGAAAGCTCCTCTTCACTTCCGCAAAGTTCAGGCAGGGACTGTTGCTCACCTGCAGATTCCCAGTCTTGTGACTGAAGGCGTGCTGAGGCCTCGAGATCAGACTTCAGGATGTGATCAGGTAGAGGGTCTAAAGGGTACTCATCATCACTGGCATCATCACACGGTTCCCCAGAACCATCTGAACCTGACCAAGGGACCAAGTTATCATTGTTGTCTGGGTCTTCAGCTTCTGGTTCCATCTCTAGTTTGGTTTCACAATGTCCTGAGTATCAGCAATAACACCTTCATTAAGACAAAAACAAACAAGACAAGGAGCCTTTTGAAAATATTTTCATATTTTAGCACACTTTCAATTTTACATATCTTCTATAAAATACCCATGAATTTGCACCTGGACTGAATGGAAGTACTTGCTTTAAGGATTTGCTAAAGTCAATGTTGAGGGTTTTATATAAATATTCAAATTCTAACAATTATGACCATAAAGTCCTTTTGATTTCCTGTTCAGATAAAGAGATGTCAGCATTAGTATACTTTTTAATATTTCAAACTATCATGTAGTTGTCCGAATTATTCCTATCCCCAATAGGAAGTGCAGCTTTTCTTTGGCAGTTACATCGGGGCTGCCATCGCTCTATATGGAATGGTATGTAATATCAAGGGGGAAACTGCATTCACATCCAAGAGGATAAGCAAAACAATTGGGAGGCTGTTTTCCGAACTCCTGTTTATACAGCGAGGTTTCTTCCCTTCCACTGCTCTTATCTATACAAGCACTGCAATCAGCATCTCCATTTAAGAACTAAATCTGAGAGACTATTTGTTTTATACATAGTAGAAATACTAGGCCTCCTACTCACTCAATTCAAGTCAGTGTTTTGTTTTGTTTCTCAAGTTAAATCATACCAACAGTTAATCTATCAAATAGGCATTCAGAGATATTCCAAACAATATTCTGGTAATTAGTTATTGTATCAAAATCAATGGTAGAAAATGATTCACTAGATTAAATTACTCAGTGCAAAACAGTTGCTGTCAAACATTTTAGCCAAAACTGACATTAAATTCAGAAGTTTTGCTGCTTACACCACTTTCAGGTTAGTATATGGATATTACCAGAAATATTTTCTTCATAACCTAATATGAAACTGTAAAATTCACAATTGACATCATGCTTTTCATGTTAATGCCTACACGATGATAATATACAGACCAGGGTTCAAAACAAAGAATGTTTCAGCAGTCTGCTCCCAGATCAAAAACTGTAGAGAATCTAAAACATGAAGGCTTTACTGCAAACACAAGTCCTTTATTTCCCAAACATAGATCCTGACATGGAACAGAAGGTGGCGCCATAGCACTGTGGACAATGACGTGAATAGATTCACCTCCTGATCATCAGATTAAAACTAAACACGCCTTTTTTGTTTTACACACATATTTCATCTTTTCATAGTATTTATAATATACCAAATGTCAGCTGTTCAAAAAAGTCAGAGGCTATAATGCACAAGTGCATCAATTATTCAGTGTCAGAGTAACTTTGTGGAGATTGAGACTGTTTGCTGTATATGACTGCTGTGGAGACACCATTGTCCTTCCTTCAACAGATACCAGCGACAGTTCCAAACACTCAACCTTAACAGCTAAAGCAACACTTTTTTTAAATTCAATAAAGTGGCACAATGCTCCAAAATGCTCAATAACTTTCTTTCTACGCAGTTGCAGACACACACATCCAATTGAATCAATAAGCTAATTTGTTGAGCCAAAAACGGAAAGGTACTCAGAAAATAAATAGGCCCAAAGTCTTACCAGAAAAAGAGAAAAAATGTAATCAATAGCACTAGCGTCTAAAGGCATGAGAATTTCCTATACTTGATGCAAAGTCACAAAACACAAGTGTGGGCGATTACAAGCTGATGGTTTGTTATTATTAGATCCTTAGTAAAAGTTGTAGAGGTTTGTCCTGAAGGTGGTGCGAGAGGGAACAGAATTTAAAACCAAAAGGGTGTTCCCCATGCAGCATGGAGGTCTTGAAGTTTAATATCAATCCGCCTACTGCAAGACTATGAGTTGATATTTCGGCCTGAGAGTTGCTCTTCACAGAAAAGTGCATGCAATGTCCAAAATAATGCTTGACATTTCACACCAATTTTTTTTTTCTACAAGAGAACATTGGCGGCCTCATGGTAGCATTAGAGGTCAAGTCAAGGTCAACATGAGGATCCATCCACGGTGGACCAGAAATATCCATAACTGTCACATCAATTGGAAGAAGAGTTTTCTGGAACAAAGCACTAGGAAAGTGGTGAGACAGCAGAATCAGTTATCTGTGATTTCACACTTCAGAACATCTGTATTTCACAAATGTTTACCTGTTCAAATGAGTCAATGTCTTTGGTTTACACACTTAGAGAAGCACTAAGTCCACTGACAGATCATCTTGACTGTTTACATGCCTTTTTAATAGCGTGCATGTCCTTTTTAATGTTGTCCAAAGTTTTGATTTGATTTGTAATCAAATGAAAGCTTCATTTCAGTTTATTGATCATGCTCTGTTCTGTGTCGGAATAAAACAATTCATTTATCAATATAAGAGTACAAAAGAGTGTAATTGTTTCATAAAGCCAATCATTGCCACTCACAAATTACACATACAGTTCATGCACACATTTTTTATTTGCAGCATAAGGCATGGCTTTGTAACTGGATTGAAGGTTGTTAAAGGCTCAGGTAAATTGCATTAGCCATAAGTTTTCTTTCATCTATCCTGTTATCAAGAGGCCCTATGCCACATGCATCTCCAGGATTA
Source organism: Taurulus bubalis (assembly GCF_910589615.1). Lineage (NCBI taxonomy): Eukaryota > Metazoa > Chordata > Actinopteri > Perciformes > Cottidae > Taurulus > Taurulus bubalis. The sequence goes on from NC_136594.1 coordinate 11,852,720, forward strand.
TTAAAAGACAAGGACTCTTGGACACTTTGTCTTCTGTCAAAGCTTCTCTTCACACTTGGTTCCACTTCGTTTTAACACTCAACCATCACCAAGCCTTACTTTGGTGCTAAAGGAGTTTCTGTTCCCTAGTATGGCAGTAACTTCAGCATGTTGACTCTTTGCCATGGAAACAGGGAGTCAGCATCCTTGACTAACGACTGAACTCTTGGTCTGGGGGATGACCCCTGCGAGGATTGAGCTTTAGCAGATTACATGTTTCCACACAATTAGACTGCCTTGCTCCAACCGCTAATGAGAAACATGCACCTGTTAAACAGCCACAAAAATCTTTTTAGTACTCCCATCAGGGTCTTTACAATATAACAACAATCAAGTGCATGTACAGCTTCGATCAATATTCACTAACATAGATGTTGCAATCAGTAAGTACACAAAAACTGACTCAATTATATTGAAACATGATACAAATTGATGCAGTAGTGATTAGAGAGCTGTATCTTACTGTTAGATAGTTTTGCGTACAGCAGAGAGCGATAGAATCTCAATGAAACGAATAAAACAGAACAGATATGACAATACATTTAGACTGGTCCTCTATTAAGACAAATAGGTGTCAATCAAAGACAAATGCAGGCAGACTATGAGATAATATCACTAAATTAAATTCTCAACAGTAGGCTTAATGAAAAATAAATATGGCTTATGGTACAAGAAAGACGCTATCAAAAGATCGAAGGTGGATCAAGGAATTACTCGTGAAACATCATCCATTACTCACATTAATCATCCCTGAAGCAGCTGTAAAAGACCAAACGTTTGTCCAAAAAACAAAAAGCCTCATCAGTCGACATCCAGCTTGGTCGACTTCACATCCTGCATGTCCGCAGAATCGAGAATCTGAGCACTTGTTGTGGAGTGCAGATGTTCAGGTTCAGGTCCTGCCACCTTGCTCATTGTGTAGCCTTGCTCATTCATGTATGCTGCCGTATTTAAAGAGAGAGAAGAAAAGGTATTCCTTCCCCCAACCCCTTCAGACACAGCTCAGTCAGCATCGTCCTTCTGCAGCACGTCAACAATGAACTTGTCTCAGAAAGAAGAAAAAAAGTGCCTTTGCTTTTTATCAGTGCAGATGTTAGGCTTTTAATAATACTTTTGCTGATTAACTACTGAAAGAAATACAGATACATTTACAAACTGCCATATGTAAAATGAACACAGACGTACTGCATGTTGCTCTTCAACCACTACAGTTACATGTTGCATCAATGAGCATATGTCCCGAGCAGTCCATTAGGTTATGAAATAGGGCTGCACATTAAAAAGCTGCTGTACATAAAATAGACGAGGTAAGACTGTTGTTCTTTGACAGGATGCCCATACATGGAACTAAGTCTGAGTTTGAAACCGTGATTTGCAGAAGTAAAATGGGAATGGAGAAACTACTCTACAGCTGCAGTACAGACAATAATAGTGACATTCAGTCATTATTTCCAGTCAGATTAAAATTGATAGTCCACTTGTGTAATTATTTAATAGTTGTTTTGTTTTTCTTGCAACAAAGTACTATATCAAGATATATAAATGTTTTGTTTATTTCCTTCACGGTTAATGCTTCCATGCATTTGTTTTTAATGACCTTATGACCCTGTTTTGGAGTTGATGATAGTCCCACAATATAAAAGTGTGTCGCAAATCTGAATGGTTGCATTGCTATCGAGTGCTTGTATTTGTGTATTCAGCACATTCAAGTGTTGCTTTTGTTTACATACAAACTCAAATTTAAATCAGGGCGGCCAAAAAATTTATTGTGTCATTAATATTTGTTCTATGTAATGTCAAAAAATTGTGGGAAATGCTGATGATAATTTCAGAAATTAAGCTTTTAACATAGAAGTGAAGTATTTAAGCAATAAGTCACGAGAGACAATGTTTACAAGGATGTTATCACAGCTCCGTTGTTAGGCACAAGACTCAACGCACAGCTTGCTGTCTAGTAGGCCTGCTATTATTGCACGTAGATCGTCATCTGTCATAAGGCTCAAACTTAATAATATTTCGCTGTGGCAGTCGAAGTTGACATCCATCAAACTGATAACACAGGGTGACTGAGTTTCACAATCTAGCATCCAGTAGGCCTCTAACTGCATTTAGCAATGTTACACACTATTGCCATCCTAACTTGATAATAGTAGAGATCTTTTCAACTGAGCAAAATACGAAACCAGTCATGGCAATTACCTCTAATGATAATCACTCTTGATTCTTATCCAGGAGTTTTGGTTGACTGTGGTGAGAGATCCGGTTTCGGGTCATCTCATGAAGGTATATAAGAGCCTCAGGTAGATAGTTACGAGGTTACTTCACATTAAACGCCATCCAGTGGTGAAAACTATTTGAATCAAAGACTAAATCATTGTATTTGCCAGGTTGGAAAATTAAGAAAATATTTTTCACCTAATAATGACCAAATTGTTTCATGACTCTCTTGTGCATCACTTTTTATTTTAAAGTTAATTCTGATTTGTCATGAGACATTTAGAATGTAATTAATTATTGCAAACACTGAATTGGAGAAAAGAAATACGTAAGAAATAATCATAAACAGCCCACGAGGCACCATTCGAATCAATCGTCACCACATTGCCGTAGCTTAACAGTAAATTACTGTACCACTTCCACATGATACCCATGATGATATGCAAATTACAGTAATTAACTGTTAAACTGTTTTATATTTATGTATATTTATTGGACATCCTGTGGTATTTAAGAGTACAATTACAGTAACAATGACTAGCAGTGTAGATGCCACAAATCATATTGTACCACAGCACTTTGTCCTTGTTTTAAAGTCTCTACACTAAATGTCCACCCACATAATAGTTAGACCTCATCCCAGGACAGTGTTGCATATACAGAATGGGCATGTGCTTAATCTCCTTGACTCCCCTGCTTGTTATAAAGCATGTGTAATGGACACTTAATTAAGCAATACGGTATGAGAGGCAGTACGGTATTGTCAATAATGTACAGTTCAAGGTTGTTGTTCGGCAAACCCTTAAACAGTACATTATTGTAGATACAGTACTGCCTTGAATACCTTATTGCTTTTATAATACAGTTACCTGCAACATTATAAATAGTAAATAAATAGTAAGCTGCCTTTCAGCACAAAATAGTTGTAGCCACCAAACGTTGTGTATCGCATTTCAGCGATAGAGAAAAAAAAAGAATAGTCACCGTATGTGTGGCTGTTGCCAGGCAAGAATACAAACAGCATTGGGAGCATCACGTTTGTTAGCCTAGCACCCTAGCTAGATCTCGCACCATCTCATTCATTCACATTGCTGTGGGATGAATGGCTGAGTGGCATTCATTATGAATGCCACTCAGCCACAGATGTAAAGAAGCACAGGCATTACTAATTACATCGACTGCTTCGTTCCATCCAGGTGTTCTAGTAATGACAGTGTGACAGTGGACAAGACATATTCAACTTTAGTTTCACTTCACATTCTCTGGTGATGTCCATCCCATCTGCATTGGCTCTGTTAGTTAGACAATGGACAATGTCATACACTTGGAAGAATACCACATCTGAATGTTATTTACTTCAACAATCTGATGCAAAATCCACTCAAAGAAAGAAAGAAAGAAAGAAAGAAAAAATAACTCAACCTGGCTTACAATGCTACTATTTTAAGTAAGATTTGCCCAACTCTTTTAGTTACATAAATCTGGCTGTTTTATGTTTAATGTTGCTATATTATGTGCCAGGTTGAATGTTTCCTTTACTACTATAGGATCGTAGTCACAGTATAGATAATTTAACACAGATGTATCTATCAACAATACTGACAGGCAAAAGTAAGTACCGTCACACAAGTTTCACAAAGACAACCAAATAATGTGCACTCTTTCGTTTTTTCTTTCAACCTCACTTCTTGTCAGCCTCTAGTCTATTTCCCTCACAAGCACACACATTATCTAATCACACACACACTCTACTAAATTAACTGAGCAATTCAGCTTAGCCCTTGGAGTTGAAAAAGGACAGTTTATCCAGGTACGTGAGAGTCTTGCAGACCAACAGGCCAGAGTAGGTCTGTAACAGTGAGCACGTTCCACCCATCTGCCCCAGGTCTGCCCACACTCTTTCTAGTTCATGGCTTTCCATCACTGCTGAGCTGAACAGATGGCGGTAACAGCAGGCGTTGTAGCGGATATGCTTCTCTCCTGAGAACCTGGAGCTGTGGGTTGGTGCTACACCAGCCTTCTGAGCACAAAGGCCCACAAACACATCAGCTGGCACAGGTGCACGGACTGCTGCAGACGCCACATATACTTTTCGAACCACATCCTGAGATAGAACGTATGCCGTCCCGTCACAATATTCAGGCAGGTACTTATCAGGGTAGAGCGCTGGGGGCAGGTAACCAAGACTGGTGGGGTCCCGGTCAGGGGAGTCTCTCTGGATCACCCTACCTAAATAAAAGTCCTCAGGGTGCCTGTGCAGCCCTAGTAGGTAGCCTCCGATGGCAGGAAGGTTCACAAACACAGAGTCCTTGGTCAGCAGAACAAAGCGTGCCACGGGACAGAAGGCGATCACCCAGCGGAGTGCCAACACTGTCCTTTCTGTTGGGCCTCGGAGGGATGAGTCAGCCACAGCATGACCCTGGACCATGTCCCCATGGCGGTCAGACTCTATCATGAGAGTCTTTTGTGCAGCGAAAGTCTCAGTTGATCCTAGGAAGAACAGTATCCGCACTGGGAAGCCTTGGATGAGTGTTTGGTTGGCCCATGTCTTCCTGACTGCATCTCTTTGGGTGATATTAGCTGTGGAGCTGAAGACCAGAGTGAGGAGAAAGAGGTCAGAGTTTCTGCAGGCATTAGGGTTAGTCAGTGGGTAGTCCCGGAAAATGTTCTCCCTGGCGTTGCTCAGATCTAGTTTCCTTGCTCTCTCCCTTACATCAACAACTATGCCATCAGTGTAGACCCCGGGCGTGGGCTGCAGGAGATACTCCTCGACAAAGTCTGCCCCAAACAGCAGGGCATGGAAGAGGAGGACGTTGAAAAGGAGGAAACACCACTGGTGGGTTCGGAGCTTGCACAGAGAGCACTAGAGCATGAGAAAGAAAAAGACAGAGTATTAATCACCATAAAAGTAGCCAATTGAATTTGCATTATAATGTATAAGCTGCAAATAATTAATACTGTACCTGCATGACACCTGCCTTCACAGCCTTGTTGTTTCTTGTTTGCTATTAGCTGCCTGTGACCAGAGGACGTGTCGGTTCAACAACACTATAGCTGACCGACAGAGTTTCCACTTTCATGAAACTCTAGCAGCATGTAACCCTGCACCCTTACCCCAAGGCACATGCTTCATCAAGAGTTTCCTGCATCATGCTTCCAACATTACTGATACAGAGAAGAAACAGTTTGGACATACCACAAGGACATAAAGGACACCCCATACCATCTTTTAAGTGTGTAAAAAAGTGTGTTAAACTCTGATTTAGGGTGAAAAAATTCAAACGCAGATGAATGTGAAAAGAACTGAGTATAATGCTACTTTTACAAGAGCCCATACTACACACTTTTGTAATTAGGGACAGTTTATTAATTTAACGAAATGTATTTTGCAGCAATGTACCCCATTCAAGTTAAGGTTAAAGGTCATGCTCAAGTTCGAAATTAAGTTATCTATATGTTATCTCTTTAGTGCAAAATAGATCAAGCAATTCACAAGTGCAGTCTCCCACTCGGCCCAGCAGGTGGCGGTAATGCGCTATAACGTCGGATGTCCACCGCGTAAACTTCGAAGAAGATAACGAGTTCCATAAACATTGAAAACCATGGCGGCCTCCATCGAGAGTTTACTGGCAGAAATCGCCGCTATTGAAGATCCAATTGACGAGTTACAGAGTTTAAAAACCGCTTTATTATCGATACCGCTCAGCGCGTTGAGAGACTCAGTGAGCGGACAACGTTTCAATGTGATATTCTCTCTGCTGCAGTCAAATGAAAGGTATGTTTGACACAGTCTGTTCACACCGTTTAGCAAACTGCTGGGTGTTGACTGCTGAGTCACTCTCCTGGCAGTGTTGATTAGTAATGGCATTAACAGTTACTTGAACAATACGTCGATATACCGATAAGATAAGTTGGAGAGTTAACGTGAGCTGGCAAAGGTTGCATTTACGGGACTATAAAACTGACTGCCTGGTCAGTAAATCTGCCGGTCGGTTGGAAGCAGGTGTAAAGAAGTGCTCTCGCTGCTTCTGTCCGTATTTTCTCCGTCATTTTTCTCCTCCATGATGTTTCGAGAACTTGCCTCGCGTCGGGAAATGACCGACGTAATTATCTCTCACTAGAAATTATCACGATTTTGTGGTCAAACCCTTTTCATTCCTCATCTCATTTTAGGGAGGAAGTGACGTTGTGTTGTCGTTCGTTATGCTAATGTGGGGGATGCTAAGTGAGCTTGTTAGCTGTTACGTTTGAGCTAACGTTACTGTTAGCGAAGAGCTCCGTTGCAACTGTGAACACTCAAGCAATACACCTGCAAGTTAAGGAAACCAACGTCTGCGGGTCGTTACTGCGGACGTTACAATATCAAAGTTTACACGAACATGTTTGGTAACTGTCAAGCTTGAAATGACAACTAACGGTCGCGCAATTTAAATCTACCTGTTGTTTTTAAGTGCGCACTGATATGGAACGCTCTAAATGTTAACAGGCTGTACAGTACTTTATGGCTGAATAAACTACACCTCGTGACTCCCTCTCAACCAATCAGAATGCTTGATTTGATCTACCCGTATTATAATTCAAGTTATGTGTGCTGGAAGCAAAGGCAAGCAATAAAAACCTCTCGATGTCCAAATGCGTACAGATTTTCCTTTTCACAACAAATTCTCAACATTGATTTTGGTAATTGATACATTGTTTCTATCTCTTTGAAGCAAATGTGGAGAGTCACATCCATAAATAACGTTACTAATGTGAGCTGTGTTCACAGGGAGCAGGTCGAGCTCTGTGTGGAAATCCTTGAACGCATCTTATTGGCCCTGAGCCCTGTGTCTCTGGCACAGAACTACAGGGTGGAGCTGCAGGCGGGTCTGACCCATCCTAATGAAACTGTTAAGATACTGGCTCTGACCCAGGTAACACACACACACACTCTCAATTTAAACAATTGACCTTGCCAAGTTTTAAGTTTTTTCTGTCAGATTGGTAGAATGGTGGAGCACCCAGAGGCTGCCACTGAAATCCTGAACCACCATGACATTCTTGGAGCAGTGATTAACTGCATCGGAGAGGACAACATGGCCGTGGCGAAGCAGGTGATTATGCAAGCACTGAAATATCCTGCATAGCATTGTAATTAATCTACAGTGGGTGCAGTCACTGTTTTGTTTCTCAGGCCATCAAGTCCCTAGCCAAACTGAGTCACTCCAAGCCTGGGTTAGACATGTTGTTCCAGAGCGACCTGCTGAAAGTTATGAAGGATGTGATGGCCACAAGTGACATAGTCAGATACAGAATATACGAGGTACGTTCAACCATGTGTCACTTTGGGTTTCTTTGTGGCTAATGATGCAAAAGTGGCAGCTTTTTTTTGTGGGATACACAGTTGCTGCTCTTTTGAAAGTGTGAAATTGGTTGAAAAGATGCTATAATGATAACAAGAGATTTTGCGAGAATGTGAGCACTTGGATTCAGTTATATCAAAGTTTTGTCTGCAATGCGTAGTAATATCCACATGTAAAACAGCTCTCATATTGATTCTCTAATAAAGACTGTTCTGTTTGCAGCTGGTGGTGGAAATCTCGTCTGTATCTCCCATTTCTCTCGGTTACTGTGCCAACAGCAGCTTCATTTCTCAACTGCTTGGAGAGCTGACGGGAGAGGATTTATTGATCAGGTAATAAGATTAATTGTATAAATAATAACTTGGTATGTAGTTAATGTAAATTAAGAGATGCTATATTGTTATGCAAGTGTCTCCACTCTTCTATCACAATGTTAATCTGTTGTCTTTTTCACCAGAGCCACAGCCATTGAGATGGTGACCACTTTAGCCCACAGTCAGCATGGCCGGCAGTATTTGGCCCAGCAGGGTATAATGGACAAGCTTTCCAACATGATTAGGGGAGCAGAGACTGACGCCGTCTCCTCCCTCTACCTTCCCGGTGGGTCTCTTTTAGAAAATACAGAAATATTATGTTTAGGTGGCAATTCAGTTCTACAGTTTGAATAATACTCCTTTTAGGTTTGGTGAAGTTCTTTGGAAACCTGGCCCTGATGGACAGCCCACAGCAGGTTTGTGAAACCTACCCGGCCTTCCAGAACAAGGTGTTTGAGATGGCCCTTGACCCGGACCCTGCAATGACCGGTGTGGCTCTGGACACTTTAGGACTACTCGGATCCACTGTGGAGGGCAAACAGGTCCTTCAAAAAGCAGGTTAGCTTGTTATCTTTGTGATTTTTCCAAAGTTCTTCCAGCTTTTGTTTAATAAAAGCCAAAAGGTGACAAAGGAGCAATGGGCCCCTTACGACTGTAAATATTTCTTGTAATTAGATGTGTTGGGCTCTCTGATTCTCTTTGTGTCCTCAGGAGAAAAGTTCAAGGCCGTTTTGACACGAATGAGCAAGCTTGCCAGCTTTGGAGCTACAGAGCTCAGAGTGCGTAGCCTGGATGCGATATCACAACTTCTCACACTACAGGTATGTTAGTGCACACTTAAGGAAGATCCATTGCTATAACTTTTTTAAAGTCTGAAAAAGTTGAACAGTTTATGAATGTTTAATGTTGTACTGCAGCCAGAGGAGCAGACAGACGACCTCTTGGCCCTCACCGAGTCCTGGTTCCATCTTTTGTCAAACCAGCCCATGGACATGATCCGCAACATCAGCACTCAGCCGTTCCCAGAGCTGCACTGTGGGGCTGTGCGGATATTCACTGTGAGTCCTCTTTCCAACTACCTTAATTTTCTCTCTGTGTTAGTGAAAAAACAAACTGTAGATATTTTTTGTATGATACCATCCATATTGCTCTAGTAATATTTGTATCTTCATCCGTGGGCAACTGTGTGTGTTTTCTAGGCCATTGCCACTCAGCTGTGGGGTCAGAAGTTAATGATCAGCACTCCCAGTTTCATGGAGTTCGTTTTGGATCGATCAATGGGTCGGACAAAGGATGCCAAAGATGCTAAGTTTGAGCTGGTGGGGTCACTTGTTGGTTCATCAACAGCAGCAGAGGTACTGGGCAGCCAGTATTACATTCGTCTGAAGACTTATCTCAGAGAGGGACCATACTATGTTACAGCTGTGGCCACAGTCTGCACAGAAGGAGCAGATTGATTCAAATAAACTTCATGGGTCTAGTTGCTTAAGTAATGGCAAGGTGCTGGAATATTCTAGCCGTGGGATAACAAGCAAAACTCTGCTATAATTGTCTGATAATGTTCGAACAAATCGAGAAGTGGTACACGTTTTACTAAAACTCTGTGAGGTTTAACTGAAATTGACCAAAATGCTTATGAATGTTCAACAGTATACAACTTAACTGCATCAATAAACATTACATCTTAAAAAGGAGATTTAACTGACAAAGTATTTAGAAACAAATGAGTATTACTTGTTTAGCCTGAGCCTTAAGGTGCTCATTATTTAGGTTGCACACATTACTAGATGTATCAGGCTTGAGTAGATCAGTGGTTGTAAATGCATTTATCCTCCTGGATACCAGTGTGCATCACACTATCTCCACATATGACCAGAAGTCAGCAAGGTTCACGTGATATGTTTAGCGACTGAGTCTTTACCAATTACTTAAGCGCCAACTACAAGATGTAAACATGTTCCAGCAAATGTTTATCATCCAGGCATTTCTACAAATTCACATCATATACCACTCTCCAAATCTGTAAGACATTTGTCAAACATATTTTTGTTTACGAAATGGAATGATTTTTTTTGTATTAAAGAGGATGGAGTGTGACAAAAGATGTTTGTTTACTTCGAATGTTTGGCATAAAATGTTGGACATGAAAATGTGATTTGCCGTTTCAAACACCACACCTTGAACGGTTTTCACAACAGACTTTATGTAAGAAGTGGATGTTCTCATTGTGACCTCACCCGTTGGTTTGTGCACCGCCGGTCGCCACCTTGGATTACGTTGTTGCCGTGTTTTTTTTTTTTTTTGTTTTTTTTTCTGCATCCGATAAATGAAAGTTTACATATTTGGAATGCCGTGATGACACCGTATAAGGTTCTGGTAGTGGCTGCGACCTGTCAATCACAGTAAGCCCGCCCTAAAGCATACCCCGCTTTCTGGTCTAGTTTACTCTAAATACATAGTTTCCTAAAAGAACATCATGCTGTATTAAAGAAGACTTGAAACTAGCTTTTGAGACCATAAATCCATGTTTCCTGAGGTAATGAATTAAGTGAGAAATTGGGTCATTTTCTCATAGACTTCTATACAATCTATTATTTTTGGAACCGGAGGAGTCGCCTCTTGCTGGTCAGTAGAGAGAATGCAACGTTTAAGACACTTCCGCATTGGCTTCAGAACTGGAGGTTGTCTCGAAACAGCAAATCATTTTTTTTTGTGACGAACAAACTCAGTTCCATGTTTATTATTTGAACCCGAGTGGTTCTTTGGAAGCTACAGTATCCTGTGATGACAAACATATTTAACATTTTATCAGCATAAATCAGGATATATTACCTTTATCATTGCAAGGATTTTCCCAAGCATTTTCTTTTTTGAGAAAACTCACTTTGTTTGACTTTGTTACATTTCAATTGTTTTCAGTCTTATCATTTTCAGATGTTATTCCAACATGTGAGGTGATTTTTATTTTTGATGTATTCACACATACATTATTTATAAAGTTTGCGACAACGATCCAATAGCTATAGATAGTTTGGGTCTGACGGAGTTTGAGATTCAACTGTTACTCATCACCTCCACTAGAGAGCAGCAGTTCAGCTCACAATAATTTGGATGTCAGAGAAAGTCTAAAAAAATCCAGGTTGAGATTATGTTTAGTGGAAGAAGTGCTCACCTTAAATAGAAGTGTTTTACCACACATTTTAAGGTACAGAAGTATTATCAGTAATGCAACGTGCCACTTTGGACTCAATTAAAACCTTTAATATGGATCATCACTCCTTGAAGTGTTGATGGTTGGCCAAGTTTCTTCGATCTCAACACTCTCTGGGGCTCAGCCAGGGTGACCTTTTCCCCAGAATTGCTTTGTTTGGCCGGCCAGCCAGCACCAGGAAGAGTCCTGGGTGTTCCAAGCTTCTACCAAGAGTTATATCTTAGAAACCTTCAAAGCAACATGCTTTTTGTGAAGCCTTTCCCAGATCAGTGCCTCAAAACAATCATGTCTCTGAGCTCGGCAGGACATTCCTTTGCCCTCAAGGCTTCATTTCTGGTTTGATAAGAACCGTCCGCTGTGAGATCTTTTATAGACAGGTGTGTGTGCCTGTCCAATCAGGGGAATTCTTCACAGGTGGGCTCCAATAGAGATGTAGAAGCTACTACAATGTTAAATACTACTTACATTTAGTATACTTTTTTACTTCTACTAACTTTATATTTTAATAAGCCAATATATGTATTTGATGCATTTAGTTACTACTTACTTTTCAAACACTAACAATAATACAAAAATATAGTCAACAAATAAATGATGAGAAATTATTATAGTTTCAAATGAAACTTAATTCATCCCCGGACAAAATTATGCAATTTTGATTAGATATAATAATTGCATAAATGTAAATATATGCATATATTCACATGCAATATTATGTCTTTAATCTGATGACACTACCGCAGGATAATCTCAGCCACAGAGATTGACTCAATCCTACACATCCGTCACCTTAAACCTTAAACAACCTGTCACCCCAGTGAATCATATCACCTTCCCATGTCTCCTTTATACGTGCCCCAGTTTGCATCATCAAATAAACAGTATTTGATATTAACATATCCAGTCTTTTCTCGTGACATCTTATTTTCAGGGGCTGCACTGTGGTGTAGCAGCTCTCTCTCCTCAGATTGACCGACCCTTCTTTGAGGAGTTCACATGTTCCCCCTATGTTAGCATGGGTTTTCTTTGGCTTCTCCGGCTTCCTCCCACAGTCCAAAGACATGCAGCATGTTAATTGGTGACTCTAATGTGTAAGTGTAAGATGTACATTGTGCAGTGCCCTGTAATAGGCTGGCAACCTGTATAGGGTGTTGTTACCTGCCTTTGCCAAAAGTCAACTGATTGGCTCCAGGATCTTATTTTCAGTTATTCTTCTGCCACTTTAGTGTTCTGGAAGTCATTCGGCTTCTCTTCCTTCTCACATTTAATGATTTTCATCACCGCCATTCAGCGTTAGTGTCCAAAGAGTAAAAGCCATCTCATGTTGCAATTATTTTTTTAAACCTAGAGTGATTAATGCTCCAACACAGCTGAGCAAAATAATGATTTACGTGTTGCGAGTCAATGTATCTTGTTAAGCGTCTGCCACCTTCAGTCACCTCACTGACGGAACATTTAGCTTCCTGTCGACTGAAAGCACAGTAGCACGATGAAATTTGACCGCATTCTTTCAGAAATTGGCGGATTTGGAAAATTCCAAATCAAGCTAATCTTGATTCAGACCATCTCTCGTTTGGCTCTGCCATGTCACTTCCTGCTGAATAACTTCATGGCAGCTGTTCCCTCTCACCACTGCAACCTCATTGCTCCGGATGATGGAGGCATCTTTGGGAATTTAACTCGGGAACAGAAGCTGGCTGTTGGTGTGCCAGCAGAGCAGGATGGGACTCCGAGCTCCTGTCAGATATTTTCAATGCCCCAATATCAACATCTGTCAGGCTTGAACAGCAGTGAGGATGCAGTTACTGTTCAGTGTCAGAACGGATGGGTGTATGACAACAGCACATTTAAATCTACTTTGGTAACAGAGGTAAGTGTCTTCAATACACATGACAGTACTATTTAATGTTGTGTATGTTTTGATCAATATCATGCTCCCAATATTTATTGTAATCAAATGTTTGTTAGCATCCTTTGGGGTTTCTTTCTTTAAATAAAATGCAAAAAGGAAGACACATTTTGGTTTTGTGAAAGTGCAACTTCCATGATAGACGAACCGCAAAATGACTTATGACCAGCAACTGCTTGGACAGATTTGTGTGGCCAAGAACGCATCGCAACCTTGCAAGACAAAGTCACAACATTTTTAAATATGTGTAGTTGGCACCAAAATAAAGGTTGAGTTTGAAGATGGATGTGGTTCGAGTAAGGGCACCAGAAATAAGAGGGTAGGAGGTGGGGAAGGGGCCATTGGACCACTTTACACCCCTGGCCCGATTTGACATCGCAGCTGGTGTGATCCCATCGCAAGGTGAACTCTAGTTTAAATGCGTTCCATGCTTTCTTTGCAGTGGGATCTCGTGTGCAGCAGAAAATGGTTGAACAAGGCAACAGCCACCATTTTCTTCATTGGTGTTATGTGCGGAGCCCCGTTGTTTGGGTATCTCAGTGACAGGTAAGATTGTTAAAGAAAAATACACATTATGTCCTCTATATTCTTAAAACGTCACTGTATTTTGTGGCTGTAGAGAAACCTTCCAAAGTCTGAAAAATAAACCCTGGTGATTTAATCAGTGGTATCTCAGCATGCATAAGTTGTGTGTGTGTGTCTGTGTGTAAAAGACAATTATTATGGGAAGAAGAAGAAAATGGAAGCAGATGAAAATGTCAAAAAGTGTATGTTACATGCTTGACTTGTTTCAAACTGTAGTGCACATGTCCCTCTTAACAAACAGAGAGTAATATAGCCTTTATAAAAATTAAAGAGATACCAATGCAATAAGATAAACATGAATATGTCAAATAAACTGAAGTAATGCAATTTAAGACAAAGTGGATGTCCTATCTCATGAATTGAGAATACGATCTCTTATCGCTATCTCATTAGAGTTTTAAACACAATCGTTGCTTTTTAACCTTTTCTTTTCATGACCAGGTTTGGCCGACGTCCGCTGCTATTGGTGTCTTATTTTACCACCTTGGCGTTTGCAGTCATGAGTGCATTCTGCCCAACGTATGTGACATTTGTCATCATGAGGTTTTTTACAGGAATGTCACTCGCAGGAATAAGTATCATCTCTATTGCGCTAAGTAAGTAGGCTTAAAAAACAATAAGATAACGGAAATAGAATATGTTTAGTCTTTGTTCACATTTGGTTTTAGTTTTAAGAAGCTAAACGTGGAAACATTTCGATCTGACTTTTCATCTGTGCTGATATTCCTCCAGATGTTGAATGGTGTGGCATTGAACACCGGACCTTTTCTGGTGTAATCACAAGTCTGGATTGGACACTTGGAAACCTGCTTCTGGTTGGAATTGCATACAATGTAAATCATTGGAGGATGCTCATTGTGACAGTGAGCGCCCCCTTGATACTCTCCATCTTTACTTGGAGGTATTAAAGTTTCATATTTTACACTTTGCAGCATAAAAAGCTGAATCCTATCAGAAGACACTGAACTCACCACGCTTGTTGCTTCAGGTGGCTTCCAGAGTCTGCGAGATGGCTCCTGGCAAACGGGAAGGCAGACACTGCTCATTATTACTTAATGGAATGTGCAAAGATGAACAAAAGAACTAAGTTTATGAACACCATCACACAAACGGTACAGTTTAACGTTGGTTAACTGAAAATCTCACAGTGACGGAAGACTATGATCAAGTGCAAAAATGTTGCGAATAAACATTTTGCTTTTTAATAGGAATTACTGGAATATGCACAAGGTGAAACTGGAGAGAAGAAGCACACCATTGTAGATCTTTTCAAGACCCCAAATATTAGGAAAATTTCTATATTTGTAGGAATAGTTTGGTAAGTGGCAATTTCATGAGATGGGTTAAAGGAATAGTTTAATAGTAATACTTTTGGGAAATATGCTTGTTTGCTGTCTTTTTGAAGGTCAGTTGAGAAAATCGATACCAATTTTATGTTTGTGCATTAAGCACAGAGCTGGAGCACGGAGGTGATTAGCTTAGAGTAGTGTGAAGATATATGCCTACAAGCACCCTCTCACCTCGTCTTAATCCACAACTCTTACATTTATGTTTGTGAATGGATGACACAAACCAGATCAAACATTTTAGCAAGCTTTAGACGTGCTGGTACCTGGATTTTGAACATGAGGCAGAGCCAGGCTAGATGTGTCCGCAAGTTTCCAGCATTTATGCTAAATGTTGCTATTTATGGATAGGCTGTAGCCCTGTAATTGAATGATATCAATCATCGCATCTAACCCTCAGAGAGAAAGCAAATAAGCATGTTTCCCAAAATGTTGAACTATTTTTTAACATACTGAGGACATTAATCAAATGCTTGTAAATGTTGAATATTGATCATTATCACTCTGATTATAAAGATACCAAACTATTATAATGCAAAGTAATTGTGATGCTAAAATGACTGCTGTCTGTTTGCAATTAAACTGAAATCAGCCAGATTTTTTTACGACAGTCAAAGTCAAAATGATAATGTCAGGACAGAAAGTTTCAATGTTTTGTTCCATTTTCTAGGTGCGGAGTTGCATTTACATATTATGGGATATCTCTGAATATCACCGGATTTGGACTAAACCCATACCTCACACAAGTCATATTTGCATCCATCGAAATTCCATTGAAGATCTTTGTGTATTTCTTCCTGAATAAATTTGGTAGAAGGTTGGGTGAGATGGGAAGCCTGCTTTTAACTGGCCTCTTTCTCTTCATCAACATATTTGTTGCAAAAGGTTGTTTTAAGTTAAATCTCAGTTTAAAAACATTGCCAACATATCTTTGAATGTTCTTGATTAAATATCAAAACATCTTCTCTCAGATAAGTGGGCCATTCGCACTATTGTGGCAGTCCTTGGAAAATCCATGTCAGAAGCCTCATTCACAATCATCTTCCTCTACACAACTGAACTCTTTCCTACAGTCGTACGGTTAGTTAACAACAAATGTATTAAACCTTTTTTCCCCCACAGACACAGATCTTCTACTGCTGTGGCCACATGTAACTCCAGGTTTATATTAACCTTGGTGCTTTGCTATTTCAGACAGAATGGTTTAGGCTACACTTCGTTTCTGGCACGGCTGTCCGTCTCCATCTCTCCACTCATCATGCTATTGGAGGACAAATGGCATTACCTCCCTGCAGTCATTTATTGTTCGGTCGCAGTCGGATCCGGTTTATTGGCTGGGCTCCTGCCTGAAACCTCAAATGTCCGACTGCCACAGAGCATCGAGGATGTTGAGAAACCAAGGTATCAACGAAAGGAAGATTACATGCATTGTAATATTTATGCTACTGTAAATGATTAGCCACCTCACTGAACTTTCTAAAGAATAATCCAATCGACCCCATGAAGGCAAGTGAGTTATGGGTATTTCTAGTACATTTACAGTTTACACATCTAACAATCAATTGACAGGTTTGAATGATTTGCAGGTGTCAGAGTGTTGTCCATGTCTTTTCCTGAACTCAAATGACTTCATGATATAATGACTATTAATTAAGTTCTATCTACATTGCAGGAGACAATCCATGAGGAACAAGGAGATTCAATAGAAATCACATTCATTGATCAGTGATACTCAGCCTGTCCACAGTGTATTTGTAATGCAATTAAGTCTGAATAATACTGTGAAAATCCCAATAAATACAACCAATAATCTAACATATCCAAAAGGTGTATTGTCTCAATGATTTTCTGCACAGACGGAAGTCAAACAATATATGATGGGGAGGTGGAGTGGCGCGATATGAATCTACTAGAAGAGACCAGCTGATCAGAGCAGCTGATATCCTGATTGACAACTGCAAACAATGAAAGCAAAGAAATTAGTGTGTGTGAGAGGAGTGAATGGTAGACGTATAAGAGGCTTGTAGTTAGAATGCCAGTCCAAACTACTGACTCCTGAGATGTTCATCTCTACAATCTTGAAAACATGTTTCATCGGTTCAGTTCACTGATACATGATCACTCAACCTGAGAACAACACACTTTAAAAACGGAGGACAACTTGAACACAGCTGTTCATGGAACTGGTGTGACGATTCACTGACTCAAGGCAAGATTGTGTAATATTGCACAGTGGATCATTTCTTAACTTTCATTAACTTATAACTTTTTGTAATGTACCACAAAGTACAGTTGCTCTGGTTTACCATAGCTTCCTTGCTCACTGATGTGGAGCAGCAGTTTAACTTTTGAGCTGTTGCAGATACCGGCCTGTCTGTCAGTCTGTAATATTTTACCTTTGTTGGTTTGGAGTGGCCTGTTCGTACTATACGGCATCATCTTAAATCTCATTGGATTTGGTGTGAACATTTATCTCACACAGTTCAGCTACACTGTGATTGACCTTCCAGCAAAACCATTTCCACTTGTTCTGACCGGACTGTGTATTTTCTGCAACATGTTTTTCCCTCAAGGTAAATGACCAATGCTGAGACTAATATAGTGCAAAATAATAGATGATAACAACTGTAGAAAAACCTATACTTGGATTAGGAATAAGACATTTCCATTTTAGATTTCCTGAGTGAAAAGTAAATAAGTCAATAGTTGTCAAAAGTCAAATTCGCTAAACATAATAGCTGTAATTGTAATACAGTGTTGGGTATGTTGGGTTAAAATTTGTTAAAAAAACGCATACTATTTTCTCCCTGGTGGCTGTCGCTGCAGGGCTGTCAGCTTCTTTTCTTCCTGAGACACAACATATTTGCCTACCATAGACTATTGAGGATGTGGAGCACACTAGGTAATGCCATCATTTTGAATTAATCCAAACATTACACATGTTGTGATGTCTTACTGTACTACTGATTCATGGTTACTTTTTGTGTTGCAATGCAATACAAATGTGATATTTTTTATCTAATAAAGTTATGACTCTTTTCACCACATACTGAGATTCCTGCTTTTACTATTAACACAATCACAAACTTTGCTTCACACTCAGACAGAATGAACATAATGGTTCAGTGAGGTAACATATTAACCACTTTTCTCCGGGTTAGAGAAATGCCAAAGGTTGTCAAGTTGACTTTCTAATTCTTTTTGGTGCGAAGGCATGGGCGTATGAGTATTTTCTTCTCCTCTCAGTGTCAAAGGATTTTACACAGAGGGAGGCCACAATGAAGTTTGAGAATATTTTAGCTGACATTAATGGATTTGGAAGATTTCAGATAATGATCATTGGGATCAATTTTATTTGCCGCTTCACAATGCCCTGCCACTTTATGCTAAACAACTTTATAGCGGCTGTTCCTTCTCACCACTGCGACATCAGCTCTCTGGATGACGGAGGTTTTTTTAGGAATTTGTCCCAGGCCGAAAGGCTTACTGTAAGTATTCCAGTCAAGGAGGATGGGAGTCTGAACTCCTGTCAGATGTTTCCAGAGCCTCAATATCATCTGCTGCTCAACTCCTCCAACATGGCACATCTACTCACAGTGCCGTGCCAGAATGGATGGGTGTACGATAACACCACCTTCAAGTCTAGTCTGACCTCACAGGTGACCATCACTTCTTGCCATTTGTATTAAAAAAATCTGATAAAATAAAATGTACTTGTTCACCATCATGACCACATTTTAGGGAGCTGTCACTCATCTCATCAAGCCTCTTTATGTATGTGTTTGTAATAGTGGGACCTGGTGTGTGATAGAAGAGGGAAAAACAAAGCAACCGCTACCATCTTCTTTGTTGGGGTGATGTTTGGAGCCGTAACCTTTGGAAGTCTGAGTGACAGGTATCGCAGCTTGGCTCCTTGCCATTCAGCTTATTACTTTGATTATCAAAGTGTTTCAACCAATCGGTAAAATTAAAATTTGGAAACTGTCTGACTCTCCATAGGTTTGGCCGAAAGATCATGCTGCTGGTGTCGTATGTGTCGGGAATGCTCATGGCTGTCGCAAGTGCTTTTTCTACATCCTATGTGATGTTTGCAGTGCTGAGGTTTTTCACTGGGTTTTGCATTACCGGCATCCTCATTGTCTCAACAGTCCTTAGTAATAATATATTTAAATTACTGTTTCACACATTTTCTGTATCATGTTAAGTTCGCCTCAGAGGCCTAGGCTATTAAATGTAGGCATCCCTGCAATGTGAGGTGTTTGTTTTGTGCAGGTGTGGAGTGGGTGGACATCGAGCACAGAAAACTGGTTGGAGTCATCGACAGCTTTTCCTGGACATTTGGGAGCGCAGTTTTTGCAGCTATTGCTTATTTTGTGACTGATTGGCGGTGGCTGATTGTTAGCGTCACCTCACCTCTAACCTTGGCCATTATTACTTGGAGGTAGGACTCAATAGCTCAGATCTTTTAGTCAAACAGAAGTCCTCTAACATGAGCCCTAGGGGCCCAACATTTGCCCCGACAGTGTTTCAACTACCAAGGGCTCATCTTCCAAAAGTTTACCTCCGGTTTAAAATCAAAGATCAAGGTTAAATGCAAAATAAAGGGCAGCTACCATTCTAGGACGAAACGGTCTACACAGAGGAGATCAACACATTGTTCCTATATTTTTTTCATGTCTGTGTTATTAAAACAGTAAATTGTCACCACCATAATCTCTGCCTTTTATCAAGCCCAGATTCTGTTTGGGTGCAGGTTGTGGATATCATCGTATTTGGGGTTAATGATAAATTGAGTTGAACTTTTGCTGCACAGTAGCTTAGTTGTGGCTTAAGACTGCACATTTTAAAAGTAAAAACAAATCTGGGGATGTGGAGTTAGAAAAAGGTGAGGTAGCCAGACCTTTGTAGCCTGCTCCTCATCTCTGTAAACATGCAATGAATCAATACAACACATGAGATTAAACAATGTTTGCTTTAAACATTAGGTGGATGCCGGAGTCCGCAAGGTGGCTCATTGCCAATGGAAAGCTGGAGCAAGCTCAGATGTATTTGAAAAAATGTGCCAAGATGAACGGAACAGAGAAACTAATTGACACACTTAATACCGAGGTTGGCATATTCCAGATGACGGTTAAATCAAGAGAATGAACAAAAAGCAACAATAGTCTTGGGCCTGTAATCTTCCAGATTACAAGCAGTCAGAGATTTCTAATACACTATTATAGATGCTAATCCTTTACATTTTGACCACATGGTTTAAAGAATAATGCTGCTTTGCATTCTTTCAGACACTATCGACTATTGTTGTGACTGAGAAGAGAGATCGGCCTTATTCGTACTTCGATCTGGTACGAACACCCAACATGAGGAAACTGGCACTACGTACTGGGATAGTGTGGTCTGTATCCCCAATGCCATTGTGCTCAATGATTTCAGGTTGCAAAATGTCTTGTGTTTGGATAAAAAAATATTTGTTTTACATATTAAACGATCCAGGTGAATGATTCTGATTGTATCAAAATAAACTGGCAACTTTGGTGTCCACTCTCTCTTCCGTTAGGTTTTGCGTGGCAACTGCATTTTATGGTATCAGCTTCAATATCACAGGCTTTGGGCTCAATATCTACCTCACTCAGTTTACCTATGCTTCAATCGAGATCCCAGCCAAAGTGTTGGTTTACTATTCACTGGATAAGATAGGCAGGCGAAGCACTGAGATGGGAAGTCTGCTGATGGTTGGCGTCTGTCTTGGAATCAACATTTTCATACCTCAAGGTAAGCAGTCATTGATGTCAACAGACTTAGGGCCTTTTAATTTTAGGTTTACATTTTTAAATGTAACTATTTTAATAACAGATGTTAGTCATTTTACACAATAATATATATATATATATATATATATATATATATATATACATATATATGTATATATTTATATATATATATATATATATACATATATATGTATATATACATATATATATGTATATATATATATATATATATATACATATATATATGTATATATACATATATATGTATATATATATATATATATATATATATATATATACATATATATGTATATATATATATATATATATATATATATACATATATATATGTATATATACATATATATGTATATATATATATATATATATATATATATATATATATATATATATATATATATATATATATATGACTGCAACCACAAAAAGCCATCCCTCAATTACTGATATCTTAATATCGGTTTCAGATATGTCCACTGTCAGGACAGTGGTGGCAGTCATTGGAAAAGGGTTTTCTTCAGCATCCTTTGCAACTCTTGTGCTCTACAGTTCTGAGCTTTATCCCACTGTAATAAGGTAACTATATCAGTACTGCAGGACATTGATATGACATAAATATGCATTTTTGTCTACCTAAAAGTAATATTAATCAAGAATAAAACATTTATAACTGTGTTTATGAATTGCATACTAAAGAGTTACTAATGAGTGTGCATGTTGGAACAATGCTTTATAAATGATGAATTAAGTGTTTCCTCATGCTTTACTAATGCTAAATAGTGTGTAGTTATTATAAAGGGCTACCAAAGCATAATTTAGAGCCCTAAAGTGAGTGTCCTCTGTGTTGTTTTAGGCAGAATGGGATGGGTTACAACTCCTTCATGGCTCGAGTTGGTGTAGCTGTGGTTCCTTTGATTCTCTTACTGGATGAGGTGTGGAAGGACCTGCCCCAGGTCGTCCTGTGCTTTGTAGCTGTACTGGGGGGAATAGTGGCAAGAACGCTTCCAGAGACACGCAACCGGTGCCTACCAGAGACCATAGAGGATATTGAATAGCAGTGATAGTGATAGAGCCACTGGTGTCAGAGTATATTCAGTCAAGCTGTTATTTTAGTTTTTTTTTTAAAAGAAGAGATGTCCTACATACGACTTCATTTTCTGTTTATACTTGAAGTAGAATTTCCTTCAGTTTTTCTTAAATATTGCTTGGTTCGAAGTATATTTGGGAAGGTCTGTGCTCTATTAACACTTACATTAGTAACAGTAATATTGACAGGAAATGAACTAAAATAAATGACTTAAAGTGGTATAAGGCAGTACTTTCCATCCTTTTTTGGCTCATGTCTATTTATAACAAGGTTATGCCCCACAAGTTACTTACTGAGCAGTTAAGAATGTTTCCTTGTCAGATTGTTTCATTTGAAATGTTTTTTCTCAAAAATGCAAGATTTGAGAAAAATAAACAATTTTATCCGGCAGTAATGTGTTTTTTCTTTCCGTCTCGTTATTCATCTCTTAAGCCTTAAGTTTGTATCGTGTGTTATAAGAATGAAAAGCGCTTGGGATCTAATTCTGTTTCCTAAATACTTAAACCAGAATACATTTTAATTTTTATACATATACTATTTTTGTTGAACTGTATTAAAGAGGCTAAGAACTTTCAAAAAGCACAACAATATACGTAAAGGAGACATTATGCTTACTTCCAGGGTTCATGCTTCTATTTTGGGTTTCTACTAGAACATGTTTACATGCTTAAATGTTGCTTAACAAGTTCATTTGTATCATGCTGCATGAAACGCTCGGTTTTAGCACATTTCAATGGAATTGGAACAGCTTGGGCATGTTCACTTCCGTCAGCTGTTAATCACATACACTGCAACAGGAAATAAACTGTGACACATGAAGAAAGTTTACAAGTAATACTGTGAAATTATATTGTATAGTTGTGACACTAGCTGTACAGAAATCCTGACGGCTCGTTTAAAGGCAGTTTATGAATATAGGCCGATTGTATATCTCCGTGGATTCAGGGTTTCAAAACATTATCTATATTGCACTTAAACCTACTTTACAATAAATAAATGAAATGATATAAAAAATATGAGACTACTAAGATATTAAAGATACTGAAATTGTAGTATTGTGTAATAGTGGTGGTATTACCCCGTGTTTTGAATCATTATAGACCAGTCTGAAGAATTGTTTAAATGTTTATGTCATGCCAATTTTCACTACCAAATCAGGATCCCAACTAAATACTCCACTAGGGACGACACTACCTTTGCAATAACATGCGTTACCAATAAATATGTACACATAAATTAAATCAAAGCTCCTTTATTAAAGAAACAAAGCAAGCACACATCTTTTTTTATGACTCAGCAATCCCCTAAAGGAAAGTCAACCACATCTAAAGGACATGTCTCTGATACTCCTTTTGAAAATCTTTACAGCCAGGTCTACTATTTGCTGCTGATATTCCATCTGACAATACACTTAGTTACAGAATTAACATTGATGGGAAAAAGAAACAAAACAAAAAGCAAACAAAATATAAAAATCTAAATGTCCAATTTTAAACATTAAGATACAAATGATAGAGAAAGGTCTAAAACTAAAGTACCAAGTTGTTTCCAGGACACTTCTTGGCTATTGTTCAGTACTGGGAATACTCCTTGCTCTCTAGTTTGGCGACGATCCGCTCCAGCTGTCTTTTTGCCTCACATTGTGGGAAGTTACTCATTTCATAGTACTGGGGTGCAATCTTCACAAGCCTGTAACAGAAGAGAGCAGACCATGAATACATATGTCAGGGGATCATGTACACTCAAAGCCCAAGTCCGGCTACATGGTCAGAAAAATCGGTGAAATACGCAGGGGTTTACAATGGAAAATCCACAAAAGTTCAACTACTTGCAGTCTTAAACAGTAGTGAAATAAACTGTGGCTCACAATTACAAAACTTACCAAAGTCCGGCTAATTTAAGAGCATATTAGTCACTTACTTTGACATAACTGCAGCTATGAAGTCAAGCATGGATTTATTTATAGTGGGTATTTTGCTGGCAATAAGATTATAAATTAGTATCGCAAGAATTTACACAAATTGAGTCTCAATGGCAGAGCGGTGCTGTTACTGTAGGGCCCCGAGTTGAGCAAATAACCTAACGCTCCTGCTTGTTGACTCCAGGAAGGCAAAGAATAATTCAGTATCTCCAGCATCCAGCAGCAAAAGTGAACTTCAGTCAATGAGCTGCAGCTTGTAAAGAACATGCTGGACGCATGCTGGAGTTTATTAATATTGAATGTGTCACGTGTCAAATTTGCACAAAATTTGACAACGCACGTCCTCTAGTCCCCAGAAATATAACAGCAAAGTTTAAAGTGGATCGGATGAATGTTCTCGAGATAAGCATAGGACATACCACACATACAGACAAAGATTCCTTGCTTTACTAGTTAGATGAACCTGTATTACAAAAAGTCAACATTTTTGCACACATACCACTCTGGTTTGATGTCCGTGCACGTGCGGATGTAGTTTTTGGTGGTGAGGACAAATTCATTGTAGAGCACCCACTCAGGCTTGTGGTCCAGGACTGTAGATGGGTGCAGTTGGACCACTTGGTTGTCTTTTACTGTGAGGTAATGACCTGTGCGCTCCAAATGAGCCACCTGGAGGATACAAAAAAAAAAGATATTACTTAAATGTAGACTTCCACAGGCATAGAGACATTAGTCCACAAACATCAACAAGTTACCATCATGAATGATGTCTTTAGATCAGCTTACTAAAGAACTATTTAAACATTTGCTAATCTGCGTTTACCTGCATGAAGAAGCCGGTGCAGAGCGCTCTGCGGATGTTGGTGTAGTAATCTCTGCTGGTGAACTCTGTGCTACGGCGGGGCAGGTTGAAGCGGTCCATGATCCTAGATAGCTGCTGCCGCACGTTGTCAGCAGACATTAGCGAACGGTAGTTGACAAAATTGTCATAAGCCCACTGGTTAGCCTCGTGGTCTGGAAAAAGTATGAAAAGAATGCAGAATTTTGGTTAAAGAAGGCTCCCATGAATACACTAGTATTACACAATGGCCATTTGGAAAGAAGCCAATTGGTGAGCGTGTGAATGAAATGGTAGGCAACCACTGCTTCGTTTCACGCATGTGTCATAACAGCGTATATATCCACAGTCCTAGATCGTATGTTTTTACTTTTGGAATAACAAATACAGACTACTGCTACCTGCTGGTTTGAAGAGTTATTTCCTTTCCACATAGCTGAACATACGCGCTTGTTGGCAGTTATTTTTGCAGTGTGTTCAAGTGCAACGTTTTGCCCAAGACAGAGACTTAAGATTTAGGATTGTATTAAGATCCACATTAGCTGATGCAAAACATCATCTTTTCTTCCTGCGGTCCACACAAAACAACGCAACAGTCGGCCTTTGTTGCTGCTAGCTTGTTGATGTCGTTTTGGTGTGTCACGGCCTTAAGACGTGTATGTATGAGCATGATTTTGCGACATCACACTGGTTTGGAAAGTCCACGGTACAACTAAGACAAGTGTGATGTGGAAACCCTAAACCTCTAATGTATATCTATATGAGAATACAGACATCTGAAGCAAAAAAATATGTTACGTGCTTTTCACAATGGGAACAGTTAATGTATTTGCAGATCAAGACAAACATTCGCAACAGGCTGCGGAGCTCGATGAATGGGCCAGATGTTTCTAACTGTTAAAAAGCCCAAAAAATACACTGCATGACAAAGCCTGCACACTTTGCAGTTGTCATTAAAATAAATTAACACCATGTTTCCTTTAAGTCAGTATTTATCAGACTGGAGCATATTACAGGTGGGGCGCAAGAGGAAATGCTGATTTTAAATGTTTACCATACGCCGTTAATAGGTTACGCTTGCGCATGCGCGACTCACCGATTCTTGACATTTTGCCAAAAGCCGATCTTTATGAGATCTTTATAAGATCTCCGTGAGGTCGGCTTTTCTGCTGTTGCGTCTCTCATCAGAAAACAGATCTCAGCTCTTTATTGAGCGTGAATTGAGAGCGACCGTATCAAATCTCCCGTTTTAAAAAGATGTGTAGAGGAAAGCAGCTCATTGCAGCCACTAATACTGATCAAACTTGATGGCTCACATATCTGCACTCATTCTGTTTTGTTTTGCAAAAAAAATAGCTTATTTTTTTCCACAATAACCTAGTCACTAGTAGTATTGTGAGGTATTACTTTGTGGTATGTCCGTCTGTCCCCGCCTCCCCCCTCCCAAAACTGTAAACCTAGGGGAAACACTGAAACTAAATCCTGATTCTTTTTTAAGTCTCACCTCCTCATTTTTTTATTTATTTTTATTCTAAAAACTATAATTGACAGCAAGTTTTTTTCTAAAAACTAATTTTAACAGTTTCAAAGTCAGTGTAAACAGTCAAACTGTTTTAATCTTTTTGCTACAGTCAGTGGTTATTTTGCCTACAAATAAACTATGATATTTCTAATAAAAAAAAGAATCTCGGAATAGTCGTTTAATGTTTCATGCATGGGAATGAATAACAAGATACGTAGCTGATTAAGTTCTTACGGTTGTTCCTCCATGGCTTATTTTGGACTTTCAGTTGTCAGAAATTGTGAGCTTTATGTCTTCCTTTCTCACAATGGAGAATATATGACACTGGTCATTGCCAATCAGCTGAAAACCATCCGCTCGCTTCAATTGACAGCCGATCAGTCGGCGCATATCCAATATTTAAGCTGAAACATGTCTACATGGGATCTTTTAAACGGCTTACTTTGTTTGAAGGCGTGGTAAACGTTGAGCAGCGTCAAGTGGTCTCCGTCGATGTGAGCAAACCTCATCTTGGACTCGTCTGCTGCCTTCTTAGCCTCCGTGGGGCGGACAAAACACTGTGGGACTAAACAAGGTTGGTATGGGCCCCAACAAAGCCGCCCATATGGATGAGTCAAATATTCAGAGAAAAATGGAGCAAAGCCTATGATGCTAGGGCACTCGACACTGCGTTGGGACAGGGCAGGACCACAAGCTCTATCAAAGGGGGCTGCAGTCTTTTCTCATGGTCATTCCCAACTGTAATGGCTATTAGCTCGTAGAGAGGGGGTCATTTAACCACATCTGTAAAACAAGAGTTTTCACACAACTACAAAGTGTTAGGGACACCAGCAATGTTTTTACTTTTCAATATTCAGAAATTTTGCTTTTCAGTATTGAGAGATAAGCCATAGGCCTCTAAAAGAGCAGATCATTAGACATAACAATAGGTACAATTCACAATGCATTATTTAAATGAAAAGAAAATTCTGATTAACGCGATGAATATGAAAAACATTTAGTGGTGCCTGCCCTATCCACGTGCTTTGATGATAATACATGGGAAAAAACTGGATTATAGCCTTAAAAAATTAAGACCTCAAATTAAAAGTCAATAGAAAATTAAAGCAGAGCTTTAAAATGCTTGTCCAGAGTGAAAGGCAATTCCAACAAAGCGGAATTTGTGGATTAAAGAGGCTTTTTGATAACATAAGTGTTCATGTTGGCTCTGCATGGCTAAGAAAAAAAGGCACGCAGATTATGTTATTCAAACAATAGGGATTATTATCGGGATTACAATGTAATCTCGATAAATATTGTTTAGAAATAAATAAAAACTTTGGTCTGCACCTCACTGCGTGCATCAATCTCAAATTTGCCACTTTTCCAGTTGATGTTGCCAACTGCTTTAAACTGAAGAATTAAAATGTGAAAAAAGTCTATGTATGGATAACAGTCCTGCCACCACTTTTTTTGAAAACTACCAGTGAGTAGTATTGTGATTAAACCCAAGAGATTTGGCCTTGAGAAGGCAAGGAAGATGTCAGCCCAGTCCTGGGCATTACCTGACAGCATGGCAGTAATGGAAAGGATCTCATTCGAGCAGTTAAACTCGCAGCTCGCAATGACCATTTTAGCCAGCTGGGGGTCCAAAGGAAACTCTGCCATCATGGAGCCCAGCTCCGTCAGGTCCCCGTCATCATTGAGAGCTGCTAGGTAATTCAGCAGCTCAAGGGCCCTCATCAGTGTCTCAGGAGCTACAGAAAGGGAAGAGACCAATAGAAAAGTCAGAGATGTATGCCCAAGTGGAGATTGATAAAATGTTTTATCAACTAATGCAGACCAACTCACCTGGTGGATCCATGAAGTCAAAGTGCACAAGGTCATCAATACCCAACTTTTTCAGCTGGAGCACAACAGATCCCAAGTTGGATCGTAGAATCTCAGGGTATGTGTTATCCTGGAGTGGGGTTGTATACAATGTTGATAAACAACAAAAACTGTCACGAATGTGCAAAAGATGCATGTATTCATTCTTAAAACGAGCTGAACTAACTGACGTTTTTTTGTACCGCCAAATCTCAAAAAGGGAGGAGAAGTCTGTAACTGTCACTTACCTGCATCTCTGTTTTGTAGGCCTTCTCTGTGTAGAGGCGGAAACATTTCCCTGGACGTGTTCTGCCGGCTCGTCCTGCCCTCTGCTGGGCAGAAGCTTTACTGATGGCCGTGACGAGTAAAGACTCAACTCTGATACGAGGATTATAAACCTGGATACACATTTTAAGGCATATTAAAATAAAGTAGTTGACTGAGATGTCGAGGAACCACTAAACCCAAATAAAACATTCTGTGTCTGCCTTTGAGTATCATACAAAATGTTATGTTTCACCACATTACAAACAGGATTAAATGGACCAAAGATCCAGTGAGTTACACTAAGCCCACCTTTTGCTTGGCAAATCCAGGATCGATGACAAACACCACACCATCAATCGTCAGAGAGGTCTCTGCAATATTTGTCGAAACCACAACCTGTGGATGAAGCAAAAGGCTCTCAGATATCAATTATTAAATTCTGATAAGTAGGAACAAATGGACACATAATGCAAAGCCACCCATGGAGTAAAATGCATAAATGAATCTGGTGCGCTACCCCATTTTACATTTAAATGTATCTCTTCTATTAGTTAAAATGTACCTTTCTTCCTATTGCCCCATTAGGCTTTCTTGGAGGAGGCGGCTCAAAGATCCTTTGCTGCTGTGTTGGTGGCAGTGTGGAATACAGTGGAATGATTTTGATGTCTCCGACATCAGGTCCAAGGTCATCGACCTCACGCTTAATCCGTTTGCAGGCCTCATCAATTTCCTGAAGGAAAAATTTGATTCACCTCTGTGTGTTTAAAAAAAAGAGCAATGCGTGTATAAAAGACAATTAAAATGCAAGTGTCACAAGTCTTACCTCTTGACCAGTGAGAAAGAGAAGGCAGTCACCTTCTTCTTCCTCACACATATGAATCTGGATGACAGTCCGGATCGCTGCCTCAAGGTAATCTCGCTCTGGTTCAGGAGTGTAGAAAATCTCTACAGGGTGTGTACGCCCAGGGATAGTCAGGAGAGGACAGTTGTCAAAGTACACCTGGAACTTCCCAGCATCTAGCGTGGCACTCATGACGATCACCTGTGCATTATGGAAAAACGTTGCTGTAAATGTTGTTTTTACAACTTTTATTTGTTCCATTTTGACAACAACATGTCAGAGGCTAAAAGGTTAGATTAGTGCCATTAGCATTCTGTGTAAACTGTCCCACTGTCCCCAGACTGCATTCTATTTATTATACACCTTCTCTTTAACAGTGATCAAGTGTCTAAATCTAACAAATGGTAATGTGATTGAATTGGCACACTTGCTGATTAATTGAATGTGCCTTCCAAGGACTCGCATCCCAGTTCCCTTTGATTTTTCCATTCCATTACATCAGAAAGTGCCAGAGCTAGCTCTTTGTCTGGTACAGCCCTTTGATTAATTTTAGGAAAGGGAGTGTATAACAGAGATGTAAACACTTGGGAGGCTGGCGACCATTTTTTTTACCTGTGTTTTGCACAGAGATGCATCTTCTTATTGGCTTACCAATTTAGTAAAGCACCTTGGTATAGTAAAATCAGGCATGATTAAAGCAGGTAATTAATTAATTGCTGTTTTTTAAAAGTGAGCTAGTACCTTTAGATCGGGTCTTTGACGCACCACCTCCTTGAGTACTCCCATTAGGATATCTGTGGCCAGAGTTCGCTCGTGGGCCTCATCCAGAATGATCACACCATATCTTTCCAGCAATGGGTCATTCATAGCCTCTCTTAGTAACATACCATCTGTCATGTACCTAAAGAAATTACAGGCATGCTTTGTTAGATTGAGACGTTCTGGATCAAAACAACTCAAACTGGTTGCTTTGCGCTTACAAAAGACGTAAATCCCTTACTTGAGTATAGTCTTAGCAGAGCTGCAGTCCTCAAATCGAATAGAGTATCCGACTTCCTGTCCAAGCATGATGTCCATTTCGTCTGCCACTCTTTGAGCCACACTCATAGCCGCCACTCTCCTGGGCTGAGTACAAGCTACCGCACGCTTAGGCCCAGGCAAGCCCCTCACCATGTCCACACACCACTGTGGGATCTAAAGATTGAAAAGTTGCAATAAATTCAGGCTGAAATAAGTTGAGAGGAAATCACATGTTTAAGCAACACTGTGCCATCATACTGGTTATGCTGGTACATAAGGTACTGGCTGATTCATTTCATGTCAGACCTGTGTTGTCTTTCCAGAGCCAGTTTCTCCAACAAGGACAAAGCTCTGATGACTTGTGATGATATCGCTGAATTTTTCCTTGTACTCCCACACTGGAAGCTGTAACCTTTTCTTCAGAATCTCGTAGAAGCGTGGTGTGTGTGGCAGGTTGGTGAATGGGTTGATCTGCTGTTGCATAGCCAACTGCTTGATGGGTGCTAAGCATGGCAACGGTGCTGTGCTGATAGCCGGGCCACTAGAGGGCTTTGGGTCTCTGTCCCGGTCTCTGTCTCTATCTCGATCCCTGTCCCTGGAGCGGTCCTCACGGTCTCTGTCACGTTCCCGGTCTCTCCTGAAAACACCGGAACATGGTTTGTATGATTATAAATACTCCAAAGTAAAAGAAATAATTATGAAGCTACCTTGTGATTTCCCAACTATACTGCTGTCAAAATTGCAAAGGAAAAGTATCATTTTAGCTTTGTTTATATCACATGAGATGAACAGCAGAGATGGTAAACGTTTAACTCTGAAGTTGTTATAACACAATTCCAACAGTATGACAGCTTAACCCTTCAGAATAACGAATGACAGTATCTTTGAAGCGGTTGCCAATAACGTTGAACAGCATAACCTTCACATAACGTAGGTGTAACGTTACCGTACGTGAGGGAAATTGGTAAATGAGTGACTTGGACGAGCTACCTTTTAATAATAGAGGTTGGGCTCTGGGTAGGAAGAGACTAAGTTTCGATTAGCATATATGCTAACACATAAGAATATGGTTTGTTGGGAAGTCTTAAGGGGATAATT
Organism: Taurulus bubalis; assembly: GCF_910589615.1. Classification (NCBI taxonomy): domain Eukaryota; kingdom Metazoa; phylum Chordata; class Actinopteri; order Perciformes; family Cottidae; genus Taurulus; species Taurulus bubalis. The sequence goes on from NC_136594.1 coordinate 11,883,920, forward strand.
TACTACAGTAGATTACGTTATTAGTCCAAGAACCAAACCAGTTTGCTAACGTTACATCTATTTAAGACAGCTAAGGTTGTCAGCAACTCCTTAAGTGAGCATTTTAGCCACAAACACACACGTGCCTCAATGGTGATGGTAACGTTTGAGCGCTAGCGCCGTACTCATTAGCTCACCTCCATGAAGTTATTACACAATGCAGCAAGACACAGTGCATTTATAACCCTGTATCTGAAGAACATTCAGAGTGGCAAAGACCAGAGCTAAAATGAATACCAGCTGTGGATATATTGTATCGGTCCTCGTTGTAAACCACTGGTGGCTATTAGCCAAACCAACTAGACTCAGCTAATAGTTATCGTTAGCTAGCTCGTACATAACTGGTTAAAGCGGATACGTTAACCGTGGAGCTCCACGTACCCTTCAGACCTCTTCTTCGTGGAGGAGTAGTCATCGCCCAAATCCAGGCGATGTCTTTTGGACATCTTTGGGAAATGATTTGTTTATTTTGTAAATGTATTAACGCTGACACAATTCCAATGGGCAAACGGTAGGTATCTACCCAGGAGCTAACTTATTCTTCTTCTTCTTTAGGTTTCAACGGGCGCTGCATCTTCAGCGTCGCACTACTGCCACCTTCTGGAGACAGTTAACTCCTACAGTGTCCGGGATGTTATATTTACCTCATTGGTCCCGTTCTACTCATTCACGATATAAACCTCGTGTCCTGCGGGTCAAACTGTCCCGTCATTCTGACACTAGGACACCAGGATGAAGTGGAGATAGACGTGGCTCACAGTGAACCGAGGACAACGGGAGGATGTGGAGGTACACGTAGGTCAGAGTGACCCGATGACAACTGGATGTTGTGGGAATACACACATGGTCATTTTAACCCGAAGACAACAGGAAGGTTAAACTGGCCAAGCATCTTCCACCACACTCCAGTATGTTCTTTGCTGCTGCTCGTGATATCCCCAATATTTCATTGTCCTTTCTCTGTGATTCACATCTCCTGCAACAAACCAGTGCTCTATACGGTTTCTAGCATCAAACAATGAACACAAAAAACGGTTGGATGTTTCCCTATAATGTGAAGTGAACTGTTCAGATTACTGTGCCCTTTTCTTAACCAAGTAATAACTGTCTCCTTCTGTTTTAATTTCCTCCCCTAATTCTCACAATCCCAATTATATTTTAAATTGAATATAAACGTCTTCCTTGTCTCCTGATCCCAGTGCTGCTGCCACTCTTTGTTGCTTTCCTTCTACAAAGCCCTTTCCTTTTTTAACAGCTTGCTAATTTTCCCATCCATTAGTACAACCTCAGCACCTTGTTTCCTTATTCTTGCATGAATTGACATTATTTCAAAGGCTATATCCTGACGATTACTATGACAGAGCAACTGAAACACAACTGTTTATTCTCTCCATTCTAAAGTCATCAGGATGGCGTGCGGCTCAACAGTAAATGCACTTAAATTGGAATCCGTCTCTACCTCACATATAACCTGTTTGGCTTGTTATTGGATCCTTTGATCCATCTGTAAAAACCTGCACAATGTATTTATATTCCTCATACCCATAAAACTCACTTTACAGATCCATACTTTTATTTTTTCCTTAATTTTAAGTAGTTTCAAATCTACCACCAGAGTTTCTACCATTCGCACAGGAATTAAAGGCCATATTAAATTTAAGGAAAACTCCTTGTGTGTGTTTTACAGCAGCTGTGCAAATTACATTACCGCCACCTGCTGGTCTGGATGTTGACAGGCATTTTCATGGATTATCAACTGGACAAAATGATCAACTGGAGCCGCAAAGCACCAGGTTTATGTCCGTCAAATAGATTACGATGAATTAATTAAAAACGCGTGGTTAATTTACATCATACATATTACAAAAATATCTCATCAAAATCCTAAAGGTTCTCTGAAGGTTGATTACTTTTTTTTTAAAAATTTCAACTAAAATGTTCTTACGCTCCCTAAAATTTCTCTTTACGCGTTGTTTCCCTTCTGGGAATCCACAGGATCTCACAGATGTATTGCATTACTTAAGGAGGAGGAGTTTCTGAGTAGGCGTCCTTTACTGCATTATAACTGCATGCTTTAAGGCTTTATTAAACAGTCAACACATGCATGCGTTTTAAATAACCAACTGGCCATTGCTCTACCTTCAGCGAGCAACGCCTATTGATACGGTTATACAAGACTTTTATAATCGTTTTCATCTTTACTCGCCAGACAGACAGCTCATCAACAGTGACGGCTGTAAAGTTGTAATTACCGCCGCGGTTTGTTTATGCTGACCATGCCTCGACTCGGGTAAGTGGACTTTGCTCACAAAGCAGTAACGTCTCGTGTTGATCGTTTAATTAACTTAATCTGTAGAGTAAACTACTGCGACGTGTTTGTCTAGTGATAGGAACACAGTGTCCGCGTCTTTTAGCGTTTCCTTTTCATAGTTTATAGGCTGCAATCAATATTATATTGTGTGCAGCTGTGTTGATTACAGACATGCAATTGCGCAACAGGGGAAGTTGATAAGTAAAACAGTATACTGTAAAAAATAATAATTGACGAACTGGATATAATTTGTGCTACTTAATGAGTTTAGGCTAATTGAGGGAAATGGGGCCTACTTTTTTACTAAACAACATTTACAGTCGAAGAAAGTAACTGAGGGCATGTAGGGCTTCATGTTATTGTAACGCGCACATTCTTCCGTATACTTTACTTATAATAATACCTTTCTTTGCTGCGTCACTACATATAGGGCAATCTTCTTGGTCAACTAGCACTCGTATGATTTAGTTGACTATTGATCAACGGATCTGTAAAACTAATTATATCGCACAAAAGCAGCACTCATAATCTTAACAGAAATGTTCTCTTAAGTTTCTTGGAAAAAAGTCCTTCTGCATGAAACAGTCTTATTGACTAAAGAAATCAACCAAAAAGACCGATAAATTGACTAGACTACTAAAAGGGGGTGCAGTGCAGTTAATATTAAGATTTTCAGAATATTTATAGATTAAAGCACTCTGCTAGAAAGTAGCTAAAATGAGCTCCACCATCCATCAGCAATGTTACAATACTTCTTACATCTTAGAGAAATCCTTATCTTTCAATTATTTATTTATATATATTGACTCTGACTTTCTTATTATGTAATGCAGAAGTTTTATCTGGAACAAAGTATTTTTTTTATTATGTGTTACTACCAGTTTTACTTGAACATGCATATTATGTAAATACAGCCTGTGTGTACTTCATGGCTGTTTTCATGCAGAAAGTATACATATGAGGCATTCCTAATGATTTTGATATCTTTCAGGTCCATCTTTATATTGGGATCAGCACTGTTGGTTCAACTGGCAGGCTGTCAACAGTGTGTATCAGCTGACACTTTGGCTCCACCAGAGGTCTGTCAGTACAATGGTACTTTGTATGCAGCCTGCAAAATGAGACCCAGCACTTCACTACCTGATGGTCTGCCCAAAGTGTACGGTGAGGTGCTGTTGAAGCAAGATTATCCTCAGGGAAAACTCAATGTCCTTCTTTGGTTCAATGGCTTCCCCACAGAGGGGGATCCAGAGCCCAGAGCGGTGCACATCCATCAGTACGGAGACCTGAGCCATGGGTGTGACTCCACTGGCGGCCACTACAATCCAAATGGTGTAAGTCACCCCAATCACCCTGGAGACTTTGGTAATTTTGAGCCAGAGGAAGGAAAAATACATACAATGATAGAATCTGAGGCAACGATGTTTAATGAGCTGTCTGTGATTGGAAGAGCAGTGGTGGTCCATGAAAAGATGGATGACTTGGGGCGCGGTGGAGACGATGGAAGCCTGCTGCATGGAAACGCAGGCCGGAGGCTCGGCTGCTGCATCATTGGGATTTCCCCCCCCAAATCCTGGAATCTGCGCTATAAACTGTATACCAGGCGGCTGAGGAGAAATTAGTTTTACAGGAATGGGATATACTGTCGGTCAAATTACAAATTTGGACTGTATTCATTAATTCATTGTCTGATAAAATAAAATAAAAAAAATCATTAATCTCAAATAAAGCATCTTAACTGAACTTTGACTGACTGGCACACAACTTGGTACAGCCATTAATAAGGATGAATCCCACAGACTTTGGTTGTCCTCTGACATCGCCTCTCATTGGTTTAGCTTTACAGCGTGCGATTAGCTATAAGTTTCACAGAGGCGGGTTGGTTTATAGATGGTACTCTAGCGTCTCTCCCGCTTACGGCACTTGACAACACCACTCCACCCTCTCGTAGCTCAGTGAGGTAGCCTCCCTTAAAAGGAGTTGTTTTTCAGTTTTATGTGGTACCTGGTAAGGCACCCATTTTGCTGAAATACCTGATAAGTGATAAAAACTAACTGTGACTTTCTGGTATGTTACGAATACACATTATCATAAGGCTCACTACACCTTTATTATTCACATCCTTCTTAAGTTATGTAATTTACACATAGACATTCTTTATTTACAAGTGTAAGTCATAGTAAACTATTACAATTCTACAAGTACTTTTTTAGTGCTTACTAGCCAATGTTAGCATGCTAACATGCTAAACTAAGATGGTGAACATGGTAAACATACAACTCCTGCATTTGTATGTTAGCATTGTCTTTGTAAACATGCAAGCATGTTAACCTTTTAGCTTAAGGAACCTGCTTTACATCTTCGTATTCAAGCTTACCCTTCAGGGCTCATCTTAGAGTCTATATTTAATACATGTTTTCCAGCAACAAACCAGTAGTCGAAAACCATTTATTTTTCAGAAATAATTCCATTTTGTACACATTTTTTTAAACATTTAACACTTAGGGCTCTATATAATTTCTAGTCGGTGAGCTAATGTTTCATCACAAAAAACAGGACAAAGACATCAGTGCTGGTAATCTAGATGTTGTGACTTAAAAAAAGATGTTTGATCAATGCCACCTGACAAATCTTTGTATGTCATCAAATATTTGCTTTAAATAAGTTCATCAAGGAGATAAATAAGAGCATGTGTTAAAAAAATAAAATGCAATTATCTTTAATCAATATCAAGTACATCGTCATGCAGCATTTTATATAGCTTTGATAATATTGTGTTGATTCAAAATAAAGTGTGTAAGGGTGTTTAGCAAAAAAGCCAAATGTGTCACATTGTCAAATTTAAGACAATAATAAGAAACTAAATAGTTGGAAATAGGTGTATTATATTTGATGAAACTAAATAAAGCTGCTGCTTAACTTGAACATTGTTCACAACAGCTGGATGTCTATTTGTTGACGTAGTGATCAATAAGATTCGGTAGATTTTTTTCAACGTCTGCAGAGGTAGAATGATAAAGGATAATTTATTTATAAGCAACACCACGTCTTTCTATTCATAGTCAACAACACTTTGTCTCTCTTCACCGTAAGTACATTTCTGTGTAAAACTTGAATCAGAGTCTTACTCTAGACTCAACAGTAGAAATATTAAACAAATTACATTCACCTGCAATATTGAGTTCAAATGTTTTGCTACTTTTTTCACCATTAATCAGTTTCTCCCACCTCCATCTTTGATACATACAGAATGTAAAGCTTCAAACTTTGTGGTAAAAGTGTGGGAAGAACCCCTTTCCTGTTTCGACTGCACAAAATACAGACCTCGATCCCGTCCAACACCTTTTGGATTAACTGGACTGTGAGCCAGGCTTTGTTGCCCAACCTCACTAATGTGCTTCTGTCTGAGCGGGAGCAAATCTCTGCGGAACATTTTGTGCAAAAACAATTCCATTAGAGTGCTATAGCAGCACATGTCTGTTCAACAATCACATTTGGGAGTTAGGTTTGGACATTCTTCGAGCACAAATTAAATAATCAGTTCCTGACAGTTGACGCTCCAATTTAGTTTTAGGTTCGTCAGGAGTCATTCTTACCACTGTGACAAAGCAATCATGTAGTGTCCCAATAATTGGTTTAGATTTTTCTTGGATTTACAGTAAATATCAGATGTCAGCATCCATTATCAACACGGCATCTGTCAATCATAACTTAATAGCGCCACTTTCTCTATTTTGTTTTCACTATTCATAAAAATAAATAAAGTAGCATCCTAATACAATACGTCATTGATTTTTCCCGATGCTCATGGATGCAACATGTGAGCGGCTCATGGAAGACTTATCATTTCCCGACTAACACAAAACAGCTGTCCCATCTGGAAGCTCCGTCTCCTGGTTTGACTGCACGTTCTCCTGCTCTTCAGAGCTTGTGGCGGCAGCAGGGTATATTGTGCTATTTCTGCTTGCCTCTGTTAGAATAAACTCCGTCTCTACAGTTGCCACCTCTTCAGTGCATTCATCCGACTGTTCCTCTCCTCCCCCTGTGGGGTCAGAGTCCTCTAGAGTTTGCTCCATGTGGCACAGGTCTGACGGATGTTGTGTAGGGGAGGAATCACTCGTACACTCCTCTTCATTTGACTGGTGACTCGTTAGATCCGTTCTGACCTGTGATTGGCCGCTGTCATGACACTCTTCACGGTCTGGTGTTTCTGACTGAGGGCAAACTAGCTCTTCCTCAGCTGACTGGTACGAGATGTTCGGCTGGCGCATCCCCTCGCTGGATGGTGACAGCGTCTCCTCAAGAAGCTCCTCTTGATCACCTGACTCAGCTGGCGGCCCACTCTCCTGGACTGGGACTCCTGTGGAGCTCTGCTGATCGACGACTATTTTTTCGGACCCTTCATCAGCTGTAAGAACAGAAGATTTTAGAAATAAAATCTCACCAACACACAGAACGATAGATTGCATAGACTGAGAAGTATAAGTCACATTAAATATTCACCTTCCTGTCCAGGAGACTCCGTAAACTCCGCCTGCTGCGTATTCAGGATGATAGTGTTTTTCCCTCCTATTGGGGACATTATTCAAAGTAAGCTTTTATAACAGTGGTAGAAATTCAAGCATCTGTGCGTCACTACTTAAAACCGTTGGATTGGATAGAAGTAATAGAGAGATATGAGAAGAAATTAAAGAAGTTTAAAGGTTAAAAAGTAGTTGGAGGAAGTGAGAGGAACATACTTCCATACATTCCCAGAGACACATTATAAGTCAGGCCTCCAGGGAGCAAGAAGCAAAAGGACAGAAGAGAGGACAAGGAATGTAAATTATTGTAAACAGTAAGTAGAATACAAGCTTCAATGAAACGCAGTCTATTACGATAATTATGTTTACCTGGCAGGCTCCATAATCCAGACATCTCTAACATTTTTAGCTTCTTCTCCAGCTCTGCTACACGGTTTCCAAGAATCCTGACAATAAAAGGCACAAAAGCAATTACATTTGAATGTTTTGTCTGGCATCCAAGTTATTGACATATACAACTCAGAGTGTATACAGAGAGAGAATGAAGGTTTAGATAAAGTACTTGTTGATTTGCCGTTGGTGCTGAATCACCATGTTCTTCTCATGGATGGTTTCCAGCAGAGCTGTGGCGAGGGACTTGAGGTCGGAAATGGACTGAGGAGTCACCGGTAAACTGCAGCTGTTTTCTTCAGACAGTAACAATTCCTTCACTGCAAATAGATTGTTGGTCCAAATGTAAATCGCAGACACAACGTGCTTTCATCAATTTTTTCCCACCTGTTAATGTTTACATGACATGTTTGTGAACATACTCACTTCATTATGTTCAGTATGTATGTTTAAAAAAAAGAAGAAGATCCTTCTGACCTTGTTTAGCAGAGAGCACCCCAGTCAGTGCACTACTGTTGGGTTTCCCACAGATTTTAGAGGTTTTCCTACAGTCCAGGGCACTCTAAAATCAGTGAAAAGCAATACTGAGCAGGAGAGGTTTGTGCTTCTTTCAAATTTCCAAAAGTTTAAGGGAACAATTAAAAATATTGAAAAGATCATTCTAGAAGTAAAATATTGAAGAAACAAGAATGCAAAAAAAAAACATGTAGTTACCTTGTACTTCACCAGGTTTGTTTTGAGTAGGTTGATTTCTTCTTGAAGTTGACAGAACCGTTCATGCAAATACCTAAAATATTATAGAGATCACATGTTCATCATTAAACCTCATCAGTTCTATCATCAACTGCTTTCAACAGCATGCTAGACTTGTGCAAAAGGTTGTTTCATTGACTGTGGACTAATTGCTGCTCTATTTCAGTGAAGCACCAATAAAATATCTTGAACAAACCTGTTCTCCATGCAGAGTGCATCTATGTCTAAAATGCGTATCTCATCATTGCCTAAGATTTGGTTCATTTCCACATTTAGTCGATGAGCCTTCTGCTGGAACACGTCCCGCTCTGCTCGCACGTCCTGAAGCTCATCCGTGAGCGACTTCACGCTGTGCTCTAAAACCTCGTTCTACAGCGACACAAAACACAGAGATTATGATTTAACAAATATTCTCCCCTGATATGGGTAAAGCATGTTTTCTGGTTATCTAATAAATTATTATAAATAACCCAATGGTTTTGTATACTCTTGTGTGAATTAAATACAATAAATGAAAATTATATTTTCTAATATAATTAAGACCTTTAGTGTAAATATAACAAGATGTTCTGTGAAATATAAGTTATTTGTATTAGTTTGTATCAATTTCAACAGCATAATTGTGTATCACGATCTCTCTATATATGATTTCATCACATTATAATTCCAAAGAGCAGTGACGCCACACCCCTAAGGCTGAGCCCAGTCACCCTACGAGGGAAGCTTATTAACATTAACGATTACTGACTCTCTTTGTTTAGTTTAGGTATTCTTAATATAAATGTGCCTATTTATTACTTGTAACTCGTCTGGTCTCCATTCATGTGGCACTGCGAGCCGGGTTGTAACACTGGTAAATCGAGAGCTTTTCTTTCGGGCACAGCCATTAATTAATTAATTTGACAGGATGTTGTTAAATATCAATGCTGTTGTTAAATATCAATGCTGTCATCGACAAGCCCACAACAGAAAGTCACCTAAATAAGATGCTCTCACCTGCTCTCCAGCTCTTTCTAATTGTTTGACCAGATCCTCTCGTTCATGAGCAGGAAAGTGTCGAGCGCCGACCTCCTCGTCTCCCAGCCTCTGTTTGGTGATGGTCATTCGTAGAAGCTGTTGGGACAGAGAGACCACAGTTTTACTCTATGTGTAACTTCCACTTTATTTCTTTTGATTAACTAATTGCTTTGCATTCAAATGAACTTAATCGCTACTAACTTAAATCGGATAACAGTATGGAACAGTCTCCCTGACCACCTGAGGGAAACACAGACACTGGACTCTTTTAAGACTGGCCTATAAACCTTTTTAATTCAGGAAGACGTTTTAGACTTTGTGTTAAATCACTGTCAGCTATTTATTTTGTACTATATTTTTTATTAACTATGTTTTTCTTTTATTTTTTTACTACAGTATATATTGGCTCTGTGGCACTCTGAGATTATTTTGAAAGAAAAGTGCATTACAAATTAAATGCATTGTTATTCATTACTAAAATAAATACATTCATAAACCGTAAACAATGGAGATATATTCCCAACACTTAAAAATAAAAACATGATATACCAATTTAATTTGACTGAATATTTCGGTATAGTTCAGTATGTCATGGTACCTTGTTGTCACCTTGAGCTTCCACCAGTCGTTGTTTGAGCTCTTTCACCTCCTCAGAAAGTACACTGCTTTTTTCTCTGGAGTCTCTCAGTAGCTGGGCTAAATTTACCTGAAGACATAAACGTGAGGTCACATGAGCTATATCACACAGGGTTAATTCAGCTGTGACACAAATGTTTCACAATTTATATTTAACTCTTTACAGAGCAAGAATTTAACGTAAATATTCCCTCATTGTGTAACTACAGGGCAGCAGTGGGTAAGAGCAGCCCAGTCGCCCTGCTAAATGTGTCCTCCTTGTCCAAATAACATTGTTGGGTTGTTATAAAGACTGAAAGCAATCAGGGATCAATTAAAAACTGTTGGTTTGTATTATCTAAATATGTACAAAGCATGGTTGCTCCACCAAGAGACAGCTGGGTAGAATGCTGTGATCCTTTTACCATTTAAATATTTTAGCATACAATTTAGAGACCAGCCTCATCCATAAAGACGAGGACACTGTGTGCATATAACTGAATTCCACCTACTTCTAACCATCTGGAGCTAACTATCTTGTGTAAAGCAACAAAATGCAAGCTTGATGAGCCACTTCTAACAGTTATTTACCACATTATGCATTTTTGTTGGACAGTGATGGATGATCTGCAGGATAAACTTGCTTACTTGATTCCTTTTCTCAGGAGGCAGAGAGGGATCTCCATCCTATTAGTTATAAAAACAGAAAGATCTGTCATTCATTGCATCATCGCTAAAATTCAATAGTGGATGATGACAATTTCTATTCTCCATTTTCTGCATGTAAAAACGCTTTACAACTGCACTAGTTCAGCTTACAATGAGTTCCCTGTACTTCTTCTTGAGTCCTTGGTGTCGCTCACGCAGCTGGTTGGCCATCAGTTTGTACTGATCCCTCTCCTGCTGGCAGCTGTCCAGCTCTTTAGACAGAATCAGAAGAGCTTCTTTTTTACTCTCCAATTTACGCTTACAAATGAGAAACTACGGAGAGAGAAAAAAGTTGAAGGGATTATATACCAGAATTTGTAAGAATACTGCCTAGCTAGGGAGAAACATATTTTTTTATTTTAACTGTTATTAATGAAGCATCGTGGCCAATATGGAACAATTTATATCACAATAACAATTGTCCTACCAACTGCCAAGGTAGGACAATCCCATTTGTATGTCTGCAAATTGTGTTTATTTTCATTATCAATTAATCTGTGAGTTATATTTTGTATTAATTGCCTATTGAATGTTGGAAATTAGGGATACATATATACACAATATACAAGAACACAAAGATATTCATATAAAAAAAGCTGCAGTTTTTCACATTTGAGAAGCTAAAACATGCCTCATATTTGACATTTTTGCTTGATATATTCATCAGAATGATAAATCAATTATCAGGACTCATGTCAATACATTTTCTGTAGATTGACGAATCGAATAATCATTTGAGTCCCATACTTGGCAAAGTGGTATTTTAGAATCATCCTGGTAGAAAATATGGCTTATAATTTGTAAAACAGCATTGTGTATCATGCTTCCCAATATTGGTCACAATACACATTAATATTTGTATTCTAAAATCACAGATCTCTGTAAAAGATGGACATGAAAGTGAGTATAAAGTCAACGTGAGCTGTCATCTCAATGTATTGATTAAGACAGGTTATCTGAAACCAGTGAGAAGTCAATACGCCAGCAGTCTGGCACATATTGTTTTACTGCACACCTCATCATCTTTGGGCTCTGCAGGTAAAAGGAAGGAGGAAAAAAACATCTACTTCCTTATCTACAAGCTGAAAGAAACCAAAGCAGCTGACATGTAATCCTCTTTCCTGTTTAATCTAAAAATCCTAAACTGTCTGTGGGTGGCGACACACAGCATTTAAACACACACACACACATTAGCCGCTAATGTCATAGTTTAGTGGTGCACAAACAAACACGAGTGGAGGTGACTGAGTATTTATGTTCACGCTCCTCTCTCTCTGCGTCTTCCAGTCTCACCTCGTTGACCATCCCCTGCCAGTCGCCCTCGCTCCTTCGGGTCGGATCCATCTCGCTCTGCAGCGCAGGACCAAACACGAGCAGTGGCGCAAGGTGAGTTTCAGACGAGCATCACCATGTTGCGATCAGATTTAGAGACGATTTGCATCGTCAAACCAGATTAGCTGATCGAGGAACACGAGCTGCATCACTTCCGTCCGTCCTCAACGTCAGAGAAGCGTCACGACGCGTTTGGGAACCCTCGTACATTTGTGAACTAACTCCGGGCACCGACTGGAAACGGTTTAGCCACCAGACTTATATTAAAATAATTAAGCTTGTATGAAATTATCAAAAAGGACAATATGAAGTTAGTAATCGTGTGAATAAACACAGACAATAATGTGATGTTATGTTTTAAATGAATAATTAACCGTAAGGCTAAAATATAATTGTGTTCACAATGTCATGCTAATTTCATGGGTTTAAAAATGTATTGGATGATCCAACAATTTAGTAGCCTACGTTTTCTCTTTATTTCTTTTTTTAATTCAACATCACACAACGTAAGTTGTGTTTTACGAAACCAACACGAGCAATAAATGTGATAGGAACAAAGATTCCTAGTTGATCTATTATTATATTTTAAGGTTTGAGGTCTTAACTGACTTCCACATTTAAACCAGACATTTTAAATACATCAATAAAACTGCAGAATAAAACAACTCTATGTGTGCATAGCATATGTTATAATGTGGTGAAAGCATGCACAACCAAGTTGTTTATAGTTCATAGCTGTTGATAGTTCAGAGAAAACATATAGTATGCTGACTACTTGGCAGCAATGCCTTGTACAGAACAACTCAACAAAGAATCACAAAAATACCATGATGATGATTACACACGATCTATTCTTGTTCAGGTAAATCAACTGTATGATTTTGACATTTGTCCTCTGAAGTCGAAAGAAAATGCTTTCTCAGTCAGATGCCAGATATTGACAGCATTAAAATCAATTTCAAACATGCTCATGGGGCACTTTGTCTTTGCTTTATAGATACATGTCACAGTCTGTGTATCTGCAAAGAACGGAGGACACAAATACACTGCATGTGGTTAAAGGTTCTTTAATGCATTTACACAAACTCATTCTTACATAAGGATGTTGGTGTAGCTTTAGTTTAGTAGAGTTGAACGTATATATAATTGCTAGGTAGGACATGAGGATGAAGGAACAAGACATCTGAAATGCTAACAAAAATACATTGCGTATGCTAGATCTTGTTCACAGTTTGTGACTTTAAGATGTTTGACAGTCTACAGAGAACATGGCCTAATTTGCACATCATGCCATTGTTATGTGTGTGAAAAAGTCAACCAAACACACATTAATTATTTCTGTACAATACAGGAAAAATATAAAAATATCTGTAAAGAAAACACATTTGTGTCTGAGGACCATGTACATTTTATTTCAAGTCATATTGCAGCACACAAATATCCTTGGGATTGTAATTAAGAGCAACACTCAGTATTATACATTTTGCATAGGAATGAGGATTCAATTATAATTAGTTCTGACACTAATCAGGCACTCTGTTAATACAGTAGCTTGTTATAAATGCTGTGTAGTTAGACGTAAGCTCATAATATGTAGCTAATACATTCAGCTGGATTTTTGGCGAAATGATTTTGAAGAAGAACTTTATTTCATGCACATTTTAATCAGGACACCTCCTGGGATGAGGGGCTGCAAAATTTTGACCTACCAATTGTTTCAAACAAATCACTTGGAGCATTTTAGACCTCTCCCCATATTATTTGTTTTAGCTACATCCAGCCCTTTCTGTAATTTCCCAAAACAGACAATCTAACAATCACACCCACTTCACAAGCAATTTGGAAGTGAGAATGTAAGGAGGGTTTCAGCTCTCTTTTTCCTTTATTAAAACAAACACCTATGTTACTTTTTTGTGTGTACAACTGAGTGCAATACCACGAATACCTTGCAGGAAAGACTGTTTAAAAAGTGTGGGCCATCATCTCCATTTCTAAATGATTATTGCATCTCGCCCGTCTCTATGACAGAAGGCTGTTCAGCCTGCCTTCAAATGTGACCAATCAGAAGAGCTTTTCTACACCGTACTTATACTGACACCTTGAGTGTTCACTTTGAGGTGGCATCCAAATCTGTGTTAAGTTCATTGTAGAGTGGTGAAGAGCTTTAGGCCATAGTCACTTGTGATGAGCACTTGTTTATTGCTGAATGAGTATTTTTATACAACCCTTAATATATAGGGTTTTCTTACAATTGTGTGGCCTGGCGATTGCTTGCTTGACAGAATTATGATTAAAGCCAACAACTCTTAAGATAATATCTTGTATGCCGGAACATTATCTTCATGCTGTTTTCATTTTAAATGGTTGCAATTTTTTACTACTTTGGACCTGTCATACCTCCATTACTGCTTGAATATAAACTTGCCAAATATGTTTGTTTCAAATCAAGAAAGATATATCTAATTGCAGAAGAAAGATATACAGCATTTGAGACTCCTTTGTAGCATACACACAAATATTGATCAGAGTGACCAACTCGTACTGTTATAAGTCATTATTTTTGCTAGACATTATAAGCTTAAATCTACAATAATATTCTCAAAAACCATCGATTTGCCCTTGAAGCTGGAGGAGAAGATGAAATTCCTGCGGTCAGTGGTCAGTGCTGTAAAGGACCGGGGGGACTGCACATAAATGTCCTTGAACTTGTGGAAAGTTTTGGTCTCCACATCCCAGAGGTAGATTTGTGAGAAAGAATAATCACTGCCAAGAGCAAGGTAGTGCTTGTCTGTGAAGATGAAAGGTTGGAGGATCATCGCTCCTCGAGAAGGTAGAGCCTGCACCTCAGTGAACTGCTTATTGGTCCACTTGAGGATTTTGGAGTCACCGATGTAGCAAGTCATGGCCAGATACAACTCACCCTCCACCCGGAAAGCTTTTACTGCCACCACGTCGTCGACGTGTGGGATTTCACCGTGAAATATGAACTTCAGGGTGCTCTTGTTCCACAGGTAGATGACAGGTGACTGAGAGCGACTGGTCAAGATGAGATAGGACTTCCCGTCCATCTCGACAAACTCAGCGTCTGTATCACGAAACCACTCGTGGAGAAACTGGTAGGAATAGAAACCAGTTTCATTGCGGTCAGGTTTATCTGACCACTTGTACAGAGTAGACAAACCGGCCTTGGAGCTGTCCACAATCACAAAGTACCATTCACCGTTCATTTGGAAGACCTCAATATCATTTGGTTTTGAGATGTTGAAGACCTCGATCGTTTGAAACTTTGTGAATTTGCTTTGACGATTGTCAAACTTGTATATATGGGAGCCACCAAAGAGCTGGGTGACGATTATCAAGATATGGTCGTCGATCAGAACTGACTTGCAGCCAACAACAGACTTCCCTGTGAGGATAAAAAAATGATCAGTGGAAATACAACAAAGAAAATGAAGTTTACGCTGATCACTAACTGACACTAAAATGATAATTTCCTCATAAAGTTGCTTCTATTAAATTAATGTCATGAGATTTTATGGCAATAAGAAAAATACAGTCAAACCTGTTATATTGTCAAATTTCCTGAAATTCATTTCAATGTGATCCCACTCCATGACCACACAGCTGTTGGAGTTGGGGGCAGCCATCGCCACGTAGATGTCCTCTTTAAAAGCAAAGACGTCCGCGGACATGGACTGAATGGAAATGGACTGATGACGCACAAAGTCTGTGAGATAGAGACAAAAAAGAAACTACTGTTCGGCTGACAAAGTGAAAGAGTTGACATTTAAATCCTCACTGCTTCAAAACACATTTGTAATGCTATGAAAAACTCCTGGCTAACAAACAAACAGCACTTATACTGTATATTTGTTTAATAAATATTTGATATGGCATGCTTTATATTATTCCTGTAGTTTTATACTATTTATTTAAGTCAGTGCTATGCAATGATTCCATGTGTATGTATTCTATTTTACAATTGCCTTGTCTGACCACACTACGAACTTCTGTCATTGATTGTTAAATAACCACACAAAATAGCACTTGAATTAAGAAAAAATACTTGTAAAACTTTAAAATTAAAACAAGCACGTAAATGTTAGAAAAAATAGAGAAATAAACCATTATGATTATTTCAGAATTTTACAACATACTATTAAGCCTGCACTGTACATTAAATTACAATTATTTTGTTTTTCAATAATAATCTGATAAATCAACCACAAACGTATTCTGAATATTTCAAATTCAGAAACATTTGGAATTTTTTTTTTTAAACCAAGGTAAATCTGGTCTTTCTTCCCTTTTCTTATATGTAGTTTTAATTTTTCACCATTGCTAGTAGCTCTATGGCAACATTGGTCCTTTTGGTCTAGACTGAAATATCTTGTCAACTATTAAATGGATTCCCATTAAATGTGTTAAAGATATCCACAATACCCAGATCCCCTGACTCTACCTATAAGGCCGGCACGCGGTTGACATTTGTGGTTTTAAGTGAAATATCTCAACAACTGTTGGACATATTTCATTGAAACTGAATACCTACAATATTGATGATTCCCTCGACTCGTACAATGTACAATATAGCTAGATAGCTATTCTCATCAGCCTCAGCTATGCTTTCTATTTAGTGCTCATTGGCAAATTGCATCATGCTCACAAACTAAACTAAGGTTTACATGATAAACATCATCAGCATTTCAATTAGCATGCTGACGTCATGTAGCTCAAAGCACCGGTGCATAAGTGCAGCCTCACAGAGCTGCTAGCGTAGCTAGTGTGTGTGCTTGTGTGTGTACACAGATGAGTGTGTTCAGAGGCACACATGTTAATAGTCCTGGAGAAAGCTTCTTTGTTTTTGAGTGCACGGTCGTGTCGTTTTGAATTATTTAACAATTGTATTGATTTCTTTCTTTCTTTTTTTAACATTGCATCTTTATGTTTGCCTGTGCCTGCTCATAAGTGCCCTTGATAGTGTACTGGTCATTTTACCTGTTGAGATACACTCGCCCGGTGGAATAGGAAGGTCATTGAGGCGCTTGCCCTTCATGTCACCGGGGCCTGCACAGAAGACATCTGATACCGTGGCATTTGTGTTTTTCAGCCACATCATCAGCCACTTGTTCTCACAAATACACTGGAAAGAGTTGCCTCTCAGATCCCTAATGTATGACATGGTTACAATCAGGTTGGGCACACTTACTGAACAATAAAATACAATCATATGTTTTATATTCACAAGATGAAACAATTAAGATGCTGCAAAGGCATGGGCGACTGTGGATCAGTGGTAGAGCGGGGTCGTCCTTCAATCAGAGGATCCCTGCTAGTCCATGTCGGGGATCCTTGGGCAAGACACTTAATCCCAAATAAGGGAATGTGTGTGAATATTAGTTATGATTCCTGATGGGCAGGTGGCACCTTGCCGTCAGTGTATGAATGGTTGTGAATGGGTGAATGATGACATGTCGTTTTAAAAGTGCTTTGAATGGTTGGAAGACTAGAAAAGCGCAAAACAAGTACATCCCATTTACAAAAGGCCCAAGACACTGTATTGAGTCATCTAAAATAGTGACTCTTTGAATCATTAATCATAGCTACAGTTTATAACAAAAATGTTGTTCTTTTGATTGTTCACCGACAAGCAATTTTTGCATCTTTGTAAGACTTTTTTTTAATTAAAATATATTTTAAAAGATCATAAAGGTAGCTACAAATGAAAGCCAACCTGAAACTGTAATGCACTATAGAGGAGAACGAAGACAGAAACAAATTTTAGCTTTCCATTGTCATTCTTGTGGAGTTTAATGCTGCCAACACAACCTGAGTCAGCTTCACTTAGGAGCGCAGTATGGAAAAAGACAACACACACACACACACACACACACACACACACACACACACACACACACACACACACACACACACACACATACACACACACACTCTGCTGACACCATAACTGCTTACTCACAGTTCCAGTAACGAATCCAAGTAAAAAAACAGATCTCTTGGGAGAAACCTCATCTTGTTATTGGCAAGCGATCTAATCCAGAAACACAGCGAGACCAGAAAAATGTACATTGTGGTAATTTTATCAGTCGCTCAGTTATAGTAAATTATTAGTGCTGCAGATGCTGCATTGGTGGGTAAGAGAACGATAGTAGACTTACAGATGAGTCAAATCCCGTAGACCACGAAAGGCATTTTTGGTGATCATTTCAATCTTGTTCCCTTCAATGAATCTGTTCAATGAATCAAAACAAAGGTTTATCAAAGCAAAATATGAACAATAGAAATACATTCATGTATTATGCCATATTGAGAAATCTGCAGATATAGATATGCATGTCAGAATATTACAGAGGGGTAATGTCATGGAGATTGAGGGGTGGGGCTAAAGGAGGAAAAAGGATCTGCAGTTGTATTTACACCATGATGCAATACAGTCCTTTAACATAACTGAAAAGTAGTGGTATATTCAAGTTAACTGTTATGCATCTAATTGTTTATATTGTAATCACAAAAACAATAGATGGTAAAGAAACAGTAATTTGTGGAATTAATTAATACTCACAGATATTCTAGATGTGGAAGGCCAGAAAACGCATCATCTTTGATTGTTGTCAAAGAATTTGCATTTAGAAGTCTGCAGCGGAAAAAACAAACAAACAATTGAATAAACTAGAAATTAAAAAATGTTTGCTTATTTTCTTAATCAAAATAACCATTATCCAGAAAAACCGAAAGGGTTTGCATTATTAATAATCTGTCTACTTTTTGTTTGTGTCGCACTGTTCGTACAATGAACGAAACATCTAAATTGATGATTAATGCAACGAATCAAATAGTCTCAACGTGACAGAATAGCACTTACAACAACTGGAGAGAAGGCATAAGTGAAAACATCCCTTCTGTGATTTCAGAAATAGATCCATTTACCATGCTCCTGTTGAAAGAAAACGCATACAACACAAAGTCTTACTGAACAATCAGTGCCAGACACAGCAGCAGCCAACTCTGCGGGGAAGCACCGAGTAGCAAGCGAATTGTCTCCTTGAACGAGACATTGATCGCCTCGTGTTTTACTGAGGAAATAATCCACACATTCGACGTGTTACTCACAGTGAGTTGATCTCATTCGGGACAGTCCGCGGCATCTGTAAAGTACCGACGCAGATGATGGTCTCCTTGGTGCAGGAGCATCCTGAAGGACATTTGAAATTCCTTTTAGATTCAACTGCTCCACAAACACACAGAAGCGCAAAAGTAGCCAGTAGCCACTGCTGAGTAGATGTCATGTTGCTTCTTGAATGTTAATATTAGTAAACGAGGACGTGGTTGGTGCTAGCAGAAGCTTTTACCCGCCTGGGCGACATCAAAATGCTGCACTAGTGGAAACTCCTGACACAGGCTGATACGGCTGCAGCTGCGTCCCGGAAGGCTGCTTCGATTTCGGACAGTGCAGGGGAAAAAACAAAAACGTGGAGTCGTAAGTCATCACAATTGTTGCCTAATTAGTTTAAAATAAATACTTTTAAATTGAGTTTCTATATATTTCGTTTTTATATGAATACGTGTCATAAAACATATTCTTCAAATGATATTCAAGAATAGGAAATCAATACAAAACCAAAAACGATATTAAAGCTGAAAAATGCAATATTGGTGGTTATTTCGGCACCATGGAGAGCAATAACACATTTTACACGCAGCCTTAATCACGTGACACATTATGCATACCAGGTTATTTTGACTTTATAAATACAGAAAGCCGCATAAAGAGTCAAATGCAAGTGATGCAGACTGTAGGCAAAATAATCATTTTCTCTTAAAGCATGTGCCCAAAACGTTACAATATTATCCTCTAGTCTAAACTATACAGTTACCTGTTAGTTTCCAAACTCATTTGGATTGGAATAGACATAACCAAGAGCTCTATACTGCAATGACACACACACATGCTGTTACATGATCCTACCACTAGAGGGTAGCTGTTGATCACCAAACTCTAAGTCTGAAAAAGTTACTGATTGTCTTTGGTGTAGTTTGGACTTTTTATGCTATTAAGGCTGTTGGAATTATTTTTGGATTCTATTTGATTGATTTTCTTTGTGCCTAAACCTCATCAAAAGAACAAACATAGTGGTTGAACATTTCATTACGGTCTTAAATATTCTGCCTTCTCTCTCAACCTTGGCAAATAAAATCTGCTTCAAAAAAAGGTTCCCTCCCGAAGTGCAACTCAAGTTTTTAAGTCATCTATTGATGAAAACACGAATGGTGGTCATTTTATTAAAAAATGCATCTTTTATGTCTTTAGTAGATAGGATAGTAAAATTAAAAGTGATCCTCAATCTTAATTTTAAGCAGCTTGCACAACAGACAGTCTGTTCTTCTGGATGTGCATCAAACCTGTCTGTCTTCAGTGTAAAGGTGCACATAGGGATATTTGTTTTTTAAATTATACCTCAGTTATTCGCTATGAGACAATAAGATTGCAAAAACATATTTTTTTTATCAACCGACAATCTTTCTTTATGCATGAGAAACATGTAGTTTATATACTCCTGAATATCACTATGTAACTTGTTGTGGAAAAAAATAAAAGTAATATAAAATAATACAAAAAGGATAAAAAAAAAAATCATATAAACGTATTTCGAGCTCCAGGCTCTTACTCTGATTTTTCTTATTTCAGTTATTTAAATGTTTTGTTTTAGTATTTGCACTATTCTAACTGTTAATGTGTGATACACTGGGGGTTATGAACAACATTTACATATGTAATGTGATATTTTGATATGAACAAAGTATACAAATGACGAAAAATAAATAAATAAAGGTTTTCTATAGAATGGTGTAAAAACTAATTATCTATATACTTTGGTTTTGCAATCCACAATGATGACCCATATGATACAATGATACATTATCTTTGAATGTCACATGGTACCATTACTCATAGAAAGAAGTATTCACCACACAATAGGGTTGTTAGTTGTTGCAGCAGGCCCTAACAAGGTGCTGACCTTTGCTGGAGGACCAGTAGTTTATGAGCATGAGTGAAACCAAATACCCATCGCCAGAAGTGGGCAACCGTACATGTCTGCCATTGCTGGCATTGCTCATGACAGCTCTGCATCTAGCATTGCTGTTTTTAGGCTAGAGTATCCCTGAAACACTCAGGACACGTGCAAGCTGAAACCAGAGGACGCTACAGCAAGCTCTTTGCTATTTCTTTCGAGACAACCATCACTATAATATTGCATTTTGATCGTGTTCTGGATGTCTGTGCAACTTAATGAACTTAGTTTTGTGTCAGATGACACAGGAATCCTTGTGCGAAAATCTTTTTAGACAGATAGAAAAATGTGCTCTGTAATGTCTCTGCATGGCATCTTTTCCTAAAATTGCAAAACAAAGGAATCCAACAAGACAACACACACATCAACACTCAAGGATTGAACCTTTTTTTTCTTCTTCTTTTTTATATTTTACACTGTGCCCAATGCATGTTTTGACCTGTAGTGTTTAACCTGTCATGTCACCCAATTAACTCTGAATAAATGAAGTTCCAGAGTCTTACTATTTATGACATTATTATTTCTCAAAATATAACGTGTTTCAAAAGATGCATTTTGTGTTCTTTATAATATTGTGAAATATATAGGGAAAGGCTTTAAATAAACCCAGTGGTGTTTTGTCTCTTACTGACATTATGTATTTCTGTTATGTTTGTGTATTTATTAAATTGTGCAAAATAAACTAAACTAAAAACCTAAAACTAAACTAGACTACATCGTTTATTATTTCATTAGTGTCAGCTCTCTCCACCTTAACTTTGATTTGAACAAAATTATCTCATTCAATTCAGTTTATTTTGTACAGCCCAAAATCCCAATTAAATAATTATAATTAATAATAATAATAATAATTACAAATTAGCCTCAGAGGGCTTTACAATCTGTACACATACGACATCCTCTGTCCCGGGACCTCACATCGGATCAGAAAAAAAACTCTGCAAGGAAACCCTTTTATGGAGAGAAAAAAAGGGACGAAACCTTTGGGAGAGCAACAGAGGAGGATCCCTCTCCCCAAATGGACAGAAAGATGTCATGTGGACAGAATGAACAACGTAACAGAATTGTCCAGTAGTCTACAACTTTAATAACGAGTCAGTCCTAATGTGGTCCAATGCACACAACACTCATGGGGTATGAAGAAAAAACTGCACAATGTATTGTGTTTAAACAAATGCAGATGTCCTTCAAACTAAATACTTGAAAGAAACAAATTATTAGATTTGTATTGCTGATATCACCGATTTAATTGAGTTACATTTGTGGAAGCTTTTTTCAGTGTTAAAAAAGTACAACAATGAAATAAAAATTAAACTGTAAATAGAATGTATAAACGGGAAGCTAATGTAACGCAAGCAAAAAATACATAAAGAAGTAAATAATGACTGCAGACCATACATTTAGTTTAGTGTGGTGATTCTGGGATCCAGTAATAATAATAATTGTACCATTACCATTTGATCTGTTAGAATAACAACAATACTCAGACTCATGGTAATGGTGCAGTAATAGTACTTTATGACATTATTGCAGTAAATAGCAGTTGCATTTGCAGAAACTTTACATTGAGCTACACGCGTAGGATTTATATTGACTTTATTTTGGGATAAATGCAAATTTTGCAGGTTCTCCTCTAACATATTGGTATGAATGGATTGCTTCTTTCATTTTGTGATAATTACAAATGAGTAAACCCACGTAATCCTGCACCAGTAAGTCAGTGAAAGGGACCTAAACACTCACAGTGATCATTTATCCTCCTGAAGTGAATTGTCATTATCCATGGTTTAGAATAACACTCTAATCCCTTACATCCAGTAAACTGGCCCACATATGACACTTTCAAATCCAAAGGTGACCTTTCACCCTTTGAACCATGAAACCTCTGAGGGTTGGGAGGGGTAACCTGGAGAAGTGCGGTGTCTAGCTGATAGTGACTGCTTCACAGCAGGTGTTCAAGCTCTAAAACTTCTCCAGTTCCCACTCAGAAGATTTAGGAGTCGATGTCAGAGAGTCACCAGTGCTGCTCGGTGGCACGATCCTGCAGGAAACACAAACACATCATACTAGGATTATGCACATTCAACAAGTCTGTGTTCACAATATATTACTAAATCAAGAGCAAGCCATCACAATACAAATGTATTTTGTTCTCATTGTTGTAAGGAAGCAAATATAATTAAGTGATCCATTGATGTACAGTTTGGGCAAGAAACATTACATTTTAAGTCAGTATTGCCTATATATTCAGATATATTTGAGCTTGTTCCAAATCCTCAATGAAGCTATATGATGTTTATATGGAGTGGCATTTTCAAACTGAAGATAACCTCATGATTTGTATGGCTACACCATTCCATCAAATATAAATATGATCCACAGTTCTGTGTGATTTTAGAATTGAAAATAAAGTGTTGTGGGTTTGAACAGACCGGTGATAGAATGTAATTCATTTTTTTATTAGAGAGCGTTTGATTTGTGTGAGTCCATTTACTTATGCATCTCTGAAGTAGTATATAAACATACTTTCTAGGAGACCGGGTTGCATATTCCATCTCCTACTTTATTATTTACAGTTTCCATTCTGTGATCAATTTAATTTAAAGAGGGTTGGGCCAGCTAACTTTTTCAGAATTAAAATCTACAACTTCTCCAGCCTCCATACACACAGTATATTAAACACTTTCAAGCAGTCCATTTAGACCCACGTCTGCTCTGCAAGTGGATAAACAACTGTCCACTTGTCAAGTCTGAAAGTCTGTCACCCTAAAATCAACACTTGTTAACGCTGGAAGATTTGCTGTGTTCAGCCAATCCTTCACACTCAAACGGTTATTTTTAGAGCAGGTACATATTGTGTATTCTGTATCAACACCTGATGTGTTTAAGGGTGGAAGCAAGGGTTGAAACAGGCTTCACTCGGAGTGTCCGTGGCGTTGATAAATGGTGCTCATGATTTAACACCTGCTGTTTTAATGTAGCCACCGTAAGAAACTGATCTCAACATACTTGCGTGACTGAGTGGTGTCCCCATTTTAAATAGATGCCTAAATTTATCAGCTTTGTGGAGGTCAGTGCAACCTGCATGTGTGTGTGTGTGTGTTCATGTTTTGGCACAGGAATTGAAAATCTAATCTTTAATAACTCTGACTTTGAGGAAATACATGTACTACACGAGCACTGTTTTACCATATGAGATTCATTATGAAAGTCTATCCACTTTTATTATTTATAAAGGAGGAGGTTGTACAAGCATGACATGGTATTTGTGGAATCAGTTTATTTTATTTTGCTTTGTCACTATCAACATTCCAACATTCGACTAAGAAGAGAAACTATAGGTGTAATTTGTTGATGTGACACGTAAGCTTGAGTCATGACCTTTAGTTTAATGCTGTTTGTCTTTGCTAGGCAGCAGAGAGACACATACAAAGTTATGACAGACAATTTAACATTATGTAAAAATACTTTATCACAAGTAAAAGTCCTGGATTAAACTTGCATTTAAGTAAAGTATTATCAGCTAAATGTACTCAACAGTGAGTGATGTATAGTATTAGTATATTGTTATTACTGATGCATTCATATTTAAGCAGCATTTTTCTGTTGTAACTAGTTTGAACTATATCATATCCAGTTAAGTATTTTATTCCAGCGGTTCACAATCTATGAGTTGAGCCCCTCCAAAGGGTCACAAGATGCATCTGAGAAGTCGAGTGATGATTGATAATTGTAAAAAGCTCTACTTTTTTTTTTAATTACTTTTTTTTAATCTTTTCTTTTTTTGTGAAATACTGGATCATTTGTTAAAGAGGGCCAGAGAAGACGCTGCTTTTTTGCGAAACAATTTGTATTATTTTACAAGAGTATAAGATTTTAATGTAAAAAGTAAGAAGACAGAAGTTCAACATTTCTCACTGAAAAGTGGAGTATACATATGAAGTATGGCATACAATGAAAATACTTCAATAAAGCACAAGTATCTCATAATGGTACTAAAGTTGAGTAAATGTACTGTAAAAAACAAAACAAGTTGAGGCTGTGCCACATTAATGACACTCAGGGTAAAAGTGGGATTTGAGGGTGACAAAGGCTTTATACTGGTGGCCTCTGTCCTTGATATTGCTGTCAGTGTACCCTCCACATGGAGCAACTGTTGGCCCAACCCCTCCCTGCTGCATACCACCAATCTGGGGCCCTGTCCAGTAACAACACTTGTGTCTTCAACACTCAGACAGAGCGCTAATGACTAGATCATTACTGTGCAAGATTACATTGTTAATATATAGAGATAGCGACATAAACTGAACTGATTGTCGAACACTCAGTCCGTTATTCTCTTTTGGCCCCTGAGTCTTGCGTGGCCCAGGGATGGGAATGGGAAAAAGTTCTCGACAGATTAGACATGAATCTCAAACTACATTTACACATGACTGGATGAACTTGTAGTAAATTCTTTGAGCTGGCTGGCACCAGCTGGCGGGGAATATTTTTCTCCATCAAGACAAGGCAGCTGTCTCAGTGAGAGGGCAGAACGCTGATGGCTCCACAAATATTCCTGGTGCCAATATTAAGTAGCTTAATACATTGTACAATATGTAGCGTTCATTGCATACATCACTGGATCACAATACAGGAACAATTTGACCTTTGTGTTCCACATGTAAATATACGCTGAGAACTGAAGTGGAATGTGTTATTGTTGTTGTTTTTCTATAAAGAAGAAGAAAATGTTGGTGAAATACACACTTCATTAAAGTAATCAACTGCCGAAAGTTTCACAGGGACATCTATTAGTAAAAAAAAAAGAATGTACCCTATTCATCTAGTGTCTTGCAAAATGTACATAATGTGAAAATACATATCTGTAAAGGGTGTTTTCTCAAGATGAGTTTTTTCTCAACTTCACTTGGACATACAGTAAACTTTCCACTTTAATTCCTATCTATATTTTGAAGATTTATACCGAAGGGCTTGTTCATATATCATTCCGCCTGCTTTATAGAACATGTTAAAAAAAAACACGGTGACAAATTACTTTTTGTATGGCTGTTTACAATATTTTCAGATTTATGGAATAATAAAAAGATATTTAAATGTTTGACTCTAGTATGTCAACAAAATTAAACCAATATTTTTAAACAGGCTTTCTTCATTGTTAATATTTATGTTCTGGAAATGTATGTGTACAAATTTGATAACATAATGCCTCATTTATCCGAAAACGTGTTCTGCAAAAAAAGAGAAAGAATTGTCTTGATGTAAGTAATCAACTGGGAACGTTTCATGGCGATATCACCTGGATGTCTCCCCTATAAAGTCAAATGAGGGACAACTTTGTTGTGTTACAGTTGTGATTCCACTTTCTGTAAAGTTTTGACAAGTGAAACAATGTCTCCGAAAACTTGCTTGAGCAATTTTGTGAAACTCGTGGAGGGGAGCTGTTCTTCCAGGAAAGGTGCTGAATCTTGGCACTTTTCGGAGGTTATAGTTTCATGAGGTCTCGTGCTTCGTGCACAAAGTTAGAAAATGTCTGATTGTAAACATTTTAAAATATGACACAGCCTCCCAACACAGAGACTCACAGAGAGAGAGAGAGAAATCATCGTGGGACTTTCCTTGGGACTCCCCCCCATCGCTATCTCTCTCCCTCGCTCTCCCTCTCTCTCTCTCTCTTTCTCTCCCTCTCTCTCTCTCTCACTCTCTCTCTCTCTCTCTCCCACTCACCCTCCTCGCCCTCCGTCCTCCTCGTGCCCCAGCCTGCAGAGTTTTCCGTCCTGTGTCGGGATAACATCGTAAACGAGGACCACCTGACGGTAAGACTGGACTAAATGGAAGCAGCGGAGGAAACTCTCACTTACCGAGATGACACCGTACTTCACAGGAAGCTGCTCCCAGGGGACAAGCAAAAGGACAAGCACGAGACAAACAGCGACGAGTCCAACTATGTGGACCTGGACATGAAACCCGACGGCGCAAAAACAGTGAAAGTGACTTTCACTGGTGAGGAAAACCAGCTGCCTGTTATCAAATGTGACAGCTCAAAGCAAGGGGAGCATGACGAGGAGGGTACAATCATGTCAGAGGATTTAGTTGAAGAGCAGTTAGAGGACAGACGGGCCACCTCTCCTCTGGAAACTCTGATCAAACTTCCCAACACCGATCAGGATTCGGAAAACGAGCAGCAGCGCCAGGCCGAGCTCGACTGCAGTGAACATGTGTGCAGTGAGAGTGATGAGCTCCTGTACACGGACATGTATCTGAACAGCAAGGCGGAGTCGGATGATGGTGCCAGCGCGGTGATGTCCGACCACTGCGGCTCCGACACCGTGGAGGACGAGTCTCACTATATCACCACGCACGAGATCCAGCTGACCGAGCTCGACCACGACGTAGATTACGACCTGGGCCGAGGGACCTGTTGGGATTTTGAAGACGACAACCTGGTTTTTTCTTTTGTGGATTACGCGTCTTTTGAGAGCGACGACACGCGGGAGGGGACTTTGATACTGAAGGGCAGGGGCCAGGCGAAAGTGCAGTCTAATCTGGGTGGAGAAGTTGTCAGCACCGAGCAGGAGGATAGTGATCTTTGCGACTCGGACAAATGCGCCAGCTCAGATGAAAGCCAGTGCAAAAACCACAGTGGAGACGCTAATGCGGGGAAAATCCACGTGTCAATAAAAACATCTTCCAGGGCGGTGAACGAACCCGTCAGTGTCTCTGACAACAGCACATGTGGGTACACAAAACACTTTGGCGACGGAAGCCACTTCTCTTTTGTGAGCTCTGGCGCCAGAGTGGGGCCCTTTAGCGACAGAGCCCGATATTTCATCCCCGCTCCGGGCCGTCAGCACCTTGCATCCAAACTGAGACGGAAAGATATTAATGAGTATTCCAGCGGAGCGTCCAGCTCCATCAGTGAGCTAGACGACGCTGACAAAGAGGTGCGTAATTTAACCGCGAAGTCTTTCCGGAGCTTGGCATGTCCATACTTCGATGCCATTAATCTTAGCACCTCCAGTGAGTCCTCCATGTCGGAATATGGGCTGAATAACTGGTCGGCTTATGTGGACTTGAAATATGGAAACATATCTCGGGGAGGAGAGCGAAGCGTAATTGAGACTTCAAGCACAACCTTGGAAATGAATAAGACTGTAGGCAGTAAGAGCCATGGTAAGTCTATTACCGGCATGAAAGCTCCACAAACCAAAATGTACGCGCTGAACAAGAGAACAACTTCTCAACAATCATCCTCATCAAGCAAAAAGATCGAACTTCACGATCCCGGTGAGCCGAAGAAGCGTGGAGTCACGCTGAATTTCCGGTGTAATGTCGAAGCGCCCGAAGGCGCCAGACGTCCCAAATGCTCCAAGAAAGCACGATCCAATGAGCTGACTGGGACTGTGTTGGCCAGGTCAGGGTGTGAGATGCAATATCTTCACTCAGAGAGCACCAGGGGTACACACAAAAGAGCAGTTTTTGCATCAAGTCTATTGCAAAATGTGATTTCCAAAAAGATGCAGTTTGAACAGGAGCGAAAAATGGAGAGGGGTGCATTTCGTGGCGCACACCCATCACTCTCCTCGAGTTTTCAATTTAAAGATCACGAAGGGATGAAAGACAGGGGTCAAGGAAGAGGCCTACAAAGACAGACATCAGAGTCAGGCTCAGGTTTTACTGTTAACTCTGATGATCAATGCCTGGAGGGGAGCAGAGCCAGCTCCTGTGAGCCTGCAGAGGAACAGAGAGGCAACACAGCACCAGATGATTCTGAAAAGGGGAAACCTAAGCCTACAAAAGCTTCGCTCATCCGCAGTGAAAGCAGCGCATTTAATTCACTGAAGGAAGATGAGCCAGAACAGGTCAAGGAGACCGAACCCACATTTTTAACCGACAAGCAGAACACCTCAAAGGGATTAGACACCAGCAGCATGCTGACAAAACTGCTTTTTGTCCCAAGCTGCCAGCTCCTGTCGAAAGAGAAGGATTTTACAGAAGCCTTGCCAATCCGTGCACCTGTCACAGGTGCACCTGCTGGCACACAGAAATGTGAAAAAGAGTTCAAAACAGGCAACAATGGAAACATAGGCAAAGAAGAAAACGAGAACGGGGGGAAAACCCCTGGGATAAAAATATGCCTGAGGAGTGTGAAGGAAAACAAAGGCTGTACACTGAATATCGCCAACCTGTTAACCCCAAAAATAAGTTTAAACACTCTGAACACATTCAGGGCAGCAGCTGATGCCAAATGCCACACGTTGGCTGCTTCAGATAAAATCCCAAACTTCACTGTTAGAGACATAAGAGACACCAAATGCAAGTTTCAAACACCAATATATCAAGTCAGGGATGTCCGTAAATTGGTTAAAAGTTCATACCGCTTTGTTTCATTGGATAATAGTGAGGGTAAATGTTCCACAGCAGCTGAAAAACTTGAGGTCACAAAGCCGCCGGTTAAGTATGTATTACCATCTCCTATTGTGATTAAGTGTCACTCTGTAAAAACAAATGTTAAACAACCAACAGCGGAGGCAGGCGTCTCATCTGAAACATGTCAAAGTGAAAGTACACCACCACAGTGCACAGCCAGTAGGGTGCCACTTGTTGCATCAAAGCAGCTCCACCCTGATCAGTCAGATATTCAGCCAAATATTGAAACCAAACTGACAAAACAGAGGCAGGAAAAGTTTGCATGTGAGACATCTGAGAGGAGAAATGAGCCAAAAATACCCAAACAGGCTGCATTAGAGAAGCTTAAAGCTGCAGTCAAAACAATGGAGCAGCTTTATGTTTTTGATAGAAATGAATGGAAGCGTAAAAGTCAAGCTCCACAACCAATCACAGACAGCCATGTGTTATCCCTTATTGCCAGTGAGGAGCAGGGAGCGGAGGAGCTGGAGATAACAAACATTGACAGGGTTCCTCAGGCACGGGATACTAAAGGAGCTCTGAATATCATACATGTTCCATATGACGATGACCCATTTAAAACACAATCACAGCAAAGTAAAACGTTTAGTAACAAACGCGTGCTTCACTTTGGCAACAAGGCACGTGTCAGCATCAGCGCAGTTAGTGATCCTATTTCACAAAGCACTGCGCTGCAAACATCATCGACTATGAAAAGCTCCAGGACACCGGTGGCTCCACTGTCGGTGAAAATAGAGCCTCGGAAAGGCGGGCAGGTGGAGCAGGGAAAGGTCAGAATCATTCCCACTAATCCCACTGTCACACTGGCCTGCTCAGACTCTGAGAACTATTTAACCATACCGGGGTATACGAATGACATCAAACTGCTGAATCGAGAACCCGTTTCCAGGGAGGTGAGTTCAAATGTTAGCCAAATCCAAACAAGTGACAGGAAGACACCTGAGCAGAAAAGGTCTCCGTTAATCATGGAGTACCCAGCTTCAAGCATCTACCATCAAACACAACCACAGATGTTGTGCTTCTCTCCATCTTTCCCGACCGTGTCACCTCCACCTTCTACCGGAGAGGCCGCCCCACAAACACAGCGCAAGATGCTTTTGGACCCCACGACAGGACATTATTACCTGGTGGACACTCCTATACAGGCCAGCACAAAGAGACTGTTTGACCCTGAGACAGGCCAGTTTGTGGATGTACCCATGTCCCGTTCTCCTGTAGCACCTGTCAGCCCTGTGCCTCTCTCATTGTCCCCCCTGGCCCTGAGCCCTGGAGCGTACGCCCCCACCTACATGATCTACCCGGGCTTCATCCCTTCTCCCACTCTGCCAGCCCAAGCAGTGTTGTCTCAGTCGACGTGTCACTCTAAGGATGCCGTTGGAGAAAGGGTAAAAAACGGCAGAAGTCCTAAGCCGGACACAAATGCAACAGGTGCAGAGAGTGCATATTACAGTGCAACACGTGAGGCGACACAAGAACCACTGCAACTTCCTGTTAGTTTGGGACATGTGACCGCCAGAGGAGGCGCAGCCAGCTCTGACAGGAAGCCAGTTATCAGCATCACAACGCAACAAGGTCCAAGAATCATCGCACCGCCTTCCTTCGACGGCACAACAATGAGCTTTGTAGTGGAGCATCGGTGACCAAGGAAACATCTCATCATACATGTAAGTCAGCACGTATTCACATGTCCCCCTCACTCCTACAACTCTTTTTCTTTTTGTCTGAATGCAAATGTGTTTTCAACTATTTAACATTTGAATACATTGGCTTGAAACCAGATAAAATATCTAAAACTATATATCTTTTAAATGTTGCATAAAGCTCAGTGTCAACTTTGCTGAATCCATTAAAACCTAAAAGTTAAATTGACTACACAAAAAAAGTTGGTTTAAATATTTATTTATGTAATGTTGCTGAATGTTAACCTTTATGGAAAACTAGCAAAAACTTTAAAAGCAGCCTCTTTTAAAGACGTCTCTGACTTAACTTTAAATGGTTGTATACAACCATACAAATGTAAGCAGGAAAGTTCAGATGCAGCAGCCTGGTTATTCATTTAGTTCGCAAACCAATCCATCTTTCAAGAAAACATTTATGAAACATCCTCCTGTCTGTGCCACAGCACACTGGTACCTCTGAAATTCTCGACCTTAGAAAAAGTACTGTAACTGTAACTCAACATCCACCTACTGTTTTTTTTCAGAGCTTTCATCTGCTTCTTACTGATCATCAACAGAAAGTGAACAGGCAGAGTAGAGAAAAACAGCCATTGTCTAATGTAAAAAAATTAACTTGAAAAATCAATTGTCATGAAGGTAAAACAATATTTTCGCACCATAGTTTTCACAGGGCCATGCTCACAAGCTCAAAACGCAACTCAGTTACAGTTATGAATCGATAGTAATCACTTTCCACTCCTAGAAATAAATTGCCCATGCCCTAAATTGGCAGTGAGATTATAGAGTTAGGCGAGGGCGGAGCCTGATGTTGTAAACATTCGGTGCTCAGCCAAAAACAAGGGGGGTCCGACGGCATGCTCCCCTGGGTAGATTTTTTTCCCCACTGAAATAAAATGATAAAATGATGCCCAAAAATCTGTGTTTATTATTTGGGAAACACATGATAGTAATAATCATCCTTTTAGAGCCTTCATTTTATTTAGTATACATTTTTTTTCTAACTGTCATCATCAACCTGAATGACTCATTTTCACTCCTGCCACCTACACATTTTTTTAAGGTATATAACATACACAGGTACAGTAGGGGAGGAATGTGGTGTAAACAGCATTATTTTTGTTATACTATGCTGGAGTAAAGTTCACAGAAGGAATGTTTAGTTAACACATCTGCTATAATCGAATCAAAATTCCATAATGATCTGTGCAGCTCTAATTGCAAATAAAGGATCCCCAACAATGCCAAGTAAATGTGGTCTTCAATACTCTGAATATATTATTAGGTCAACAGAAGAACATTTACTCAATTACATTAGATTGTTTTAGGGAATCACATTGTAGCAGCATCATAGTAGTAGTAGCAGCATCCGCAGTAGCAGCAATAGTAGTAGCAATAGCAGTAGTAGTAGTAGTAGTAGTACAACAGTAGTAGTAGTAGTAGTAGCAGTAGCAGCAGCAGCAGTAGCAGCAGTAGTAGTAGTAGTAGTATCAGTAGCAGCAGCAGCAGTAGCAGCAGTAGTAGTAGTAGTAGTAGCAACAGAGAACAACCCCACATGATGACATTAGGGCGGACATAGAAGGTCAGACAACTTTTGCCCCATTCATTTGCTGGTCCAGTCAGAGATACTGAAGGGACATGACACAAAGTTGAAGGTATTTCGACACACCCCTTTCTCTCCACCCCTGGAGTTTGGTATTTTGAGGTTGCTGATGCTCAACCATGTGCTCTCACTGGACAACAATGCAACACTCACATTGTCATGTCGACCTGCGTAAAGGTCCTGATGTACTCCATGAGTTTTTCTCATTTTGGGGTTGTAAATGTTGCTAAAGCCGAAGCTCTGCCGCTTCAGCAGTTGCATGTCAGTGTTAATAGACATGCAGTAGCTTCATGACAGGCAACCTGACTCCACTGGGCATGCTAGGTGTTTCAGCCTCGGCCCGGAGCAAGTCAGTTGAGTTCCCTTTTCTCTGCATTACACATCGTCGGGCTATTTTGATAGTGTGAGACGAGTTTGTTTACATGGTTTATTCTCAGAGTTGGAAAGTGTCACAGGAAAATATTTCAGTCAGTGAAACCGTACAACCAGTAATTCTTATTCAGCGTCAGACATGCTTTAATTATTCGGATAGCATTACAGCTCATTAATGTGTTTTTTTCTTGTTCGTGCCATTTCATGAAAACTTCCCCTCGGCTGAATGAGTTGAAACAATCCTTCTTGTATTATTATACTGACGAAGTACAAAGGAATAAGCTAAGTAGGTTGCTTTAAAGTTCAATGTTTCCACTGACCTTCTTCTAGAAGACAGTTTCAGGGTTTTTTTCTTCATTTTTTTAAGGTTATTTTAAAACTTGCTCTCCAAAAACATCTTACAGCAAACATTTTGACTTGTAATAGCAGGAAGAGCACAGGTGTCCTGCATGTATAGTGCAACTGAAACACCAATGTGAAGTAAAAAACATTATGAAAGTTATTAATTACACCTGTGCTTTTTTCTGTATGACATGAGTTAATATTAAAACGTGCACCATTAGAGACAATAAGAAGGAAAATAGATTGAAATATAAGTAGAGACAGTGAATCAATCCAAAGGACCAAGAGTCCCCAAATCATAAACAAATATTTTATTTAGAGGTTAGCCCTATGTCTCCTTTCTTTTCACACTGTTGAATGCTAGCCCAAAAAATAAATAATTAATTCTTAAATTGTCATACACTTATATAAACACTTACAACTACAGTCCATTCTCAGCTAATGTGTCAGAGCACTAATACAACTGCATGAGCATGAGGGATACATGTCAGCTGGGTGCGTGGCAGGCAGGGGCCTAGCATGGGGTTGAGTAGTGGTGTGAAGAGGAACATAGTGTGTGTGTGTGTGTGTGTGTGTGTGTGTGTGTGTGTGTGTGTGTGTGTGTGTGTACGCGCGCGCGTGCGTGCGTGTGCGTGTGTGTGTGCGTGTGTGTGTGTGTGTGTAACGGGTGATGGTGGAGGGGGTGTGTGCTGAGGGACATGGGGGCATGGCTCCGATAGTGATGCAGGAGGAAAAGGTCAGGCAATGTAAAGTATTTGTTGTGCTGATGCAGAGGACAGCTGCTTGGAGAGATCAGATGCTGCTGCAGCTCCAGCTTGGAGGCAAGTCTGCATGGCTGAGATGGGGTCAACTTTTTATAGCCCCCTCCCTTTCTGCTTTTTCCTAAACGGGGAGAAGGAGGTGGAGATCACTGTTGACCTCCAACACTCCTACATAAACAAATCGAGTAATGTGCCCTCTGCAGTGATTCGGCTGAATCTAGTCAGCTGGTTCAGAACCAGGAACTACAGGCAGGATTAAGACAACGCTTTGTATCATAAACTGGTCTAAAATGAAATCATGTTTTCTCCTAAATTATCTCGCCTTATTTTAACTGCATCCATCAGAGTTTAACACCCATTTTATGTCTTCTTTTCTGTCACTCTAGATATCTCCACTGAAGAATGTGTCTTTATTCATCCCAAGTGCAGTTTTCAACCCCCACACCAGTGATCTACTCCCCAAGACAAACTTCCACCAACAACAATAATTTTATCCCCACTCTGTTGTGTTGTTTCTCCTTGCAGCAGACCTTACTCTAATATGTATGCATTGCAGCACTTTGTAGGGTAAAGACATTAAGCCACATCCTCTGGCTGATGCTCTGCCATGTTGCTATATGAATCTGCTTTGTGATACTTTCCATTCAGCTGCTGTCTAGAACTTTTGAAATGCTGTTTCGGCCCTGCAACATGTCTATTCAAAAGGAAACAAGGCAGGTCTTCTATTACAGTTCAGTGTTATAGCCACAATTTTAACATCATTAATCTAATGTTACCGTTTCTTTAAAGCAAGACTTTGCAACTTTTAGAAGGCAAAACACACATCTTTCTGTGACAAATTAAAAGTTGATAAGCAATAAATCACAACCTTGCTAAATTCAATTCACAATTTATAATCAGTCAGCCAACTTGATAGATATGTACTGTAACTGACTTCACTGAGTCAGTTTGCTGACAATATGTCTCCAGTTGTGCTGCTGAAACATTTTAGCAGTTTCAGATAAACATTTCAATGGATTTACAACAAAGAAAAGAAAATGGCAGCCAGTTCATCCTTATGGCTCAATGAGGTACTGCAACCAAAACATCACCTAAATCCCCAAAAGTATTTTCTGAATAATCTACATTATTAAGAGGCATCTGTAAAAATGTCACTTCCCAAAGATTGTTTTTCTTCATACAAAGCTTCAAAGCTTGGAAAATGAAGTCAAGAGTGTGTTGTGTTCAAAGTCTCCATTGTAGAAATGACAGATGCACGGAGTGGGGGCCAAAAGGTTGACTGTGCTTGCTGTGGGGCAACCAAAAGAGGCAACCAAATAACCCACATGTGGGGAAGGAGGCCACACAATGACAAAAGGGTCCTTTGGGCTTGACTTGGTCTGAGAGATTCTTGAAGCAGCACAAAGTTATCAGGAGGACTGGATTGTCTGTGGTCACAGATGCATAAACTGCATGGGAGGGGTTTGAGGAGGCCACGAGAACAACTTTTGGTAAGCCTCAAAAAGATTCAGCCAAACTGTCAGATGACTCTGGAGGGCGAGGCAGGGTTTAGCTCAGGCTGTTTTCGGCATAAGATTAGAACTGATGACCCGGAATAACAATATTGGTGGACAGTTGAAGGAAACCTTTGAGGAGCTTTCTCCTCCCGATTTAACATCCTCTATAGAGGACGTGTAGCCGTCCATTTCACTAGCGAAGGTCACTGAGATAGTCAAAAATCTACACAAGGAGCCAAGGGTGGATGATATTTGCACTGAGACGCTGAAGGCTCTCGACATTGTGAGGCTGTCTTGATTGACACAGCTCCTTAATATCATGTGGTGGTCAGGGTTACTGCCTGTAACTGCCTGTTTTTGAAAGGGTACTGCAGGATGTAGGAGGATCACAATGCTCAAACATCCTGGGAAAAACACAGGAAAGATGGCTCCGACGTATTGTCAAACCTCAGCCAGGTCCAGGAGGAACAACGCAGAATCCATCCTCGTTTTGGAACATTGGATCTGCTATTTACCCTTGCAAAAATACTGGGGTGGTCAAGGGAGTTTGCCCATCTTTGTTTTGTATATTTGGAGAAAGCTTGTGACCATTTCCAATGAGGCATTGTATCTTGTGCCAGTCCTTTTATGGCCGAAGTGAGAGTTGATCGGTTCAGTCATTGGGCTTCTCCAGATTTGTGCTTTGTCACCACTTCCGTTTCAGATATTTATGAATAGAAGTTTTTGGCACAGCTGAGATGTCAAGTCTGCTGCATGTTGGCCTCAGGATTGCATCTCTGAGATTACGTGGTTCTGCTGGCTTTATAAAATCATGACATGGGAGCGTGAACTGGGATGGTTTGTGCGGGGTCAGTACTTCCAAGTCTGAGACCATGGTACTTTCCTGGAAAATGGTGGATTATTTCTTTTCAAGTTTTGAGTGAACCATTTACCAAATTGAAGGACTTCAAGGATCTTTGAGTCCTGAAAATGAGTGAGAGTAGGATGGAGTCTTATTGGCGGATGGGTGCCATGTCAGCAGTAATGCGGGCGCTGTATCGGACTGTTGTGGTGAAGAGATAGCTGTAATGACTGAAAGAATGAGATGACAGACTCAAGCCACCAAAATTAGTGTTGTTGCACGGTGGTTGGGTCCAACCTTAACAGGGTGACATTCTCAGACATCTGGAAGAACCTCAGTGTAAGATTACTGCCCTTTCGTGTTGAAAGGAGTGATCTTAGGTGGTTCGGGAGACTCCTGGATGCCTACTGTACCTGTGTAGTTATTCCAAGATGGAGGACGTGGCGAGTGTAAAGGACATATGGGCCTTAGCCTGCTGCACCTCTGACCCAAACAGCCGTTGAAAATGGATGGTGGATGGATGGACGGCTATAAAAAATGAACACAACACTCTCACCTCTTAGGAAGTGAGGGGAAATGCAATGTGCCATTATCCTGTAATTGACGCTTGTGGCCACAATGGCCACGGTTATTCAAAAGTTACACAGTCTTGCTTTAATTCACACAATAAGATCATTACTTAGGGTGATTACAACCTACAATATTGTACACTGTTTTCTGAGTAAAGGGACCATTTGTCTGCACTGAATTATAAAAATAAATGCAGATTACGGGGTAGTGTTGAATCACCCCAAGTTCAGCCAGAGGATTACAATTATTGTATTTCAAAATAATGTTTTTAAAGATGTCCCAAGTAAATAGTAAATATATAACATTGCTATGTATCATATCACTACTCTCTAACACTAATGTTCCACATTCACAATAACATTTCCATCATTTTTAGGATGTTCTACTTGAAGTATGTATAACATCTGTACTATGACTCACAACATGCTGCTAATACCTGCACAACTGATATGCTGTATAAAGTAGTGTATATTTATATTTTAAAAGCACGCTCCTCGTGTGTTAGTGGGAAAAAGAAGAGAAACACACTAAGTGTGTCGCTCAGATGAAGTGGAGCTGGGTCAATGGTTTAACTGTGTACTTAAATCAGTATTTCCTAAGTAGTATTCAACCTAATGAGTCAGAGCCAGCTGAAAAAATTACAGGATAACTTCCTCTGTGTTGGTTTGTTTTACACTTTTGTGTGTAATGAGATGGGAGTTAGTGCGTGTGCATCTGAATGTGTCCGTGTTCGTGGCAGTGAGTTATGTATGGCATTTCAGTATTCTGTGAGTGTACAACAAGGAGTCATGTTACTTCACTGTAGACGGTAGCGTACAGACTACATGTGTTGGTGTGTCGCCACACTCTACACACAGCAATGTAAGTTTCTCTTTTTTAACCCCTTGACCTCTTAGCGACATATCCACTGATGACGTTCTTGTGATGGCTTTCTGTATAGAGTTCTGAGGTCAAGTTTTCATCTGTACTGTTTCCTTTTGAATAAATGCAGTGGGGTGCCATAGGTCATGATGCTATACTTGACTCAGTTATACCAGCATCCTATGTAGAACTAATGCAAACTGTAGATTGCTATTTGTTTAGCATGTGTCAAATCCAAACACACATTAAAGGTATTTGGAGCTGCTGGTCAGTCTATGTACCGTAATTCTGTAAAATAAATGTTATTAAGCCTCTGTGACAACCGACTTTATATAAAGTGCTCTATGAGTTGATTTCCTTTCAAGTGATATAAATTCATGCAGTAATTTGCAGACTTGTTGCTAACTTTGCAGTAGATTGGACATGGTTTGCTCTTTGGAGCAAGGTGATGTTTGAGGTGAAATGTAACTTAAATTTGTACATTTAATTCAAAACACTTATTAATAATGTACATTTTATTATAATTTCTAAATATATGTATCTCTGAGGCAGTTGAGTGTAATGCAAACACTTATTTATTTAGAAATTATGAGTCAGAAGTTTTACCAAGTAGTCAAAGGAAAGTAAACAGGTACTATGAACATGTTAGAATTGAGATATATATGATTTTCTACCTCCTAAAAAAAAGTATGTGTTTGAACAGCATAATAAATAAACACCTACAAAATTATAATAATAAATAAGATAATTTGCAAGCTCCATTAAACCAGCTATTTTAATGTGGTCATAAAGATAAAAAATCTTACAACATAAAAAAACCTTTCTACCACATGCATTTCATTAGTTCCTTGTAAGACCTTTATCTGTGAATAATAATGTACTTAATGCACTTGAATTGTCACTCTTTTGTCACCACACTGACTGCAATGAATGACTGTAAACATCGGTAATAGAAAGAGCACTATATGGATCTGTTCATTGTAAAATGAAACGTTGCAAATTTTTGTCTGATTAATTTTGCCCAAAGATGCACTGTAGCATTTAATGCTATGTTTTATTTAAACACATGTCCCTCAACAAACCTGCTGACTTTGAGGTTAAATATATGAAACTGGCAGTTTCAGTTGCTTTTGTATGAGGAAAGAGGGTACAGAGAAGGTGAGATGGTCTGAGATAAGTGTATTTATGAATGTTCAAAGAAAAAGGGCACATGTTTGAATGAAATGCCTTCACGGCTGTACTGTCATATATATATATTTCATTCCTGATGTAAACTGTGACTGCCCCAGAAAAAGACAGAGGTCAGGATGACAGCGGAGGGACGCCTTGAAAGGAGAAGTGAGTGCTGCGTTTGCACTTACGAGCTTGAAAGTAATAAAATGGTGAATGAGTGTAATGTTGACTGACAAGCCTTCATATAATAAATTCAAAATCAAGCAACTGAACATGTATTTGTCCATTCATTTAAATCACTTTGTTTTTCTGGAAAACCCATCATGAATTCTTTGCTAGAGAGAAATTAAAAAGTAAACATATTCAAATCACTATTTTTGTTTGTGTAATAGGAATGTACAGGCATGTGAGAATATAAAGAAGTTTTAAAAAAGGGTATACTTATACTTGATGTATCATTATACTTCTAATGAGAAATAATTTCTAAGGGTTTATACATTGTAACTAATGGCTTTATTCAACATTTATTAATTCTTCAGATCACTGATGAGAACACCTTTGGGATGCCATGTTGTGAACATTACCTTTTGCTGGTCAAACTGAGTGTTTGATGACCTGAAAAGCTAAAGGTTACAACCTGGCAACCTACCTTAAGGCTTATAATAGGTCTTTGACATATTACTAAATGCTTTATTAATCATTAATACAATTTTTTGTTGCAACTTGCAAATGATAAACACTAATAAATGGTAAATCTATAAGAAAGTGGTACCTAAAAAGTAAATAGATTGAAGTTACCAGAAGAAAATAGATTGAATTGAAAATAACACATTATCTTGTTCGTCTGGCTGCAATAACTGGTTAAAATAACCAACAGGCTTCTTCCTAAAACATGTTTGTGTATTTTGACTTTTTGATATTGGATCTGAACATTAACTTTTATTCTGCAACTATTACACTTTATTTCCTTTTATCTACCTGACCTGTTTATCATGACTTTCTGCAGTTTCATACTTGCCTGATACATTTTCTCCATTAAAAAAATAAATGACAAGGGTCAAAGAGAATCAAACAGATTTATGCCGACAGAAGAGCACTTTTGGCATCTGCCAGCGTGCAAGGTTAGCTTTCTGGTGACACTGAAACATCACCCGGGCCGAGGCTTAAGTTTAACCTGACAGTTTGCTGCTGTGTTTACTTGGTTGCCTTGGATGCAGTGAGACTGGCAGACACTGGTTTACCCCCCAGCTGCTCTGCTGGTTTCTAAAGAATCTACATTAAGGCCCAGTTGTTGTGTTGGGATGCCAGAAGGGACTCTGATGTCACAGCTATGACACAAGAATAGTCAAGATTTATTGCCTCACCTGGAAGTACATTTGTCTCCTTGGACACAACTATCAATATAAATAAGGGCTATTGGTTTGCTTAAAATAGTGCAGCTAACAAAATACATGCGTATGTGGAAATCCATATCTTCAAAATCTGCCAATTCAATGCAGGTTCAAATTTAGGAGTTTGCCATCTCGAAATTGCACGAAACCACAAAGATGCCAAAGCTTCTACACTGGGATCACTGGTTTCTAAGAGGCTACAGCTATGCCAGTGACTCCGAGAGGCTGTACTTAGCACAGCAGTGCTTTCAGCTAAATGTAATGGCAGCATAGTCACACAATGGCAGTCCAATCTTTACCATGTTCATCATCTTAGCATGTTAGCTTGCTAGCATTTGCTAGTTAGCTCAAAGAATGGAAAACTGTACTTTGTGGTGATTTAGTTCATTCTTAATACATAAGGGAATGTTGGCTATTAAAGTCAATTAATTGAGCCTCATTTTGTGAGGCCCTGTGTTATGGTGTGTCTTTAATTGCATACAATACATTTGTGTTTAATCAAACATATACATAGTAATTGACACACAATAACCAAGGAAGAATAGGATAGTATCCCAGAACAGGAGTAGGCCTACCAGTTGGGCTCTGAGCAGAAAATTATGAATATGCCAAGTATAGTTGCCATGACCTATGACCTCCATGAATTTAGGGGACTTTGGGGATAGAGACTGAGCTATCCGGACTTGATGGTGTCTTTTAAACTTAATACTATCATTTTCAAATTAAATGTGTTGTTAATTGAGCGTCTTCCTCATACAACTGTTTTCACAGGCTGATAACAAATAAACTGACTTTCACTAGAACAATTGGTGGACTGTCCTTTTAAAAAGGCAAAAAGAACAAAGTCCCACAGCTTAATTCCACCCCTACGGCCCCCAGAGGGTTATTCAAGTCTTACATATTGCACAATTACACATACATTTGGTTTTTGCTGCATTTAAATCCATCAGCCAAGTCAAAAAGGCAAAGGGTTTCCAAGGCACATTTATTGTCAGCCAACAACAAATCTGACAAGCGGATCCCTAAGTATGAAAAACCAACTTCAGAGTAGGTCAAGTGTCTTAAAACTACCAGAATGTTTTCTGACAAACAGAGCAATTACAGCCAAGTACAAAAAAATATATTCAAGTGTTAATGGATTCACTATTAGAGATTTGATTTTCCCCTCAAGTACAAAGTAAAGAGGACACACACACACATTGTCGCTGTAGGAACAATTAAAAAACACCATCATGATTATAACACGGAATTATTTCATATTAATTGTAAATAAGTTATTTCAGGTGTGTGACAGTGATTGACAAAACAATAAATTACTCCTCCACAGTAAACATTTAATTAAAAAAAAACAAAGGAACATTGACAGACAGGAGCGTTTCTATTCATAGTCAATCCACCGTCTACAGTGGGATATTTACATGTACATTTATACTGTAACTGTGTTTGGATAATTACAGTAGTATTATTCATGTTGAGTATTACACATTGAATAAATCATGCTTCCTGTGTGTGCCCATCATAAATAATGTTTTGAGGAAATCCATAAAAAGACAATGCAAGAATTCCTGGTCTCAAACAAAATGTCAAATTAAAATGACTTAAATACTCACAGGAATGTAAACTTTGCATTTGTTGTTTAAAAGATGAAAACATTCACGCCTCTTCTCTCTTGCATGCTTTCACTGCATGAGATTGAGGTGTCATAACTGTCCCTGAATGCAATAAGCCCTCTTTGAGTGACAATATTTACCCCTGGATAGTTCATGGTATCTCTTCTACCAACTGGAGTCAAAAACCTTCTTGCACATGTTTGAGTTCTCCTGGTGAAGCGGGAATTCAGAGCCAGGGACGAGTTGCTTCTTGCTCTTATGCGACATAACGCTCTTCCCCGATGACACGCTCTCATACTTGGTCATGTATTCACTGAAACAGAACATCAGGAATAGACTGTTAGGTTTTTGCATGAGATTATTAAACAATAGAACCCGAAAGAATATGGATATTTTCGTTACAAAGAGGGTGTCACAATACCTGACGGGGAAGGTAGTTTTGTCCATCTGCATGCACACAAGGAATGGATATTCTGAAAACTGGACAGTGGTGATAAAGTCCAGCGATGCTTCCGTTTCAAAGCTGACCTCCACACCCGCTCTCATAAAGTCCATGTCCACTGTAACGTTGCCAGTAACCACTAACGCTCCCCTAAAACCATAAAGGAAAAAAACACATGAAAATGTATCAAACTGACAAAGAACAGTATGTGAACCTCATGCTTTCCCTTTGTTTCCTTGAAGTTTATGATAAATGTCTAAAAATATATTTTTTTAAAACAGTAATTTACAGGTGATATGAATTTATCACGCTGTGTGTGAAAGGTCATGTGAATTTATTACATGGGAAAATGCCCCCAAAAACATGTTAATTTGTGAGTGTTTCATATATAAAATAACATATAACTTGTTTGTGAAATGTGTTTGCTTGTAAAGCCCATGAGGGGTAATAAAGAGATTACACTGTTTATTGTTTGTATTATAAGATTTCATTATTATTGCAGTGTTTTTGGTCACAAAATAATCAAATGAATGCTGGTTTTAATCTTTTTTTCCCCACCAGCACTTAAACCAGCAAGCATAATGTGAAACAAAACGATCAGAACATTTTTTATTTAACCTCGTCCCAAATACATTGCAATGTTCCGTGTTTGTGACCATTTATTTGAATCATACAGTTTGTAACTGCCGCCGTAGCATCGTAGAGCTTAGACATGAACAAGTAGAGTTGAACTACAATGTAACAACTCCCTTTTATGTTGCAAATCAAAGTGTGTGCCGACCAGTTGAACATCCAACCTCTGTAACGATGCCAGTGGAGACATGCCTTAGCAAAGATGCCAATGTGGTTTGTTCTGCTTCTATAGATAGCCTACCAGTCTATTATCAGAGTGGAAGAGGTACAACTATGCTGATCCATTCACCTGCCTCTGCCCTTCCCATGCACACATGGGTCAAGTTCAAATCCAAGATGTGACCCCAGACAGTGGCCGAAAAGTGGGACGGAAATCCCAAAACAAAAATACATTTTTGTTCCTCAGGATGCCGTTTAAAAGAGTGTATCAATTCCACAGCATCGTGTGTTTTTTGCCCCCATTACAATTGCCTTCTTTTCCATCTTTTGTAAGTTATATTTATAGTGGAAATGCACAACTGTTGATGCAGTGCCAGTACAAAACCCAGATTTCAGTCCGTTGTCTTTTTGATAATTTACTATGCTGGTTTTGGTAAACAAGTTGGGTTTTGGTTCTTAAAAAGCACTGCAGAACCATCTGTCTACTGAGGAAAATCACACCTTATTTGAATGTTAAAAATATGCGGCATTGCCCTTTAATTCCTGTTTCATCACCACATGCCGCAAGCTAAACAATACCAGCATGTTGACGGTAAATGTTTTTAAATAGAGAACCAGACAGCGCTGACGTCATTTCCACACAGACCTAGAAATGAGACAGACATGAAGCACAATGCTGGAGCACGTCCAACGTGCCTGTGGAACAAATGAATCAGGCAACACTTATAGACCATCTAAAGTTCACATGAATCCAACATCAACATAAATCTATTTGCAGCGCTTTGACACGGCTCAACCTTAACCTCTAAAACGACTTTCCTTTCAGTCATGAAGGTTTATTTCTAAGAGTTGTCTGTCTATCACAAAGACCTTTGCCCTGCAAGTGTGTTACATCACACTGCACATAGAGTACTTCACAGTGAGATCATGTATCACTCCAAGGCTGTACGTAAGGCTGTGACCTATAAACAGGGTACACAGCATTATGTAAAAGCTTTGCTGATTCCCCGATTCGGCTACAGAACAAAAACACCTTCAGCAGTAGTTTTATGGTTTCGTCTCTGGACTGTACCTGTTGTTGACGCTGGTCTTGGACTCCCTGTACCACAGGCTGATCTCC
The DNA here is from genome assembly GCF_910589615.1 of Taurulus bubalis. Taxonomy (NCBI): domain Eukaryota; kingdom Metazoa; phylum Chordata; class Actinopteri; order Perciformes; family Cottidae; genus Taurulus; species Taurulus bubalis. The sequence continues at coordinate 11,928,180 of NC_136594.1, forward strand.
ATCCCTCCAGAGATGTCAATGGCTAACCCTCCTTGGAACTCCGCACTCACTTTCAGACCAGACTGCAACTGGATCACCTGGAGGAGGGTACGAAGATGAGCGAGAAAGAAAAACTAAAATGGAAGACTCCATTATGTCTGACTGATAATTAAGATTCCTTTTATTATAGATCACACGTTAAAAGAACTGGGAAAGCAATTTCAAAGTAGCCACAGCATAAGGGATAAGAAATGCTTGCATCAGCTGTACCCATTTAGACACTGTTCATTTATCATCACTAAGCTCAAAAACTGAAGTAATTACCTTGAGTCGTTCACTATCTGTGCCTTTGTACACAAACTGTATGCATCTGACCAAGTAAAGGTCAGTGCCTACCGAAATTGCACATGCTGTCTTGCTTGTTAATGTACTTTTCACTTTTAGGAAACTAAAAAGACTTGGTTAGGGTTAGAAATAATTAAATCATTGCTGACTGCTGGCAGGAGATGGGATGCAAACCTCACCACAAAGTCTATGCATTGTATGCCCGATCTTTTACATGTTCTCTTTTTGTCCCATTAACACGTGGCAACATAACTTCTGTTCATCAACTGAACGCAAGTCTTTTTTAGCTCTTTAAAAAAGAAAATTAACCAATGCTGTCATTTTCCTCGAGATGACCTCAACCAAGCTGAAAAACAACCAGCAAATACCAGCTGTTCAGGTCATTTACCAAGGAGGGTCAACCACCTACCTGTCACTACCGGTTGCATGGATGACTCATTACTACTGAATTTCACTCTTGTTCATAAACACTTTAAACACTGAGATCAAGTTCAACTACTACTTCAGGTCCAGTGTAAATGGGACATTGATGTGGTACACGGTTGTAGCAGTTTACCTCAGAATGATCAGTCAGCAGGATGAGACCCTTCACGACATTCATGGGCTCCCCGGACATGGAGAACATTTTGGACATGAGGTCACTGTAACCCTTGAAGAAGGTGACGGGCCGCAGCTGGACGTCGAACAGCAGAGCTGACATCCCGGCGAACGACTCCAGGTCCTCCTCTCCCTCATCGGGTGTTGCAGCAATCAGTGACTCCAGACCTTGGGCCTCAATGGCCACCTGGAAGACGGAAAGAATATCCAAATCAGTCTAAATTAGCAGAGAGATAACTGGTTGCTCCGTGTACTCAACTGAAGATCAAAATGTGTCAAGTGATCTTGGAAAATGGAGGAAGAAATCATGATGAACATGAAGGCAATCCAGCGTTAAATGGGCTGAGGAAGACCTACAGGGTTCAAAATGTTTGCTTTTTTAATAATTTGGTCATAATAAGGGCTATCAAATAATTCCTTCTCTGTTGGTCTTTGATTTCGGAGTATCTGAATTGCCTTCTTGTTTATTGGTTACACACACAATTATTGTATATACAAAAAGCATTCATGTGTGCTCCTTCAACAGTGTTCCTGCAGTCCTGCTAAGTGGGTTTTCTATATATTCAGGTAATTATTGAATTTTCTTTCCGTGGTTTCCTTACCTGTAGTCCATGTAGCAACGCTCCTTTACTCGCACCATAAATATTCATGTTGCTTCTCCTCAGGATCCCAGAGCCTGAATACAGGATGTCCAAACTGTATGTGGAGGTCACATCAGCAGATTCTGAAGGAAGAGGATTTTTAAAGCGCTCAGTCAGCATTGCACGTAACTGTTGTCATGTTAGCCTCAAAGTTATGAGTTTTAAAAAGGAGCCATATCAAGCTGAAATGTACAACCACACCTACATGGTTGCACTACTTTACTTTTAAATTGTATTAACATCTTAAAACAATGCATTGAGTATTTTTTTAGGCTTAGCGATGAGTTGATTACTTACGTGCCATGAATCCCGAGTATGCAGAAGACGACCCAACTTTAGCAAAACGGTCGTAGTTATGAGAAACCATATCCTTCATAGCTTGTTGTAAAACTTTACTAAAAGATGAAGAAAACAATATATATTAAACCATAGATGGCTGTAATATGCATTGATAAATCTTTCCATCTATGTTCCGCAACACAAAATGCTCCTTTTTTTGTGTGGTCAGCTCAGAAGCCTCTTAAAAAATGTCTTCACATTATTTTGTTGTTGGTCCATAAAATCACCCATAACACACCTGGCTGGCATCTGGAAGCGGATGATGTCCTGGATCTTGGACAACATGTACTTGTTCATTTCATGAGGCAGGTTTCCAATCGACAGAAGCAGATTCTTGACATCCATGTATGAGGGGTTGCTACTGAGGATGACGTCGGCAGCGGCTGCTCTCACATTTTTCTCGTAGATCCGTCGATTCTGGTGGTAAACTCTGCCGACTGTCCGCTTAACCTACACATGAGATTAAATGCTGGTTTTCAGTTTATATGCCGATATATGCAAATTAATTCCACATAACACTCGTAAATAACAGAAGTGTCCTGTACGTCATGGCTCACCTCATCGGTCATGAGATTGACATCGTATCTCTGCAGGGAAGTGAGGGCGATGGTGCTGTAAGCTCCCACCTCTGACTCTGAATATTTGGTGAAGATGGGGATGCCCTCGGGCAGCAACGAGTTCTTCAGAGCCAGAAGATACATCTGGACCTCGGACTCTCCCTGCGCGCTGCGAGCACCATCTAAAATCATCTTCTTCACCTGGACCACTGTCTGAGAGGTAAATACACCGCGGAAGATCATCAGTCAGCTCTGGGATTCATTCAAATTTGGTTTAGTTTCAGGAGTATTCAGGAAATGTAAATGTTAATGTCTGTAAACAGACAGTTCGACGTGTTTTACGTTATCATTTAATATCTTCTCGGAAGCTCACCGGTAAGTTGCACCCTCCTTTCTGACACAGTCGATGGACCAGCGCTCCCATAATGATCACCACTGACTCTTTAATGTCTGTGCTGCCAATCTTTCCCTTGGAAATATCCTGAAAAGGAAACAATTCTATAAAACTTTTCAAAAGTATAATATGACTACATTTTTAAGACCCATCATTTAAATTGTTGCTTTTTCATGTTTCTCTTCACTGATTTGTACTAGATGACAGCGGGTCATATTTTTTCCTTTGATGAGCAAGAAAAGGTGCCAGTTCTGTTTTTGAAAACATGGCGCTCACCAGCAGAACCTGGAGCATTCTCTCATTGGGATGTGAAGCAAAGCCCGAGGCGTAGAGAAACCTTTCCTGCAGAACAAAACTTTTGGCATCGGTGAAGTTGAGGAATTCCAGCATGGCATCCAGAGATGCAACGGTCTGGGAGGAGGTCACAGCATCTACCACCTGAGGTCTAAGCAGGAAGAAAGTAAACAAAACGATGGTAAGTTGATAAGGTTAGACTAATTAAAATAAACAGCTGAGTGATGGGGTCAGTAAACTAATTAAGATGTAGGAGGAGCTCATTTACAGAGATGTCTTGCTGGCACTCTTCAGCACTTTGAGGATCTCGTCCTTGGATGCCTTCCTAATGCTCTGGATGAGGGCTAGGAAGCTGCGAGGAGCCGTGGCTTTGGACAGGCTCGCTGGCTCCAGCTGCTTCCGTTGAGTCTGCCAATGTTCAAAAAGCTAAGAGGGAGAACACAGGGGAGAAAGGATTAGAAGAGAGAGAGAGATCACCTTCACTCACTAATTACCGTACAATAATATACAGTAACTATTTGCTAATACAGTGTTATTCAGGAGTTGTTCTGTAATAATGACTCAAACAACCCAGAGCTTCATAATATGAGGATGATCTGCAGGCACCAATATGTTAGTTGTACTGATTAAATAAAAACATTGTGTGGGGATCTAGTGCAACTGTATAATAAATACTGGATGTGCAAGTATCCTGCCTCCTTTTCATGATGACTTGCTGAAATTCATGAATACAAGTAGAGAACACAATTAGTTTATTGAACTTGTTACCAAGACATGATAGTATACTGAAACTCAAAATTAAATTCAGGAAGAGGAGGCCCTGGAGCTGTGGCATCATAAATATATGAAATCGTACTAGCTGCTCATTTTTCTTTGCAAAAACTTATTTGGAAGCCATGCTAGTGGCTCTGTGAGGCTGGAGTAAATGCTTACAATAGCAACAATGAGAGTGCAAACATGGTAATGTGGAGCAGGTATAATAATTAGCATGATCACCATCCTAGTTTAGCATGTTTGAATGCTAAAATGTGTCAAGTGGCACTAGAAGTTACAAAAGTTAAAGATGTATTCTAAGCGTGACATTAATCTCTGCACCAAATGTCATGGTAATCCATCCAATTGTTATCTTGACATTTCACACAAAACCACACATTTCAACCTCATGGTGGCTTTAGAGGACAATGCATTGAAATGCAGCCTCTAGATAGATACCAGGAATGTCTTTCCAAAATATATTCAACACTGATATTTAAGTTTGAATCAAAGTGGTGGGCCATCCATGGAGTTGTGGAAGTGAAGATGTGTTGGGTGAAAGTGAACCGGTACTCACTGATGGACAGCCCTTGCACTGGGATTTGACCTTTTCTGCAATGATACCAACAGCTGCCAGTTTGGCATCGATTGACTTGACAACCCCAGCTACATCTTTCCCAGCAGCCTCCAATGGTCCAGCCTCTGTTCCTATGAATGTGAAGGTTTGCCTGGAAAGCAAGGAATCCATTTTTAAAATATTCCTGTATTTAAAATAACAGCTGACACTAATTCTTTGTACAGGCATTTACCTGGATATGATTTTAGCTGCAGTAGATCTGCGGGCATTAACAGCCATTGAGTGTGTTTCTTCAGCCACAGCCGAGTGGATGAAACCATCTTCAAGTGTGAACGTTGTAACAGAACTGGACTTCCGGCTCACACCAAACACCTGAAAGGGGACATAGAGGCGTAAATTATTAGTGATTCAATATCATTTGTATTCTAACACGGTGACCCGGTCTGGAGGCTGACATACCTGGCTGTGTGTGGTGAATCCGGTCTCCACAGTCTTACACGTCTCCAGGATCTTGGTTCTCGTCACTTGACCTTTTACTGCCTTGTACGTGACTGTGCATCTTCCAGACACGTCATTCTATTCCCAGGCATCAAGTTTGTTCACATTAGCGACATATAATGAAATAAGAAACACATGAATATATGGGATCGAAGCACTATCATGCCGTTTACCTCTATAACCTTCCCAGTGTTGAGCTGCACTTGCAGTAAGCTGGCCAGCCCTCTTTTTAGGTTCTTGATGGTTGCAGGTTCGGACCAGTAGGAATAAAATGCTTTTGCCTACAAAGAAAACAATACATTAAACTTAATGTTATGCTTTTGAACGATGGATACAAATGCATTTTGTCGAGCAGATGAAGAGGGAAGTGACTCACAGCACTGGACATGATGTACCTTACAAAGGCGGTCAGGGTGTCAGTATGGCTTTGCACACTTGTGTATAGAAATACATGCTCATGACATCAGCGACTATTTACATTACATGGAGAAATAAGATATTCTTTGAAGTGCAGATCAAAAACAAAACCAGGATACTTTGGTGTTAGCACTTTCAACTTTTAAGAAGGAGTCTATCTCAACCTCTAGTTATTTCCTGAATGTGCATCAGTGCACAACACTGACCAGCATAACAGATGAGTCATTCTTATGTTTGCCTATGTTGCTGATGTCATATTAAAATAATGGAACCAAAGCTCAGATGAATGGGCTTCGTTAATCTTGAGAAATATCATATCACATCACACAGTTCAGTTTTCCAGTGAGGGTTCAGCTCGGCTCAATAATGGACTCTGTGTCCTGTTCATGTGTGGAGAAAGCAACTGATTACATCATCCTACAGTGTCTCCAATACAGTATGTGATATATTTGTGGCGCTTGACCACAATATCAGCTAAGACCACCATAAATAGATCGCCTACTGCTACTCAGTGTATCTTTCCTGTCCCAGCCTGCCATCAGTATAAACAAAACAACAACACCGGGGGAGACACTGATCTATCTGGCTTCTCTCAACCTTTACCCCACACTAAACCAGTTTAATCCTAAAAAAAAATTGTTTTCCAGCTGGTGTACAACAGTTACACAACTGTGACAATTTTCAGAGTAAGATAATACATGCAGTATGCTGTCAACGCATCTCTTCTATAGTTACTCTACTTCATACTGGAAATATTAGTACTTAATAATGTGTTCATAGATTGGAACCAACTGTTTTATTTATAGCTAGCGAAGCATTTACTAATGACTTATAGATCAGTTACAAAAAAATAAAAAATTTATTCAAATGAATAAAAAAGAAAAGCTGGTTAATACAGTGACTTTGAGGATCAGATCCTCTGCTTCCGGTGTTAATTTACAATACAGTCCAATTAGTCAAAGGGATTACTGAATAATGATTGACAAAGAATTAGTAAATTAATAATGGAGCATTATCAAAGCTCTTAATTACAATTTATAAACCCTTGGTATCCATGCCTTTACTGTGTAGACCATCATGTAATCCAGAAAAAAGACATTGATCATTTCTAAAAAGGGAATTTCTTCTACGTACAGTATTTAACAGTAAACTAGTGCGATATGATATCAACCAGTCAGCTTGATATAATTATTTCAGTGCAACTATTCATTATTGGATAAGCACACGGTGATAATGATTTGATAACAGTTTGGCTTGAACTTAAACTTCTCACAACCAGTAAGACGGCAGCATGAAGCGTATCCACCTACCCGGAGACTCGACTCTTCATGTCAGGCTTGCTCATATATTCTTTGACCCTCTGAACCTGCTGACCTTTGCACACACACAGACACATGTGCACACACATGTGCACACGCACACACACACACACACACACACACACACACACACACACACACACACACACACACACACACACACACACATGTGCACACGCACACATCTACCTGGTGTTTCCCCTGCCAGCATTATCACTCCAGCACAATGAACGTTAGCTCAGTGATTCTCTGAAGACAACAATAGTGGAGTGTATAATAATTCAATGAATAATGTATACAATTATAAATTTGCCGAAAACAACAATCTATATAATATCCATGAATTGCTGCTCTTATTCTTTACCTTGAGTGATAATTGATGTTTGCCAAAAACATTCACTCTTCATTCTAAAAGATGTCTTATTTCAATAGTATACCAAAAAAAAGAAAAACACTTAAAATGCTATGAGAATGGACAGCTAATACCAGCAATAAAGGATGTAGCCAGGACTATTTTCTTTATACACATATTGTTTTGTACCAAGGATCTAAACTTGTGTGAACTGTGAAAACAAAATATTTGACAAAACAAGAATTAAAGGCTCTTACCTTTCCATTTTTCAGATGCAATAAGAACGGTTTAGTCAGAGCTGCCAGTTTGGTCTTCCCCAAAACGCTGTCTGCAGTGGATCCATGGAGGACATTCTTCTTCTCTGATCGGTGGGACGCAGGACCGATCTTCACATTTGAGATCTAAGAATGAGAGATTAGTTAATCTAAATAAAAGCACTTGTTTGTTGCAACGCATTTATTTGTGCATTGTCAACACATCGAAAGCTTCTCTGAAGAAAAAAAAGCATGCAGACTTTTACCAGTTGAATAAAAATTGTATTTGTCGTGAGATATAAATGCATGATTCGAACTCTCAAAATGACATCGTGTCCCGTCTCAACATATTGGACCGACATACCGCCAGTTGAATCAGTTGGTCATCTTTGCTGATGGGGCTTCTCCACACTAGGTGGACGTCCACATCGCTTGAGATCTTGTAGCCAGCACTGCCCTCTTTTGACCCCCTGGTCCTGTCCACCAGCACCTCGGTGGTGTAGCTGAATTTGTACAGCTGGTTGTTGTTCAGCCGGGGTCCAGCCGCACCTGAAGAAACACAGGAAGCACAGCTGGTGAGCAAGCATGAGTGAGATTGATCCGCTAGAAGACCATTGCCATATTGTGGTGTGAAGCCATTGAATGTCTGTTAATATGCTGCAGACTTAAAAAAAAAAAAAAAAGGCGTTTCTACATGAAATTTGCTTTACATTTTCAAGAGCGTACTTCAGCTTTTTAGACATGTTTCTTTTCCATCCACTGGTTTCATTTTGTGTCTGAACCTTAAGATTATCAGTTGGAAAAACTGAAACCTGACCTCGTAATCCAACATCAACAACACTCATCCATCTTCATTTGTTTGTCGCTGTAGTGGTGAGCAGTGACCGTTTTCAAAATTGCTTTATTGGTCGTTTTAAGCTCGAAAATCTTAGATTTGAGGGTTTACCAATGATTCTGTTGTTTTGACAAAAATAAATCTGGTAAACGAACATGGATAACGTTATTTTAGTAGTTTTCCAGCAAAATAAGCTTTTCATTGTACAGAACAACTGCCTGTTATCTGTGCAAATGACAATAAAAATATCTTGAATAATAAAAAAAAAGCTGTTTAGGAGAAAAAGTTCAAATCTCAGATGTATTAGCTCAAATATGTGCATTGCTTGTTTCAAAGCGAGCCCAAGTCAAGTCTGCCTTGCCATCAAAGAAAATGTAACATTGACAAGCGACGACGACCAAGTGTTCACTCTGATGAATTAACTCAAACCAGAAGACTCAAATGCTGTCGTCTACGTCTTTAATTCTGGTAATCTTTAATAAAGATTTAATAAAATCTTCAAACATGCTGTTGCTTATCTTAGAACGTATACCAGCTATCTTTGACTTGTGAACTTCAGAATATTTATGTTTTTAGCTTCCCACATGCATTTCATGTATTTTTCAATTAAAAAACTGCTCTTTTTCTTTCCTTTTTTGGTTTCCTCTCCAGAAATACTATCTGTGGATAGCATTTAGATGATTCAATCAGAGGCCATTTAACAAGGTGTGTTCAACCTGAGAGAAGATAAAAAATCCCTCCACTGCTCTCCTAATGACAAGCCTTCCATTAGATAGGACATTGGGCCACGAGGGAAGGCAGACTGACGTGTCAGTACTTGATTTCATCACGTGGAGCCAAAGTTCAACAAATACAAATGTATTTTCTGTCTTTTATCAGCAGCTGACTGAGATTCTTAGACATCAGAAGCATAACACAAACATAAGTAAAGTATTTTTTTGGTTTTGTAATATTGTGTTCTATCTTTCTTGACTCCTTCACCTCTTATCAATCAGTGATGTCACAAAGCAGAACTTTGTGAATGAAGTGAGTCCATTGACAATGAATAGGAGACTGACATTGTGGTCTCAGTAAAACCACCCAGCTTGATTTTCTGCCAGGATTAATTCATTTTGGGGATTTTTCAGTCTCTGCGATAGAATAAAATGAAGCGTGTCACCTTGGATCATCCATGACTTTCTCTCTATGAAGAAGCCTCAAACACATCAAACAAAAGTGTCATTTTGAGCTGCAAATGAATCCTATGGACACATGTCACCAATTGAGCATCTTCTTGTGCCAAATACATACATTCAACCTACATTAAATAACCTACTAAATGTTACTCTGGACCCCACACAACACAACACTTCTCACAGAAAATAATTAAACACTATCAACTCACCTATGGCAGAAGCTGAGAAAGAGGAGGCCGCACAAAGCAAGAACACCACTACAGTTAACATCGTGTGTCCTCTCGCTGAAGCCAGAAGAACCAAAAACCGAGACTCAGTGTGGCATTAAAAAGCCAGTAAGAAAGGCAAAGCGAGTCCGAGCTGCTCCTATTATGTTTTATCGGAGGGGAGGGCAGACTCCAAACTCCACGCTCAAGTACTAAGTACGAGATAACCAGCAAATTATTAACAGGTTTAGCAGAGGAGCACAGATTTGACAGGGACTTCTGCAGATGACAGATGCAGCCACGAGTCCCCTTTTAAAACAGCGAGGCCGCGACTGCGACTGCGCGCGGCCATGTGATTGATTAATCAATACCAATGCGAGTATCTGATCGATCCTGTTGATCAGGGGACAAGTGAGACTCGCCGGTTACGTTTCTGCTGCGAGCCCTGATTAGTCCGCAAACAATTAAATTATTTCTGATTTAAAAAAAAATACACATATACATCATACAATTAAGGCATAACTATCTAAATGAGCACTAAAGAGCATATTTACCAGGAGGTGGCAGAGAGACGTCCTCATCTTAGACACCTTTCAGACATGTTTTTCTTTTTGGGATGAACAGTTGGTACTTTGTCAGCGGGTCCTTCGTTGGAGGAAATGGGTAGTCTGTCGGAGAAACCAGCCCTCGAGCTCAAATTACAGCGTCCCAGTAGACCCAAACATGTGGGGTAAGTTTGGAGTAAAGTAAGGATCCTTTCGATTTCTCCCATTATAGAATACATACACCTATAAATTAGTGTTACAGGTCATTCTAAAAGTATGTTTATTTATTTAAATAACAAATAGGTGTATTTGGTAATCTACAATAGGGTGTGTGTGTGTGTGTGTGTGTGTGTGTGTGTGTGTGTGTATGTGTGTGTGTGTGTGTGTGTGTGTGTGTGTGTGTGTGTGTGTGTGTGTGTGCTTGTGCGTGTGTAGCCAATTTCAATGAATGGCTCCATTCAACGATTCCCTCAGCAACAATAAGTTACTTCACATCACGTATTCTTATGTTCTCATCCATGTGAAATTGGATCCTGGTCTATTATTATGGTTGTAGAATTTAAAGGCCTGCCCTTCACTTTAGTTATAGGTCACACTTTCTCTCCCAAGTCTCCTCTTATTCATAAAGTCACATAAATGTCCTGCATTCATCATCTTACATATAAAGGAGAGGCATTGTAGTATTGTACTATAGTAAAAATGTAGAGTGAAATGTTAAATTACTTATATACTGTGAGATAGTTAACGCAAACTAAAGCAAATGGTAGCACTCAAATAAAGTAATAAAGTTATCTCACAAATGCATAGAAGCACTGACAACGGTAAATGTGAGTGTAACTGGGAAGCCAGTGGGTGTCAGTGTTTGTCTGCTGGTGTTGATGGTTACCAGTTTAAAGTTTCTGAATGGGAAACTGAATCCAGAGCAGAACACATAAATAAGATCACCAAAGTCTTTGCAGAATGTCTTGTGTCTCCAGGTTGAGATTATGTTATCCCACCTCTAGAACACAGACATCATCTCAGCGCTGAAGCTACACGTCTTCCACAGTCAGGAAGCTGTTTTCTCAGTAGATAATAGTTGTGAGAGTTAATGTCCGACTTCAGGAGCTCAGTATCTCTCAGATCATTTTACAGATTAAGTACGATGAAGGACATCATGACTCATGACCTGTGGCACACTGCAGAAGTATTGCTGCTTTTTGTTATTGTAGGGATGGATAGGTAATCTTTGCTTCTGCTTTTTTATAAGAATGAAAACTACGTTTTCCGGACTGCGAAGACGCAGTTATCCTTGCTCACACGTTTTGTGCAGCTATTAAAAACTTCAAGTTACATAACGGAATATATGGGGTCAACAGGTGACGTGAACAATAACATCTTTAAATCAGTACTGAAAGAAAGTTGGGACGAATGAAAGGGAACTAAAATAAGAGTAACATAGAAAGCCTTTATCTCTTACTGTTTCTAAATGTAGTAATGTAGCAGTAATCAGCATACTTTAAGTCGATGCACTTGTATTATTCCTTTAGTTTTTGGGTTGTAATTTATTGAAAGTCGCTTTGCATAAAAGGGTCATGTAAGGTCAATGTAATGTAATGCAAAAAAATAATGAATACACCACTGCCGTCTCCAAATGTATACTGGAAATTAATGAGTAAAGTACACAAAGTACATTACACTGTAAAGGAAGAGGCCCTGAATGGCTCAACAGATATCTAGTGAACGTTGTCATCAAGGGACACAACATTTTGAGCAGTGCGGTTGTGTGCTAATCAGTAAAATCATCGTAAATTACAGAAGTGAAGTGATTTTGACAATTCTTTGTCAAAGAGTGCCGCTGTCCATCAAATATCTGGATAATAAAAAGATCAGAAGGAGGGTACTTAGTTGACTGTTAATTTATATTGAACTGGAGAGTGAGTTTTGAACGTGTTTGAGAGGAAGGCTGATTACATCAAGTTTGCTGTTGTTCTCTATCGAGTCCAGAAAAGGGCCGGAAGTAACACCGAGGCATCTGGCCAAAAGTCAGATCATAGGTTTGCAATTAATTGCCTGATAACACAGCAAACGCACATGCTTATCAAAGCTGAGTATCTAAATTGCAAATGATCAGGGTCATGTTGAAAGAAAAGTGTGTGTGTGTATAATCTGTGTTGCTCTTTCTGTGACAAAGGTTTACTTTAAGCAATATGACCAGACGACTCCTAAATCTAATCAACCGATGACAATTAAGGAACTGAAAATAATCATGTGAGATGAAACCAGGCTCAGGCCTCCAAAACTAACAACCGTTGCATGTATTTACCATGTTTGTTTTTCCAACAACTTTTTAGAAACTCTGATGCAGCTGAAATTATGCTTTTTTTAATTGAAACTTTCTGTAGCAATGTAATAGTGACAGCTCTCTTGAATGAATGTCTAGTTGTATTCTTCAAGCCTGAGCATCTCCTCTTAGGATATTCATGATATAATAAAATAAGAATTAAGTGGCAGTGCTTTACTCTTTTTTTTCAATATAATACCAAAGCTGGTC